>NC_140802.1:8012186-8654686 GCF_037176805.1 Vigna unguiculata
TAATCGATAATATTTTTTAAATCTCAAAAAATTGTATAGGTAACATTTTTTAAATGTTAAAAAATGTATAGGTAACATTTTTTGAGTGTGAAAAAAAAATTCACAACATCTTTGTGATGATAGTAAAAATACTAATTTGTAACAATGTTTAAAATGATACTAATAATAAATGTTATTAAATGGTTTGGTAACATGCATTATATACAACATGTGTAAAAATATGTGTAAAAATGTTGTCTTTGTATAACACTATGTTTTTAGGCTTTACCAACATTTTTTTACTGTTATTAAGAATAATATGTGTAGTAAAAAATTGCTACAAATTTAGTTTCTTCATAATACATAGTTCCGACAGGTAAAAATAACTTAGTTTCTAGTAAAATATATTCTCAAGGTCATCAAATTTAATTGTTATTCTATTAAAGAAGAACATAAATTAAAATAAAAAATAGGACATAACTCTTTCCTTATGTTTTTATTTGGGTTCACAAATGTACATCATAACCAAGTAAATGTCCATTTTCAATAATTTGATATAATGAAACTCAGTAAAAAATAAAATAAAATAAAATTTGGAAGGATGTATGTACTTGTATGTTATTGTGTTTATGAATGTCAAAGCTGAAGTTGAAGAAGTATTCTGCATGGTTCAGATGAAAGTATGATCGTGAAAGAAGTGTAAAATATTACAAGTGAACTTTTCATACTTTGATAGTTGTATATGATTAGTAAAATGCATCACATATTTGAAGTAGTAACACAACAATTATATGAATCACTGAAAGGTAGAAAATTCTATTAATATGATTTGAGTCTGATCCACCTAAGAAAATAAATTAACACTCTTTGATGAGCCTTCTTTTTTATATTATATTGTATTTAACTTTGTTATTTTTAACAAATATAGGACTGACTCCATTTTTAAAAATTTGAAAAAATTATCAGTAATTTAGTTAGAAATGAAGTGATTAGGAAAATGGTTTCATCCAGTGAGTGAAGAAATTCATGTGGAAGAGATGCAATTATCAAATTGGATAGACTCCAACTTTTGGGCCTTTACTTCCTATACACATCTATATTTTCCTCATGCACCCCCATTTTTTGAAAATGCTCATTTTCTCCATTATATTTTATAACTTAGGCGATCTCTAAAATTTCCATTGTTTCTCCTTAACTGTCCTTGCTTGCTAGCTTTTTTGCTTTAGATATTGGATGTGTAAAAGAGTATTGCTATAGGTAAAGATTTTGTAGAAGAAGAAAAAGAATCTTAAAGAATATGTCACTTTGAACAAGATGAGCCATTATTTTAGGCGTTTCTTCCTACACTCTCATTTTTTCTTTCTACATTCACAAAAAATTGCAAATGCCCATTTTACCCTTCACTCAACAGTAGAAAACTTAACCCTAATTTTTTATGGTTAAATAATTCCATTAGTCCCTATTTTCATAGAGAAATCTCAAATAGATTCTCTTATATTTATTTGTCTCAATTTGGTCCCTATTTTGAAAATTTTGTTGCAATTAGGTCATTTCTGTTAGTAATGCATTAACAACGTTAAGTATGTGTCACGTGTCAGCTCGTGTGTTTTTTTTAACTTTTTTTAAATTACCACGTCAAACTGACATTGTGTCGCATGGCAGAGGTAGTGTGATGTGGTAATGACAATGTCATGTGTCACTATTAAATGTGAAAAATCTCATTTATCAAGACCTTTACACTATAACGTACATAGGCAACCCTAGTATCATAATCTATATGAGATTAGCACATATTCAATCATGGTCTCAGGAATTTCATATGCTTCCACGAACTTGCCTGCTCGTGGTCACCCTTTACGAACCTTTCCACTCATAGTCCAACCTCTACGAACCTCCCTGCTCATAGTCCAACACGTGTGAACATATCCTGTTATGAACCTCTCTGCTCATAACACCGTCAAGTGTGAGCACTGAACATATGAACTTCCCCGCTCGTATCCCTACACCAGAGTACATCCAACACGAACCTCCCCGTCCTTATTAATCACGTGTTTCCAACTTTATTACGAACCTTCACGCTCGTAATCCATGCAAGCATATCCCAAACCAAGAGCGTCACCACAAGGCAAGCAAATCCCAACACAAACGCACGCTGCCACTGCACTATTGCTTGGCGTAGCCTAAGCGCCGCCAGGCGAAGTCACAGCGCAGACTGCATGGCGGTCTCTAAGAATAATGCATGCTCATAGAAAATATAAAACAACAACACTCACATGACTTAAATACTAGTTTCTATACACCTATGTCACTTAATATAGCCATTCACACCTCCTATGCATCAATCATAACTATCTTCCTAATTATTCACCGGTTTAAACCATGCCTTACTTGATTTTGACAAGGAATACAAATTGCACATAAAGAACTTTCCAAAAAAAAAAAAAATACTTGATACTGACTACCTCTCATACAACTTCCATTTTAACTTAAACAGTACCTGTCACATTCCTCTATTCCAATATTTCATGGCCAATCAAGTTTAGCATCAACATAAAATTTTATTCCATGCATTAGACCCTTCACAATACCCTTTGTCTAATTTATACTACTACCACTTACATAAGTCTAGATAAACCCCACAAGAAACCCAACTCGTAGCCAACACAATAAAAATGTAGAGTGCACAAATGCACTAGACTGTCGCCTAGCGGCAGGTTAAGTACTGTTAGGCGGTGCATCAAATCTTAGGCAGAACCCATATTTTTTCTACACCTACGAGAACCCTATACCCCAAAAACTCATTCCATTAGTCCAATTTCACATACCAGACAGTCAATCATGCTTCCAGACTCAACATATGACCAATTTAAACTCAAGTTCACATATTATTACACAATTTTCAATCTAAAATCATTCTTAAACTCATCCCCAATCCCAGGGACCCTCATACAAACTCATGCACAAATCACTCAATTATAATCACCACAATGACATTTTAATCAATATATACATTCAGAAACATTCATCAAGAGTATAGGGAACTCAAAATAATCCAAAAACTCCATAAAATTCACAAAACCTCAGAATCGAATGCAACCAGTTTGTGTCGACCGGTGGGCCTTCATTACCGTCAAGCGATTCTTCATATAATCAAAAATTTAGGGTTAAACAACTTGGGTTGCCTGGCAGATCTTCATTGCTGCTAGGTGGTTTCTAGGTAGAAACTCAGAAACTTCTAGATTGGAAAATCTGTTTTGGAATATTTAATTTGAAAATAAATTATATTTTTTCGATTGGAGGCTTGATTATATTTTCAGATTTGAAAATGTTTTCTACGACATTCAACATGAAAGTATAGAAAAATATATTTTAAATTAGATATTTTAAAATATTACAAGATCTAGAAGTATTTTCCAAAATATTTATTCTGAAAAATATTTTTATATTTTGAATTGGGTGTTTCCATAGGTATTTTTTTAATTTGAAAAATGCTTTCTAGAACACCCAATCCAAAATATAAAACAATTTTTTTTTTCAAATTTAAAAGGTATTTCTAAATCTATAAATATCTTTCGAAACAGTATTATTAAAAAATATTTTTATATTCCCGATTAAGTTTGCTGAGAGATATTTTTTAGATCCTAAAATACCTTCTGGAACACTCGATTGAAATATATTTTTTTATACTTTACAAGTTATGTAGTTTAAAAGTTTTTCTTTTTTAATTTGGAAATACTTCCAAAAAGGTCAATCCAGAAGGTATTAAAAAAGGTAGTGTTGGCTTTTCTATTATAATTTAATGATGAGTAATTTGGGCTTTACAAGTTTTATGGGGTACAGAAAGAGAAAAAATGTTAGCATAGGCCTATATTTTAGGCTCATTTACTTCTGATTTATAGGATTAGCTTTCTGTGTATATATAACACACCTCTTGTAACATTTTATACACACTCAATAATATACAATCTCATTCTTCATATATTTTTTTGTTTTTACATGGTATCAAGAATCCAAAAAGATCCATGATTGAGAATGAATTATTCTAGTTGTTCCTCTTTCCTAAACCCTAAGTCCTAAGCCCTAATCCTTTTTCGCAAACTTTATCATTGAGAAGAGATTCTTGTAGTAAGTTTCTTTTTCCTAAACCCCAAGCCCTATGCCATAACTCCTAAGTCCTAAGCCTCTTTCGTAATTTTTAAGGTTTCATCCGATCGTAATTTTATTTTCTTCTTTAAGGCATTTGTTTTTAGGTTCTTCACCATGTTCTTTATGCCATTTTAAGGTATTTACAATCCTCTAATATTGGGTTTGTATTCTATTTTGCTCGTTGCTTACGTTGTATGGTTCGCATTTTTGTTTTGTATTCAATCTGTTATGCAACTTGTAAAGAGTATTCTCTTCAATCTATTAGTCTGCAATTTGATGGTAAAATTATTTTTACTAGAGTTATGTTATGAAAAATTTTCTTCGTGGAAAGTCCATGTGGTGTTACATTTTAGGTGTTAAGGAAAAACTTATTGACACCAATGTTGATGATTATGCTATTGCTTTAGAGGTATGGGAAGTTGATAACTCTAAAATTATCACTTGGGTCTATAATTCTATCATACACTCTATTGACACTCAATTGGTAAAATATGATATTGCAAAGGTGATATGGGATCACTTATCTCGATTATATACACAATCTAATTTTGCCAAATGGTATCAACTTGAAACAGATATTCGTGCACTAAAAAAAATTACATGAGTATTAAGGAATTTTATTTTGTAATGACAACCCTATGGAATCAACTTGCATTCACTGAGCCTCCAAAATTGAGTGTTTTTGCACTATATATTACTCACAGGGAATCACAACGTTTGGTTTAATTTATTATGGCCTTGCGTACTGATTTTGTACAAGATGGCACATCTCAAAAGGTGATTAAGATAGGTCTTAGGGAAGGAGGACTCTATGTCTTGAATCAGTTCAAGCAGTCAATAGTTGTAGGCTCTAGTGTGGATTTATCTTTGTTTCGTTTGTCTTCTTCTCCTTCACCTTCTTATTTGTGGCATTCTCGTTTGGACTAAGTCTTTCCATCTCGTTTAAAGTTTTTAGCGTCTACGAGAGTTTTGGGTACTTTGAACAATCATGATATTTCTGATTGTAGTAGTCGTAAATTGTAATGAAAGCATACTTTGATGGATGAAACAATACCAATACAAGAGAGTTTAAAATGGTTACATCTTCACTTTAACACAAGATAGGCTTAGCTCTTCATAATTGATGCAAACAATACAAAGTTTTGTGTAACCATACGTCTCTTGAACTGATGGAAAAATACAAGGAAAAATGTTTACATAAAGTCTATCAAAAGTGCCAAACTTTCCCTCCTCTAAATCTGTTCAAAACAAGGGTGCAACTCTGTTTTTTTATAAACTGTCCAGGGCAGCGCTCAACAATGCACTTCTGGCTCCAATTGTAGATGTTTCCTTCCTAGTTAGGTTTGTTTTTATTGCTCAAGCCTCATGTTCTGTGCCTCATCTCCTAAGATAACTTATTTAAAAAGGAGTCTTCATGACCTAGCCTCGGGTTTAATTCTTGAGGTTTTTCTTTGCAATAGGTTTGCTTTGTGGTTTAAGCCTTAACTTTACTACTCAGTTGGACTATTAAATGTTTTGTGCAAAATTGTTTGAAATCATCTAGTTTCATTGTTTTTCCATTTTTATTTTTTATTACAAAATAAACTAAATTGGGGTGATTTCAATAAAAAGTTAACAAAATAAAACCAAAATAAGTTCAAATTTGTCTCAAAATTAACTCATTGAAAACTCAGTCAATGACTTTGGATGTAATATCATGACGGTAGAGTTGCATCCAAGAAGCTGGTTCATGGTAGAGTGGTTCACTACTCACGATGTTTTGCTCCACTACAAGAATTCAAGGAATTAGAGTCGAAATATTAGCGTCGGCTTTACTCTGCATGCTATTAGAGTAAAAAATAATGACGGCTAAGAGTCACAAAATAAAATGTTAAGTTTAGCATGGGCTATGCAACTCTTGATAATCACCCTTAGCGTCCCTTAAGGGACACTAGTTACTTAATATTAAAAAAAAGAAAAACGTATTAAAAAAAAATATAAATTTCAGAGCAACGGTTAGGGGACACAATTGTATTTCAGACTAGTGTCGCTCGAGGGACGCTTTGATCTTATTTTGTAAAAGTAATGGAACATAATAGATTAAGCCGTAATCGGTAGCGTTAGTTAGCCAACGCAAGTTAGCAAAAATAAAAAAAGGAAAAATAATTTTGCAGAGATGGCTTGAAGTAAAGTAAAAAATAATTATTATTAAAGAATAGAGTGGGTTGATCGACACTCTTATCTTATTTTTAATGGAAAAATAGATTAAGGTAGTAGGGAGGGTTAAGGGACGCAATCAGTAACGTGAGCTAGGCGCGACGCAATTTAATAAAAATAAAATAAAAAATTAATTTTGCGGAGATGACTTAGCCTAAGTTAAATAAAATATTATTTTTTAGAAGGGAGAGTAGGTTGGTCGACGCTTAAAGAAGTAGGTGAAAAGTTGAGATAAATTTTAAATTTACCAATTGCCTCATTTTAACTTTACCAAATTTTAACTCTATTCGTTTTCGTTCTTGCGCGCATAGAGTTTCTTTCTCTCCATTCTCTTTTTGCTTCATCTCCTTTCTCATTTTCAATCCCTACACCCAGAAAGTTTCAGTTTCTTCTTTAATTGGTGCTCAACAGAAAACCATTTTGACCCTCATGAGTTGTGGTTACTAAAGAGCGGTGAGATCGACCCTGAAGACGTGGTGGAGTTGCCGACTGTTGGGCCCGGAAGACGTGGTGGGTTCATATTTGTGTTCTCTTCGGTGTTTCTTTGGTGCTGAAGGAGGTGGGTAGTGGGCACCGAAAGGGAGATGGTGGCTTCCATATTTTTCTCGCATTCTCAATGAAATGGGCTAGTGAGTTCTAATCTCTCATATTTGAATATATTTATCATTTGAAGAAATTGGTTTCCCAATTAATTGAATAATTGTTTCAGAAATGTTTGGCAGCTATTTTCCCAATTAATTGAAGGCGAGGTGGTGGGAGGCCAACTGAAAAAAAAAGGTTGTTGTAGTGTCGAAGTGGTGGCTCTGCAGTGTTGGAGTGTTGGTGGTGTAGACTGCAAGGGTGAGGGATTCTATTAATTCAACTTAGGTAATTCAACTATGATTCTGTTTTTAACATATTCGTGAGACACCACTTCAACTCTTAGATATATATAATTTATTGGTATTATATTAATATTCGTTTTGCCACATTTGGATATATGAAGCATGTTTGAATGTTTGAAGTGTGTTTGCTACATGAGATACTCAAAAAGTTAAATGTGCATTCTGCTATATTCTTCTTAGTAGTGTGATGAATCTATTTTATTTTACTGGTATTTGGCCAAATCATAAGTTATTGGTAATTTGATTTGTGAATGAGGCATTCAATGCATGTGCATAATGGCTTTGAATATGTGCATGAATGGTTATTGCTTAAACAAATATCAGAATCATTCACAAACCATTCTCTTTGTCAGCACCACAAACCACTTAGGTGAGTCACTGTAAACAAATATAAAATATACTCTTTCTGTTGCTGTTAGTTTGCATCTTGTAATCTTTATTTTTGAAAGAAGGGTTAGGTTTTTGTAATTAGTGCTCATTTGAGTCTCTACTATGAGAGACCTTGAAGTGGGCACGAGCTAAAGTCTTGTCTATCAAGACTCTCTTGAACCTACAACTACAACATTTTACTTGTTTCTTTATGAGCAAATGGTTTTTGATGAGATATGAAGTAAATGTTGCTTAAGATTTAAGGGAAAGAATGTCTTGATCACTAATACTTTGCTTTGATGGTAAGAAAGAAAGTGATTTAGTTTTAATTTGATTTTTGAACACTTAGTGCAGGTATTTGATTTGTGAATGGGATGTGCAATATCTTTTTTAGTTAGTAGTTTTAATTAGCATCTTATTTTTTTCTAATACTACTTTAATATTTTAGAGTTTGGTGTCCATATTTTTGTTCTAAAGTTATGGAATAATTTTTTTTTCTATATAGAGCGAGAGCAGTAGAAACGTATAAATGAGAAGTTAATTTAAAAAAAAAACTCTTGCATTCATACCATATAATACTAAATAATAAAAACATTTTAAAAGCAAACTTATATTGGAATATAGTTTATTTTAAGATTTTTTTGAGTTTATAATTTACAAATTGCTATTACTTTAATTAGTATTTCATTTAATTTTTTTTTCTAATACTACTTTAATATTTCAGAATTTGGTGTCTAATTTTTGTTCCAAAGATTAATTTGTTTATTTATAGAAAAACATGTATATCTTATAGTTTAATTTAAAAAATATATTCTTACATTCATACTATATAATATTAAATAATAAACACAACTAAAAGGAAATTTATCTTGAAATTTAAGAAGTAACCGAAGGAAACTTAACAAGTAACGGTGAGAAAATTTATGGTAATGTGAAAAAGAGTGTGACATCAAAATTAGCTTTATTCTAATGCATGGCCTTAGTTACCACATTCATTTACTTTTGTAACTTTTCTTAAGCTACGTGGTTATATAAGTTATTTCTTTCAACTTTAAACTTTATTTAAAGGTAATGAAAATTACTGTTATAGGAGAATTCTCCTTTTTATCATCAACGATTCCCAACCAAGTATTAATACTTAATCTTTTCACCATTATGTGTGAAACATTGTACTTCAAAAACTATTTTAAATGTAGTTTTTGAAGTTTACAATTGTGTTTGATAGTTCATAATAATTCTTTGTTGGACATGTAGAAAAAAATAGATTGTAGCTGGATGTAGGGATTAGGTGTCCGTGCATCAAATGCAAGTGTCAAAAAATACATAAACCACCACAAGTGAGGGCTCATTTGTCATAATGTGGATTTATGCCAAAGTCATAATGTGGATTTATGCCAAACTACGACATTTGGGTTATAATCGTGGACAAGATGGATCAAATGTTCAGAACTTCAGTTATGTATTTAGTAGCTACGAAAACATGAATTGTGGGCATCAATTTGCTTCAGTCACTGAAATGGTGTATGATGCCTATATGCAAACATGTAATTTGATGCATGCTGATGAGGAGGCTGCTACAACATCTAAAGGATTGATTGAAACAATAAGAAATGTGTGATGATGGAAGAAGAAATGAAGTTGATGAAGCAACAATTAGCATTGGTGTTGGAAAGACAGACTGCAGACTCTTCAACGGGTACCAGTCACGTGCATCCACATTATGATCCTTTATTGGATGATCAACCCATCCCTTGAACATGGACTTCATGAGGTAAATCATATTATAACTTTGTCCTAGCTAAATTTCAATATTTGAAGCAGATTACAGCTTTGTTAAAGTTAAAATTTTTATAGCCTTTTCTACAAGTTGTGGTTCTTAATTAGAGGGTGTACAATTGTTTGTATGTTTTATATATTTATGTCTTACATATTGATTTTTCATTTCACAAGTACTATATTCAATGGAATTTTTGTAGAGCTGAGTGACCATGACTTCACCTTCCTCAACTTTATTTTCCAGTTTTAGTTAATAGGCTTTTTGTATGGTGAACATTGTAAACAAATTATGACTTGAACTTTGTACACTTTAGTGCATTATCCACTTAGGTTTTATAAACTTATATGCATCCTAATTTGACATCTATGACTTAATGAATGATGAATGTAGTTTAATTAACTATTGATTCTAATTAGAATGGCTTCTGATTGGATAATTGAGATTATATTGATTATGTAATAGTGGTCATGCTTGCAGGTAAAATTTGGGTTGAGAACGAAAGAAACTAGACTTGTCGTGAGTAGCTATAGTAGCGTCGTCCAGCCCTTGCTATTTGCGTCGGCTAACCCACACATCCTTTAATAATTTAAATTTTTAACCATCCCCTAGGCCACGCATTCAAAATGCATTTTTAATTATTATCTACTATTACCGTCAGCTAGCTCACACATCATTTAATATAAAGCGTCTGTTAGCTCACACACTAAAAGACCGTTTTAAATTATTATTTGCTATTATCGTCGTATGGCCCACACTAACAATGTCCCTTGGCCAACGCTAAGCTCATTTAACCAAACATATTTGTGTCATCGGGACGGCATTATTACATTGCAATTTGCGTCTGTTGGCTGACACATCTAAATTAGTCTCTAAGATTTTATCGTGGTTAGCTTTATGATAATGAGTCGACAATAATTATAAATTTGCATCGACTTTGACCTGTTAGTGTCGAATTTTGGCCGACACTATTTACCTAAATTGTTGTAGTGCTCGGATAGGGGATGAGATTGTGTGTTGCACACCAAGTATGGGATTGGGACCGTGTGTGGGGTGTTGGGAATTTGAGAAGAAATAAATTTTATGTTTAATTTATTTTTATTTTTTATTTTACTCATGAATTAAATAATATTATCTATGAATTTTGCTTTCCCATGACTCTTCTTTCATTCGTAGGTAGTCTTTGATTGGTTCCTCTCACTCATTTTCGTTTTTTACTAATAATAATACTATCCGTAGATGATTTTGTAGGTAATAATAATTTGCCTACAAACTTTATTCCGTAGGTAAATATCTACAGGAAACTCAACTTTTCCTTGTAGTAGGAGTCAATCATAGAATTGTACAGGTAGATCTCCAAAATTGACATCTGAAGTGTTAGAAGTGCATTAGCATGAAGTGGCTTTAAAATATTTTTCAAAATCGAAATGTGCTTTATTAAATATTGGTATAAAAACATTCTCTATAATAGAAATTAACTCATAATTATCTCAAAAACTGTGTGTATCGTTGAATACGATATTTACTTACCGGACAAACAAGATAATTTAACATTAAATTATATAAAAAAAACCACTATAAGTAACATGAAATATTAAAAACTTTCTTTCTATAAATGAAGAATAATCATGGTTACATTAAATTTGTTAGACTTTACCCTAACAAATTTAAAATTACAAATTAAATGTTATTTTGAAAATTACGTAACAGATATTTTTAATATAAAAATAGTTTAAATTAAGAAACAATTTTTCTAATTTTTGAAAAATTAAAAATAATAATTTAATACTCATTAAATCAACTCAAATAAAATTATTTATTTAAATAAAATAATATATACGACTTTTAAAAGGTAAATAAAAGTTGTTAAAAGTGTAATTTAATTACTTAAAAAAATCTAAAATTAAATTATACAATAATATGTATAATAATTTAATACTCTCTAAATCAACTCAAATAAAATGATTTATTCAAATAAAAAAATATATACGACTTTTAAAAGGTAAATAAAGGTTGTTAGAAGTTTAATTTAATTACTTAAAAAAAATCTAAAATTATAATTATACAATAATATGTTTTTTCTTTAAACATAAATTTCATTTACATTATAAAACCTATAAATTATATTAGTTTACGTTTATTTACCAAACATTTATAATACAAGTTAATTTATCAGTTCAAAACTTGTAAAGTAAAATTTTATCAGGACATATCCACTTAACTTATCATCTAGAAACTAACTTGTAAACTACTATTTATTTTATTCATTAATGTTTCCTAAACAAATCCTTAATCACTCAAGCCTAAACTTAATTGATTAAAAGGACTTTTTTTTTCAAATTATAATTTATAGTTTCTGTTCGAATCACTTAAATTTAATTTGTACATACTAAAAATATATTTTAAATTAAAAGCAATAACTTTTAAAAAAATTGAAAGGGTAAACCTATCATTCTAAATTAAACTAAAAATATAATTAATTTTTTTAGAAACTAGAGTCAAAGCCTGATTTTACTTTTTCTCCACCTCAATCTTATTTATTTCTATTCCTTTATAATAGTTTTTTCACCTAAATTAATGAACATTTTTAATTTTTGATACAATTTTAAATTATATATTATTTTCATTTCAGTTTTCTTATTTTCATATTTATATATTACCATATTTTTCTCTTTGTTATTGTTATTAAATTTTTCTGTTCAAATTAATTAAATTAGGAGTATAATTATAAAGAAAAATATATTGTTTGAAATTTAAAAATGATAAATAAAGTAATTGATTTCTTTTTTTTTTCCTACCGAACCGACAACCAGAAACAGACGATTAAAACCCCACATATCAGTGTCATTATTGTTTGTACATGTAAGGGGTTTTCTAGAGACTCCTTCCCCTCATCCTTATCACGTAGTACGAATTGCAACATTCTTTTTAGTTTTACTTCTTTTATAATAAATAAAAGATTGATTTTAAATGTTATTTTACTTTAGAAAAATTATAGATTAAAAATTTTGTTTGACTTATTTCCTTTCTCAAATTTAGACTTATTTGATTTCTTTCATTAATATAGTGTGATAAGTTTGATAGTAGTTTTAATATTTTATTTTAAATGAAATTATGATAAAATTTCAAGTTCTAAAAGAATATTTCAAATGTATATAATTTATTTTGATAACTTTTAGGTCTTTTATAATTTATCAAACATCTTTTACTTGTAATAAAATTTCAAGTTTTAAAAGGACAGTATTACATATTGATAACTGATTCTATAATAAAATATTAAATAATTGTCTCATTTTTTAAAATATAAAAGTGGTTCAAAAGACAAATATTTATTTCTCTTAGCCCGAAACACTTATTTTAATATATTCAATAGTTTTAAATTATTTAAAAATCAAAATTAAAAATAATTTAAATATATATTTATTATTAATTTTTCAAAACATTTTTTAAAAATAAAAACTATAATGAAACTTTATATTTTAAAGTGAACAATATTTTAAATAAGACAATTAATCTTGTTATCTCAATAAAATTGAAATCGAAATCTTACTAAGAATATTTTATGAACTAAATATAAAACATATCCTTATGTTCAATTAAAATATATTTAACTCTTAATTTTGTTATTAATTATAAATTATTTGTTAAACATATTCCTAGAATTTAAAATATGTTTAAAATGAATTTTTATTTAGATTAAAAATTTCTTACTAACTTGGGTAACTAAGATTAATTGTTTTCTTACTTAGGCTTGGGTAAACAAGAATAAATAAGATTTATCCACGTGATCTGAACAAAAAGAGGAATAAATCATATTTGGAATGACTGAAATCCCAAGCAACTAATTTGTTCTTCAACCTATTAAACCAAGCATGAGGAGCTTTTAAGTCCATAGATAACCTTGTTGAGTTTGCTTTCAAAATCTGGTGTTTTAGGATTAATGAATCTTTTAGGTTGAACCATACATCTTCAGCTAGAAAACCAAAGAAAGACATTATTTATATGTAACTGTTGAATCTCCCATCCTTTTGAGACGACTATAATGAGCACAATGCTGATCGTAGTTGGCTTAACAACTGCACTAAATGTCCCCAAGAAGTCTACTCAACTAGTTTGATGAAATCCTTTTTAACCAACCTTGCTTTGTGGCGTTTGATGCATCCATTAGGACCCATATTTGAGCTTAAATACCAATTTGATGCCAACTAATGACTGCTTTGATGATGGCAGCACCAGATGCAACGTTTTGTTTTGAATGAGAGAGCTTCGTACTCAATTTGCATGGCCTTCCTCTGGTTATCATTACTTAAAGGTGTTGCAACACTGTGAAGCTATGTTGTGTCAAGACTGTTAGCAACCTCTGCAGTACTACCAGTAAATGGCAACCTTGGTTTGAAGATTCCAATCTTCCCTATAGTTATCATAGGATGAACATTCATTTGAATTGATCCACCTGCGGGTGTCAATTTTAGGTGTTGATTGATTTGATTCAGCACTTTGGAAATTTGGTGCGACAATTATTCTGTCTGATTGTCCTGGTGAATCTAAAGTGGAGCTTCCAAGATTTGATGATACTGTTGGAAAATGTTGGAAAAGTTTGTTGATAATCCATACAAGGAGATGTTGAACATATTTTTAGATCCGAAACATATTTCCGGATAAGGAAATGCGGGATTTTTATTATAATTTTAATGATATCAATTTGGCAGGATGAACCCTATTATTTCAAGTCCAATCCAAATCCATTACATTACTTGCAACCAAGACCATGCGGAGCATGACTTCAGGAAAGAGAAACATAGCTGACATGTAATTTATTCCGTGCATAGTACATGCCTACGGTGGTTGTACCTCTCTACCACCACCTAGTAAACTAAAAGGCGGCGCAACGCCTTGGACACGCCCCGGTAAATTGCATCGGAAACGGACACCACAGACACCTTCAACTTGGACTTGATCACATTGGACATAATGCTATCACTGTAACCATTCTGAACATCGCGGTATCTATCCCACAGCATCACTCCCCCGTAGTTGGAGGCTTCCTTTGCGTGCGGAAGCACCTCGTCGTTGAGGACCTCCGGCGGAATGTAACCGTCGCCGGCGCTGGGCGCTGCTGGCACTCCCACGAAGAGCGAGTTGTTGGAGGCGACCGAGTCGACCCACTTGTCCCAGGACTCCAAGAGGGCGCTGGTGCCATCGGTGTAAGAGCAACTAGGGTTGTCGTAGAACTGAACGAAGATGTAGTCGAAGAGGTTGGTGGCTATGGCTTTGCCGAGATAGGGGATTGGGTCTGTTGGGCACTGAGGAGCTGCGGACAAGTAAAAGTAACGCCCCGTCGTTTGTCGTAACAAATCGAGTTCCCTTGCCAGATCGTCCCAGTAATCCTCCGACGTTTCAACGTGGAAGTCGACGCCGTCCAGCATGACGCTTCCCAGTGGACCGAATTCGCCGCTGAGGAAGTTGATGAAGAGGTAGTTGGCCACGTCCTTTGCGTCCTCCGCCGAGCTCAGCCAGTACCCTCCGGTGGGTCCTCCGATTGAAAGGAGCACCTTGATGCCTTTCGCCTGTAACCAATACACAACCCCATTAAAAGAAGCACTCTGATGGTTCACACATGATTTGATCGAGACCGAGGAAGTAAAATTTTCAGAAAAACTAATGGATCTTCTTGGGATCCGAATCTACCTGGCAATAGTTTATTTGGGGCTGTAGAAGGCCGCAACTTCTCCCGGAACTATCGCCGCAGTGACCGGCGAAGTTCAAAGTTGGCGTTCTCCCTGCACCGAACTGGTGGAGGAACGCGAGGAGCACAATGGCGTACTTTCCACTGTCACATGTAGCTATCAAATTGCCTTCTCGAGCGTCTTGGCCCCAGTACACAGCAATGCCACCATTTTCAGCGCGTGAAGAAGAGAACGTGAAAAGGGATAAGAGAAGTATGATCAAAGCTAGTCTTTGAGGTGCCATTGCTATCTGTTATGGCTTTCTTGTTTGAGTGTAGGAGAAACAGAAACCAGCCTATTTAAGGAGGTAAAATCATCTTCAAACAAAAAGAAAAATATTTTTTCTATTACTTGACAATTTTCTTTTATTATCTTAAGTATTATTTTTTAATTGATTTTCATTTTTTCATTTCTTTTTTTTTAATATTCCAAAATCATTTAAGAAACAACGTTTCATAATATAAAAAATGTTGTAAAAATTTAATAATTAAAATATCATTTAAAAAAAAAAATGGTATCAATGTTGAAAATGTAAAGAGGACTATTATTTGACAGCTCCTTTAAACTTCTAATACATTCAAATATGTATATTTTTTTAAACTACTTCTATTTTATTTAATTTTCCTTTTATCATTCTTATATTTAAATATATTTTTTATTATTTTTAATTATGTTTTATGTATTATTATCTATTTTCAATCTTACAAAATACTATTAAGTATTTCATTACTTTTACCATTAATGAGGTATATTTTTAAACTTTCTATACACTTTAAATGATATAAAAACAGGCAGAGAGACAGAAGAACAGAGCATTAAATTATAAATATCAACACTTTTCACAAATTTTGCGAACTTGCGTTTAATGAGGTCATTACATACGTAAGTCTTTATACTGTGTTAAAACATAGATTCAAATTGTAAATTTTGATATTGGTATAGATTACATTAAGATTTTGAATAAGTTATCAAGTTTTATTAATCAAACCATACAACAAATTATTTCAAATAAATTATTTTTAACAATTCAAGTATTATTTATAACAATTATTTTTAACTAAAAATGTAAATAATATTGTTTGGAATACAACCATTTTTATTAAATACAAATATATTGTTTAAAATTCATTAACTTTTGGCTAAATTTTTGATGAAGAAAGAAAGTAATATGAAAAATCACAAAATTTGATTTACTAAGTAGAAAAAACATGTCTTTTGTCAAATATAAGGTTTCAACATTCCATTTGTTTGCACAAAAATACAATGTTCATGTGAAGTTTAAGATATTGAAAGCTTTGAGCAACAAATTAAAAGTATTTTGACAACTCTTGATCACTTCATTAATTTTTTTTTTTAAATTCAAAGATTTTTTTAAATGGAAAGAGTTATTACAAATCATTTTTTAAATCAGTACAGTAAAGGCTTTTGCCTTCGGTTATTTTCAATATTTTGTTTTAGGCATATTGGGACGAGGCAAAAAGGGATAGTTTTTGACCTCGAGTGTCAATTGAACTCAAAACACCCCCTTTCTGCCTCGGTTCTAGATAACCCAAGGCCATTTGGGAACTTTTTTGCCCTGGTTGTGGTCGAACTGAAGTCATATAGTAAAAAAAAATTAATTAAATTAAAAATTCGAAGACCTTTTGGCCTCTGTTGTAGTCTGAACCGAGGCCATAGAAACCTTTTTTGCCTCGGTTATGGTAAGAACTGAGGCCTAATGCACAATTTTTTTAAATACTTTTTCAGTTTTATGAATATTCTCACATTTAAACCTGCATATTTTTTTCAGAAACCAGCACAGACCTGAACAAAATATTTTATGAAACATCCACAATTCAAATACATTTAAAAGACAATTAAAAATCGTCCACAATTCAAATACTATCCTAATTAATATTATTGTACATCTAAATTATAAATTTTGCACATGCTATCCTACCAAACTTTATGGATTTCGCGGGAAATGAGGTAGGACTCTTGAATGTCTGCAAAATAAGACATTAACTTAAGTTAGTATATAGAATGACAATATTGCAAAGTATTCATTTTAATTCAAATATATATTACAATTTCCCAATTAGTTGTAATACGAGCACACACAATAATTGTCATCCATTGCATTATATAGTAACCACATTCATATGAGTCAGTTTGTCTATTACACTACATTATATCAATAACATTACAATTAATTAAGGAAGAAAATCAAATCAAACAATTATAAATATATGGATTGAAATATCAAACCTGGAGGGAACACCATGCAAGACATTTTGCCTTAGCCGTTGATCTCCCTAACAACATGTTATGTCCAACAATTGAACTATGATAATATGCAATCATTAGGACATGCATGTATCCTTTTATACTACATACCCATCAGACAAAGAATTTTCTTGGCATCATAGTTTCAAGTGGGTAGAGTATTTCCATCGAGAAACATTTCATTCAAGAGCACGAGCAATTTTGTGAAACTTTTATCTGTCCAACCATTGGTCGCTTTCAAATTCATAAGTCTTAAAATTGCTGACAATCGCATGAACTTAGTTGAACTGACATACAACAAAGTTTTCACATTAGCAGACATGGTCTCATACACATGTGCTTGTGCAAAAGCTTCTACGCCAACATCTTATATCATGTCTCCATATTGTCTTCTTTCACTCGCTCTTCCCGTCGCTCTTCCATGGTGGAATCGACAACATGTTCAGTTCGGGAAACAGTTGGAAAGTCTATTAATTCGCCATGCCATGTCCATATTGTATAACTTCTAAGGAAACCATCACAAATAAGATGTTCCCTAACTTGAGTTGCATTCAACTTTCTCCCATTCAAACAGTTGACACAAGGACATCTAAACTTCACCTCATCATCACTTATACCCTCATAATGTTGCGCAAATTGTATAAATTCTTCTACTTTATTCTCATATTCAGCACTGATGCGTGGTAAATTAATCCAATTTTGATCTATACATATATGTATTGAAATTACATGAACAATTTCAGTAATATTTGAATCAATGCTCACGTTGTTTGTGTAATCAAGGTGTGACCCTATCCCATTCAAGAAGATTCACTTTCTTTATTTTATTGGTACATATTAGTTTTAAAATACATATCTTAAATCTCACGAAATTTTCCCAGCATTTTGCATTGGTCTTCAGGATACACGAAATGAAAGTGATTATCAACCACAATCAAATATGCGCCGAAGATCAATACAAAATACAATTGACAAATATTCATGAATTTTAAGATATGTATTTTAAAAAATATATGCACAAATAAAGTACTATAGAAAGTGATTAATCTTCTTAAACTATCCAATCGGACAATTCAAGATTCAATACATTTAAATTATTAGTATTGTATCCCCTTATATTAATTTAAAAAAATGTAGCTTTTTCAAAATGAAAACTCGGGGACAATACATAATTTTCGTATTGAATCTCAAATGGAAAACTAAGGCTAACTCACACTGTAAGAAAATCAAACAACATATTTAAACAAATAATTAACCACAAATATAAATAAATTTAGAATGGAACTTGGGAGCGTGAAAGTTGAATAACAATTGAGAACCGAAATCAAAAAGGATGCACAATTTGAGAACTCAAAATTCCACAATGCAAAAGTACCAAATGATAAAAAATGAAACCACAAATCTCAAACTACTACAATTCATAATAGAAAGAAAAATCAAAGCAACATAAACGAACCAAAACAACAAAAAAAAAACCAAAATGTGAAGCGAAACCTATTTTTTGAACTCACCCGCAGCGGGAGGCGTTGAGCAATTGACGAACCTAGACGGCGCGACAGAGGTGACGACACGCGACTATTGGCAGCAGAAGCTGGTCGGCGACGAGGCGGAACGTGGTGGTGGCAGAGCAGCAAGGGAGGAGCTTTGGTTATTTTGTAACCAAGGCCTAAAACCTCTTACTACACCGATTTTTCGTAGACTCGAAACAATAGAGTTCGACGAAATTTTAAAAATATCACTGCCTCCTAATGGCTTCGGTTCCGCTATAACCGAAGTCTATAAGACGAAGTAAAATGTCAAATTATAAGCTTTGAGCAATAATTTAAAAGTATTTTGACAACTCTTGATCACTTTATTATTTTTTTTAACTTGGAAGATTTCTTTAAATGAAAAGAGTTATTACAAACCATTTTTCAGACCGTATAATTTGCTCTATTTTTTTATAATAAATAAAATACTAATTTTCAAGGATGGATCTTAGTATCAGTGTTAGTATTGGTGTAGGGGGCAATGGACCCCTAAATTTTAACAAAAATTTAAAATTAGTAGTGTATATATATATATATATATATATATATATATATATATATATATATATATATATATATATATATATATATATATATATATATATATATATATATATATATATATATATATATATATATATATATATATATATATATAATATTACTGAAAATTAAATTAGGTAGATTTTTTCTTTATAAAATATAACATTTAATGTTAATGAATAATAAAACATAAAATTAAATATAATAAAAAGTAAAAAAATTTATTGAGATATCTTTTATGTTTTTTTTCCTTTTTTTTGTTCTCATATTCTCACCTTCACATGTTTTCTTTTGTTTATGAAGAAAAGATAGGAAGTTAGATACAAACTCATACTTCCTCTTGTTTATGAAATTCATGCTTCTTTTTGTTTATGAAAAAAAAAAGGAACAGGAAGCTAGACACAAACTCATACTTTCTATTCTTATTTATCAAATAAATATTCTTCCAATATTGAAAATAAGAAGTAACTATGCTTCCTTTTGTTTAGGAAGAAAAATAGGAAGTTAGACCCAAACTCATGTTTTCTATTATTATTTCTCATATATATTTTTTCATTATTGAAAATATAAAGTAATTCTCTTTTGTTTCACTTCATCATAAAATATTAGTTTAATAAATAGTATTTTATCTCAATTTTTTTTGTATATTTATTATTTTATAAATACAAAACATTATATATATATATATATATCAAATTTTTTCGTAGAAGTTTTTTTAATTGTCAGTTAATTATCATATATTTTTCTTTAAAATAATTAAATTTCTCAATTTTGTATTACATCTTGATAAATTATTTTTATTCTTAAACTTTCTTTTAAATAATTATTTTTATTCTTAAATTTTCTTTTAAATAGTATATAGATAAATAATAAAAATATGGATTCATTTATTGAGACATTTATCACAACTAAAACACGAAATAAAAGAGATATATTATTATTTTGGCCTCTCCAAAATTTATAGTCAAGGTCTGCCACTGCTAATTTTAGATGTTATTTTACTTTAAAAAATATTTTGATTTTAAAATTTTTATTTGACTTATTTCTTTAAAATTTAGACTTATTTGATTTCTTTATTAATAATAGTATGATATGTTGGATATAATTTTGTAACATTCATATGATAGTAATACTACTCAATGAAACTTTACATAGTTGATAAGCTATAAATAATTATAGAGACACATAACAATTCTATTATCCAAAATAATTATATTAGCATATATCAGGTTTTACACCAACCTATAATTTTTATGAACTAAAAGTTGACCTAATAACTACAATCACTTTGAAAAGATAGAAACTAAACCTAACCCTGACAATCCTATACATACACCCACGGGCAGACCATAGCATTAATAGGGGGAGCCAGCTCCCCCAAAGATTTTTTTATTATTTTATTTTCTATATATTTTAAAAAATAAATATTATATATATTAATACTTTATTTATATTAATTTAGTTTGAAAAAGCTTTTTCAAAATTTAAAAACCAGGTTTTTCATTTCTATTATAATTTCTTATACTTCTTTATTTTGTTTATCTCTCTTTCGTGCCCACATCTCTTTCTCTCCTCCTATTTTCATATCAATTTTCACCGTCAATTCTTTATTATTTTTAAAATCAAATTGCACCACGACAAAATTGAGGAGTTAACGAACATTTTGGACCGAATAATTTCTTCTTTTGAGTAAGTTCATTTTTTACCTTTTTTTTTTCTGAAGCAATGTTTTCTTCTTGTATATGGTTTTTGTACGCTCTAAGCATATCTCTATCTGTTAGAGATCATAAAATCATGCTCTAATTATTGATCAAACTCTTCTTTGTGTAGATAGAGCTATTTTAGGCTTTAAAGTTGTGTAAGGGAAGATAAAGATTAGGAATATACTCTAAGGTAAGGAAAGCTAATTATTTAGAAGTTATTAGTTTTCTTAAAATATTGAGTCTTGGTTTTAAGATTTAATTTGGAGTATTCATAATTTTATCCTTTTCTAAATAGGTGAGAGGTGACAAATTTATATTAGAAAAATTATGGTAAAGAGTAAAAGAATTGATTCTTTTTTCAAGAGGAAGACTTGTGATGAAGATGAAAAAAAATGCATCTATGTTATCTAAACTTGAGAAACTTCATGAAAATCCAAAAATTGAAGAAAATGAAAAACAACTCTCTAAGGTTCCTAAAGTTACATATATTGAATTTGAAAATGCTTTAGAATGTGATATGGGGAAGCATCTTCAAATTTGGCAATACTTACAAATAAAATTGATGAGGTACGAAGGGCTTATCTAAGAATGGGGTCCATATCAATTGCATATAGAAAATTATCTGTTGTCTGCTAAAGATGATCATCTAAGAAGATTTAAGTACACATGGTTTAGCTTATTTCCTTCATAATTAGAGTATTTGCCATTAAAAGATGTTGCATATTGCTTATCGTGCTATCTTTTTAATAAAAAAACCAAGCAGACGAACTAACTCAGATGTTTTCATTGTTACATTAATTGAGTTGATTTTCATATAATTCTAATTGGCAATGACTTGATTGTCATTAACATGTTTTAACTTTTTGAGTCTTTTTTATAGGTTTTAAAAGTTGGAGGAAAGTTAACAATGGAAAAATTTGTGCTTTCCTTAAACATAGGGAAGGATCCTTGTTCACCCAACAATATTGTAGTGTTTGCTTGTCAAGACTTGTTAAATCAAAATTGCCACATTAGGAATGTTTTGGAAGTGCAAAGCTTAGATCAAATTATGAAGAATCAGTTATGTCTCAAGACTTCAATTGACACGGTTCGTTTTTTATCACTTCAAGATTGTGCTTTTAGAGGTCATGATGAAACTACTGAATCGAGAAACCAAGGTAATTTTCTTGAGATAAAACTCATAGCATCATACAATGATGAAGTTGCAAAAGTTGTGTTGGAAAACGCTCCATAGAATTCCAAATATACTTCACATAAAATGCAAAAGGAGTTATTGAATATTCTTTCTAGTAAAGTGAAAATCATATTCGTGAGAAAATTAGGGATTCCAAGTTTTGTATAGTTGTCGATGAAGCTCGTGATGAATAAAAAAAAGAAAATGGCTTTTGTTTTGAGATTTGTTGATAAAAATTGTTTTATTCAAAAGAAATTTTTTGATATCGTGCATTTTAAAGACACTGCAACATTAACTTTGAAGAATGAATTGTGTTGTACTATCTCGACATAATCTTAATGTTTTTAATATCCCTGGTCAAGGGTATGATGGTGCTGGCAATATGAGAGGAGAATGGAATGGATTACAAGCATTATTCTTGACTGATTGTCCTTATGCATATTATGTTCATTATTTTGCTCATTAGTTACAACTTGCCTTGGTTGCTGCATCAAGAGAAGTTATTTCAATTCATCAACTATTTTCAAAATTGACTTTTATTGTCAGTATTGTTTGCTCTTCTAGTAAACATCATTATCAGTTACAGGTTGCCAAGTTAGATGAAATTGCATATTTGTTAGAAATTGATGAGCTTGAAAATGGTAAAGGGGCAAATCAAATTGACACTTTAAAGCAAGCTGGGGATACCCGTTGGAGTTCCCATTTCTCTTCTATTTGTAGCTTGATCAATATAAATGATGCAACTTGTTCAGTTTTAGAAATAATTACTATTGATGGATCTACTTATTCACAAAGTGGTGATGTTGATAATGCTTACAAAAGCTTGACCTCATTTGAGTTTATATTGATCTTCTATTTAATGAGAGAAATTAGGGGGATAACAGATTTTCTTTGTCAAGCATTACAACAACAATATCAAGATATAGTTAATGTTATGCATCTAGTTTGTTTTACCAAAGGACTTATTCAAAACTTGAGAGAAATTGGTTGGGATAAGTTATTAAAAAATGTGACTTCTTTTTATGAAAAACATGACATTGAGGTGCCTCATTTTGGGGCTTCTTATATAGCAAGGCAAGGATGCTCTTGTCACCAAAAAGATCATATTACAGTGGAGTATTATTTGAGAGTTGAAATATTCTTTGTTACCATTATAAGAAATTACAAGAGTTAAATTGTAGATTTAATGACCAAACAATGGAGTTATTAATTATAAGCTTTGCTTTGGATCCTAAGGATGCTTATAAATCTTTTAATATTGATAAAATTTGCATTCTTGTAGACAAATATTATTCCACGGATTTCAATGAGCAAGAGAAGATTAATTTGAATTTTCAACTTCAACATTTCATTATTGATGCTTGTCAAGATTTAAATTTGAAGAATTTATCAACAATGCAAGAGTTATGTACATGTTTGGCAATAACAAAAATGTCTGAAGTTTACTACTTGATTAATAAATTACTTCGTCTTATCATGACTCTTCCCGTTTCTATAGTTATAATTGAAAGATCTTTTTTTGCAATGAAAATAATCAAGAATAGGTTGAGAAATAAGATGGAGGCTGAATTTTTAGCGAGCATTATGATAATCTATATTGAAAGGGATATTGCAACTAGCTTTAATGTGATTCAATTATTGAAGATTTTAAGTCATTGAAAGAGCATAGAGAAGCACTCTGACTAAAGGTAGCTCTTGCGTTTTTTTAACATATTATTGTTGATGATAAACTTTATGTTACTATTTCATATATATTATTGTCATATTTTTTGGATTCTATTGTCATGAATGCTTGTTTTAAATAGAGAAAATGATGTGAGGAAATGATTTTTTTTAATTAGAAAAAATAATTTATATATAACAAATATAATTTGCCCCCCCCCCCCCTAAAAGTTTTGTTCAAGTTTCACCACTGCATACAGTTGCATCAACATCTTTCTCTTGAGGTAAACCCACACATATTTCCTCATCTACTAATGCAAGTAAATGTGATCATGCAAAAGAAAAACAACAAATACAAGAAGCACCAGTACAAGAGAGGGTAAGCTAGTCTATAAAAGAAGTAAGCATATAACAAGTAAATTGATTTCATCATAAAGTAATGTATTTCAAACATTCATAGAAAAACAAACATACAATTATAAACCCTCTAGACTCAATTTTTGAATCTAGGCATTGATATATGATTCTTATTGGTTTTTGGACTTATGGTAATAAAAGAATAATGCTCGACTTGAGTTGCTCTACTTGAGCTGATACACACAAGGTTAGCCTTTTAACTGTCATAAGAACCCTATGATCATTCTTAATGACATGACATTATGCCCCTCTCATCATATAACGCATTCTACTCTACATGAGTCTTGAATAGGTGTTAGAGTATCTAGATAAACCTCTGGTATTAACTCCTTACATCAATGCATACACTAAAGGAACACCACCATAGAATTTCCCTACAAGATTCATGGAATTACACCAAACTTATACATTCAACCACAAACATGATTCCACATCAAATTCCAAAAACCAAATAATCATCCATATTTGTATTTATCCATACTAAGTAATATCATGTTTGTGATCAATTACAATTATCATATATTTCCATACATTCTCATATCTATTACAAGCCCATCATAATCACAGTTTCATACATCATTATACACAAGCATATTTATCAATTAATCCATCAACAATTTTATAAATAACCATATACCTTCTTTTATTCTAAGTCAAACCAAAACAACAAATAAGTGTTTTTCCTTAAAAGGGAAATAAAAAATAAGACAAACATAAGAGACTAAATTTTCTACCTATAGACCTCTAGATCTAACCGTTCAAAGCAACAATTCATTTGTTTAGGAGCTACTGTCAAAATTTTAGCTCAATCTAATGGTGAATGAAGCAAGAATCCCATGTTTGAAAAGATGACGCAGAAAAAAAAAAGAAATGGGTGGCGCCTAGGGCTGGAAAAGTGGCGGTGACTGCCCCTAAGTCAGTGGCCACTCTCTAAATGGCTCAGCAACACTGCAACAACATCTAGCGGTATAAGAAAACTCATACTTCACATTTTGAGTTTGATTTCTGTAATTCAATTAAGCCAATTATAGTGTTTAAACATTTCAATGATCATAAGTTTTATGTTCCTTAGCTCAACCAGAGCCATATTACCCCATTCAATTTTCACAAACTCAATACACACTAACCATGATTCTACATAGATTCATAAATAATACACAATTAACTCATCCATTTAACATCTTAAACACCCAATATAACATATTTCACATTCAACCTAATTTAAGTGGAAACCAACCCTTCAAGTAAACTAAGCATGAAAATTCCACAATTTAGAATACAACTCATCACCCATTTTAACATGTCAAAACGAAATTCAACACATGAAATTATAGTTAAAGCCTCCCTCACCTAACAGAATTGCCCAAACATGCTAAAAGTCCCAATTGGCTCCAAACTCTCGAAAGTTCTACCTCAACCTATCGACATTAGAAGGACGATAGAACCGAACCAACAAAACACTGGTTTAGAAAAGAATGAAATTAAAGATGTTAGAAGCACATGCAAACCCAGGGAGACCGCTTACATTGCCCAAACCAAAATGGTTGTCAAAGGGAGGTGAAATTTCAACTTATTCAAAATGAAATTTCATTTGATTAGACTCAAAGAGGGTTCCGCGACGATTGCAACTCCGACTTCTAATCATGAAAGGAATGAATTTTGAGTGAGAAAGGTAGAGAAAAAACTTGAGGAGAAGAGGAGAAAGGAGTTTTTGGAAAAGATGCTCTACACTATTCTTTTACATGAGCTTTTTAAAGGTTTTTGCTTTTTCTAAAAAAAGGTTTTACAAATTTAACCTTTTGAATAGTTTTTTTTCTTCAAATAAAATTGTGGAAAAATTTTAAGTTTTAAAACGTAGTAATTTATGTTGATATCTCCTGGATCTTTCTCAAGCATGTTTTAAAGATAATATTATAACAAAATTTCAAAATTCTCAAACGAATAATATTATAATCGATTTTAACAATGTTATTTCAAATTTGAAGTTAAAACAATTCTTTCATTTTAAAAATAAAAAAATGATTTAAAAGATGAAAATTAATTCCTTTTAGTTTAAGACACTTGTTTTAATACTATCAATATTTTAAATTACTTAAGAATCAAAATAAATGACAATTTAAAAGACAATATATATATATATATATATATATATATATATATATATATATATATTTCTTACTTAACTTTTCAAGATATTCTTAAAGTAAAACCATAGTAAAACTATAGATTTCAAAATGAAAAATACTTCAAAATACAATAACTAATTTTAACAATGTTATTTTAATAATTTTGAAATCAAACATACCTCAGTGATAATACTATCTTACATAATAATATTATTTTACACAATTAGGAACTAAAAAAAACATATCTTTATGTCCAAAAATAAGAAATATTTAATTCTGAATATGTTTTTAATTAAAAATTATTTATCAAACATATTCTCTGAATTTAATATATGTTTAAAATGACTTTTTTCTTAGTTGTTTTTTTATTTATTAAATTTTACGTTGGATTAGATTACACATTAATTGCTAACTTGGGTAACTAAGATTTTTTTTTCTTAAGGCTTGTGTAATTATCTAGCTATACAACTCTCACATATAATTAATCTGTGTTTCAAGAAAAGATATTCCTATTTTCATTCGGTTTTGATATTTTAGTTATAATATTACTTTTTTTTTCAATCAATTTGGTCCATTTTTACTAACATCATTTAAATCATTAACGATCATGAATAATAATTGTCATGTCACTTCGTGTTTTTTTTTACCATTTTTTAAAATTTAAAAAAAAAGTCCACATGTCAATCTAGTAGTATGCCACATGTCAGAGTCAATGTTTTATATTCAATTTGGTTCTTATATTTATTATTATTTTTTTTAATTTAGTCCCAATTTTTTGTTTAAATAGAGTAATTTTGTCCTCTCCAACTTGAGATCAAATTTAATTTTTATATAAATTTTATAATGAAGTTTTTATTAAAATTCACACTTTTATTAAATATTTTGGTTTGGGGTTACAATTAGTTTAAAATTAGATGAGGACTAATTTTAAAATTTTTAGATCTATAATGTTAGTTGTCATCTTTAAATTTTTTGTTCTAATTTTAAACTAATCGTAACCTTAAATAAAAAATATATAATAAAAATTTGAATTTTAATAAAAATATTATTAGAAATTTTATATAAAAATTAGATTTGGTATCCATTTCGAGAGGGGTAAAATTGTTCAATTTTAAACAAAATTGAGACTAAATTGAATAAAAATAACGAATATAGAGACCAAATTAAATATAAAATATTGACTATGACACGTGATACACTTATGGATTGACAAGTGGACATTTTTAAAAATTTTAAAAAAAAATCACGAAGTAATACGTGACTGTGATTATTCATTATTATTAATTATTTAAACGATATTAAAAGAAACGAAATTGAATAAAATCGATGAAAATTAGAATCTGATTAAAAAATAATAATATTAAAACTAAAATGATAAAACTGAATAAATAAGAACAGACGTGTATTTTAACCTAAAATAAATATTTATTTTCATAACATTAATACATACTTTATATACATGAAATAGTAATGAAAACACATTATCAAAGACATCTAATAAATCGTATAATGTTATTATTGGGACCACACTTGAAATATAATTGCCGTCTTGCTTTTATGGCCTCTCCAGTGCACGTGATCATTTTATGATACTGTTGTGTGTTTTATAGTAGGTTTGATTAAAGAAGACAGAAAAGATATACTTTTTAAATTCGTGATACTTTTTTATGATATCTGTTCTACCAAGAAATGGCAGGTCCGGTGCTGGAAGAGGATAATAAAAATATAAAAAGATTAATTTAATTTGATATTTTAATAGGAAAGTAATAGAAAAAGATCAAACTAAAAAAAAGGTGAGTTTCATTGTTATATTTTTTTCCTCTCTTGTTATTTATCTGTAGTTTTGGATTTTTCTTTCTTTTTTATCTATTTTTTAATTTTTGTTTGATTAAACATATTTAATTTTTTTATTTGGTTTATTTCATTTTTATCCAATGTATCTTTTTTCTTGTTTGAGTTTGGGCTACACATTTTTAGAATGCATTATTTTATTAGGAAAACAATCACGTTTGAATTAATTAAAATTATTGTAAGTTATTTTATGAAGATAGAGAAAAACAAAAACCAAAAGTGGTTGAATTGTGTCTTACTTTTTTTAATTTTTTTTTTGTAAATATATGTCTTTTGATGATTTATACTTAAACAATAGTTTTGTATTGTAAGTAATGGGTAAATAACTTTTGCATCTAATGAAGTACAAAAGATGCAATTTTACAACATAGTTTATTTACTTGCTTAAAAATATTTTACACAAGTATAATCGTAAACTACTATTCTTCTCAAGTTAGTGCAAACAGAAATAGAATAAAATGTAAAGTGATAAAGGAGAGAGAAAGATATACAAGGTATTTTTATATTGGTTTATCTAACCATATATAATACATCTAATTTCAATAAGCAGATTGAGTGTGATTAACCATTCTAATGTACTGTGAAATTCAAAGTCAGTATTCTTTAACCTCATACCTACTTTGACTGGTCTATTGAATATTGTTTGAACTCAGTAATAACTCTTGAATAATCCTTTTAGTATTCTTTATATATAAATCATTGATAGATCTTATTTTCTTCTATTTTTTTTCTAGACTAATTATATCTTTTAGAGGTTTTTAGTGTTCTTATTTTCTAATTTTAGTACATATTCATATTTTCTTTATTAAATAGTTGTTTTGATAAATTTGTACTACTTCTCGTGTTTTAAATAAAAATTATATTTTCTTTTCTAAATTGGTAATATTTTACCTTGTATGAAATAAAAATGAAAGGAGTTGAGAAATGCAAGTTTTCTTATCGAATTTGGTCAAGTAATTTTTGAGGTGGACCAACTAGATTGATGACGTGTACTTATGCACCAAATCATTACTAGAGGAGAAGTCCACTTATAAAGATTCTGATGCTCAAGTCAATAAAAGATTTATATAAGTATGAGATTCCTATAATTCCTATGGTGGTATATATTCATAAGCTTCCTAGGCCATGAGTAAATAAATATATTTAACAAATTTTGTTACTTTGAAGATAGTCAAATATTATATCTTGAAGATATTATATAATTAATTATTATATCATAATATCTTAGAGATACAACCACTACAAATATAAAGAAGGTTTGAACAGAGATTTATTTTACATTACCTAGGGTTAAAATCATTGCTAAGTTATTTACTTAGGCTTTCGATTTTTCCCGTTAAACCATCCTTGAAAAATGTGTTCTTTAAAGATTTTACAAGCCCCAAAAAATGTCAATCAATAGGTTTTGTATCCTGTTGTATTTAATGATGGTTTTAAAACCTCTCTTAAGTTTTGTAGGTTTAAAACTCTAGTCAACTACCATGAGTTTTTAAACATCTATAAAATATCATGGGATTAAAACCCCGGTTAACTACTATTAGTTTTAAAGTCTCTATAAAATACCACACAAAAAGACATATAAATAGAAATATAATTAAACCCACCCAAGAGCATAAAATGGACGCAATAGCATCCCATGTGTGTCCAATTTGAAGAGATATAATAGAGAAGGAAGCTTTCTTGTTTTTGCATGAACCGGAAGTAGGAAGCAAACTAGCAACGGTCCCAAAGGGGACTCTATAATTTTTAAATAATTTATTGTATAGCGTCGGTGAAACCCACGCTAAGCCCACACTACATGTGTTTTTAATTATTTTTTAAATTGCAAACTTCATAACCAATCATACAATAAACGTTTCACGTAACATTACAATTACAAATAACCTTCATCTAACAATGAGCAAATAATTTTCATTAACAAAAGTAATGATACAACAACAAGTTCTTCCTCCTAATTTAACGTTAAATGCAACCAAAGACCCTCCAAATTACACTCATAAAATGGAAACCAAGTAAATTTCTATGTGGGTGTATTTAACTTTTCATTTTCCACTCCTGAGACTTAATTTGTTTAAATTAGTATTTTCATTTTTGATGTGTAAGCCATCTTACATAATCAATTTAGAGATATATTTAATATATTTTAATTTTATTTATTGTTTAGTGTTAGTCTGACCCATTCTATAATTAATATATTTAATTTTTATTTATTTGTACACATCAATAAATATATTTAATTTTTATTTATTACTTAGTATCCAGAGTGGGCTTGACCCACTCTAATATAGTCCTTTTTTAACCAATCCTATTCTTCGAGAGTGTAACATGGACTTTAATGTCACTTGAGCCTACACATTCGTTTTTTAATTAATTTTAAAATTTAAATAATATTTTTAAGTGGATTCAATCCATTCTAAGGATTTTATGTTATATTTTTCTATTTTACTTTTATGGGAGAGACGCTAATATTTGTCTCACTCACTCGAAGTTATGGAAGTTATTTTTAAGCATTCTTATTGTGTATAATGAGTTTTAGAATCTATGTGAAATAATTATTTTTGAAACTTTCTTAAATTATCATATATTTCAAAATCTATATAAAGTATCATAGATTTTTTAATTATTAATATTATTTTATTTTACTCATTTATCATTTATGCATTGTATGTATTTTTCAACCACAATTATTTACATTTATTGGATTTTTTTATATATTTAAGTTATACAAAAATAGATATAACACTCATCTAATTTATAAGTTAAATATAGATAACTAAACTTGTATCAAAATATAACAAATATACACATTAAAATTTAAATTCAAGTACAATATTATAGAAAATTTGTTGTAGCAGTTGAAAAGAAATGGATTATGAAATGTAAAGAACACTAGATAAATGTTCAAGAAGCTTTGTATCATAAAAGAAATGTAAACACTAGATAAATGTCTTTGTTTCCTATCAAACAACAACCTAACATAAGTCCACCCAGAAAGAAACTTTCACAAGAATGGATTATGAACCTAACTAGAAGAGTACTTTTGGAACAGAAAAAGGAACTGTGATTTTAAGAGAAGTAAAATTTAAGCATTCAAATGTTTTGGGCTAACCACATCAGCTCTGTGATCCTTTGTCTTGAGGCGAAGTTCGAGTACCAAACGTTGCAGCGCTGAAGTAATCAATGTCATATGTTTAGGAAAAGCTCAAACGATCTTTAACCAATAGGTACCTATATCCGAAACCGACACAGGTAGATAGGTACAGAATATCTAGAGACGCGAGATAACTCTCTCTAAAGAACTCGGCAAAATAGTCTCATAAGTTCGGGTTACAAGCATCTGCACAATGCATATATTTTTTACCTGTTGCAGATCTTGGCCTCCAAGAGTAGGATGACTGTAGTGGACTATATATTCAACATCTACAACACCAACATTTTTTTGTTCGATCACCCTAGTATCCATAAACAAAATCAGATTAAACTATGAAGTAAAAGGAGCTTAACAAGCTTGAGCAAAATTATCAAACAGATGAAGTGAAACTCATCGAACAGAACTAAAATTAAGGAACTTATAAATAGGAACATAGATGCTGTAAAGTGAGACAAGGTATCTTATAAAAGCATCTAACAATCAATCTTAATATACTACAAGGTATCAGTCCCAGCCCCGAATATGTCCGACCTTCAATGGGGATCAATACCCATCTTAACACACCACATGTTTTCCTTGCTGGGCTTCAAATGGGAGCCTTATTTTTTTGAAATTAATTAAACGGCCAACTAAAAAAAACTATTAACTAATTAAATCTAAACTTCCTTAATATTTTTTATTTTTTTTTCAAAATAAGCCTATTTAAACACATTTGCTATCTTGAGTAGCAGCAGTCTTGCAATAATACTATGTTGCTGGTCAGTGTGTCCATTCTGCATTACTACAAATTAACATTTATTTTATAGTGTCATTCATTGGTACTCTGATACAGTGTCATCTAATATGATATCTAATTAAGTATCACTAAACTTTTTACAAATAAAAAAAATTAAATGTCACATAAAGATAATCAAAAGTTAAAGTTATTATAGTCTGTACTGATCTTCACATGAGATTTAATAAAGTACTACTATTTTTTTATAAATAGGAAATCCAAATGTCACATAAAGATTCATTTGAGAGCTGGGACCATGTTGAAGGTGTAGTCTTAAAGTATCTAATAAATTTTCAATAAACCACTAAATATTTCTCTTTGCTATTTAATATCTTCAACTGAATTTATCTTAAATAGCTCTTTTATTAGTTGTGGACCAAAATAAAAATCTTGTTTGTTTTTTCTGCCCCAGTAACTTCATGGTCGACCAAAAACAGCAGAGGCAATACGATGGGAAGGACGCAAAAAGCATCAATTCAAGAATAGAGAAGTGTAAGTAAGCTTTATTTGAAAAAGTTTATCTCCACTTAAGCAACAAGAATAATATAATAGCTAATTAAATCGGGAAAATGATATTTGATAAAGTTTTTTTTATAAACTTTGACAAACAACCATTTTTAGTAAAAAATCAAAAATACTCTATTTACTAACTTTGTCAATTTTATAAACAAAATATTTGTCAAAAAAAAATAATTTTTGAGTTAAATCACGTGGTCTAATTCAAAATATGTAATGATGCAACATGCAATATGATCCAGTTTTAGTCAATCATGCAAGGACCACAGTTATTACCGTCACAATTGAAGCATCTCTGCATAATTTAACTGATAAAAAAGATTGGTAAAACAGACACTAACAACACTAATGAAAATGTAATGGTTCAAAGGTGAATTCAGAGAGTATTAGTTTGACTACATTGCATGGTGTACGTGAACATGACGAGGCTGTTATAGGCTTTCCAAGTGAGAATATGCTCAAACAAATGCAAGAAATTTGAGATTTAATAAATAAGAATAATTTTTCTAAATCCTGTGCAAAAATCTGTATTCAAACTTTATAGTGGAGGACTACTGTTAGTATTTAGAATTTTCCAAAAGCCATACTATTGGTAATTGTGATGATCACAGAGTAAATAACCATTATTAATTCTCCCAATTACATCCTACTCCTTCAACCTCTTCATTCTCCTCACACCAACAACATTCATTACAACACAAACACAAAAACATGTTTCCCTTTCAGAGATTTTACGGGTTCCAGATTTGGTTTCACCACGATTCTGGAAATTGTGCAGTATGAAATGAAAACAACATATTATTATGAAAGTAAATCATGTACATTCATTCACCTACGCATATAGCTCCCATTGCAACAAACTGGAAACGAGAACCAAGAGGCTAACTTAAGAACGTGTTGGAAAGTAGCAAGCAGACCCAACGGTTGAAGGTCCTTCTACCATTGTACTCTTTTGATCAAAATCACTTCAACACCTACGCCAATTACTACATTTCACCTGAAATTGAAACTTTGATGGCTTTTTCTTAACTTCATGGAAGCTAGTGTGAAGAATGGAGGTTCCATGATTGATGTTGGACGCAGAAGCATGAAGGAAGGAGACTTAAAGGTGTTTGGTTTAGTGTAAGTAAAAGAAATCTTAAAAAAGGTGAGACCAATTCTCAAGAAAAAAAACTAGAGTAGACTAGCAAAATGTTATTCTAGAGTGAGCTCAAAGAGAGAAGATGTGCACATATGTTGACAACAATTCTCTACTAAATTCAATCTGAAATATACATGTTCTAAACCTTCTATTTATAAGCTAAAATGAGACTAAGAAATCTCCAAGAAAAGGAGGGTTAAAGGAAGCAAGAAAGTTGGATTCTAGAACCAAAAGAAATATGTGAGAAGTGTGACTTGCCACCTAAGCAAGTCACATTTACCTTGCCATGGGATGCTCATTGAAGAGCCTTGGAGACCAAGCATGAAGCTTCTAAGTCTCTCCAATTGAGGCCCAATTCAAACCCCAATACCCTTTTGTGTAGTTCTTAATAAAAACTGTTTGAGAGGGTTGATGTATATATATATTTTTTTAATTTTGAAAATATAGATCTTTTTTTTATCTATAACTATATATAAATAGGATTTCCTCTTTTGTGTATACATTTAATAATTTCAATTTTATCTATTACAATATAATTATTTTTATAATTTTTCCATGAATTGGTCTAACTTCTTTCATTTTTTTCCTATTTATCATCAGTTATTCTCTCATATTTTCTTCATACATTTCACTTTATTTTTAATAAATATAATTTTAATTTATATATTAATAACATTATAATATCATCGCATACTAATATAATATCATGTACATTAAAATGTGTACACAAATATAATAACACCTATGTTACGCTAATTCTTATAAAAAGAAAAGTAGCGAATACTAAGACAATGTATGCGGTCACACGAGTACTCATGCTCCCCTTCCTGCACCCTATTCATCTCTTCTATGCATCCTTCATGATATAATTTTGAATACTCGTTCTATCCTCTAATATTTTGAAATACATATTTTGTCACTAAGTAATACACATTCATCCCACTTCTCCTCTGCACCTCCATCCTGGTGTTGCTTTCCCATCTAGCGCACCTCCATCTCCATCTGTTCTTCCTTCTTTATCGTTGGTGTACTGCCTCTGCAGAAGGCCACCTCTTCGACCATTGCACCCCTCTCCATCTTTTTCGTCTTGGAAATTGTTGGTGGAGTGAAGTTGAAGGTTTTCATCGGACCTCGTTTTCTCAAGGTAAGCTTGTAACATGTTGTTTCGAAGGTTGGGTAACTGGAAAAACTGTTGGTCTTCGTTTATAATAGGTGCGATTGAATGCGTCATCGAAGGAACACCATGTAGTAATCAATCCATTGCGGAAAGGACATTCAGGTAGTTAGTAGTGGAATTGGGATGCAACACTAGAATGATTGATTCAGACAAATCAATTGCACCCACTACTGCCGATTAGCTTTTCTAGAAGCCCTTGGCGAATTGAAAAATATAATCCGAAAAAGCCTATCTGGAATACGATTAGGAGTTCTGGAAAAGCTATTCCAGAATGTGTTTTTCAATTTTCTAATTTGATTTGTTAACTGTGGTTCTTATAAGCTTTTTTGTATTTCAGGGTCCTTTTGATCAGAAAATTGTAAATTCATTATTTTCTCTTGAACTTCAAATTCATTATTTTCTCTTGAGTATCGACGGACTTGACACATTCCCGTTTGTTGTTGATTTTTTCTAATAATAGCATAATTTCCTTGGGATACTGGTGGCCTGCTCATAACATGGAGTCTGCCTTAACCCCTCTCTCAACAAACCATGTTGCGGTCCTTTCAAATGTTGCTTTAATTAAAGCACAAATTGGTAATGAACGAGCTCTTTTTAAAACAGAATTCATACATTCTGCTAGATTTGTTGTCATGTGTCCGAATCTACTACCCACATTGTAGACCTGAGTCCACTTTTGTAGTGGTATCCTATCAATCCAAGTTGCCACTTTGGGTGAATGAGATTTCAATGCCGCCAATTTTTGCATCCAATAAGGGTTGTTTGACTACGTAAGCTGTTAAAATACAATTATATTAGTTAGTTTAATTTATGCATACAATTATATTAAAATGCAATAATATGGTGAATGAAAAAAAAATTATTACCCATATTCTTTAACTAGCTTTTCAACTCGTGATTCTTGAACTTTTTGTTGAAGTTTGAAGCAATATGGCGTATGCAGTGTATTGATTGGAAACCATTTGCTTCCCATTCTACTTCTTCAGATTGTAGTGCTACCAATATACATTTCCCCATGTCCGTTATCAAACAAAGGTTTGATTGTGGTGTCACGTAGTCCCTTAGGAGTTGAAAAAACCAGATTAAGGCCTCCTTTGTTTCTCCTTCCACTATCGCGAAGGCCAAAGGGAATATATTGCGTGACCCATCTTGAGCGAGCGTTGTTAGCAATGTCCCTTGATATCTACCTGTTAGAAATGTCCCATTTACTTGGACAACAAGCTTGCAATAATTAAATCCTTGGATGCATGGTCCAAAAGACCAAAATACTCGTTCCATAATATAGCAAGAAGGGTCAGGTTGACCATTGACAACTACATGAGGTCCGATGCATTGAATTATTGTGTCGGGGTTACTTTCTTGTACAACTTGATACCATCGTGGAAGTTCATTGTAAGACTCTTCCCAATCTCCAAACTCCTTAGTAAGTGCCTTTTGCTTACCATTCCAAGCTTTGTCGTAGGAAATCGAATATCCGAAACGATTTTTTATTTCGGCTATCAAACTTTTGATAGGTATGGAAGGGTTTTCCTTTACAGAGTTCATGACAATAGAACCAATTTGGTTGGAATCAAGATTGACATGATCTGTAGGTTGCATGGTTGACAAACATGTGTGTGAACCGTCAATCTTCCTTATTTCCCACTTGAAACTGCGCTTGTTATAAGAAGCCTGTTAACACCATGGGCAACCCTTTTTGTAGTCAATACATTGACATATATATTTATCAGATTTTCTCTCAAGAACCACAAATCTAAAACCATTATCAATATGGTATTGCTTTATATATGACACTATCAACTCCTTTGTGTCGAAACATATGTCGATACTTAGTTGTTGTTCACTCATTGGAATTGAAGTTTGAAAGGAAGTGTGACTTGAGGAGCCGCTTTGACTTGATGATCCCCAAGCCATTGTAGGAACTGTTTACTGGTTTGGCAGTTGGGCCTAAGAACTAGGTTGTGAATATTGTTGATGTTGATCCTACTGTGAGTATTGACAATTATTTGGAGCTGGTTCACCAATGGTATCCATCTCATCCTCACTAAACTCAGAAAGAATATTAGGATACTGATTACACGGATCAACCATTGTCTGAAAATTTCACCACCAGAGAAAGAATAAAAATTATGGCTGAAAAAGTGTTGTGCACGGATAGCTTTTCTCACATAAGTACACGTTTGAAATGGGTATGCATCAGAAACCCTAATTTACTAATTTACTGTAACCGTAATTAATGTCAACCACTTCCTCATTTAATTTACTGAAACCCTAATTAATGCAAACCACTTCCTCATTTAATTAACTGAAACCGTAATTAATGTCAACGACTTTCTTATTTAATTTACTAAAACTGTAATTAATGTCAACGACTTCTTCATTTAATTTACTGAAACAGTAATTAATGACAACGACTTCCTCATTTAACCAACCGAAGTCGTCATCAATGAAAACGGAGGCTTTAATTATTTCTGAAGAAACCATATTAAATGAAGTGGGTGCTTTAATTTTCTTTAAAGAAAACATATTAAATGAACTCAAAATAAATAACTTGCTATAATGAAGCCACTGACCACGACCACGACATTAATTACCATATTAATGGGGAAACTAGTCCAACAGAGGACGGTTTTGGTTTCATTTAATAGAAACCAGCCTTAGCAAGCATAGTTTCATTACATAGAAACTGGTGCTGCTGCGCACGGTTTTGCGTGGAAACCGTTGATGATGCGCACAATTTTACATGTCTGAGCACGGTTTCTCTCTCCTCAGCTCTGATTCACGTTCATGAGAGCTTGCTCTTTCACGGGTTTGCTTCCAACAGTGCACTGCAGAGATTCCTTCCTGTTCAATTTGCATGCAATGGTCTACTACGACAACTTTTCAGCAATTATTTTTATGCTTTCAGAACCTCATTCATTGTTAATTTGAATGCAGGGTACAATAATTTAGGGAGTGCAGCTAGACACCAACCAATGTAGTAATATATTTCATGCATTGGCTCATTTCATACACACTTTGCTCGCACTTTCCTTGGGTTGCCTCGTTATAATTTGCCATCATTTTCCAGCAACACTTCTTCACCAACTTCATTGCTACTATTTTCAAGGTTTGCATTTTTTTAACTTTTAATTTGCAAATCACATTTTAGTCAATAGTTATGATGTTTATAATTAATATTTTCCTCTTGCTTTAATTTCCTTTCACCCACATTTTTTGAAGCATGGCTAACAACCGACACCCTCCCCCGGATATGTCACTACTCCGCCTTCAGCATGAACATATTACAAAGGACTTATGGGAAGGCAACAAACGAGTTCTTAGACCAAGACGAGCTGGAGTTTGGATTCTAAACAACCAAGATTTAATTGATCCGCGTGTCAAATTTTTAATGGAACAGGCTGGTTTTGGACACATATTGTATATTCCAGACATGGATGTCAACCACCTTTTAATCACTTCCTTATAAGAAAGGTGGAGGATAGAAACTCATACATTCCACTTCCCACATGGAGAGACCATTGTGACATTAAAGGATGTGGCAGTCCTCCTTGGCTTACCGATAGATGGAGATGTCGTCACCGATCCCACCATCGTGCAAGACATATTCTCGACGTTCCACGAACATCTGGGGTAATTCCACCACCGACGATGATAAGAGGAAACTCAATTAGAGTTTTTTGGTTAAATAGTACTTTCCAACAACTCCCACAAAATGCAAACAATAATGTTATTGCTCAATATGCAAGAGCGTACATACTGATATTGATTGGAAGCATTTTAATGCCAGACACGTCTACTGTAAGGGTACATGTGATGTATCTACTCAAGCTAGCTAACTTGAATGTAAGACATTATAGTTGGGGGTATGCAGTTTTGGCCTGTCTATATCGTGGCCTAGATCATGCCATTCACTTAAGGCAAGAAAATATTGGTGGATGCATGATTTTGTTATAATGTTGGGCTTGGGAGAGGATCACTTCTATAACTCCACAACTTGACCCTTGAAGTGATGAGAAAGTGGCTGCATGGGATGGTTTCCCCGTATGCAGAAGGTAAAAACTAACTTTCTGGCAATTATTTGTTTTTTTATTCTACTTTCCTTGTAATTTAACTTACTTCAAATTCATACACTTTTTAGGTGGATGAACCAAGCAGATCAAAGAAATGCTGGTTCTTTATCAGTTAGTGAATTTCGCTTGAAATTTGATCAAATTCATACAAGACAGGTAATAATTAAGTTATGTAATCAATTTTTTTTCTAAATTTGAAACTAATGGCTACAAATTATTTTCAGTTCTTGTAGAGGCCTTATATTCAAAACGAAGTTTGTTAGTTGATTGTGGTTGAAATCCATATAGTGGCCAGAGCAACAGTCCCCATAATTTGCTTCGCGACAATCGAATTCCATCAGGCGGATAGGGTCATGCGTCAATTTGATTTCATGCGTCCACAGGGATGACTTGAGGGGGAGAAATGAAAGAGATTGGGTGGCACATCATTACCGTTGGATTGCAATTTGGAATGACCGACAAAATTGGGTCATTCAAGGTACACCATTTAGCGGAAACGGCCATTTGCGTGATGAAACACCCTACATGCAATGGTATATAAACCACATTATCCGCTATATATCTCCAAATACGAAATCTTCCGACGATGAGGTCAATTTTACTACAATGTCGTACATGTCTTTATCATGTGTACTTATTCATGTGAATGACCTTGCTATTTATTTTACAGTATGATATGTAAGACCCGTGGAATTTAATTAATTAAATAAATAATTAATTAATAAATGCAGGTGGGAAAATCATTTATGACATTAAATTATGGTTGGTATGATGTGGAAAAGTGCTAGCTCATGTGGTTGCGAGTACTTTGATTGTGTGAGAGGACTTGGGTTCGAGTCCTATGTATGCTAACTTTTGTGTTATTGTTTTTATTATTTAAATCTATGTAATCATGTTCTGGAATGATATGATGTCTGAATTGGATTTGTTAAGCATGAATTATGATTAGTTGAATTGGTTGTGCTCTTGAAATGTGATTAAGTGGTCATGGATTCAAACCTTGGAGAACCCAAACTAAGACCTTAATTTTTGGTATTTTGGCTTTGAATTTTGGCTTTGAATTAAATGTGAAAGGTTGGGGGAAAACCCTAGAGTGGGTAGAGAGGTGGCTGGAAAATGGCTATAAGGAGGTAGTAAATGGCATTAACAACTCAATTAAAGACTTAATTTTCGTGTAATAATTAACCTAGTTTTTAGACGCCCTTTAAAAAGAAGGATTTGACTTATAGTTAGAGTTTTGCAAAACTGAGGTTATACCAGAAAGCTAGGCACGAAAATCAGAGAGATTGGTGAGGTTTGAGTGAGGTTCTGAAGTCAAAGTAAGAGCACACCAGAAAGGGGGAACATTGGTGATCATTGGAGTCCTTCAAGCAAACCAATTTTAAGCAAAAGGATCCAGGGTAGGGGAGCTAGACTCTGTTTTTCTGTTTGTTTTAAATATTTACATGAAAAGTATGATCACGTGAATGCATGGTTTCCATTCTTATCTACGAAATTGTGAATTCTAGAAATTTTCCAGAAATCGCCTGGCGGCTCATACCAAATTGTATGGGTTCCCTGATGAACTGCCTGGCGGTGAAGCACTGTACCGCCAAGCGATGCAAATTCTATAACATTTTTCTGGGTTCTTTGATGAACTGTCTAGCGGTGATGAATTTCCGCCAGTCGACGCGAGTCTGTTGGCTCGCTTTGGTGATTCTGTGCATGTTTTGACATGTTTCTGATCGGGAAAAACACGGGTTAGTCCCTAGGAGATGATCTGGAGTTGATTTTCACTGATTGACTTGTAATGGACTATGTAATCGGATGGAACAGTGCACATGAGCTTTAGGGTTGAATGTGTGATATCTTTATCTACGATTCGAAATGGGTTACCGTGAATTGGACATAGGAATAGCTGATCAATGTGATTAAATGTTGAATGGTTCTGGTTGTGATTGGATTGGAATTGCAAGTGATGGGAATTCGCAAAGAAAGAAAAGTGGTTGGGTTATGGGTGCTGGGAAAATCTGGAAAAATGTCCAGATGGTAAGCACCGCCTGGCGGCACGAGGCTGGCCGCCAGGCGCCAGCGTAGTGGCAGTGCTACTGCATGTTGTAATGTTATGCGCTGAGGTTGGATTCTGTTTCCGTTGGGTTGGGATCAGTAGATGGGACTTTTGTGATATTTGTGGAAGTTTGATGATGGAGTTTTGTGTATGAACTAAAGGGGTGGGAACTACCTTAGGAGATAACGATTTTAGATATTAGAGGTTTTTCCTATATTATGGCGTAGTAGCGATTCTGGATTCTGGATAAGTTGGGTGCAAGGGGGTTTAGAGAATTGACCAATTGTTGTGAATAGGAGTTTAACACTAAGTGAACGCTAGAGGGGGAGGGAATCATAGAAGAAGTGATGGGATTTATTTAGCGTTGGTGCTTGATTGTGTGAAGATGACACTATATCAGTGTAATAGGCTTGGCAACAACTTAAGGGTAAGGAATCCAAGAGTAATAATAGGTTAAGATGGAAGAAGCTTAAAGTTATAATTGAATGTGTATTGTTATCAAGCTAGGGAGTGAAGACTGAACCTCACCGTTGTTAGTAACCATCTAAGTTAGATGATACAGGGGAATTGATCAAATGGAAATGAGGTAAGAGATTGTGCTAGACTTGAGCAGAAAACCAGTAACGCGCAGTATTGTCATGGCGCCTGGTGGTGGTACGCGAACCACCAGGCGAAAGCGGGATTACAGTGGGGTCTCAAGGCTTGGTGCGCCTGGCAGTGAGGGCAGCGCCTGGCGGCACATGTCCCTCGCCAGGCGATTTGTACTGTTGCAGCTTGGGACTTTGATTGCATATGTGTGATCTACAAGGCTTCTAGTAATGCTTTAAAGGTGGGATTCTTGGGTTCCTTGAGTTGTGGCTCAGAACGTATCCCTTGAGTTGTGGCTCAGGATAAGGGTTAAGCACGTGGTATTTCTTGACATCTGGCTTGGAATAGCATCTCTTGAGTTGTGGCTCGGGATGGCGGATGAACACGAGGAACCCTTGAGTTGTGGCTCGGGTTGGCGAGTGTTGCCAGTGTGAGTGTGCTGGTTGTGACCAGTACGGATGGGTCCAGATAGATTGCCCTCCTCAGTTGTTGACTGACGAGTTTGGTAGTCTTGGGACGTTACGAATTATGTTCGTATATGGGAACTCCACCTGGCGTTACGGTGTATGATCTGTAGCATGGTTTCCCGCACGTGCTCTATCGGTTATGGCCGATAGGTATGGTAGCAAGACACCTTGAGGTACTCACTAGAAAATGTAGAACACGAATAACCTGATTGGGGTCATGTGGCATGAATTAAAAGATGGAACAATGTGGGATGTTTATATTATTCATAGTGATGTTTGTATATGTATATATATCTGTAAAATTATATAGGTTTTATCTGTTAAGCTCACCCTATCTACGTGTGTTTGGCGATGATCGTGTACGCGGTACACGGGAGCAGATGTTGTTGATGCAAGTGGCTCATGTGGAGCTTAGTCGCAGAGAGGGGATAGATTCGGGGAAATCTTATGTTTTATTTTCTTTGGTTTTGAGATCAGTTGTAAACCCTGATGGGTGCTATTATAACATTTGATTTTGGTTTTGATGACTGATGGTTATGAACGTTGTTTACTTATTTAATAAAAATTTAAATTTTCCTGCGTTTTGGGAAAATGAGGTATTATTAAAGACTGTGTTATTCATTTACTTCTTTATTTTATTTATAAATCCGTAATATCCTGACGGGATGTTACATGATATGTCACAAGAACCATCCCAACCTGCTTCACAATCCTACACTGGCCATGTCGGGTCTTCTCCAGATTTTATACATCATCCCCAACAATTTTTTGGGCAATCGTCTATGGGTCACGGTCAAATGTTTGGACATCCATACCCTCAGTTTGGCAACCCATCAAACACCCAATTCCAACATGTCCCTTCCTCGTACAGTTTCTTCTTGCATCAATCAAGTTATGGTGCTGGTCCATCACAAATGTTTGGCACTTCAACCATGACACCACCATCCGCCTATTATCTAATATCTTCTTCATCAATGCCATTCTATCATCCACCAATGCCTTCTCAAACTCCCCAAACAACAGTTCACCATCCCCAATTTTCTCAAAGTCATCAACATGAAGATGATGATCATGATGAACCACACCAAGAACAACCACCAACACGACCAACCAAACCCAAAAGACGACCTCCATGTGGAACTGGAGGACATAGATGATTTTCTACTAACTTAAATGTTGTATTTTAATTATTAATCAATGTTAAAATATATTAATGTAATGTTTATTTCTATTCTATTAATATTTTTTTACTGATTATTCTTCCATTTCCTAAAAAATAATCAAAATTCATTTATTACGAAAAAAAATGAAAAAGTGAAGTCATCATGTGTGAGGACGACTTCACTTTTTCGTTTCAAACAAACCGGTCCATTGCATAACGACATCACCTTTTTTTAAAAAAAATTAAGAAACCAGTCAGGGAGATGACGACATTGCCTCTGATGTCGTTACCCTCCCTGACGACTTGACCTACTTTGGCAAAAAAAAAATTAACGGATCCATTTTTGCAAAATCGAGTTCTAATAGACCCTAAACTACAAAAAAGCCGGTTGTTATATCTACAAGAACAATGAACATCGAAAGAAGAGAGGAGGGGAAAGTGAACACGAGAGGCACCAAGGGTGAAGAAACTAAACTATTATTAAATAAAAAGGATAGAATGAATATTAAACAAAACATGGGAGGTGGAGAAGAAATGAATGGGGTGCAAGAAATGTCAACCGAGTGCTCATACCTTTAATTTTTGGAGAAGGTCTGAGCGACCATATAGACATTTTAAAAAATAAATGGAAAAGAAAAAATATTTTTATGAGATGTTGTGCGTGTGACCATACTCATATCTCTATAATTTAGTTTATAAAAATAATTAGCAATCTAGCTTAAAATAAAATTGGTTAATATGTCGATAATTTAATAAACCACAACCTCAATCTATATAACAAAATTAAGATCGCAGTTAGACGCATTATATGAACGTAGAACTGTGCTACCTTGAATATTAAAAAAAATAAAAAAAACAAATGCTATGAAGTCATGAACTATAACAACTGAAACTAAAATGCCTTGGCTTTCTAATGCTTGTTATTTAATGTTTCGAATAAATCTCCTATTATGTATAACTGCTAAACAATTTCATTCTGTATAAAGGCTTATTAAAGCCAACGTTGCAATCAAATAAAATTACTCTCTCATAAAGTGTCATAAAGTGAATATTGCATATCTTGATATAACAGTTGGTATCAGAGCTCCGTAAGGGGCCTGATCTAAAGTGTGCACGAGTGAAATTTAGTGGAAGAGAGTGACGAGAGAAAACAACATGAGAAAAAGTGAGAAGATGGCTGAAAAATTTGTGCAACCAACCATCCCAAGGTTTGATGGCCATTATGATTTCTAGGCCATGACAATGGAAAATTTCCTACGAAGCAAAGAATTGTGGTCGCTTGTAGAGGAGGGAATTCCAACGCTTGGTGTTGCACCAACAGAAGCATAAAGGAGAAGCGTATCTGAAGCCAACCTTAACGATTTGAAGGTGAAGAACTATTTATTTCAAGAAATTGATAGGGAGATTCTTGAAACAATATTGGACAATAGCACATCACAAGACATATGGAAATCCATGCGGCAGAAATATCAGGGATCCACAAGGGTTAAGCATTCTCAGCTTTAAGCTTTTCGTTGAGAGTTTGAACTGCTCGGAATGAAAGAATGTGAGAAAGTGGATACCTATGTGGGACGCACATTAGGTATTGTCAATAGGATGAAATCCAATGATGAAGAGATAAAAGCAAGCATGGTGGTAAGCAAAATTCTCAAGATGCACAACCTGATGAACAAGTGCTAAAGGTTGTCCATGATTATAAACCGTAGCTGGTCAAGGCTGCGGAAGAAGTATGCATGGGCATGGAAGAGGGCGTGGGATATTTACGTTAAATAAAGCACTCATTGAGTGTTTTCATTGTCACAAGTTAGGACATTATCAATATGAATGTCCAGAGGCTGGAAAAAGAGCTTATTATACATCATCCAAAACAGTAGCAGAGGCGGAGGAAGAATTTCTACTGGTTGCTTATGAGGGCACACAAACTGTCTAGAAGGAGGATTGGTTTCTAGACTCTAGTTGTAGCAATCACATGACCGGAAACAAAATGTGGTTCGTTGAAATGGAAAAAGAAGGAATCAACAAAAAAGTCAGACTTAGTAATGACTCAACTCTGGCTGTTATTGGAAAAGGGAGTGTTAGGATTGTGATTAATGGCACATCTTATGTCATATCATATGTCTATTATGTACCTGAACTTAAGACTAATCTCTTAAGCCTTGGACAATTACAAGAGAAAGGTTTGTCTATTTTAATTCAAAACTGTATGTTCAAAGTATTTCATCCAAAGCATGGACTCATCTTACAGACCAAACTGAAGGGAAACATGATGTTTCATTTGACAACTTCACTACAACCTTGCTGCCTTTAAACTGCAGAGGTCTCAGAAATAAAAACTCATATGTGGCACAGGCGATTTGCACACCTTAATTTCAAAGGTCTGGATACACTTGCAAATAAGCAAATGGTAATTAGTCCACCATCCTTGAAACCACCCAAGAAAATATGCACCACATGCCTAATGGGAAAACAACATTATGATACTTTCTCTAAGCAAAGCACGTGGTGAGCCTCATCAAAGCTCCAGTTGATTCATGCGGACATTTGTGGTCCCATATCACCTCCTTCTCATAGCAACAAAAGGTACGTAATAAATTTCATTGATGATCATTCACGAAAGACTTTGGTCTTTTTTTTACATGAAAAATCCGAAGCACTTCCCACTTTCAAGAACTTTAAAATCAGAGTGGAGAAAGAAGTTGGTACCTTTATCACCTGCCTTAGAACTGATAGAGGTGGAGAATTATCTTTGAAGGAGTTTTCTGATTTCTGCACTCAGGAAGGTATATCCAGACAGTTGACTGCTGCTTACACTCCACAGCAGAATGAGTTGATTAACGGAAGAATCGTACCATTATAAATGCAGTGCGTACTATATTACATGAAAAACAGGTTCCAAAACCTTTCTAGCTTGAAGTAGTACGATGGTGTGTGCATGTTCAAAATAGGAGTCTCATATCTTCCATAGACCATCAAACATCAGAAGAGGTATGAAGTGGTTCAAAACCATGTGTTGATTATTTTCGAACATCCGGTTGTATTGCACATGCTCATGATCCAGATCAAACTAGAAGAAAGCTGGACGACAAAAGTTCGAAGTGCGTTCTCTTGGGTGTAAGTGATGAATCTAAAGCCTATAAATTGTTTAATCCCATACAAAAAATTTTATAGTTAGTAGTGACATTGTGTTTGAGGAAGAGAAAAGCTGGAACTAGTCTGATGATTCTGAGAAGAATAAGGCAGATACTCTAGATTGAGAAGAAAGAGTAACTCAAGAAGATGAACATGAACAAGCACCACAAGACACAACAATTCGCACTGATGGGAATCAAAGCGCATCAGAGTCAATCCTAGAACATATTGAAACTGAATCTGTAGCTTCAGGAAGGGCAACCAAAATCCAAAAACCTCCTCTATGGATGACTAATTATGAAAGAAATATGGAAGAGGATGAAGGGTTGTTGGCAATGATGTTGGCTAATTCTGCAGATCCTCAAACCTTTGAAGAGGCCTGGGCAAGTCAACATTGGAGAGAGGCGATGAAAGTTGAAATGGAAGCTATCGAAAAAAACAACACATGGCAGCTTGTAGATCCACCAACAGGAGTTATACCCGTCATAATTAAATGGGATTTTAACACCAAATTCAATGAAAATGGTAGAGTAGAAAAGTACAAAGCTAGACTGGTGGCAAAAGGATATTCGCAAAGGTATGGCATAGATTATACTGAGGTTTTTGCACTTGTTGTAAGACTTGATACAGTAAGATTGTTGTTAGCGCTAGTTGCTCAAAGTGCATATAATGTATTTCAACTTGATGTAAAGAGTGCATTCCTACATGGTGATCTCCAAGAAGCGGTATATGTTCAACAACCTGCGGGTTTCATTCAGAAATGCAGAGAAACACAGGTATATCGACTTCAGAAGGCTCTTTATGGTCTCAAACAGGCTCCACGAGCTTGGTACCATAAAATTGAAACCTACTTTGACAAAGAACAATTCAACCGATGCTCCAGTGAACACACCTTGTTCACAAAAACAAGTCAAGGTAATATTTTAATGATCAGTCTTTATGTTGATGATCTACTTTTTACTAGAAACAATAAATACATGTGTGAAGAATTTAAAAGCTCAATGAAGATAGAATTTGATATGACTAATATTGGCAAGATGAAATACTTTCTTGGAATAGAAGTTGTGCAAAGCAATGCAGGAATATTTATGTCAAAGACGGTATGCCCGAGAGATCTTGGCACAATTCAATATGACAAAAAGCAATTCTGTAAGTAATCCTATTGTACCAGGAACAATACTATCTAAAGATGAGGAAGGGACTCCAGTAGATGTCAAGTTCAAACAAGCAATTGGTAGTCTCATGTATCTCACAGTCACTCGGCCATATTTAATGTATGGGGTAAGCCTTATAAGTAGATATATGGCAAATCCAAACGAATCTCATTGGGCTACAGTAAAGAGAATTTTGAGATATCTTAAAGGGACTATCAAATACGACATTTTCTACCAACAGGGAAGAAAGACTGGTCTTACAGCCTACAACAACAACAATTATGTAGGAGATTTAGATGAGAGAAGAAGCACTTCTGGTTCTGTTTTCCTAATAGAAACTAGAGTTGTTTCAAGGGCCTAAAAAAAACAACCTGTAGTGAGCATGTATACAATCGAGGTGGAGTATATTGATACAACATTTTGCGCATGTCAATGTATTTGGCTTCGCAAAATTTTAGAACACCTTGGATCAGAATGAAGGGAAGCAACAAAAATCATATGTGACAACAATTCAACAATTCAATTGTCTAAGAACCCTGTCTTCCATGGAGGAGTAAACACATTGCAGTAAGATTTCATTTTCTTAGAGACTTAGTTAAAGAACAAGTTATTTGCCTTAGTTATTGTTGCACTGAAGAACAATTAGCTGACATAATGACCAAGGCACTAAAACAGGAGCAGTTCGAACGACTTCGCCACATGCTTGGAGTTGTGAAAGTTAGTGAAATAAGCTAAAATACAATATTGTATTTAGCTTAAGGGGGAATGTTATTGAATGTTTCGAATAAATCTCCTATTATGTCGGGAGATGAATCTTTTATTTAGTTGCATAATTTTCTCCTAGTTTAGTGGCAGACATATCTACATTTTCCTATTTCGGTGATATTGTTATAAATGCTAAGCAGTTTCATTATGTGTAAAGGCTTATTAAAGCCAGTGTTGCAATCAAATAAAATTACTCTCTCATAAAGTGAATATTGCATACCATGATATAACAATGCTTAGCATGCCATCATGCACAAGTATGCCCTAAGAGTATTAATTATGTAATATAAATGTGAGCCCCCACACATTTAAAAACGTAATATTGGCCCGCAATCCAGACTAATTCATCTGATTAAATCAGAAACAAAATGCCATACATAATTCATGCTCGGGAAAGGAATCTATCATAAAGCAAACTCAAGTAAGCTTTCACATAGTGAACAAAAGAATATAGACCCTGCATCACTAAAAAGATAAGCATTATCAACGGTTTAAATTCGTTAGAAACAATAAAATCTGTTGGTAAATGTATTTTTCCGATGGATTATAGATAGGGGCATATCCGTCAATAAGAGGGTCGTAAATAATATTTATTGACAGATTATGTCCTTTGGTAATTACCGACAAAGTTTCCTACGGTAATTACCAACACACAAATTTATCCTTCGATAATTATCGATGGATCTATCTGTCGGTAACGTCATGCGTTAGGTGGTAAATTTTTTCGATGGATGTGGCGACAGATTTATCCATTGGTAAATTGAATATCACTTTCTAGTGCATTTTGCAATTTCAACTTTCCAATTTCAAATAAATAATATCAGACCTACAATCTCATAGATATACAATTAGAGATGCCAATCTCATAATTAATAGCTAGGTAATCCAAACAAATATCTTACAATATATGTCTGCATATACCACTCAAACATCAATTACAATATGTATGCATATAAAAGTAAAATCAATCTAAACAAACATCAATCACAGCGTTATAGTGTATGTTCTCCAACTAATGTATCCAGACATAATAAAAAAAACATGTAATAAGTAATAAAAGTAATATAGAAGTTTCCCAATCTCATATTTGTTTCAATTTATATACAATAAATGCCATACACAATGCCACTATATTAAGAAAGGCCACGGTTTTTGTTTTGTCAACAAAGGTAAAATTTTTATATATATTGAAACACTTGGGGTGTCCCAACCCGTATACAAAAATATTTACAATGTTCTCTGTGATTCAATCCTCCTACATCATGTTAAAAGACCTATACATTGATAACAATGATACCTACCCTCCATTCCTCCAATGATGGTCTTATCACATATAACTTACAAAACACAAACAAAGGTTGGTCTGCAAAGCAATGGAAAAACATCTTCTTTATGCATACAAGAATTCAGTTGTTATACTCCTTACAGTAGTTCCCAGTACTATTTTTAAGGTTGATTAATCATTCATTTGTTTCACTCAGCTTTTCTAGGATATATATCATCTTTTTGGAACTCCTTTCATATCCCTGTGATTGTTGAACCTGGTATTGTTGGCAACATTACCAGCTTATATATATAAATATATATATATATATATATATATATATATATATATATATATATATATATATATATGGATTTAAATGTGAAGAAAAACATGCTCTTCAAATATCATCTTTCTTCCCAATAACTATATGTTGGGCATATTTTCCTTGGGTCTACCTTCCACCTTTGTTCATCATCCCTGAAAAAAAAAAAATTCTCTGGACTAGCTATGAGTTGGGTTAACTATCATCCTCCAATGATAATATGTTCAAGCATTCAAGATTTTGTGCATAAGCCCATTACTTTTTATCCATTTTTCTTGTGTCTAAAATACATATAGGGTAAATATATTTATAATAAAGAGTGATACAAATATATATGACAACTAAACATAAATATGATAAATAAAGATATCATTATCAACAATATCTATCGATATCAAACAATCTCTATGTTTCCCTAATAAACAATAGACGCGTTATGTTTTCCTAATAAATAATAGACGATATGTTTCCGTAATTAACATAAAACGTAATATATATAACAATTATATTATGTATATTAAGTTAGTTTAACACTTTTTTTTAAAAACTTGAAAACAACATTTTCCCCTTGTGTAATTCTTTCTTCTTCTTTTTTTGTTTCTCTATCTTCCACACCTCTATCTCTTTCTCACCTCTTCTTTCTATCTCAATTCTCAACCTCAATCTTTTATTATTTTCAAAATCAATTTCCACCACATTGACATTGAGGAGTTAAAGATCATTTTGAACTGAATAATTTCTTCTTTTGAGTAAGAGGAGTTTAGGGTAAAAGTATTGTTTCTTTTGTAAGAGGAAGGTTTGCGATGAAGATGAAAAAAATGCATCTACATCAACTAAATTTGAGAAATTTCATGAATTCAAAAATTGAAGAAATGTAAAAAAAATAAAAAAAAATAAATAAAACAAACTCTCTAAAGTTTATAACGTTATATATAATGAATTTGAAAATTCTTGAGCAAATACTGTGTAATCTATATTGAAAAAAATATTACAACAAACTGTAGTTTTGATTCAAGGGTTAAATATGTTTTTGGTCCCTCAAGTTTCAGCAAAATTTGAAATTAGTCCCTCATCAAAACTTTTGACCAATTTAGTCCTTCATATTTAAAAATGCGTGAATTTAGTCCTTTTAACCAAATTTTGTTAAGTTTATCTGACGTTTGAAGCGCATTTCATGATAGTATTTGAATTATTTACACCGTTTGAAACATTTTTACTTCAATGTTAACTCAAATATTATCACAAAATGTGTTTAAAATATCAAATAAACTTCATAAAAATTGGTAAGAAGGGCTAAATCCACACATTTCTAAAGATGAAGGACTAAATTGGTATAAAGTTTCGAAGAGGGACTAATTCCAAAATTCACTGAAACTTGAGGGACCAAAAACATATTTAACCCTTGATTCAATTATAGAAGAAATGAAGAGATGAAATGAAGACTTTTTTTTAATTAAAATAATAATAATTGATATATAAAAAATATAATTTGGTACTCTTAAAGTTTTCGTCAAAGTTCCGCCACTGACTACTTGCATTCAATTATGTATATGATTCTTAGGATGTATACGATTCTTACTGTATAGTGTTTTAATGCAATGCTCGGGACATAAAACCCAATCAGGTTGTTTTTCCTTATCGATGTCCATGATCTCATTTGAGCCATGAATAGAATTTCTTCACCATCTACTCTAAGAAAGGCCACGATTAATGTGTTTCAAAAGACATCAAATGAAATGAATTAGAGCATCTCTAATTAGTTCCTTTGACGGGCAAATCATACAATTGTAATTTGATTTTAAAATTTAAATAACGATTATGCAAAAAAGTTGCTGCTGAAGTTCCCCAAGACTGAAAGAGAGGAGGCAGGGCCGTTGAAGGCTCTCTTCTTCCGTCAATACTCTCTTATTCTTCTCTCCTCCCTCACTTTCAACTCTGCCTCTTGTGTATTGTTGGTTTCGTTGTTTCTCTAATGTCGTTGCCTCCTTTTTCTACACCGAGAAGGACAAAAATTTGAACGTTGTGGAGCAAAAGAGTGGGTGCAAGAGGTTGAGAGAGATGTGGAGAAAGTGGATTGTGGGAGAAAGAATAGGGTGTTGTTGTTGTGGAGAAAGTAAGGATTATTTTTATTATTTTTTATAAAAAATATTTATATATTTCTAGTTTATTTCTTTATTTTTAAAAATCTTGTAATTAATTTATATAGGTTTTTATATTTAAATTAGTTATTTAAGAAATAAAAAATTTAAATTATCATAATTATTACTATTATTAAAAATGTATTATCATTTTTCGTGATTGCTAGAGAAAAAAGTTGATGATGACCTTGAGATATACTACTAAAATAATACTGTTAATTTTTTTAACTTTTTCTTATTAGGTAATACTTACAAATTTTGTTATGAATAATAATTTACAAGAAATTGCCACCAATATTTTTGAAAAATATTTGAACAAAACACTTTTTACAGCAAACTTTGCAATAAATACTTGTGAGTTTTATAATTTTGTAGAAAATATTTATTCACTAAAAAATCTCTCAATTAAAATTTTTAGAAAAAATATTACATAAAATATGAAAATTTCTAGTAGTGATAGACACAAGAAAGGAAGAATTTAAAGTATGTGGAGAAGAAAGAGGGAGAAAAAATAACTAAAACAATTAAAAGAAAATAAGTTATAAAAAAATTATATTTCTTTTTCATGTATTGATAATTTTTGTTTTTTTCGATACGAAAAGAGTAATAATACTTTGACTGATGTTACATTCATTTGGTAATATATTGTAAAAGTAAAATAGTAATGGAAAAAGTACAATTTTGAATTACTTTTATAATGAAAAGAAAAAGAATGAAAGATAGGGAAGGACAATATCAAAACATTTTTGAATGTCAAAGTATAGTTAATCTTATAAAAATGCAGAAAAAGATTACGGGTATAGAAAGAAATTGTCCTCTTATAAATAAAATAAAATGGGGTTCACTTTTCTTTTAGCAAATTGTCTGTTGGTGTATTCACTATCATATTCCTTTTTTTTTTTTTATAAGAGTAGGGACAACCTATTGTCCCTATTTTCGATCTTGTATTGCTGATAAAAAAAAATGTTACAGTTTCTTATATGAGATGAGAACTAAAAGAGCCATTATTCCAATTTCAACCAACATCCGTTACATTTATTGAGATCAAGATCAGGCACATGGGAGCATGACTTTAGATAAGAGATACGTAACTGACATGTTATTTATTCCGTACATAATACATGGCTAAGGTGGTTCTACGTTTCAACCTAGTAATCTAAGACGCGGTTAAACGCCTTGGACATGCGCGGGTAAATTTCGTTGGAAACGGAGGCCCCAGACACCTGCACGTTGGATTTGTTCACACTGAACGATATTTGATCACTGTAATCGTTCTTAACATCGCGGTATGTATACCACAGCATCACTTTCCCGTAGTTGGAGGCTTGCTTCGCGTGAGGAAGCACCCGGCGTATGAGGATCTCCGGCGGAATGTAACCCTCACCGGCGTTTGGCGCTGCTGGCAAGCCCACGAAGAGCAAGTTAGGGGAGGCGACCAAGCCCACCCACTTGTCCGAGGAGCCCAAGAGGGCCTTGGGGCCACCGAAGTAGGAGCAACTAGGGTTGTTGTAGAACTTAACAAAGATGTAGTCGAAGAGTTTGGTGTCTATAGCTTTGCCGAGATAGGGGATTGGAAATGTGAGGCACTGAAGAGGTATTTGGCCACATCCTTTGCGTCATCCGACGAGCTCAGGGAGTAGTCTGAATTGCTAGGGTTTTCTCGGATTGAAAGGAACACTTTGATGCATTTCCCCTATAACCAATACACAAACACAAACAATGAATTAAATCAGATTTAAAGTACACACCTGTGGACAAAATGAACTTCCACTGATCTGAACGAACTCAACGTTAACACCGCTGTGAACTAAAAAATAGGTTGTCCGAACAGAAATGAATTGAAAACTTTTTTAGACGAACCGAACTATTTTCTACTACATTAAATTACACTAAACTGTATTGAATTCGTCTTTCTTCATCTCAACCTAACCGACCCTGGATCTTTATGATAATTGTGTTACTATACATTTTATCAATAAAGTAGTTTTAAGTCAATTAACTGTTTTCAAAAGTTCAGTTTTTTAAAAACTATAAAATGTTTCTCCCGCCCTCTAAACGAAACTAGTCCATCTTAAATAATTTTGTCAAGATAACAAAATACTTGAGAATATGTTTATAAAAATATTTGTTCAACCAAAAAATCACATACTATGTATAAAATAAACAATTTCAAAAGTAATGACTTAAAATATTTATACCCAGTAATAATACGAGCATCTGAGGTATAAAGGGCTTCAAATGAAGCTTTGGATATGTGTTTCCCGCCAAGAGATTGTAGTATAATAAATAAAAAGGGGTTGAGTAAATTTTAGGAATTTGAAAATGAAGGAATATTTAAAAGAAAGAAAAGATGGGAGAGTTTATTATAGATATAATAAGTGGAAGTAAAAGAGCCATTGTTTCCCATTACATGAACTGAGACAAAGAGACAAAGATGAGAGGAGGTGGGAGGAGGAAGAGTTTAGGGAAGGGATGTAGATAAGTGACATGTTATTTATTCCGTACGTAAGATAAAATAAAACATGTCTAAGGTGGTGGTAGATTTGAAGTACTTAGTAATCTATGACGCGGTTGAAGGCCTTGGAGACGCAGCGGTAAATAGCGTCGGAAACGGAGTTGGAAGAGACGTGGTCGTTGACATTCAGCAATATTTGATCACTGTAACCAGTCTGAAAATCGCGGAATCTATCCCACAGCATGACTCCGCCGTAGTTGTGGGCTTTCTTGGCTTGCGGAAGCACCCGGCGTTTGAGGAGATCCGGCGAAATGTAACCCTCACCGGCGGTTGGCCCTGCAGGCAAACCCAGAAAGAGGGAGTTATTGGAAGCGACCAAGCCGACCCATTTGTTCCAGGAGCTCAAGAGGGCTTCAGTGCCAGTGGTGTTGGAGCAACTAGGGTTGTTGTAGAACTGAACGAAGATGTAGTCGAAGAGCTTGGTGGCGATGGCTTTGCCGAGATAGGGGATAGGGTATGTGAGGCACTTAGGGGCTGCCGACAAGTAAAACCGACGGCTCGTCGTTTGTCGGAAGAAGTCGAGTTCCCATGCAAGGTCGTCCCAGTAATTCTCCGTCTGTTCAATGTGGAAGTCGATGCCGTCCAGCTTCACGCTTCCCAGTGGACCGTATTGCCCGCTCAGGAAGTTGTCGTACAGGTATTTCGCCACCTCCTTTGCGTCGTCCCGCGAGCTCAGGGAGTAGTCTGAATCGTCAGGGTCTCCTCCGATTGAAAGGAACACTTTCACGCGTTGTTCCTATAACCAATACACAACAAAAACAAAAACAATGAATTCGAAGGAACACTCTACCGAGTAAGTAATATTTTCTGAGTGCAATACCTGACAGTATTTTATTTCGGACTCTAGTTCGGTGCACTTTTCCGCAGCACCATTGTCGCAGTGAGCGGCGAAGTCCCAAGCTGAGGTTCTCCCTGCACCGAAGTTGTTGAGGAAAGCGAGGAGCACAATCTTGTAGTTCCCAGTGTCACATGCGCTCACCAAATCGCCTTCTTGAAGGTTTCGTCCCCAGTACACAGCAATGCCAGCATTGTCAGGGCGTGAGGAAGAGAGCGTGAAAAGGGATAAGAGAAATATCATCAAAGCTACTCTTTCAGAGGCCATTGCTTTCTCTTATCTTATGGCTTTCTTCTTTGAGTGTGTAATACAAACACAACCAACCTATCCTATTTATACTGCCAATCCCTTCTCCAAACAATCCTTTTTGCCTCTTTCACGTTTCTCATATGTCAAAATGCATTAATCAATCGTTGAAAAATAATCACTCATTTTTTTGTTCTTTTATATGATTCATTACCTTAATGCATAAATGAAATAATTCATATCTTTTTCTTTTTTTTTTAATTCTTAAAAACTTATATAATCTTAATAATTTACTTGTTAGCTTACAAACTAAATTTACTATATTAAATTTCCTACATATCAGGATCATTCATACCTCTTAGTCACGGTAGAGCTTCTTGTACCACTTTTTTGTTTCAGCAGTGTAATTCGTTTTCTTTTTTATTGTGTATTATTTCTTTTACTTTTTTTATAATAAATAAAAGACTAATTTTTTTGTCTTATTTCATTTCGATTTTTAAAATTTTTTAAAATATTACTCCCTTTAATGTTTTCAAATAATTATATTTTTTAAAAAATAAATTAAAAAATTCTATTCAATAGTTTATTTCAAAGTTTTAAATTACATATTTATAATTACAAATATCATATTTCTTAATATTATAAATTTTATTAAATAAAATTTTAATTTTTTTAAGAGCTTATAACTTTAATAAAATTAAAACAAAATACAAACTAACAAACTAATTATCTTCAACAATCATTTTTTCCTCAATCGCGTTTTTGATATGTGAAGATGCATTAATCAATCGTTGAAAAAAATGTCATTTTTTAGTTAGAACATCATATTTTTGTTCTTTCATGATTACCTTAATGCATAAATGCAATAATTCATTTTTTTTTCTTTCTTAAAACTTAAATAATTTTAAAGTGTATTTGGTAAAGTTAATAATTAGTTGTTAGATTATATAAACTAAATTTACTAGGGTTTACTACCAAAATTTACAAACTAATTATCTTAAAATATAATTAATACATCCATATTGTCATTAATTCAGTATAAATTAGACATACATTGATCAAATAAATCTAACAATACCTAAATGAGTATAGAAAATTCTTTTTGCCAAATAAATGGTGTCAATCATGACAATTTTTTTCCCTCCATCACGTTTCTCATATGTGTGTAAAAATGCATTAATCAATTGTTGAAAAAAAACTCATTTTTTTAGTGAGAACATCATATTTTTGTTCTTTTGTTATTATCTCAGTGTACGGGTGGATAAAATTAATTGAATTGTACCAAATTATTAATTAACGGTACTAAATTAAACTAAATTTACTAAACTGATTAAAATGAAAATTAAACTGAACTATATTAAAAACAAATTTTAAGAAAACAGAACCAATGGTTAACTTGAAACTAATTTTTTCCAATTCAAAAGAAATAACGGGTGGTTAGTGAAATATATTCGATACGGTCTTTCTTTTTTTCTCCAACCTATGCACGGCTAGACAAAAGACAAGGATGACTATCAAGTTTTCAATTCCATCAACCATCTTTTTTTCATTCCTAATATTTTTTCATTTTTTTTAAATATTTTTCAATATTCCATCAATTCAAACAAAAAAACTGGTGGTTAGTGAAATATTACTTTAATGTAGAATGTGATTTATGAAGTCATGATGATAGGCAAGTAAGCATGATATTATCAGTAAACACAACTATTAATAATTTTAGAAAATACAAACATAAAAAATAGAAAAACAATTAACATCATTCATCATTCGAATAAATAAAATATTAATTCTTTGTTATTTCATGGAGTTTTTCTATTATTATCTTCACAATAGGATGTAAAAACCAAAGTCATACTTTTAATCAATAATTTATATTGATTTGTTCAAAAACTAAAATAAAAAAAGTAATCGTATAAATGAAATGGATTATAAAATATGATTTATTTTTTCAGATAACCTCTCAAGATAAAATGGAAACTTCAAATGCTATTAATTTTGATGATGGAAGATGTGTTGAGAAGTTGTATTTTATACTGCAACTTATATTTGAAAATGCATTAATTTTTTGTTTCCTATTTACTTAGTTTTAGTTTTATGTCTTTTTATTTTTTAGTTTATGAGAAACATATATTATGAAAGAAGTGGGTAAGTACTACCTTTTCTAGTTTTTTAATTTAAATACAATATTTAGTAGAATAATTTAGTTAAGCAATTCAAAAACAGTTCACAACTAATTCGGTTTAAAAGTAGTTTAGCTTAGTTCAAAAATAGTACAGTTCAAAAATAGTGCAGTTCAATTCAAAAATAATGAAGTTTTGTTTAAAAATAATGCAGTTTAATTCAAAATTAGTGCAATTCAATTGAAAAATAACACAGTTTAGTTAAAAAATAGAACAGTTTGATTTAAAATCAGTGCAATTTGATTTTAAAATACTGTAATTCGATTATATTTCAATTCAAAAAACAGTTCAATTCATAAATAGCTACAGATGGAATGAATGTTTATAGAAATTTAAGTACCAAAGTTTATGGCTTGTTTTGTTAATGATTTATAACTTTCAAGTTTGTGTATGAAGAGAAAATTGTTCGCTCCCGGTTGAGGGTATAACTTGTGCATGTGAAAATGCATTAATTGACTGCGATTTACTATAAGAGCTAAATTTATTTTGTTTAAAAACATAAAATGTATTCATGTAATAAAGCTTTTTTCTTTGTGGGTATTGTTATTAATTAAATAAAGATTAAAAATATTATTTTAATTGAAAAACGTTAAATTTAAGTAATTATTATTTTTTTATTAAAATTCCTACAATCGAATACCTACATAAAGGATCATTCATACCTCTTAGTCACGGTGGAGGTTCTTCTACCAGTTTTTGGTGTGAGGAGATCGTTTTCTCTTTTTATTGTGTATTATTTGTTTTACTTTTTTATAATAAATAAAAGACTAATTTTTTAGTCTTATTTTATTTTAAAAATTTCATTTCGATTTTTAAATTATATTTTTTAAAAAATAAATTAAAAAATTTTATTCAATAGTTTATTTCAAAGCTTTAGAATATATTTATAATTACAAAAATCATATTTCTTAACATTATAAATTTTGTTTTATAAAATTTTAATTTATTTTATAAAACTTTAATTTATTTTTTTAAGAGCTTATAACTTTAATAAAATTAAAACAAAAGTATAAACTAATAAACTAATTATCTTCAACAATCCTTTTTGCCTCAATCGCGTTTTTGATATGTGAAGATGCATTAATCAATCGTTGAAAAAGGCATTTTTTAGTTAGAACATCATATTTTTGTTCTTTCATGATTACCTTAATGCATAAATGCAATAATTCATTTTTTTTCTTTGTTAAAACTTAAATAATTTAAAAATGTTTTTGGTAAAGTTAATAATTTAGTTGTTAGATTACAAACTAAATTTACTAGTGTTTACTATAAAAATTGACAAACTAATTATCTTAAAATATAACTAATACATCTATATTATCATTAATTGAGTATACTTCATATATTGATCAAACAAGTCTAACCATACCACCTAAATGCATATAGAAAATTATTTTTGCCAAACAAATGGTTTCAATTATGAGAATTTTTGTAAAAATATGATTACCATCAAGTTTTCAATTCTATCAACCATCTTCCATTTTGTCATTCCTAATATTTTCTCATTTTCTTGTAAATATTTTTCAATTCCATCAATTCAAAAAAAAAAAAATTAATGGGTGGTTAGTGAAATATATCACTGTATTTCATTCCTAATATTTTTCATTTTTTTTATAAATATTTCTCTCGCTATTTCTTTACTATAGAATGTGATTTACTATTTCTTTACTATAGAATGTGATTTAAGAAGTCATGATGATAGGCAAGTAAGCATGATATTATAGTAAACACTACTATTAATAATTTTAGAAAATACAATTCAAAATTAGTGTAATTCAATTTAAAATAGTGCAATTCAATTCAAAAGTAGTATAATCCGAAAAAGAGTTCAGTTTAAAATAGTTCAATTCAATTCATATTATAATGCAATGTAGTTCAATTTGTTAGAAAAAAAAAATAGTTCAGTTCAATTTGTCTGTTTTAATTTTTAATTAGATCGTTTTGGCCTGTCTTGTATGGCATGATAAATTGGTATGGGACCTTTATTTAAGGATTGATGCACTCCAATGGCACGCATGACTCTAGATTTATGAACATATTTTTCATAGAACCCTCCTATCTTTTCCTTCTTCAAGTTAGACAATAGTAGAGGAAGGACCGGACAAAAACTTAAGAGCAACAACTCGAATTATTGGTACAATTCATAATGTTCATATACTTTTCAACAGGAGCAACAACTGGATTTATTATGAACATTTCATAATGTTCATGTACTTTTGAATTATGAATACAATAATCCAAATTCATTACGTAATTTATTAAATTAAGTGGGACTCACTTTTGTCTTATGGTCATGAAATACCTGTACATGAAACTTGAAATTGAATGGAATGCGACCCATTTTTGTTGCATTGCATGTGTAGTACGTCCATGTGTACGAATGGTGTATTGAGGTCCCGTTTTTCTTTACATAAAAGAATTTTATTAGGGGTATCAAAGTAAGCTAACCCGGCTCACACAGGTTAGCTCATCACCGGTTGAATTAAAAATTGACCCGTTCAATCTGGCTTATTTTTTGGTAAACCAAAAATTTCGCAATCCGATTCGATCCACTAAAGATTGGTGGGTTAGTAACTTGATTCATTTACGAATGATTTTTTTTTTTTGCAATTTATTTTATAGATTTGTTGTATTACAATAAAAGTGAAATGACTCGATTTATTTTTTATAATAGTGAAATCAAAATGTTGAACTAATTCTCAAAATATTACTATAAAGATAGTAGTTAAGAATTAAAGTATTAACATGTATGCATATCACTCATATTTTTGTTCTTTTATGATTCATTACCTTAATGCATAAATGAAATAATTCATATCTTTTTTTTTTAATTCTTAAAACTTATATAATCTTGATAATTTAGTTGTTAGCTTACAAACTAAATTTACTATATTAAATTTCCTACAATCCAATACCTACATATCAGGATCATTCATACCTCTTAGTCACGGTAGAGCTTCTTGTACCACTTTTTTGTTTCAGCAGTGTAATTCGTTTTTGTGTATTATTTGCTTTACTTTTTTTATAATAAATAAATGACTAATTTTTTAGTCTTATTTTATTTAAAAAATTTCATTTCGATTTTTAAAATTTTTTAAGATAGTAATCCCTGTAATGTTTTCAAATAATTATATTTTTTTTTAAAATAAATTAAAAAACTTTATTCAATAGTTTATTTCAAAGTTTTAAATTAGATATTTGTAATTACAAAAATCATATTTCTTAATATTATAAATTATATTTTATAAAATTTTAATTTTTTTAAGACCTTCTAACTTTAATAAAACTAAAACAAAAGTAAAAACTAACAAACTAATTATCTTCAACAATCATTTTTTCCTCAATCGCGTTTTTGATATGTGAAGATGCATTAATCAATCGTTGAAAAAAATGTCATTTTTTAGTTAGAACATCATATTTTTGTTCTTTCATGATTACCTTAATGCATAAATGCAATAATTCATTTTTTTTCTTTCTTAAAACTTAAATAATTTAAAAGTGTATTTGGTAAAGTTAATAATTAGTTGTTAGATTATAATCTAAATTTACTAGGGTTTACTACCAAAATTTACATCTATATATTGTCATTAATTGAGTATAAATTTGACATACATTAATCAAATAAGTCTAACAACACCTAAATGACTATAGAAAATTCTTTTTGCCAAATAAATGGTGTCAATCATGACAATTCTTTTTGCCTCTATCACAGTTTCTCATATGTGTGTGAAAATGCATTAATCAATTATTGAAAAAAAATCAGTTTTTAGTGACAACATCATATTTTTGTTCTTTTGTTATTACTTTAGTGTATGGGTGGACAAAATTAATTGAATTGTACCAAATTATCAATTAACGATACTAAATTAAACTAAATTTACTAAACTGATTAAAGAGAAAATTAAACTGAACTATAATAAAAACAGTTTAATAAAAACAGAACCAATGGTTAAATGGTTAACTGCATATAACTTGAAGCTGAATTTTTCCGATTCAAAAGAAATAAAAATACATTCGACAAGGTCTTTCTTTTTCTCTCCAACCTATGTACGGCTAGACAAAAGACAAGGATTACCATCAAGTTTTCAATTCCATCGACCATCTTCCACTTTTTCATTCCTAATATTTTTTCATTTTTCTAAATATTTTTCAAATTCCATCAATTAAAAAAAAGAAAAACTGGTGGTTAGTGAAATATTAGTTTACTATAGAATGTGATTTATGAAGTAATGATGATAGGCAAATACTACCTTTTCTAGTTTTTTAATTGAAATACAATATTTAGTAGAATAATTTAGTTAAGTAATTCAAAAACAGTTCACAACTAATTCAATTTAAAAGTAGTTTAGCTTAGTTCAAAAATAATGCAGTTCAATTCAAAAATAATGAGGTTTTGTTTAAAAATAATGCAGTTTAATTCAAAATTAGTACAATTCAATTGAAAAATAACACAGTTTAGTTCAAAAATAGAACAGTTTGGTTTAAAATCAGTACAATTCGATTTTAAAATAGTACAATTCGGTTAGTCCAGTTCAAAAAACAGATCAGTTCATAAATAGCTATAGATGGAATGAATGCTTATGAAAATTTAAGTACCAATCATAGTTTATGGCCTCTTTTGTCAATGATTTATAATTTCCAAAGTTTGTGTATGAAGAGAAAATTGTTCGCTCCGGTTGGGAGTATAACTTGTGTATGTAAAAATGCATTAATCAATTGTTTGGAAAAAATAAAACTCATTTTTTAGTTAGAACGTCATATTTTTGTTCTTTTATGATCGATGACCTTAACGCATAAATGAAATTATTCATATCTTTATTTATTTTTAAATTCTTAAAACTTATATAATATTAATAATTTAGTTGTTAGCTTACAAACTAAATTTACTACGATTTACTATAAGAACTAAACTTATTTTGTTTAAAAACATAAAATGTATTCATTAAATAATAAAGCTTTTTCTTTTTGTCGGTATTGTTATTAAAGCATTATCTTCGCATTAATTAAAACAATATTACATTTATAAAAAAAATATTATTTTAATTGAAAAAACGATAAATTTAAGTAATTATTATTTTTTTATTAAAATTCCTACAATCGAATACCGACATATGAGGATCATTCATACCTCTTAGTCCCGATAGAGGTTCTTGTACCAGTTTTTTGTGTGAGCAGTGTAATTCATTTTCTTTTTTATTGTGTATTATTTGTTTTACTTTTTTTATAATAAATAAAAGACTTATTTGTTAGTCTTATTTTTCTTTAAAAATTTTCATTTTGATTTTTAAAACTTTTCTAAATAGAACTCCCTATAATGTTTTCGATAATTATATTTGTAAAAGAATAAATTAAAAGATTATATTTAATATTTTATTTCAAAATTTTAAATTAGATATTTGTAATTAAAAAAATCACACTTTTGATTATTATAAATTTCATTCTATAATTTTTCAATTTATATTTTAATATTTTCAACTTCAAAACATTCGTAAGATTAAAACAAAAAGTAAAAACTAAGTAATAAATTATCTTAAAATATAACTAATATATCTATATTATCATTAATTAAGTTTATATATATTGATTGAACAAGTCTAATAACACCCAAATAAGAATAGAAAATTCTTTTTACTAAACAAATGATGTCAATCATGACAATTCTTTTTGCCGCCATCACGTTTCTCATATGTGTGTGAAAATGCATTAATCAATTGTTGAAAAAAATCATTTTTTAGTGAGAACATCATATTTTTGTTCTTTTGTTATACGTTAGTGCATAAGTGATTTTTTTTTTCTTTCTTACAACTTATATAATTTAACAGTGTTTTCGCCAATGTTAATAATTTAGTTTTTAGCTTACAAACTAAATTTACTAGTGTTTACTGTAAGAAATTTAAACTAATCTATTTTAGGAACTTTTAATATGAATTATTTAGGGTGACTTTTATCTCATTGAACATTTTTCCATCATAGTACCTTTTTTTAATATATTTTAGGAACATTAATTCTTAAAAATGTCATAAATATATGATTGTTATGGTATAAATCCAAATTAAAACCATATTTATTAAATTGTCAACATAAAAAATTTATAAATTATTATTCATACAAGTAGTATTGCTTTACACACTATATCCTTCATTGATAAATATTAATAAAATTTTATCAAGTATCGAACACAAATACATGTCGGACATAGATACGTGATCCAAATCGAAATATCGGTGCATTATATATTGCTATTGTTATTAAAGCATTATCTTCACATTAATTAAATTAGGATTATATTTATAAAAAAATATATTATTTTGATTGAAAAACGATAAATTTAAGTAATTATTATGAATGTTTTATTTATTTTTCTGTAATTTATGTTATATATTTATTACATTACAATAAGAGTGAATTGAATTAATTTATTTTTTATAATAGAGGAATCAAAACGTTCTCTTAATTCTCAAAATATTAATATAAACATTCAAAATTATCAAATATTATTGAGGAACATTCTAAAATTTAAAAATATGTATATAACTTGACAAAATAAATTAATTAAACATTCAAACTATTCAAATATTATTGAGCAACATTCTAATATTTGAAAATATGAAATTGTAAACTTATATAATTAGAAGTAGTAAATAATTATAACAAAAAAATTTAAAAAAATGTAAAAAAATGTTGGTGGATTAAGTGAGACTGGTTCAGTTTAACCCACTCTTGAAAAAACTAAAATTTTCTCAATCCAATCCGACTCAAACTCGTGGTGAGATGGGTTGACTCACCGGTTGAAATTCATTTTGAAATATGGACGTACTAAAGATGCAATGCAACAAAAATGGGACACATTCCATTCAATTTCGCCTTTCATGTACAAGTATTTCATGACCATAAGAAAAAAAGTGAGTTCCACTTAATTTAATAAATTACGTATTGAATTTGTATCATTGTATCCATAATTCAAAAGTAGATGAAGATTAAGAAATGTTCATAATAAATCCAGTTGTTGCTCCTAATTGTTTCTCCTGTCCTTCCTCTACTATAGTCTAACTTGAAGAAGTAAAAGATAGGAGGGTCCTATGACAAATATGATCATAAATCCTTAAATAATGGTCCCATACCAATTTATCATGCCATGCAAATGCCCAATTAGCGCGAACCATGCATGCATCTACACTCAAATATAGGTCACCTGTTCATAAGCCATGCATTACTTGTATTATGTAAACAAAATCCGAAATAAATTTAAGTATATGATCGGGTCCAATCATATAAAGGATATATTAAATAAATAAATTGACTAAAACTGATAATTGTGATTGAGTTTGGATAACAGACTAGAATTTTATATATAGTCGACTCAATTCAAATTTATATTTTAATATTTATAAATTTGTAAACATATTTTAAATATTAAATTTTGAACAATCTAAATATGGTGCTTGTCTAATTGCCCTAGGATAATTGAAGCATATAAAAATCCTAAGAAGAAATACAAGGATAGTTGTAAAGAGATGGATGTTTAGAATAAAGCTTGCACCTACAATTGAATTAAAAGTTGAGTATGATTGGATTCAAAGTGAAAATATTATTCTTTGAGCATTAATTGTCAAGGATGAGTTCCCACAAGCCTTAATAGCCTCCAAGCACTCCAAAATGTTAAGGATGAGTTTCCCTTGCGAAAACACGAAGAAATAGGTCCAACTTGCAACATCAGAAAAAGTGGCGTCTGACGGAAGCCTCTCAGCGTCAGGTGCGACCTCTAAAGCAGGTGCAGAAAATCTTTGTGTACCGCCTGACGATCTCCAGGTTCCGCTGGTGGTGAGTCCCTTGAAAGCCTGTCCCCTGGCGCTTGTTGTTGCTTGCCAGACGCTAAGTCCCTGGAAACATGTTGTGACTTGGCACTAGCCTTATGTCGCCCGACGGTGGTTGTTTCTTTCATATTTTGATGTTTTTAAACTTTGTCTTGCTACTCAATATTACTCACTTGTCTGGGTTTTTGGAACAAAGCTTTCAATCTACAAAAAGACACAAAAAATTTTTGCTAATAAAATGTAACTTAGATAATAGTACAAATTAACATTATCATAGACATCTTAAGTCCTACAAAGAACACTATAGTTATGACTCTAGGAAAATTGATACTTGCAACTCAAATTGATAAAAAAAAAGTATATATATACCCAAACCTTCAGAAGACGAAAACGAAAAGAATACTTATGGATGAAACCTTTGGAGTATATAAGTTTTGAACCTTGGGATCCGGAAAAGATGAGAACACACAAGTTGGAAAACATGGAACCTTCTAATATAGAAGGGTTTTAAAGTTATGACTTGATGAACACAAAGACTACATCCCTAACTAGAGATTAAACAAGGAGGATGGAGAGAAAGAGAAAAAAATGATAACCTCATATGAAACCAACAACTAGAGACAAAATAGCATTGGGTCAACCAAGGAAGTTATAGAACCTACTGGGGTTCTAACACAAGCATATCAGTTGAGGAAAAACCTGTGAGCTCAAGAAGATTAAGTCCTTAACTAGAAGTTGAAAAATCAGTAACACAAGAATCAAATGAAGTTCCTGTGTAAACTGCTAAAAGGAATAAAAGTTCACTGTCACCAACATGACAAAAAGAGCAAGGACTATATGAACTAGAGCACTCGTTCAATCCCAAAGGAAGATAGCTCAACCGAAATAATTATTAGATAATAATGGGTCAATTATGGCTTCCTTTGTAAGACCCGAGAAATTTAAATAATTAAATAAATAATTATTTAATAAATACAGGTAGTGGGAGTCTTTATGGCATTTAATGCTGGCTATTATGATGTGAAAGAGTATTAGCTCAAATGGTTGAGAGTACAAAGTTATGTTGAAAGGACTTGGGTTCGAGTCTTGTGTATGTCAAATTGTGTGTTATTTTAGGAATAATCCTAGATGGAAGGGTTAGGAAACTATCTATTAATCTCTTCCTATGAAAGAAGATTTTAAGTTTTGTTTGATTGAATTATTGTTTACAATAAAAAAATATGTGATGCATTTGTTTTATATTTTAGAAATTTTGATTGTAATGGTGATATAATATCATCAAATTTTCATTTGAATGTTAAGTATGTGATTGATGAATTTTAGTGATACGAAATCTAATATAGCATGAATGCATTGAGGTTTTCTTGATTTGTGGGTGAATGATGCAAAGGAAAGGTTAGGGTTTATGTTTTTCTTTTACAGTAACGTGACTTGGGGTTGCATTCTAGAGCTTTCATTTTTTTAGTTATATGAAAAAGTAGATAAATCTGGTGTTATGTTATGTTATAATATGTTAGAAGGATATTTTACGACATTTATCATATAGTAATTTAAATAATATTAAAAAAAAAGAAACAAATTATTTGTTTTGGTGCAGAGCATCGATTACACTAAATAGTTTTTTTAATATATTTAAAGAAGGTTAGAAGTGGGACTGACTTTCTTTCTTTTTTGTTGTATTTGTTATTATATATGACTTGTAGCTTTTGGGCATTAAGCTTTGGTAGTGACTAAACTTTCCGTATGCTGTAGTTAAGGTTTTAGAATAATTAATAATTTTCTTTGGTAGTGTTTTCTTATACAAATTATGATGTGGTATAATTAGTAATTTTTAATATTAGTAATTTGTAAGAGGGGAAAGGAATAGTTGTAGAAAGTGGTTTATAAATGGGGATTGTAGAGGTGATTTTATTAATTTGGGTTGGTATTTAATTAATTGACTTTAGTTGTATTCGACTTCTAGGGTGCCTGTTTAGAGTTCTTCTAAACACAACAAATTTATTATTATTATTACTATTATTATTATTATTATTATTATTTTACTATTATTGTTATTATTATTCTTATCATTATTATTATTACTATTATTATTATCCTTAATATTATTATTATTTTTAATTTATTTTACTATTATTATTTTTATTTTCATTATTATTTTTATTATTATCATTATAATTATAATTATTATTCTTATTCTTATTATTAATTTTATTTTATTTTATTATTATTATTATTTTAATCATCGTCATCATCATAATTATTATTATTATTATTTTTATCTTATTTTATTATTATTATTAGTATTATAATAATAATTATTGTTATTTATATTATAATTATAATTATAATTTTTATTTTTATTGTTATTACTATTTTTATTTTTATTATTTTATTTTACTACTATTATTATTGTTATTATTTTTATCATTGTTTTATTTTATTTATGCTTTTATTATCATTATTATTGTTTTATTATTTATGCTTTATTTAATTATTATTATTATTTTATTTTATTAGTATTATTATTTTATTATTATTGTTTCATTTTATTTTATTATTATTTTCATTAATTTTATTATTATGATTATTATTATCATTATTATTGTTGTTATTTTTATTATTATCATTATTACTATTTTATTGCCAGTACAATAAGTATTATTATCAATGGACAAAATATACTTTTATTCTTTATAACTTAAAAAATGTCTTCCTCGTTATTTATTGATAGAAATAGAAACAAGATAAATAATAATTTATTAATATTTCATGAAAATTTAAGTGGAGTTATTTACACAGGATCTTCTATCCTAACCTATGATCCTGACATTCCCACCCTGCCAAGTCCCTGCTGCGGTGATAAAAGACAAACTAATGGAACCAAAGATGTGTTAGTAAAAAAATCTCAAATGTACAATCATAACTCAACATTATAAACAACGATCTCCACATGTTAGGGTTGTTAGGTGGTTACTAGTTTATTGGACTTACATTGATTTAATTAAGAAAAATAAAAAGAAAGTTTTTTTATGAGCTCTTGGTCCATTATGGAATTTAAATATGCACCCTTTGCATCATATTTGTTATGAGAGAAAATAGTGTGAAGAGAGAGAGATATAAGTTGTGAGTGTCTCTAGTGAAAAGCCATTAGAGATAGTGAAGAAGAAGAAAAGAGCAACCAGTCCATCCTGTGCAAGCCTGTGTAGAGAAGTTACTCTGGAGAGAAGGTTTCATTCCTCATCTCATATATTGGGGTTTCTCTATTGTTTATTTAAAGTACCCATTGGGGTTTGTTATTCCCCTTGTTGGTGAAGAGAATAATGCTCTATTGATCCTTAAAATCTCCAAGAGAACTTGTGGTGTACCCATTAATTATTATTAGTGAATTTTTTTATTGAACTAGGTCCCATGGGTTTTTCCTCCATATTGAGGTTTTTCCATATTAAAAAGTTTTGGTGTTTGTTGGTTCGTCCCTTATCTGTTTTATGCATTTTATTATTTTGCATATTACTTATTTAGGGAAGATTTGATCTAGGTTTTGCTTCTGCTTGTTTATCTTTTAATTTTGAGAGAGATCTTCACAACAATTGGTATGAGAAAGAAGAAATGTAGAAGATTCCATATTTATCTGCAGTTGGTAGCTTGATGTATGTCATGGTGTGTACAAGGCTAGGCATTGCTCATGTGGTTGGTGTTATGAGTCCTTTCCTTGCTAATCTTGGAAAAAAGCATTGGAAAGTTGTGAAATGGATACTAAGGTATCTCAAAGGTACTTGTAGATTTTTTTATGCTTTAGAAGTGGTAAGCCTATGTTGAATGGTTACACAAATGCAGACATGGTTGGTAATGTCGATTCTAGAAAATCTACTTCTAGTTATATGATGATTGGAGGAGCAATGTCATAACAATCTAGACTATAAAAATGTGTTGCTCTATCTTCTACAGAGGCAGAATATGTTGTTGTTACATAAGCTACTAAGGAGCTCTTATGGATGTACAAATTCCTATAGGAGTTGAGATTATCACAATTGTGATAGACAAAGTACAATCCATCTCAGTAAAAACTCAACTTTTCATTCAAGGTTAAAACATATTGAAGTCCAATATCATTAGAGAAAATCCATACTAATGAGAATGGGTCAAATATGATGACAAATATCTTACCTGCAAGAAAATATGCTATTTGCAAGGAGAAAACCAGTTTGGTTTACTATGGTCCAAATTAATTATTGAGGGAGAGATTTTTTAGGTGGTCACAAATTTATTGGGACCACACTGATTTAATTAAGAAAAATAAAAAGGAGGTATTTTTTTTATCGAATCTTAGCCCATTATGTAATTTAAATATGCAACCCTTGCATCATATTTGTTATGAAAGAAAATATATTGGGGTTCCTCTGTTATTTATTTAAAGTGCCCATTGGGGTTTGGTATCCACCTTGTTGGTGAAGAGAATAATGCTCTGTTGATCCTTGGAATCTCCAAGAGGACTTGTGGTGTACCCATTAATTATTATTAGTGAAAGTTTTTACTAAACTAGGTTCCATGGGTTTTTTCTCCATATTGAGGTTTTTTCACGTTAAAAAGTTTTAGTGTTTGCTTGTTCCTCCCTTATTTGTTTTATGCATTTTATTATTTTGCATATTATTTATTTAGGGAAGATTTGATCTAGGTTTTGCTTCTGCTTATTTATCTATTAATTTTGAGAGAGATCTTAACAAGAGTTATATATGTTTGTCGTTATATTTTCATGAATAGATATTGTAGAACCAATAATCATCATTGGCTTTACCAATAGAATAATGTGTTGAAAGTAGTTCTCATTAAATTAGGCTTGAGTTCATACCCTTAGAAGCGAATGAGAGTATGAAAATGAAAGAGATAGAAGGAGTTTCTGAGTACATCGCTCAGTTTGAAACTTTGGTGAACCAACACAACAAAAATGGAGAGACGTTACACGCTAGTTGAGCTGTACAAAAACAACGAAAGAAGAAACTTTGGTGAACCAACACCAAAAACCTTAGGGCAATGAGTTTATGGATCTTCCTCCTTATATAATGCTCCACTTTCTCTAGCCAATATGGAACTTAGACTCACACTTGGATTCCGATAATCTCCCTCTCATGGGTGAGTCCCTTCCACCACATTGGTACACTCCCCCTCCAGCAGAAGCATTCGAGTACCTCCTTCTTGTACCACCGTTCTTCTTAACGGGACACGCTTACTTGGAACATTTGCCAGGAATACTTTCGATACAAAGACATTGTACTCGTTTGAGCTGGTCACCAAGACTAATCATCGACTATCATACCACTTGTTAGGTCTATATAGGGGGTTTCACTTGGTTAGAAGTGGACTTTAATCCTAACTCAATCCCACAAGTCCAGCTTGTAAGGTTAACTTTGCACCCACTTATAGACTATGAAATTGTCTTATCTCTAGTCAATGTGAGAGTTCAAACACACCTCCTTCACGTCAAGTTATATACATCTCGTACGTGGGACTAGACATTAATGGGTGGTCTAATAGAGGCCTGATAGCGGGTGGAACAAAATGTCCAAGAAATCTCGCTAGGATAGGATAACTTTTGGCCTAGTGGTGAGCGCTCTTGTCATAATAATTGGTATCAGAGCCAAGATCACGAGTTTGATTCCTAGTGGGTAATTGTTAAGTGGGAGATTGTTGCGGGTTGCACAATAGTCCCATGGTAGTGGCCAAGTGGGTCAAGTCACAATCCAAGAGTAAGATTCCTAGTAGAACAATTGTTGATGGGGAGATTGTTGCAGGTGGCATCAGTCACAATCGAATCGTAGTGCTTGGGCTGTTAAAATTTTAAGTAAAAAGAGTTGCGCCTTGACTAATGGCTATAACTTTTGCCCTAATGGTAGGTGTTTGATCCTAACACACATAAACACTCACTTTTATTTTAGGTGTGAGCACATTTAAATTATTTGGAAAAAGAAAGGTATCAAGTACCACGTGCAGTTACACACTGGTGCAGGTAAGGATTTTGGCACTGATTATTTTGGGCATTCTACTTCGGTTCTTTAAATGAACCATATTCATATGAGGTAAAAAGGATAGGGTATTAGGCCTCAGTTCAGAACCAAGGCCTATTCTTCACTTTATGCTTCGGTTCTTTTTTAACCAAAGCTTATTCCTATTTTTTTTAAATTCTTGTTTCAATGCCAATGCACTTCCCAACACAACCATATAATCACAAAAATATAGAGTCACCATCATCATAAAACCATTAACATTAAATAAAAGGGAATAAAAAAATATTTGCATTAGAGAGAAATAATTATGAAACAGAAAAATAAAATGCAAAAGAAGAGTCAAACCTCTCATCATTTTCAAAATGGGAAGTAAAGGGAATGAAACGTTTGCAGTTGAAACGAGACTGCTAATTCGCATAGGCGACGAAGAATGGAAGGGAGGGAAAAGAGTGGAGTGGCAGTGAATGTAACACACCATTTAATTTAATGAACGAAATTAAAGGAAGCATCACACTAAATAATATCTTAGCGTAGTCTCGGAGTTTAAACACCACTCCTTACAACCCAAGGCACACCACGATGCCCAAAAAGAAACAAGTTATAAAGTTTAATAGAATCATATAGAAATCTAAAAGACAAACTAGTACATGGGCCATAGCCCTAAAGAAAAGCCCAACAAGAACAGGAAGTCCAGCCCAAGAAGACTAAGCAGCGGAATCATCTCTCCCCTGTTGACCACGAGTACCTCTCGCATCTGCTCCCATCAATAAATTGATGATCATCGCAAGAGTAGAAGAACAACATACAGAGCAATCAAATAAACAAAGGGTAAGCTAGAGCCAAAAAGATTTTATCATGCAATCAGATATACTTTCATAGTCCAATATACATCTATCATCCAAGCATGTTATGACCTTCCAAATCAATACACTAAGACTCGACTCGACTCATCCGGATACATATAACCTGGTCAGATTCAGCGAATGCTTGCACTTGTGGTGGATACCTCTGCTCACCCCCGAGCTAAGTGTTACAAGTGTTATAATGAATCAATTCCCTCACACACAAGGTTAGCCCTTAATGAGTTTCAGGCCTCCTACTACTCTCACCACAGGAGTTAGTCCGCTTTAAGTGAGACTAACTGACTCCTTAGTGTCAGGATGCAATCCTTACCTTGAACCCTTACCAAGTTATATTGATGGGGCACCATCATGGACACCCACTAAAAGGGGCCATGGAATTACGTCCCGACCATTGAAGCACGACCCTGAAGTCTCACCTAGAAACTCCAAGGAATTACGCATTGACTCATACCAAACATATTCAAACAGCCAAGTAACATTTCTCATACATGTATATATATAATATGCCAACCTTTATAGCCAATTCCTTTCATGTTCCAGGTCAAACCCATTCCAACTCCTCATACTCCGTCCATGTATGTAGTATTTCAATTCATCTCATTATCATGTTACTTTCATAACCAACCATCTCATGTTCATCACATGCCAAGAGTCATTCAAGTTCATCATTCATAACTCATACACCCTTCCATACATGCATATTCCTTTCCCTCATGTCATCATAAAATAATCAAATCAAATGCAAGCCATACATTCAAGGGTAGGGAAAACGCCAAACCAAAAGCACTCTCGCCCAGCTCTTCGCTCAGGCTAAAGGGCCTCGCTCAGGCGAGCTCCCCTCGCCTAGGTGAGAGTTGACACACATAACAGTGACCTCTGCGCGTTCTCGCTTAGGTGAGACTCTCCTCGCTTGAGCGAGACGCTCGCTCGCTCAAAACTGAGTTGGTCGCCTGGCGACCCCTCGTGTAAAAATGTCTGGGCAAGTCTCTGCTCATCTCGCCTGGGCGAGACAGGCTCGCTTGGGCGAGATTATTAGATCTCGCCACTGTTTCCTGCGACAACCACTCATACCAAATCAAACCAACATGCTAAAACATTCCAAGCATTCAAAACATCATATCAACCATAGACTCTTAGCTCAACAACAAAACAATAGGAAAAACGAAATACATGAGTAGGTTCTAGCTTCCCTTACATGGGATACACTAGTGGAAAGTTCCGACACTTAAGCGAATGAGCACTACAGCTCCAGGAGCAGTTTTAAGAGCTGAAAATCTCAATACAAAGGGAGAACGAGATTATTACGAGGAACCTTAACGGCAAACACAAAGATTAAACTAAAGGGGAATAGTATGCATCGAAAGTAACTTATGTGAGCGGAAGAAAGAGGTTGAACTCAGTTGAACTTGGATAGATTCCAAACCCTAGCAGAGCGTTCTGTTGAGAAAGAGAGAGTGTGAGGGAACTGTGTTTGCAAGAATGCAACAGTGAGAAGGGGTTTGGCTGCCTTAGGGGCCTTGGACACCCTATGGACCAGCCCTTAGACACATTAGATTAGAGGCATCCTTTAAAATTATGGTAGAAAAAAAAAGAGGGTTTTACGGTGAAAGTGGCGACATTTCGCGATGAGAAATGGAGGGGACTGGAATATGGTTAGAGTGGAGGAGTGGAGTGGCATAAATCGAAAAGCTTTGGTAGGGACGTAAAATTTTAAGCCTGACAAATGAATAGGCCTTGATTCTTTTAATACCGCGATCTATAATTGTGCAAAAAAATTCAAAACTGCTAAACAAGGTGACATGTTTGAAAATTTCTGCGCAAGTATAAGCCTTGGTTCTGTACTACTACATGTCTCAATTCTTTTAGAACCAATGTCTATAGTTGAACAGAAAATTTCAAAAATACCGACAAGTTTTGAAGTATAGATTTTTCTTGAAATGGAAACATATGAGATGATTTCTTAAATATTTTTTGTACTAGTTGATATTATCACTCATACCTTTATTTTAGGGTTGTCGGACGATGCAAATGACCAAATATACATCTAAACGACTCTATAAAATAATATAGACTGCATGGTTGTATTAAGAAAATCAATACCAAAAGTTTAAATAAACATGATGTTAGTGACCCTATTTATTAAAGTAGCAAACTTTTAGACTAAAATATAAAATCTGGTACTAAAAATAAATAAACCAAAATTTTAGATAATATACTAATGTGTGCGATTTGTTTATATCTCAAATTGAACAAGAAACGGAGAGGGAGAAATTATGCTATGTGGTCACCCATATTTATTTTTAATTGTTCAGACTTTATTTAGATAAGACTCAGAGTATATTTTGAACTTCAAAGGAAGCATCAGAGTCAAAGACTCATGTGAAGATAAGAAGTTTTAGTGACGATTAAATATTTATGGTAAAGAGTCGTCCTAGTGTTTAACTTCCTTTGAATTTTGTTTGTACCCATTACACGAGGTATTTCCAAAGCAGGATAGATCTTTAAATGGCCAGATGGCTCCATAGCTCCCCAAATTATTTATATTTATGTCATTTAATATATAATTTTAATTTTTTTTTAAATTTAATAAATATATTTTATATATTTGATATTTTTAAAATCTTTTGATGTCTGTATTTATATATAAAGAGAATTTTCTCTACTTTTGTCTATACTTAATTTTTATTCTCACAAAAAAATTAAATACAGTGTTTTTATTTATTTAAATTTTTTTTGATACAATTTGGTCATTTTGTTAAATTTTTTGAAATAGATCAATGTTTTTTCATCAAAATTGAAGTTGTGAATTAGAATAATTTGTTTTTTGGTGTAATTAACATAATCATAGTGTTAACTTTGATGAAAAGTTCTTGATTCACTTCAAAATATTTAACCAAAAAAACTAAAATGCATCAATTTTTTTTTAAAAAAGACCAAATTAAGACTAAAAATATTAGAGGTGCAACTTGACATTTATAGATGAAAACAAGGACAAAGAAATAATTCAACCATAATTTTTGCAGCCAAAATATTGATTGAAGATCTATACTATTTACAAGGCCTTTCTAACTTAGCACATAACCTACATGAAAAGTTGTTTAGAAAATTTTCATTTTTTGAAAATGATATACCAAACAAAGATACAAACGACTCTATAAAATGATATATGTGTAGGGAAGTATTAACAACCTATAACACATATCCAAAAATGGTACCTTTCATTATACGTAATGTTGTAGTTTTTTTTAATTTTTTTTTCCAAAAATAACTACACAACCATACACAAAAAATAAATAATATTTTTTGAAGATTTTGGGTCCAATAAAAATTGACCTCACTACTATATATTTTCATTCACAATAAAAAAAACAGGATTTTTGTAATTCAAATAGAAAAATTATTTAGAAGATTTTTCATTTTTGTGAGTGACCAAACGTATACATCTAAACGACTATATAAAGTAATATAGTATACATTGTTTAATAGGTTAAATATATTTTTGGTCTTTTAATTTTCAGTGACAATTGGAATTAGTTCCTCTTCGAAACTTTAATCTAATTTTTTAGTGTTCGAACTTTATAAATGTTTGAATTTAGTCATTTTAACCAAATTTTGTTAAGTTTATTTGATGTTTCAAACGTTTTTCTTGATAGCATTTGAGTTGTTAACATCGTTTGACACATTTCCGCTTCAATTTTAGTTTAGAGACTATCATGAAACATGTTTGAGATGTTAAATAAACTTAAGAAATTAGGTTAAAATGACTAAATCCTACATATCTAAAGCCGAGGGGCTAAATTGGACTAAAGTTTCAAAGATAGACTAATTTTAATTTTCACTTAAAGTTAAAGGACAAAAACACATTTAACCCTTGTTTTATTAATAGAATCAATGCGAAAATTATAAATAAAGATAATGCTAGAGACCATATTTGTTAAAGTATAAAAATTTTAAACTATAAAAAATAAAATCTGTAACTAGAAAAAAAAATCTTGACTTTAAACAATATATGTGTGTAAAAAAATCAAATGCGATAGCTACAACGGCCAACTACATTTTGCATGATAAACTATATATAATCACATTGTAAACGCATAAGCACCACACCTTTGTTTATCTCAAATTGAGCAAGAAAATCACCTAATAAAAGATGTGGATCCCACGTATGTTTGGAATTCTCTTATGTAAAGAAAGCCGAACCCACAAAACACCGTTCATATTCCCATGTTCACATATATGGACGTACTATGCATTCAATGCAACAAAAATGGGGCCACATTCCATTGAATTTGCAAATTTCATATACAAATATTTCATCATAAGACAAAAATGGGTCCCACTTAATTCAATAAATACCCTGGAAGAAAATCTCCATGCGTGGCCATCGAGAGTTCATCGATCCATAAATCAGGAAGGCATGCATTAGACAAAAGTTAAATTGGTGTGAAAAAAAAAATCAAATCATAAGGTAATGTGAAAATCAAGTGTGAATTGATCAAAGAGATCTAAAGGTTAAAATTGATGATAAAATCAATTAAAAGAACTGTGATCAAAGTTTCAAATTTAATAAGATATTTTGATTAAAGATTTAATTTGAATAATATCATAAATGATCGAATATCTCTAACAGGAAATTATGTCTAATTGAATATCGCTAATGTTGTCGTATGTTTATCGACCAATCACCAAAAAGAGAAATAATTTACAAATCATAGACCACAAGAGAATTTTTAGAAGATTGAAGTCACAATGCACTATATTTAAAATTCAAATTATTGAATGACCGAAAAAGGAAAAAAAGTGATAATTCACGAGAAGAAATATACTATGAAGCCAATATCAACAACTTTTGGATGAAGAAGGAAGAAGATATATTGAAGATATGCATTATTGAATATGCATGGTGACTATAAGTACCAAGATCAAGATGATGAAGATGAGAGAAAATATCAAAGTGTTGAGACATTGTCATATCAATTCTTGAAGATTCACATTGTATTATCCTTTACAATTAAGTATATCTAGTGAGCGTAACTGTACTCTCTTGAGTGAGAGATTGTTGTGTTTATTGTAATATTGAGTTTTATATCTCATCGGGAGATGAAGAAAGATATCACGAGATGTTAAACTCGTTGTAACTTGAAGAAGTTTATAGTTCTATTTCTTGGAGAAGGTTAAACCTGTGATACGTGGAGATGATGATACTTGTTGTAATCTAGAGAGGTTGATACTCGTGCTATGTAAGGAATTTGATCAATGAACGATTTTGTTACCGAAATTAGTGACCGATTTAATGACTAAAATCAATCATCAATTTAGTGACTAAAATCAGTATGTAATCTCCATGAACTTACTTACAGGGTTATTTGTATGTAATTACATACAGAAATTACCTATAAATAGAATTGAAGAAATTACCTACAAATCTAAAAGGTTTACCTATGGATTTCAAGTTATAGGTAACTTTATTTTACCTATGGATTTTGATTATTACTTTTGAATTGGTTGGTGGTAATCAAACATTTTTTGTTGTAAAATTTATTTCAATAGCTTACTATTATATGTTCTGCTTTAATGGTGATTTAATCACTACAAAAAAAAGAATATATAGCATGGGTCATTTTATGGAGGTTAAAAAGACCTCCACAAATAAAGATCGTATGGACCGATTACGATAGATCTAATAAAAGCTGAAAATAAAGGGGGTTTTTATTTTTTTTAGGAGGTTTATGACCTCCACAGATTGCAACACATTCTTCTCTGGGTGAATTCACGTGTTCCCTCCCAAATCAGAAAACTTAATAAATTTTCCCTTTCACTCAAAAACCTAAGTAGTGCCAATCGAAAACCTAAGTTCAGATTTCACTCGATTCACGTGTCGTAGCCTCCGTTGCACTGATCTTCGTCGCGCCAGCTCCGTCGCACCGTCTTTGTCGTGCCAGCTCCGTCGCGTCGTCTCCGTTGCGCCAGCTCCGTCGTGCCGTCTTCGTTGCGCCAGCACCGTCGTGCCGTCTTCGTCGCGCCATCTCTGTCGGCGTTCTCTTCGTCGCGCAATCTCTGTCGGCGTTCTCTTCGTCGCTTCATCTCGGTCGCGTTGTCTTCGTTTCCCCGTCTCCGTCGCGCCATCCCCGTCGTAGCCTCGGTGATAGCCTCTTTTGTAGCGAATCAGTGACTTTGTGATTCAGCTTCGTTACGCCCTCTCCGTCACTCTGGCCCTCCATCACATGTGGTTGTGATCCAGTGGCTTCTGTAGAGTCAAGGTACACCTAGATTTTTCGGTTACCTAGGTTCCTTATCGATATATCTTTTATGTTCCTGGTTAAAATTTTATGTTCTAGTGGCTTATGTTTTGTTTTTTCTTTAACAGGCGATTCAAACATTGCTATCAAAAAGGGTGTTGCCTCTATGTCCTATCCCGGTAGTTATTCACTTCTCTAGTAGATAAACATTAAGGTTAATTTTGCTCTGTTAGCTATTTTATGTGAACAAAATAAGAAGATAAAGTGAATTGAACTTTTTCAGTATGTTTAAGTCAACTTCTGCATTTTAGTTGCATTTGTATTTGTTGGTGGAGCCTTATATATTAAGCATTCTAACTCATTAGTAACTCATTCACTTTAGAATGCATTTGAGTGTGCCATGTTGAGATTGATCAAAACCAAGGGTATTTATATTCAATGGCATATGCATAAGTGAACAATTCTGGCATGTTTGGATGAGTCTATAAACAAAGTTAATCACAAAATAAAAAAAAAAGAACAACATGTTTATGTAGGCAAAAAACTTCCAGCTTCAAAGTTATTATTCAAGTTATTTCAAATAGTTGAACATGTTTGTGGCAAGACAAGCATATATCATACACAGTGCAAGTCTTCATTTCAACAACATCAAAAATGGGTTTTGAACCTGTTGTTTTGGTTAGAAGAGAGCAATACACTGCCTCTTCATTTAAGATGAGAAATAATAGTTATGTTTCAAGAAACTGATAAAAACCTAGTATTAATGCTTTGAAGAAAGAGTGGTTGAAATCAAGTTTTTTGAGATTTGAAGTGGTTTTTTACTTGAGGAAAGTTCTATTTCCATTTAAGATGGTGGAAGGATCTGGGAGGTTGCAAATGCAGGCACCAGAGCTGTTGCAGAAACCAGTTTTGCAGCGATCATCTTCACATTCAAAGGAATACACATTCAGTGGCCCCAAAAGAAATGAAACAACAACTACTTGATATATTCCTGTTGTGATTGACATTTTGGACATTTACTTGTTTTGTGTGTGAGGTTTTTCCTTCACTTTATATTTCTTTTTCGTTGATACAATGGTTTAGATCAGTGAGATAGTTACTTAAGATTCAAGCAAAGGTTAGAAAGTTTTTTATGAGCTCAAACTTGGAAATTAAGTTAAAGCTGAGAAAGAGAGGATATTTTAATTTTAGTTACCGATATTGGGTTTCATAACATAATTCTTAATTCTTGAAGACTATTTGTTAGAACATGGAATTTTTTAGGTCGAAAGTGGCCTTTTTGATATTGGAAACTGTGAGAGTTTAAAAAGGTACGGATTAGGGATGTCAAAAATATTCGTACCCGCGGGTATCCGCGGATAAAACCCGCAATGGGTAGAAAACAGATATTAAAAATGGATACCCGCTACCCGCGGATACGAGTATTTTTGATACCCGCATGTTAACGGGGCGGGTACGGGTATCATAGTATCCGTACCCGTAGATACCCGTACCCGCTAAACTTTAATTCACAAAAAGAAGACCTACAATCGACCGCAATCATCCTCACAGAAATTACGATGCTATAACTGTGGAGGAGAGCACTTGAGGAGGGATTGTACAGAGCCGGCTGGTAGCGGAGGGAGTGGTGCTAGCACTCGCAAATGCTATGCATGTGATCAGCCGGGGCACTTCGCTAATAAGTGTCCTAATAGAAAGACCACATCGGGGGCACGATCTTTGCATTGACCAACACGGAGGCCACTCAATCAGGTAGCCTTATACTCAACTTTTGCTTATTGTTGGGTAACCAGGTGTTAGTGTTGTTTGATTAAAGAGCTTCACACTCCTTAATATCTCACGACTGCGTGAAGAAGCTGGGATTGTCGACTCGTGATCTGGGATGTGAGTTAATAGTCTCAACACCAGCATCTGGACAGGTTTCAACTAATTATGCTGGTGTTGGATGCTCGATGGAGGTAGAGGGCAAGCGATTCAAGATGAACCTCGTATGTTTGCCTTTGGAGGGACTAGACGTGATATTAGGAATGAACTGGTTGTCAAGCAATCACATAGTCATTGATTGTGGACGACGTAGAGTGGTGTTCCGAGAATTGGAAGGGATTGAGTTGACCTACTTGTTTCATGATAGTGGCTCATGGACAAAAGAAAAACTCAGAAGAACATATCAGAAGTATACCAGTAGTAGACGAGTATGCTGACATCTTTCCTGATGAAATACCCAAATTGCCACCTAGTAGGGATGTAGAATTCTTTATTGATCTAATTCCTAGAGCGGGTCCTGTGTCGACGGCTCCTTACAGAATGGTGCCAGCAGAGTTGGCAGAGTTGAAAAAGCAGATCGAGGATTTGCTAGAAAAGAAGTTTATCAGGCCGAGTGCCTCGCCTTGGGGAGCTCTAGCGTTACTGGTGAAGAAGAAGGATGGGAGTTCTCAGCTTTGTGTGGATTACCGATAGTTGAACAAACTGACAATAAAGAACAAGTACCCGTTGCCGAGGATTGACAATCTGTTAGATTAGTTGAGAGGGCAGGCGTGTTTTTTAAGATTGACTTACGATCTGGATATCATCAGATCTTAGTCAAACCAGAGGACGTTCAGAATACCGCGTTTCGATCAAGATATGGGCATTATGAGTATGTAGTGATGCCATTCAGAGTGACTAATGCTCATGCAGTCTTCATGGATTACATGAACCACATTTTCCGCCCCTATTTGGACAAGTTTGTGGTGGTGTTCATAGATGACATCCTCATCTACTCTCAGAATAAGGAGGAGCATGCAGATCATCTAAGGATTCTGTTGGAGGTATTGAGAGAACACCAGTTGTATGGTAAATTGTCTAAATGTGAGTTCTGGTTAGAAGAGGTACAGTTTCTGGGCACGTTATCTCTTCCAAGGGTATTGCAATAAACCCGAGCAAGATTGAGACAATGTTGAAGTAGGAAAGACCTTAGACGGTAATGAAAGTCAGAAGCTTCTTAGGGCTGGCAGGATACTACAAGAGGTTTGTAGAGGGGTTCTCTAAAATGGTGAGTCCTTTAACTCAGCTCACTAGAAAGGACCAACCTTTCTCCTGGACGGATAAGTGTGAAGTGTGTTTTGAAGAGATGAAGAAGAGATTGACCACAACTCCAGTACTTGTTATTCCAAACACAAGTAAAAAGTTTGAGGTATACTGCGATGCATCCTATCAAGGTTTGGGATGTGTATTGATGCAGGAAAAGAGGCCAGTAGCTTACGCTTCTCGACAGTTAAAAGTGCATGAGAAGAACTACCCCACCCATGACCTAGAATTGGCTGCTGTAGTGTTTGCTCTCAAGACATGGAGACACTACTTGTATGGCTCCCAGTTCCAGGTTTTCAGTGATCACAAAAGTCTAAAATACCTGTTTGATCTGAAGGAGTTGAATATAAGACAACGGTGATGGATGGAGTATCTCAAGGACTACGATTTTGAGTTGCTTTATCATCTTGGTAAAGCAAATGTAGTGGCGGATGCCTTGAGTCAGAAGAGGATGCATATATCAGCAATGATGGTGAAGGAGCTGGAATTGATTGAGAAACTCAGGGATAACCTAGGTATACAATTGGGGGAAGATTCTATTAGGTGTAGTGTTCTGACATTGACCAGTAATATTTTAGAAACTATCCGAGATCAACAGAAGAATGATGCTGAGCTGCAGCAATATGTGAGCTGGTTGGGTACTGAAAAAGGGAATGAATACAGGATGGGATCAGATGGCATCCTGCGATTCAGAGATAGAATTTGCGTGTCGGGAAATTGGAGATTGAGGAAGCAGATTCTAGAGGAGGGACATAAAACTCGTCTTAGCATGAATAAGATGTATCAGGATCTGAAACAGTCCTTTTGGTGGAATGGTATGAAAACTGATGTTGCCGACTTCGTGGCATCATGCTTGGTGTGTCAGAAGGCCAAGATTGAACACTAGCGACCTGGGGGTACTCTAGAGCCGTTAGACATCCCGTAGTGGAAATGGTATAATATTGCCATGGAATTTTTTGACTCACTTACCGAGGTCTGTTAAAGGGCATGATTCAATCTGGGTAATAGTGGACAGGTTGACTAAGTGTGCCCATTTCCTCGCCATTAATTAGAAGTGGTCTTTGGATAAGTTGACTGAGTTGTATGTTCGATAAGTGGTCCGGTTGCATGGTGTGCCAACCAGTATAGTATCCGATAGAGACCCAAGATTCACATCTCGCTTTTGGCAGTCTCTATAGGCAGCATTGGGGACCTAGTTGAGGATGCGTTCTGCATATCATCCCCAGACTGATCTTAATGCCCAAAAGCTACAAGTCATATATAATATCAAATACAACAAAAAAGAAAGAAAGTCAGTCTCACTTCTAACCTTCTTTAAATATATTTTAAAAAAATTATTTAGTGTAATCGATGCTCTGCACCAAAACAGATAATTTGTTTCCTTTTTTTAATATTATTTAAATTACTATATGATAAATGTCATATAATATCCTCCTAACATATTATAACATACCATAACACCACATTTATCTACTTTTTCATATAACTAAAAAAGTGAAAGCTCTAGAATGCAACCCTAGGTCACGTTATTGTAAAAGAAAAACATAAACCCTAACATTTCCTTTGCATCATTCACCCACAAATCAAGAAAGCCTCAATGCATTCATGCTATATTAGATTTCGTATCACTAAAATTCATCAATTACATACTTAACATTCAAATGAAAATTTGATGATACTATATCACCATTACAATCAAAATTTCTTAAATATAAAACAAATGCATCACATGTTTTTTTATTGTAAACAATAATTCAATCAAACAAAACTTAAAATCTTCTTTCATAGGAAGAGATTAAACTAGTTAGCTCCCCTTACCCGGTTCTCCTTGCTCAAATGAAAAATGCTAGAGTCCTCCTGAACCACAATTGATCAAACTCGTATTCCTTCCCTCACCCTTGCAGAAACGACCCCATGTGTCCTTCGTTCAGCCTCTTTGTGTGCATAATACTCTCCTCTAGCCCCCACAAGTTTAAAGTCTCAAAAACTCACCTTATCACCTTTCACTCTCTTCTTAACTAAGCCTTAATTAGGAGTGATGATGGGAAAACGAAAATTAATAAAAGTTTGATTGATGGACATCGGAGAGCCATTAATAAGTAGTTTCCTAACCCTTCCATCTACTCTTCTGACCCTTCCCATCCATGCCAAAAACAATTTTAGCAAAAAGAATCCTTATTTTGCTTAAGTTAAGGTTCGGACACACAACTATACAAATGTTAAGTCAATGCATAACCATTAAACCAATTCAGATTTCATGATAATTCCTAAAATTCTAGGATTATATTATCACTCATCATGATCAATGATAATATCAAAATAATACACAATTAAAATAACACACAATTTGACAGACACAAGACTTGAACCCAAGTCCTTTCAACATAACTTTGTACTCTCAACCATTTAAGCTAGTATTATTTCACGTCATAATAGTCAGCATTAAATGCCATAAAGGCTCCCACTACCTGCATTTATTAAATAATTATTTATTTAATTATTTAAATTCCTCAGGTCTTACAAAGGAAGCCAGAACTGACCCATTATTATCTAATAATTCTTCCGGTTGAGCTATCTTCCTTTGGGATTGAGCGAGTGCTCTAGTTCATATAGTCCTTGCTCTTTTTGTCATGTTGGTGACATGGAACTTTTATTCCTTTTAGCAGTTTACACAGGAACTTCATTTGATTCTTGTGTTACTGATTTTTCAACTTCTAGTTAAGGACTTAATCTTCTTGAGTTCACAAGTTTTTCCTCAACTGATATGCTTGTGTTAGAACCCCAGTAGGTTCTATAACTTCCTTGGTTGACCCAATGCTATTTTGTCTCTAATTGTTGGTTTCATATGAGGTTATCATTTTTTTCTCTTTCTCTCCATCCTCCTTGTTTAATCTCTAGTTAGGGATGTAGTCTTTGTGTTCACCAAGTCATAATTTTAAAACCCTTCTATATGAGGAGGTTCCATGTTTTCCAACTTGTGTGTTCTCATCTTTTCCAGATCCCAAGGTTCAAAACTTATATACTCCAAAGGTTTCATCCATAAGTATTCTTTTCGTTTTCGTCTTCTGAAGGTTTGGGTATATATATACTTTTTTTTTATCAATTTGAGTTGCAAGTATCAATTTTCCTAGAGTCATAACTATAGTGTTCTTTGTAGGACTTAAGATGTCTATGATAATGTTAATTTGTACTATTATCTAAGTTACATTTTATTAGCAAAAATTTTTTGTGTCTTTTTGTAGATTGAAAGCTTTGTTCCAAAAACCCAGACAAGTGAGTAATATTGAGTAGCAAGACAAAGTTTAAAAACATCAAAATATGAAAGAAACAACCACCGTCGGGCGACATAAGGCTAGTGCCAAGTCACAACATGTTTCCAGGGACTTAGCGTCTGGCAAGCAACAACAAGCGCCAGGGGACAGGCTTTCAAGGGACTCACCACCAGCGGAACCTGGAGATCGTCAGGCGGTACACAAAGATTTTCTGCACCTGCTTTAGAGGTCGCACCTGACGCTGAGAGGCTTCCGTCAGACGCCACTTTTTCTGATGTTGCAAGTTGGACCTATTTCTTCGTGTTTTCGCAAGGGAAACTCATCCTTAACATTTTGGAGTGCTTGGAGGCTATTAAGGCTTGTGGGAACTCATCCTTGACAATTAATGCTCAAAGAATAATATTTTCACTTTGAATCCAATCATACTCAACTTTTAATTCAATTGTAGGTGCAAGCTTTATTCTAAACATCCATCTCTTTACAACTATCCTTGTATTTCTTCTTAGGATTTTTATATGCTTCAATTATCCTAGGGCAATTAGACAAGCACCATATTTAGATTGTTCAAAATTTAATATTTAAAATATGTTTACAAATTTATAAATATTAAAATATAAATTTGAATTGAGTCGACTATATATAAAATTCTAGTCTGTTATCCAAACTCAATCACAATTATCAGTTTTAGTCAATTTATTTATTTAATATATCCTTTATATGATTGGACCCGATCATATACTTAAATTTATTTCGGATTTTGTTTACATAATACAAGTAATGCATGGCTTATGAACAGGTGACCTATATTTGAGTGTAGATGCATGCATGGTTCGCGCTAATTGGGCATTTGCATGGCATGATAAATTGGTATGGGACCATTATTTAAGGATTTATGATCATATTTGTCATAGGACCCTCCTATCTTTTACTTCTTCAAGTTAGACTATAGTAGAGGAAGGACAGGAGAAACAATTAGGAGCAACAACTGGATTTATTATGAACATTTCTTAATCTTCATCTACTTTTGAATTATGGATACAATGATACAAATTCAATACGTAATTTATTAAATTAAGTGGAACTCACTTTTTTTCTTATGGTCATGAAATACTTGTACATGAAAGGCGAAATTGAATGGAATGTGTCCCATTTTTGTTGCATTGCATCTTTAGTACGTCCATATTTCAAAATGAATTTCAACCGGTGAGTCAACCCATCTCACCACGAGTTTGAGTCGGATTGGATTGAGAAAATTTTAGTTTTTTCAAGAGTGGGTTAAACTGAACCAGTCTCACTTAATCCACCAACATTTTTTTACATTTTTTTAAATTTTTTTGTTATAATTATTTACTACTTCTAATTATATAAGTTTACAATTTCATATTTTCAAATATTAGAATGTTGCTCAATAATATTTGAATAGTTTGAATGTTTAATTAATTTATTTTGTCAAGTTATATACATATTTTTAAATTTTAGAATGTTCCTCAATAATATTTGATAATTTTGAATGTTTATATTAATATTTTGAGAATTAAGAGAACGTTTTGATTCCTCTATTATAAAAAATAAATTAATTCAATTCACTCTTATTGTAATGTAATAAATATATAACATAAATTACAGAAAAATAAATAAAACATTCATAATAATTACTTAAATTTATCGTTTTTCAATCAAAATAATATATTTTTTTATAAATATAATCCTAATTTAATTAATGTGAAGATAATGCTTTAATAACAATAGCAATATATAATGCACCGATATTTCGATTTGGATCACGTATCTATGTCCGACATGTATTTGTGTTCGATACTTGATAAAATTTTATTAATATTTATCAATGAAGGATATAGTGTGTAAAGCAATACTACTTGTATGAATAATAATTTATAAATTTTTTATGTTGACAATTTAATAAATATGGTTTTAATTTGGATTTATACCATAACAATCATATATTTATGACATTTTTAAGAATTAATGTTCCTAAAATATATTAAAAAAAGGTACTATGATGGAAAAATGTTCAATGAGATAAAAGTCACCCTAAATAATTCATATTAAAAGTTCCTAAAATAGATTAGTTTAAATTTCTTACAGTAAACACTAGTAAATTTAGTTTGTAAGCTAAAAACTAAATTATTAACATTGGCGAAAACACTGTTAAATTATATAAGTTGTAAGAAAGAAAAAAAAAATCACTTATGCACTAACGTATAACAAAAGAACAAAAATATGATGTTCTCACTAAAAAATGATTTTTTTCAACAATTGATTAATGCATTTTCACACACATATGAGAAACGTGATGGCGGCAAAAAGAATTGTCATGATTGACATCATTTGTTTAGTAAAAAGAATTTTCTATTCTTATTTGGGTGTTATTAGACTTGTTCAATCAATATATATAAACTTAATTAATGATAATATAGATATATTAGTTATATTTTAAGATAATTTATTACTTAGTTTTTACTTTTTGTTTTAATCTTACGAATGTTTTGAAGTTGAAAATATTAAAATATAAATTGAAAAATTATAGAATGAAATTTATAATAATCAAAAGTGTGATTTTTTTAATTACAAATATCTAATTTAAAATTTTGAAATAAAATATTAAATATAATCTTTTAATTTATTCTTTTACAAATATAATTATCGAAAACATTATAGGGAGTTCTATTTAGAAAAGTTTTAAAAATCAAAATGAAAATTTTTAAAGAAAAATAAGACTAACAAATAAGTCTTTTATTTATTATAAAAAAAGTAAAACAAATAATACACAATAAAAAAGAAAATGAATTACACTGCTCACACAAAAAACTGGTACAAGAACCTCTATCGGGACTAAGAGGTATGAATGATCCTCATATGTCGGTATTCGATTGTAGGAATTTTAATAAAAAAATAATAATTACTTAAATTTATCGTTTTTTCAATTAAAATAATATTTTTTTTATAAATGTAATATTGTTTTAATTAATGCGAAGATAATGCTTTAATAACAATACCGACAAAAAGAAAAAGCTTTATTATTTAATGAATACATTTTATGTTTTTAAACAAAATAAGTTTAGTTCTTATAGTAAATCGTAGTAAATTTAGTTTGTAAGCTAACAACTAAATTATTAATATTATATAAGTTTTAAGAATTTAAAAATAAATAAAGATATGAATAATTTCATTTATGCGTTAAGGTCATCGATCATAAAAGAACAAAAATATGACGTTCTAACTAAAAAATGAGTTTTATTTTTTCCAAACAATTGATTAATGCATTTTTACATACACAAGTTATACTCCCAACCGGAGCGAACAATTTTCTCTTCATACACAAACTTTGGAAATTATAAATCATTGACAAAAGAGGCCATAAACTATGATTGGTACTTAAATTTTCATAAGCATTCATTCCATCTATAGCTATTTATGAACTGATCTGTTTTTTGAACTGGACTAACCGAATTGTACTATTTTAAAATCGAATTGTACTGATTTTAAACCAAACTGTTCTATTTTTGAACTAAACTGTGTTATTTTTCAATTAAATTGTACTAATTTTGAATTAAACTGCATTATTTTTAAACAAAACCTCATTATTTTTGAATTGAACTGCATTATTTTTGAACTAAGCTAAACTACTTTTAAATTGAATTAGTTGTGAACTGTTTTTGAATTGCTTAACTAAATTATTCTACTAAATATTGTATTTCAATTAAAAAACTAGAAAAGGTAGTATTTGCCTATCATCATTACTTCATAAATCACATTCTATAGTAAACTAATATTTCACTAACCACCAGTTTTTCTTTTTTTTAATTGATGGAATTTGAAAAATATTTAGAAAAATGAAAAAATATTAGGAATGAAAAAGTGGAAGATGGTCGATGGAATTGAAAACTTGATGGTAATCCTTGTCTTTTGTCTAGCTGTACATAGGTTGGAGAGAAAAAGAAAGACCTTGTCGAATGTATTTTTATTTCTTTTGAATCGAAAAAATTCAGCTTCAAGTTATATGCAGTTAACCATTTAACCATTGGTTCTGTTTTTATTAAACTGTTTTTATTATAGTTCAGTTTAATTTTCTCTTTAATCAGTTTAGTAAATTTAGTTTAATTTAGTATCGTTAATTGATAATTTGGTACAATTCAATTAATTTTGTCCACCCATACACTAAAGTAATAACAAAAGAACAAAAATATGATGTTGTCACTAAAAACTGATTTTTTTTCAATAATTGATTAATGCATTTTCACACACATATGAGAAACTGTGATAGAGGCAAAAAGAATTGTCATGATTGACACCATTTATTTGGCAAAAAGAATTTTCTATAGTCATTTAGGTGTTGTTAGACTTATTTGATTAATGTATGTCAAATTTATACTCAATTAATGACAATATATAGATGTAAATTTTGGTAGTAAACCCTAGTAAATTTAGATTATAATCTAACAACTAATTATTAACTTTACCAAATACACTTTTAAATTATTTAAGTTTTAAGAAAGAAAAAAAATGAATTATTGCATTTATGCATTAAGGTAATCATGAAAGAACAAAAATATGATGTTCTAACTAAAAAATGACATTTTTTTCAACGATTGATTAATGCATCTTCACATATCAAAAACGCGATTGAGGAAAAAATGATTGTTGAAGATAATTAGTTTGTTAGTTTTTACTTTTGTTTTAGTTTTATTAAAGTTAGAAGGTCTTAAAAAAATTAAAATTTTATAAAATATAATTTATAATATTAAGAAATATGATTTTTGTAATTACAAATATCTAATTTAAAACTTTGAAATAAACTATTGAATAAAGTTTTTTAATTTATTTTAAAAAAAAATATAATTATTTGAAAACATTACAGGGATTACTATCTTAAAAAATTTTAAAAATCGAAATGAAATTTTTTAAATAAAATAAGACTAAAAAATTAGTCATTTATTTATTATAAAAAAAGTAAAGCAAATAATACACAAAAACGAATTACACTGCTGAAACAAAAAAGTGGTACAAGAAGCTCTACCGTGACTAAGAGGTATGAATGATCCTGATATGTAGGTATTGGATTGTAGGAAATTTAATATAGTAAATTTAGTTTGTAAGCTAACAACTAAATTATCAAGATTATATAAGTTTTAAGAATTAAAAAAAAAAGATATGAATTATTTCATTTATGCATTAAGGTAATGAATCATAAAAGAACAAAAATATGAGTGATATGCATACATGTTAATACTTTAATTCTTAACTACTATCTTTATAGTAATATTTTGAGAATTAGTTCAACATTTTGATTTCACTATTATAAAAAATAAATCGAGTCATTTCACTTTTATTGTAATACAACAAATCTATAAAATAAATTGCAAAAAAAAAAAATCATTCGTAAATGAATCAAGTTACTAACCCACCAATCTTTAGTGGATCGAATCGGATTGCGAAATTTTTGGTTTACCAAAAAATAAGCCAGATTGAACGGGTCAATTTTTAATTCAACCGGTGATGAGCTAACCTGTGTGAGCCGGGTTAGCTTACTTTGATACCCCTAATAAAATTCTTTTATGTAAAGAAAAACGGGACCTCAATACACCATTCGTACACATGGACGTACTACACATGCAATGCAACAAAAATGGGTCGCATTCCATTCAATTTCAAGTTTCATGTACAGGTATTTCATGACCATAAGACAAAAGTGAGTCCCACTTAATTTAATAAATTACGTAATGAATTTGGATTATTGTATTCATAATTCAAAAGTACATGAACATTATGAAATGTTCATAATAAATCCAGTTGTTGCTCCTGTTGAAAAGTATATGAACATTATGAATTGTACCAATAATTCGAGTTGTTGCTCTTAAGTTTTTGTCCGGTCCTTCCTCTACTATTGTCTAACTTGAAGAAGGAAAAGATAGGAGGGTTCTATGAAAAATATGTTCATAAATCTAGAGTCATGCGTGCCATTGGAGTGCATCAATCCTTAAATAAAGGTCCCATACCAATTTATCATGCCATACAAGACAGGCCAAAACGATCTAATTAAAAATTAAAACAGACAAATTGAACTGAACTATTTTTTTTTTCTAACAAATTGAACTACATTGCATTATAATATGAATTGAATTGAACTATTTTAAACTGAACTCTTTTTCGGATTATACTACTTTTGAATTGAATTGCACTATTTTAAATTGAATTACACTAATTTTGAATTGTATTTTCTAAAATTATTAATAGTAGTGTTTACTATAATATCATGCTTACTTGCCTATCATCATGACTTCTTAAATCACATTCTATAGTAAAGAAATAGTAAATCACATTCTATAGTAAAGAAATAGCGAGAGAAATATTTATAAAAAAAATGAAAAATATTAGGAATGAAATACAGTGATATATTTCACTAACCACCCATTAATTTTTTTTTTTTTGAATTGATGGAATTGAAAAATATTTACAAGAAAATGAGAAAATATTAGGAATGACAAAATGGAAGATGGTTGATAGAATTGAAAACTTGATGGTAATCATATTTTTACAAAAATTCTCATAATTGAAACCATTTGTTTGGCAAAAATAATTTTCTATATGCATTTAGGTGGTATGGTTAGACTTGTTTGATCAATATATGAAGTATACTCAATTAATGATAATATAGATGTATTAGTTATATTTTAAGATAATTAGTTTGTCAATTTTTATAGTAAACACTAGTAAATTTAGTTTGTAATCTAACAACTAAATTATTAACTTTACCAAAAACATTTTTAAATTATTTAAGTTTTAACAAAGAAAAAAAATGAATTATTGCATTTATGCATTAAGGTAATCATGAAAGAACAAAAATATGATGTTCTAACTAAAAAATGCCTTTTTCAACGATTGATTAATGCATCTTCACATATCAAAAACGCGATTGAGGCAAAAAGGATTGTTGAAGATAATTAGTTTATTAGTTTATACTTTTGTTTTAATTTTATTAAAGTTATAAGCTCTTAAAAAAATAAATTAAAGTTTTATAAAATAAATTAAAATTTTATAAAACAAAATTTATAATGTTAAGAAATATGATTTTTGTAATTATAAATATATTCTAAAGCTTTGAAATAAACTATTGAATAAAATTTTTTAATTTATTTTTTAAAAAATATAATTTAAAAATCGAAATGAAATTTTTAAAATAAAATAAGACTAAAAAATTAGTCTTTTATTTATTATAAAAAAGTAAAACAAATAATACACAATAAAAAGAGAAAACGATCTCCTCACACCAAAAACTGGTAGAAGAACCTCCACCGTGACTAAGAGGTATGAATGATCCTTTATGTAGGTATTCGATTGTAGGAATTTTAATAAAAAAATAATAATTACTTAAATTTAACGTTTTTCAATTAAAATAATATTTTTAATCTTTATTTAATTAATAACAATACCCACAAAGAAAAAAGCTTTATTACATGAATACATTTTATGTTTTTAAACAAAATAAATTTAGCTCTTATAGTAAATCGCAGTCAATTAATGCATTTTCACATGCACAAGTTATACCCTCAACCGGGAGCGAACAATTTTCTCTTCATACACAAACTTGAAAGTTATAAATCATTAACAAAACAAGCCATAAACTTTGGTACTTAAATTTCTATAAACATTCATTCCATCTGTAGCTATTTATGAATTGAACTGTTTTTTGAATTGAAATATAATCGAATTACAGTATTTTAAAATCAAATTGCACTGATTTTAAATCAAACTGTTCTATTTTTTAACTAAACTGTGTTATTTTTCAATTGAATTGCACTAATTTTGAATTAAACTGCATTATTTTTAAACAAAACTTCATTATTTTTGAATTGAACTGCACTATTTTTGAACTGTACTATTTTTGAACTAAGCTAAACTACTTTTAAACCGAATTAGTTGTGAACTGTTTTTGAATTGCTTAACTAAATTATTCTACTAAATATTGTATTTAAATTAAAAAACTAGAAAAGGTAGTACTTACCCACTTCTTTCATAATATATGTTTCTCATAAACTAAAAAATAAAAAGACATAAAACTAAAACTAAGTAAATAGGAAACAAAAAATTAATGCATTTTCAAATATAAGTTGCAGTATAAAATACAACTTCTCAACACATCTTCCATCATCAAAATTAATAGCATTTGAAGTTTCCATTTTATCTTGAGAGGTTATCTGAAAAAATAAATCATATTTTATAATCCATTTCATTTATACGATTACTTTTTTTATTTTAGTTTTTGAACAAATCAATATAAATTATTGATTAAAAGTATGACTTTGGTTTTTACATCCTATTGTGAAGATAATAATAGAAAAACTCCATGAAATAACAAAGAATTAATATTTTATTTATTCGAATGATGAATGATGTTAATTGTTTTTCTATTTTTTATGTTTGTATTTTCTAAAATTATTAATAGTTGTGTTTACTGATAATATCATGCTTACTTGCCTATCATCATGACTTCATAAATCACATTCTACATTAAAGTAATATTTCACTAACCACCAGTTTTTTTGTTTGAATTGATGGAATATTGAAAAATATTTAAAAAAAATGAAAAAATATTAGGAATGAAAAAAAGATGGTTGATGGAATTGAAAACTTGATAGTCATCCTTGTCTTTTGTCTAGCCGTGCATAGGTTGGAGAAAAAAAGAAAGACCGTATCGAATATATTTCACTAACCACCCGTTATTTCTTTTGAATTGGAAAAAATTAGTTTCAAGTTAACCATTGGTTCTGTTTTCTTAAAATTTGTTTTTAATATAGTTCAGTTTAATTTTCATTTTAATCAGTTTAGTAAATTTAGTTTAATTTAGTACCGTTAATTAATAATTTGGTACAATTCAATTAATTTTATCCACCCGTACACTGAGATAATAACAAAAGAACAAAAATATGATGTTCTCACTAAAAAAATGAGTTTTTTTTCAACAATTGATTAATGCATTTTTACACACATATGAGAAACGTGATGGAGGGAAAAAAATTGTCATGATTGACACCATTTATTTGGCAAAAAGAATTTTCTATACTCATTTAGGTATTGTTAGATTTATTTGATCAATGTATGTCTAATTTATACTGAATTAATGACAATATGGATGTATTAATTATATTTTAAGATAATTAGTTTGTAAATTTTGGTAGTAAACCCTAGTAAATTTAGTTTATATAATCTAACAACTAATTATTAACTTTACCAAATACACTTTAAAATTATTTAAGTTTTAAGAAAGAAAAAAAAATGAATTATTGCATTTATGCATTAAGGTAATCATGAAAGAACAAAAATATGATGTTCTAACTAAAAAATGACATTTTTTTCAACGATTGATTAATGCATCTTCACATATCAAAAACGCGATTGAGGAAAAAATGATTGTTGAAGATAATTAGTTTGTTAGTTTGTATTTTGTTTTAATTTTATTAAAGTTATAAGCTCTTAAAAAAATTAAAATTTTATTTAATAAAATTTATAATATTAAGAAATATGATATTTGTAATTATAAATATGTAATTTAAAACTTTGAAATAAACTATTGAATAGAATTTTTTAATTTATTTTTTAAAAAATATAATTATTTGAAAACATTAAAGGGAGTAATATTTTAAAAAATTTTAAAAATCGAAATGAAATAAGACAAAAAAATTAGTCTTTTATTTATTATAAAAAAAGTAAAAGAAATAATACACAATAAAAAAGAAAACGAATTACACTGCTGAAACAAAAAAGTGGTACAAGAAGCTCTACCGTGACTAAGAGGTATGAATGATCCTGATATGTAGGAAATTTAATATAGTAAATTTAGTTTGTAAGCTAACAAGTAAATTATTAAGATTATATAAGTTTTTAAGAATTAAAAAAAAAAGAAAAAGATATGAATTATTTCATTTATGCATTAAGGTAATGAATCATATAAAAGAACAAAAAAATGAGTGATTATTTTTCAACGATTGATTAATGCATTTTGACATATGAGAAACGTGAAAGAGGCAAAAAGGATTGTTTGGAGAAGGGATTGGCAGTATAAATAGGATAGGTTGGTTGTGTTTGTATTACACACTCAAAGAAGAAAGCCATAAGATAAGAGAAAGCAATGGCCTCTGAAAGAGTAGCTTTGATGATATTTCTCTTATCCCTTTTCACGCTCTCTTCCTCACGCCCTGACAATGCTGGCATTGCTGTGTACTGGGGACGAAACCTTCAAGAAGGCGATTTGGTGAGCGCATGTGACACTGGGAACTACAAGATTGTGCTCCTCGCTTTCCTCAACAACTTCGGTGCAGGGAGAACCTCAGCTTGGGACTTCGCCGCTCACTGCGACAATGGTGCTGCGGAAAAGTGCACCGAACTAGAGTCCGAAATAAAATACTGTCAGGTATTGCACTCAGAAAATATTACTTACTCGGTAGAGTGTTCCTTCGAATTCATTGTTTTTGTTTTTGTTGTGTATTGGTTATAGGAACAACGCGTGAAAGTGTTCCTTTCAATCGGAGGAGACCCTGACGATTCAGACTACTCCCTGAGCTCGCGGGACGACGCAAAGGAGGTGGCGAAATACCTGTACGACAACTTCCTGAGCGGGCAATACGGTCCACTGGGAAGCGTGAAGCTGGACGGCATCGACTTCCACATTGAACAGACGGAGAATTACTGGGACGACCTTGCATGGGAACTCGACTTCTTCCGACAAACGACGAGCCGTCGGTTTTACTTGTCGGCAGCCCCTAAGTGCCTCACATACCCTATCCCCTATCTCGGCAAAGCCATCGCCACCAAGCTCTTCGACTACATCTTCGTTCAGTTCTACAACAACCCTAGTTGCTCCAACACCACTGGCACTGAAGCCCTCTTGAGCTCCTGGAACAAATGGGTCGGCTTGGTCGCTTCCAATAACTCCCTCTTTCTGGGTTTGCCTGCAGGGCCAACCGCCGGTGAGGGTTACATTTCGCCGGATCTCCTCAAACGCCGGGTGCTTCCGCAAGCCAAGAAAGCCCACAACTACGGCGGAGTCATGCTGTGGGATAGATTCCGCGATTTTCAGACTGGTTACAGTGATCAAATATTGCTGAATGTCAACGACCACGTCTCTTCCAACTCCGTTTCCGACGCTATTTACCGCTGCGTCTCCAAGGCCTTCAACCGCGTCATAGATTACTAAGTACTTCAAATCTACCACCACCTTAGACATGTTTTATTTTATCTTACGTACGGAATAAATAACATGTCACTTATCTACATCCCTTCCCTAAACTCTTCCTCCTCCCACCTCCTCTCATCTTTGTCTCTTTGTCTCAGTTCATGTAATGGGAAACAATGGCTCTTTTACTTCCACTTATTATATCTATAATAAACTCTCCCATCTTTTCTTTCTTTTAAATATTCCTTCATTTTCAAATTCCTAAAATTTACTCAACCCCTTTTTATTTATTATACTACAATCTCTTGGCGGGAAACACATATCCAAAGCTTCATTTGAAGCCCTTTATACCTCAGATGCTCGTATTATTACTGGGTATAAATATTTTAAGTCATTACTTTTGAAATTGTTTATTTTATACATAGTATGTGATTTTTTGGTTGAACAAATATTTTTATAAACATATTCTCAAGTATTTTGTTATCTTGACAAAATTATTTAAGATGGACTAGTTTCGTTTAGAGGGCGGGAGAAACATTTTATAGTTTTTAAAAAACTGAACTTTTGAAAACAGTTAATTGACTTAAAACTACTTTATTGATAAAATGTATAGTAACACAATTATCATAAAGATCCAGGGTCGGTTAGGTTGAGATGAAGAAAGACGAATTCAATACAGTTTAGTGTAATTTAATGTAGTAGAAAATAGTTCGGTTCGTCTAAAAAAGTTTTCAATTCATTTCTGTTCGGACAACCTATTTTTTAGTTCACAGCGGTGTTAACGTTGAGTTCGTTCAGATCAGTGGAAGTTCATTTTGTCCACAGGTGTGTACTTTAAATCTGATTTAATTCATTGTTTGTGTTTGTGTATTGGTTATAGGGGAAATGCATCAAAGTGTTCCTTTCAATCCGAGAAAACCCTAGCAATTCAGACTACTCCCTGAGCTCGTCGGATGACGCAAAGGATGTGGCCAAATACCTCTTCAGTGCCTCACATTTCCAATCCCCTATCTCGGCAAAGCTATAGACACCAAACTCTTCGACTACATCTTTGTTAAGTTCTACAACAACCCTAGTTGCTCCTACTTCGGTGGCCCCAAGGCCCTCTTGGGCTCCTCGGACAAGTGGGTGGGCTTGGTCGCCTCCCCTAACTTGCTCTTCGTGGGCTTGCCAGCAGCGCCAAACGCCGGTGAGGGTTACATTCCGCCGGAGATCCTCATACGCCGGGTGCTTCCTCACGCGAAGCAAGCCTCCAACTACGGGAAAGTGATGCTGTGGTATACATACCGCGATGTTAAGAACGATTACAGTGATCAAATATCGTTCAGTGTGAACAAATCCAACGTGCAGGTGTCTGGGGCCTCCGTTTCCAACGAAATTTACCCGCGCATGTCCAAGGCGTTTAACCGCGTCTTAGATTACTAGGTTGAAACGTAGAACCACCTTAGCCATGTATTATGTACGGAATAAATAACATGTCAGTTACGTATCTCTTATCTAAAGTCATGCTCCCATGTGCCTGATCTTGATCTCAATAAATGTAACGGATGTTGGTTGAAATTGGAATAATGGCTCTTTTAGTTCTCATCTCATATAAGAAACTGTAACATTTTTTTTTATCAGCAATACAAGATCGAAAATAGGGACAATAGGTTGTCCCTACTCTTATAAAAAAAAAAAAAGGAATATGATAGTGAATACACCAACAGACAATTTGCTAAAAGAAAAGTGAACCCCATTTTATTTTATTTATAAGAGGACAATTTCTTTCTATACCCGTAATCTTTTTCTGCATTTTTATAAGATTAACTATACTTTGACATTCAAAAATGTTTTGATATTGTCCTTCCCTATCTTTCATTCTTTTTCTTTTCATTATAAAAGTAATTCAAAATTGTACTTTTTCCATTACTATTTTACTTTTACAATATATTACCAAATGAATGTAACATCAGTCAAAGTATTATTACTCTTTTCGTATCGAAAAAAACAAAAATTATCAATACATGAAAAAGAAATATAATTTTTTTATAACTTATTTTCTTTTAATTGTTTTAGTTATTTTTTCTCCCTCTTTCTTCTCCACATACTTTAAATTCTTCCTTTCTTGTGTCTATCACTACTAGAAATTTTCATATTTTATGTAATATTTTTTCTAAAAATTTTAATTGAGAGATTTTTTAGTGAATAAATATTTTCTACAAAATTATAAAACTCACAAGTATTTATTGCAAAGTTTGCTGTAAAAAGTGTTTTGTTCAAATATTTTTCAAAAATATTGGTGGCAATTTCTTGTAAATTATTATTCATAACAAAATTTGTAAGTATTACCTAATAAGAAAAAGTTAAAAAAATTAACAGTATTATTTTAGTAGTATATCTCAAGGTCATCATCAACTTTTTTCTCTAGCAATCACGAAAAATGATAATACATTTTTAATAATAGTAATAATTATGATAATTTAAATTTTTTATTTCTTAAATAACTAATTTAAATATAAAAACCTATATAAATTAATTACAAGATTTTTAAAAATAAAGAAATAAACTAGAAATATATAAATATTTTTTATAAAAAATAATAAAAATAATCCTTACTTTCTCCACAACAACAACACCCTATTCTTTCTCCCACAATCCACTTTCTCCACATCTCTCTCAACCTCTTGCACCCACTCTTTTGCTCCACAACGTTCAAATTTTTGTCCTTCTCGGTGTAGAAAAAGGAGGCAACGACATTAGAGAAACAACGAAACCAACAATACACAAGAGGCAGAGTTGAAAGTGAGGGAGGAGAGAAGAATAAGAGAGTATTGACGGAAGAAGAGAGCCTTCAACGGCCCTGCCTCCTCTCTTTCAGTCTTGGGGAACTTCAGCAGCAACTTTTTTGCATAATCGTTATTTAAATTTTAAAATCAAATTACAATTGTATGATTTGCCCGTCAAAGGAACTAATTAGAGATGCTCTAATTCATTTCATTTGATGTCTTTTGAAACACATTAATCGTGGCCTTTCTTAGAGTAGATGGTGAAGAAATTCTATTCATGGCTCAAATGAGATCATGGACATCGATAAGGAAAAACAACCTGATTGGGTTTTATGTCCCGAGCATTGCATTAAAACACTATACAGTAAGAATCGTATACATCCTAAGAATCATATACATAATTGAATGCAAGTAGTCAGTGGCGGAACTTTGACGAAAACTTTAAGAGTACCAAATTATATTTTTTATATATCAATTATTATTATTTTAATTAAAAAAAAGTCTTCATTTCATCTCTTCATTTCTTCTATAATTGAATCAAGGGTTAAATATGTTTTTGGTCCCTCAAGTTTCAGTGAATTTTGGAATTAGTCCCTCTTCGAAACTTTATACCAATTTAGTCCTTCATCTTTAGAAATGTGTGGATTTAGCCCTTCTTACCAATTTTTATGAAGTTTATTTGATATTTTAAACACATTTTGTGATAATATTTGAGTTAACATTGAAGTAAAAATGTTTCAAACGGTGTAAATAATTCAAATACTATCATGAAATGCGCTTCAAACGTCAGATAAACTTAACAAAATTTGGTTAAAAGGACTAAATTCACGCATTTTTAAATATGAAGGACTAAATTGGTCAAAAGTTTTGATGAGGGACTAATTTCAAATTTTGCTGAAACTTGAGGGACCAAAAACATATTTAACCCTTGAATCAAAACTACAGTTTGTTGTAATATTTTTTTCAATATAGATTACACAGTATTTGCTCAAGAATTTTCAAATTCATTATATATAACGTTATAAACTTTAGAGAGTTTGTTTTATTTATTTTTTTTTATTTTTTTTACATTTCTTCAATTTTTGAATTCATGAAATTTCTCAAATTTAGTTGATGTAGATGCATTTTTTTCATCTTCATCGCAAACCTTCCTCTTACAAAAGAAACAATACTTTTACCCTAAACTCCTCTTACTCAAAAGAAGAAATTATTCAGTTCAAAATGATCTTTAACTCCTCAATGTCAATGTGGTGGAAATTGATTTTGAAAATAATAAAAGATTGAGGTTGAGAATTGAGATAGATTACTAAGTACTTCAAATCTACCACCACCTTAGACATGTTTTATTTTATCTTACGTACGGAATAAATAACATGTCACTTATCTACATCCCTTCCCTAAACTCATCCTCCTCCCACCTCCTCTCATCTTTGTCTCTTTGTCTCAGTTCATGTAATGGGAAACAATGGCTCTTTTACTTCCACTTATTATATCTATAATAAACTCTCCCATCTTTTCTTTCTTTTAAATATTCCTTCATTTTCAAATTACTAAAATTTACTCAACCCCTTTTTATTTATTAAACTACAATCTCTTGGCGGGACACACATATCCAAAGCTTCATTTGAAGCCCTTTATACCTCAAATGCTCGTATCTTTGTGGAACCCTAGTCTTAACAGCGTTAGAATAGTTCAGTACCATACTGAATCCTCATGATAGAAATTTGGTTTGATTGGAGACTCTGTACCTACACCTCGGGAGATATGAGCTCATTTTTTATACAGGTAGAAAATCAAAGCTTCATGTGTGTCTCTACTATTTTAGGTTCCGAAAAAAATGTAACAATCAAATTGCGTAAAAACTACAAAAATATAAGATCCATAGATGTAACGTCCCATTTAATAAACACTAGTGCAGGTAAGAAAAATGACAGCGGTTATTTTCAGCTTTTAGCTTTAGATGTGTAACCGAAACATATACTGTCAAGGTAAAAAGGTAGTACTTTACGCCTTGGTTACAAACCCGAGGCATATTTAATATTTACTGCCTCGGTTTATGCCTAACCGAGGCCTATTGGGTATCAGAAATTCAAAAAAATAAAGAAAATTGAATATACTTTCTGCTTCGGGTCTGTTTTAACCGCGGTAGAAAGCTACATTTACTTCCTTGGGTCTGGTTCAACCGAGGCATATGACCATTAAAAAGAAAAAGAAAAATTCGAATAATCTTCTAATTAGGTTTTAGTTACAACATAGGCATAAAGGCATATTTTTTTTTAAAATTCTGGTCCTATTTCATTCAAATCTAGCACATTTAACCTGCAAATTTTGAACAAGAAAACCATAACCAACCAGAAACAATATCATATTACAATTGATGGACTCATTACAATACTTAAATACTATTCATTACAATATCATATGCTTCCATAAACTTAAACACTTAAATACTATTCATTACAATTGATGGACTCATTACAATACTTAATGTAGCACTCATTACAATATCATATGCTTCCACAAACAAATATACTAAGTACAATTGTACATTTGTATAATGTACTTTGCCAAAGCTATCCTTAAATATTTGATGGACTTGACGGGGATTGATGTACTGGTATCGAATCTCTGCACACAAGAGAATAATTTAAATTAGTATATAAACTATGACAAAATTGCAGATAAGTATTTGATATAGTGAAATTATTACTGTTTCCCAACCACTTGTGATATGAGCACGTACAATGGTTGATATCCATTCCATTACATAGTAACCGCACTCATATGAGCCGGTTTGTAAATTACACTACAATGAATGCACATTTATAAGTAATTGATGAAGAAAAGAAATTGAATAATTATAATATTGTAGACCAAAATAGCAAACCTGGAAGCCAAACCATGCTAGCCTTTTTGTCATAGCAGTTGATTTCCCTAACAACATGCTATGTGCAGCGATTGCACAATGAAAAAGGTAAGGTGTTAAGATACAATTATATAGGAAAGAAATTCATACAATTGAGGTTCTTACCAATTTATAACTTGTCTGAGATGGTTAGAAGGAGGCCTGTGCAAGGAACAAAGCCACACAACAACGTTGTCCTCTCATCTTTGTCTCTTTGTCTCAGTTCATGTAATGGGAAACAATGGCTCTTTTACTTCCACTTATTATATCTATAATAAACTCTCCCATCTTCTCTTTCTTTTAAATATTCCTTCATTTTCAAATTACTAAAATTTACTCAAGCCCTTTTTATTTATTAAACTACAATCTCTTGCCGGGACACACATATCCAAAGCTTCATTTGAAGCCCTTTATACCTCATGCTCGTATCATTAGGCATTGATGCTCATATATGGACTTCCTTTGAAATATTAGTTGTTAATGACAATTTTTTCAATTGTTCATATTGGAGGCAACCTATAGAAATATATCAGCACAATATTCACGCAGATATGGTGCCAATCTAGAATGGGCTTTGATTGACAAATCAAATCCAATCAAGAGATTTATTTAGCATGTTTATAGGAATCATGTTTGTTAATTGATATGTAAATATTTTGTTCCCGTAAACGTTGCTGTAGTAATATGTATATATATGGCTGGTTCATTGATAATAAAATCATTACAAATTCTCCCACTGATACTTTCTAATACAGTCTGATATGGCATCAGAGCAAGATCTATAGGAAGAAGGAAAAGTTGATCAACCTAAGGGTGAATGTGAAGCAAAGATTGGTGATAAAGGGAAACGTGTGTTTTCTCCTTATGACCTCAATTCAAATGACAATCCAGGAAACATCATTACTCAAGTTCAACTACGAGGCGAGAACTATGAGGAATGGGCTCGTGCCATGCGAACATCCTTACGCGCTAGAAGAAAGTGGGGGTTCGTTGAAGATATTGTTGAACGACCCAAAGAAGGAACAACGAAACTTGAAGATTGGTGGACAATCCAATCTATGTTGATTTCATGGATTATGAATACCATAGAGCCAAGGTTGCGCTTTACAATTTCATAGGTAGAAAATGCAAAGGAACTATGGAGCGATATCCAAGAAAGGTTCTCAATTGCAAATGGCCCAAGGATACATCAACTTAAATCAGAACTGGCAGGCTGCAAGCAAGGAGGGATGGCCATAGTCGAATACTATGGAAAGCTAAAAGTGCTATGGGATGAACTCGCTAATTATGAGAAAGTCCCAATATGCACATGTGCCAACTGCACTTGTAATCTTTCCACCAAGTTGGAAAAACGTAAAGAAGAAGAAAAGGTGCATAAGTTTCTTATGGGGTTAGATGATGCCACATATGGAACGGTGCGCTCAAGCTTGCTCACATGTGATCCATTGCCTTCTTTGAATTGAGTATACTTGATCATAATCGAAGAGGAATGTGTCCAAATAATTACAAGAACACAAGAAGAACGAGGTGAAATTATAGGTCTTATGACACATGCAAAGGGAAGAAAACGTTGGGAAACCAAGGACAAAAATCAAACCTGTAGCAACTGTAGCAGATCGGGACACACTACTGAAAGTTGCTTCCAATTGATTGGATATCCCGAATGGTGGGGGGAAAGACCCAAAACTGACGGGAAAACGAGTGGAAAGACCAAGATGCTGCATCGATCTGGTGTAGGACGAGGGAGAGGATCAAGTTTGAAAGCCAATGTTGCACAAGCACATGCAATCGGTGGTGCAGTCGAACCCATACAGACACAGACAAATCTGGTCTTGCCGGATTAACAAATGATCAATGGAAAAAGTTGGTAGACATGCTGAACAAAGGAGAAAATAATGAGAAGATGACAGGTATTTACAAATTTGCACCCTGGATTATTAATACAAGAGCCTCAAATCATATGACTAGAAGCATGAAAGAAATGCATGATGTACATGATATTCTGCCATGTCCAGTTGGATTGCCCAATGGAAAACAAACAAATGCAACAAAAGAAGGAACTGTGTGTTTAGGGGGACAACTGAAACTTGCCAATGTTCTCTTTGTCCCGAATTTGAACTGCAATCTCCTATTTGTATCGCAATTGTTAGATGAGTCAAATTATGTTATACAATTCACTAATAAATTGTGTGTATTGTAGGACTGCATTTCGAGGATGGTGATTGGAGTGGGTAAACGTAAAGATGGGCTTTATTACCTCTGTGGTGCTCAGAGACTACAAGTTAACAAGGTAGAGAATATGGATTGTATGGAATTGTGGCACAAACGCTTAGGGCATCCATCCTTTAAAGTTACAAAACTCATTTCTGGATTTGGTAAAAATAAATTTGAGAATTGTGATATATGTTTTAGAGCTAAACAATGCAAAGAAAAATTTCCCATTAGTGAACAAAGAGCCAGTGGTATTTTTGAAATGATACATTGTGATTTGTGGGGTCCTTATAAAACTCCATCTTCATGTGGTGCTTATTATTTTATGACTATAGTGGACGATTTTTCTCGCGGTGTGTGGATCTATCTACTTGTCGATAAAAAGGAAGTATCGAAATTCCTCCTTAATTTCTTTGCTTTAGTTATGAGACAGTTTAATAAAAGTGTAAAAGTGTTTCGAAGTGATAATGGTACCGAGTTTCTTGGCTTGAAAAATTACTTCTTGAATCAAGGAATAATATTTCAAACCTCTTGCGTCCACACACCACAACAAAATGGGAGAGTTGAGCAGAAACACAGGCATATTTTAAATGTTGCACGTGCACTAAGATTTCAAGGTAATCTCCCAATTGATTTTTGGGGAGAATGTATACTCACCGCTGGTTACTTAATTAATAGAGTTCCCTCAAAAGTGCTGAATGGGAAAACCCCCTTTGAAGTACTCTATGGAAAGCCTTCTCCTCTTCAGCATTTGCGGACCTTTGGGTGCTTATGCTATGCACACAATAAAGGAAGACAAGGTGACAAATTTGTTCCCAAAGGTAAGAAATGTATTTTCATCGGCTATCCCTATGGGAAAAAAGGGTGGAAAGTGTTTGATTTGGAAACAAAAGAAAGCTATGTCTCTCGAGATATACACTTCATCGAAAATGTTTTTCCTTTCAGTCAACCACATATAGAGGACAAAGATAATGCTTGGAATCTGCCACATTTAACCAATATTTCTCACGAAGATGAAGATGGTTTCTATCGTGGTAGGTCCTTCGAAGTGAGGGGGGCCATGATACAACCGACACAACTCCTAAGGCCACGAATGATGTGCCCTCATCCGTTGAACCTACCGATATAGCACCTATCGCTCATGATATTGAGGATGATCAAATTAATGGTGTGCCCTAAGCTAGTGACATGCATGTGACCTCTTCACCCAACAATTCACAAGACTTGCTGACTACAGAAACTGATCGATTAGGTCGCGGGCAACGACTCAGGCAGCCTTCCTCACGATTGAAGGACTACGTGACCAACATTATCCATCGAATAAGCCCATCTGCATGTTTGCCCACACCACCTTCATCCTCAGGTAATCCTTATTGTATTACACAATATGTGAATTGTAATAATTTCTCCATAGCACATCGTAGTTTTCTTGCTACTCTTGAACAGGAAACTAAGCCTTTGACATACAAAGAAGCTATGAAAGATGTCAGGTGGCAAAAAGCAATGCAAGCTGAAATTTCTGCCTTAGAGAAGAACCAAGCTTGGGAGTTAGTGAGGCTCCCTATTGATAAAAAGGCTCTTAGATCAAAATGGGTTTACAAGATAAAAAGAAAGTCAGATGGGACGGTGGAACGGTTCAAGGCAAGGTTAGTCATTCTCGGAAATCATCAAGTTGAAGGGATCAACTACATGGAAACGTTTGCACCAATGGCTAAAATGGTCACTGTTTGTATTGTCCTCGCGGTGGTTGTTGCCAAACATTGGGAATTACACCAGATAGATGTGCATAATGCCTTCTTACATGGTGATTTGTAAGAAGAAGTCTTTATGAAACCACCTCCCGGTTTCACTATTTCTCGAACTAGACTAGTTTGCAAACTACATAAGTCACTCTACGGACTTAAGCAGGCACCTCGTTGTTGGTTCGCTAAACTGTGTCAAGCACTTAAAGGCTATGTTCGTACAATCCCTATGTGAATACTCCTTATTTGTATTGAACAAGTTCAAGACAAATATTGTTGTCCTAGTATACGTGGATGATCTTATTGTGGCCGAAAATGATTGCCATGCAATTAAACATTTCAAGTCTTATCTACGTGCTTGTTTTCATATGAAGGATTTGGGTCCACTCAAATACTTTCTTGGGGTTGAGGTTGCTCACTCTAGTTCTGGAATTTATCTCTGCCAAAGAAAATATACCTTAGACATCATTCGTGAAACTGGTCTTTTAGGTGCCAAACCTGCTACTACCCCGCTCGAACAAAATCACCACCTTGCCCTTGCTGATGGACCAATTTTCCCCATCCTGACCGCTACCGTCATCTTGTCGGTCGTCTTATTTATTTATGTTTCACGAGACCAGAATTTCCCTATTGTGTTCACATGTTATCACAATTTATGCAGCAACCAAAAGAAGATCATTGGAATGCAGCTCTCCGTGTGGTTCGATACTTAAAAGGCAACCCAGGGCAAGCAGTTCTTCTACATAGAGACAACAATCTTCTTCTCTCAGCATGGTGTGACTCTGATTGGGCTAGCTGCCCTCTCACCCGACGATCTCTCATAGGCTGGATCATCTTCCTTGGCAATTCTCCGATATCTTGGAAAAACCAAGAAACAATCGTTCGTCCGCTGAAGCTGAATATCGATCCATGGCCACTACTACGTGTGAACTTAAATGGTTAAAAAGCATCTTGCACTGTCTTGGAATAACTCATAGCTCACCTATTCACCTCTACTGCGACATTCAAGCCACATTACACATTGCAAAGAATCCCGTCTTCCACGAACGCACAAAACACATAGAGGTTGATTGTCACTTTATGCGTGATGCAGTCCTTGCTGGTGTCATCCAACCATCCTATGTTTCTACTCGAACTTAGTTGGCTGACCTACATACTAAGGCTCTTGGCAGAAATCAATTTCATTTCCTAATTGGCAAGTTGGGCATTCATAACCTTCATGCACCCACTTGAGGGGGGTATTGGAGGCGGCCTAAATATGGAAATATATCAGCACAATATTCACGCTGATATGGTGCCAATCCAGAATGGGATTTGATTGACAAATCAAATCCAATCAAGGGATTTATTTAGCATGTTTATAGGAATCATGTTTGTTAATTGATATGTAAATATTTTGTTCCCGTAAACGTTGCTGCTGTAATATGTATATATATGGCTAGTTCATTGATAATAAAATCATCACAAATTCTTCCACTGATACTTTCTAATACAGTCTGATATGTCCTAAATATGGAAATATATCAACACAATATTCACGCTGATATGGAGCCAATCGTTCATGACATCGAAACACCTGTATCTTTAGATAATTAAACTAAAAATAAGTCTCGAAGTTTTTTTTTTCGTGTTTTAATGGATATCGATTTGTTATCTAATTTGCCTAATTAAAAATTTACTTTTTCTATTACTATTTTACCTTTATAATATATTGCCAAATGAATGTAATATTATTACTCTTTTCGTATTGAAAAAAAACAAAAAATTATCATGAAAAAGAATTATAATTTTTTATAACTTATTTTCCTTTAATTTTTTTAGTTATTTTTTCTCCCTCTTCTTCTCTGCATCCTTTAAATCCTTTAATTCCCTTTCATGTCTATCATTACTAAAAATTCTCATATTTTAAGGAATATTTCTTACAAATTTATTATAAAATTTTACAAGAAAGGATTTTTTTTTCTCTATTTTTCCTATAAATTTTAATTGATAGACAAATTTTTTTGGATAAATATTTTTTACAAAATTATAAAATTTGTAAATATGTTTCTGTAAAATTTGTTGTGAAAAGTGTTTTGTTCAAAATATTTTTCAGAAAAAATTGATAGCAATTTTTTGCAAATTATTATTGATAACAAAAATTTTATAAGTGTATTTTTTTAGTAGTGTATCTCAAGGTCATCATCAACTTTTTTCTATAGGAGTGACGAAAAATGGTAATAAATTTTTAATAATAGTAATAATAATTATGATAATTTTAATTTTTTTATTTCTTAAATAACTAATTTAAATATACAAAACTATATAAACTAATTAAAAGATTTTTAAAAATAGAAATAAACTATAAATATATAATTTTTTTTTGTAAAAAATAATAAAAATAATGCCCTTACTTTGTCTACAACAACAACATCCTATTCTTTCTCCCACAATCCACTTTCTCCACATCTTTCTCAACCTCTTGCACCCACTCTTTTGCTCCACAACATTCAAATTTTTGTCCTTCTCGGTGTAAAAAAGGCGGCGACGACATTAGAGAAACAGCGAAACCAACAATACACAAGAGGCAAGAATTGAAAGTCACGGGGGATAGAAGAATAAGAGAGTAGTGGCGGAAGAAGAGAGCCTTCAACGGCCCTGCCTCCTCCCTTTTAGTCTCGGGAATTTCAGCAATTACTTTTTTGCATAATCGTGATTTAAATTTTAAAATCTAATTACAATTGTATAATCAGCTCGTCAAAGGAACCAATTTCATTTTATATCTTTGAAACACATTAATCGTGGCCTTCCGTAGGGTAGATGGTGAACAAATTCTGTATGGCTCAAATGAGATTATGGGCATGGATAAGGAGCAAAAACAAAACAACAACCTTCGTATATTCTGATAGGATTTTATGTCCTGTGCATTGCATTAAAACACTATCATAAGAACTATATACATAATTGAATACAAGTAGGCTATTTGTAAATAGCGACTACGTAGAAGGCAATATTAAACTAGTCAAAGGTAGATGAAATACCTTGGAAAAATATGGTTAAAAAGTAATGGGCTTATGCACAAAATCTTGAATTCTTGAACATATTATCATTGGAGGATGATGGCTAACTCACAGGTAGTCTAGAGAATTATTTTTCTTTTGTAGGGATGATGAACAAAAGGTCAAAGGCAAACCCCTGAAAAAAAAAGGCTCAACATATAGCTGCTAGATGTAACATCCCGGTCGGATATTACTAATTTAAATAAGATGAAGTAGAAAATAAAATTAAAACTGCATTTATTACAATTCCTCTTCGCAAAATGCAAGAAAATTAAATCATTTATTACATCGCCAAATATTCAAAATCCTCAAAATATAAATACCAACTACAAGTTCCAAGTATGTAAAATCCATAAAATCATAAAAGTCCATAAAAAGATTTCCCACGCTAGCCCCTCTCTGGCACTATGCCTCACCAGCATCACCTGCAACATCACATGCTCTCGTGTAACAAATTACACGATCATCACCAAATACAAGCAAATAGGGTAAGCTAACAAATAACCATACAGACAATTCAAATATATAGGCATACACCCATCAAAGGAACTTTATCCTTTGATTCCATACCACATGACCACCACCATCTTATCCATGTTCTACGTCTTTAGATGATAATCTCAAGATACTCTTTGCTGCCACAACTTGTAGAACACATGCGGGAAAACATGCTACGGACCACACTCCGTAACGCCAGGTGGAGTTCCCAATATGAACCATAGTTCGTACTCTCAACACAAGATTAGCACATCACTAGCGACAACCTGTGATTGCTCAATCAAGTGGAGACCCTCCGTACGAGTCACAACTCGCACACTCACATCGGTAACACTCGTCAATCTGAGCCACTACTCAAGGAATGCTCGTGTTCATCCGCCATCTCGAGCCACATCTCAAGGAATGCCACGTGTTGACCCTCTATCCCGAGCCATAACTCAAGGGATATCATTTTGAGCCACAACTTAAGGAATGTCTTCAGCAAATTCCATCTTTAAGGTATCACCCAAAGTCTCGTAGACCAAGCACATCCAAAGAAACAAGCCATAAGTCGTGCAAAGCAATAAATCTCGTTATGCACATGAACTACTATTCCAAGCACACCATACAAATACTTGACCATGGGCCTAGGATATACATGTTTCCACGAACCTTCTCGCTCGTTGTCCTGCCTCTACGAACCTCTCTACTCGTAGTCCAACTCTATGGACCTCCCTACACGTAGTCCAACACACGTGATCCAACAGCTACGAACTTCCCTGCTCGTAGTAGCCTTCAAGTGTGGTCATGGAACATACAAACCTCTTCGCTCGTATCCTCACACGAAAGCATCATAAGATGAACTTCCCCGTTCATATTATCACGTGTTCACCACCAGCCATGAACCTACCCGCTCATGACAAAAAAGCATCTCCTGGTCCAAGCCCAACATCACAAAGACATAAAACACAAACCAGCATAACACACTGTTCTCTATGCTATCGCCTAGCGCTGCCAAGCAACATTCCAGCGTAGACCGCCTAGCGGAACCAGACAGATTCTAGAGCCACTCTTTAAAGGCTATCGCTTGGCGGTTCACACCTCACCGTTAGGTGCCACTCACTCTAGGGACATCCCTAGTTCTTCTATCGCCTAACGACCTCCCTTGCGCCACTAGGCGTTATACCAGTAACGTGTCAGCCAGTTGCAGTACTTAGAAGGGACAGGGGGAGCCATGGCCCCCCTAATTTTTTACAGCACAGAAAAACAAATACTAATGGGTGTCATAATTTTGTATTGTATTTTTACATTTTGTTCCTAGATTGCTATAGGTGTAGGGGTCTACTTTTAAACATGCGTGTAAGACCCTTGTGGTGGCCAAATACATGTTTGAGTGAATTTAGTTTCATGAATGCACAGTAACAATTAGAAAAACTTTTTAAATTATATATGGTATATTAAAAATGGATAGAAATTAAATTACGTATCTTTTTGTTTCTTTTATAAGGCACAATATTAAATGTTAATAAATCATAAAATATAAAATAAAATATAGTAAAGAATAAAAAAATCTATTAAGATATTTATTTATTTTTATTGTCTTTTAAGTTTTTTAAATATGGTATTAATCTCTCTCTCATTTGTTTTCTTTTTGTTTGTAAAAAGAAAGACTTATTATTTTTTCTCTTATTTCTCCTATGTTCTCTTCCATTATTCAACAATATTTTTTTTATCTCACTTAATAGTGAAATATTAGTTTAATTATTATCATTATTTTTTATCTCATAAGTCTATTCAATTTTTTATGAATATAGAAGAAAAAGTATTGTAGTATGTGTTTTTTCATAACCGATTTTATCAACCATGTCAATCTTTGCCGAAAAAAGTAAAATCAATTATTTTTTTCTTGATTGATCGTTTAATTCGTCTTATTTTAAGTCTACATGTTTCTATCTTTCCAATATAAAGATCATCTTCTGTCATGGAAGATAATTTTTTTGTCGACAATATGGTTATTTACATTGAAATAGAAATAACTACAAATTTTTGTTATGATTCAATTATTGGTGGTGGTCAAGGATTTCAAGGACGAAATGTCAATCATTTATATATTGTGATTTCTTTAATAGTTACCGTTATATTAAATGATATATTCAAATTTATTAAATGACAATCATTTATATACTGTGATTTCTTTAATAGTTACCTTTATACTAAATGATATATTCTAATTTATTGCATTACTGACAGTAATTAAGTATACAAATTTTGAATGAATTATTTTGGCTCCCCCAACAATATTGGTCAAGATCCGCCACTGGTGCCAGCTACTGATTTAGCAACCTAAAACAATTTTATATCCTCAAATAGTCCATGCATAAGTCCAGTTTACTATTTTACAAGTCTATATTTAGCAACCTAACTAAAGATTACACTCCAACATATTATATAGTTCAATATTATAAATTCGTAGTATGCACAACCATGTACTCTCATGCCAACACTTGAGTGAAACCAAAATCATTATCTTCTCGTACTTGCCAAAACCCATCATGATCATGCAGCACTCCGTCATAGTGATATCATCAATAGTGACCTTTTTCATACACTTATAACATCATGCATTCAAGCTAACATATATAGATTTATATATTCAACATGGCTCAGCAAGTATTACCAAAAATATACTCATCAATCTCGCATATATATATATATATATATATATATATATATATATATATATATATATATATATATATATATATATATATATATATATATATATATATATATATATATATATATATACATTCATCAATCAAGGCTATACCAACACTTAAGTATCCATTACTAATCTTACTCTTAGGGAATTCAAACCAACAATCATGAGTAACATATATCTCTAGCTACAAACCTCCAATTCAAATCTCCACCGTTCAAAGTAAAGAATCACCTGTTATGAAGCCTTTGTCAAAAATTCAACTAAATAGGACGGTTAATGAACTGGGAAACACATTTTTACAAAATCGGCGCAAACTAGAAAAATTGCAGTCGCCCAACAACTAGATCTTGCCGCCCAGCGAAACAACCAGAGACTTGGCGCCTAGCAGTAGGAAACCACCGCCCGACAGTCCTTGCTGCGTGAAAATTCCGAAAAATAGTTTTTTTTTTTCATGAAAAGATAGCTATTATGCACCTCCAAAGCATCCAAATACGTTATCTACTCATGCAATTTATAAAGCACACGTACAAAGAGATTACATAACTCCTCAAAACACCAAAACATGTCACATAAATCAACAACAATTGCGGAACTGGGAAAGTCTAGTTCGCGTCGCCTAGCGGTTTTGACCCTACCGCCAATCGGTTCATCACCAACCCAGAAAAACAACACAAGATTCATGCATCGCCTAGCGGACCTTCAAAACCGCTAGGCGGTTTCTGAAAATTTCCTAGAAACGCAATAACAAATTACTTTTGATCATGCAGAGGCACCACAATCACACATCATGTTACGAAAACATCATAAAATGAATGTACATGTGAATGAGCTCCCCTAACCTGGACTCCTTGCTCAATTTTCCAAAACTTTGTTTGTGTAAGCAACATGCCCTCTCCTTGAATCCTTCCAACTCCCTTCTTCAATGTGCTTCCCAATTTCGTCTCAACTCTCTGTTTTCAGTACTAGTTGTTTGCTTGTACCAGAAGGACATTGTACCTCTCTAATTTCCCTATTACCCTCACTCTACCACCTTAATTTTAATGGTCATAATGAGAAAACAAAAATCGCATTAAAAAATGTTTAATGTTTAATCAATGGCCATTCAAGATAGTTTTCCAACCCCTTCCAAGCTGCCCTCTTAGACGACTAGGTATTTATAGGTGTTTAAAGGCATGTATATGTAGAAAAGTTTAAGGTGGAGATAGTGTGATATAGTGAGGGAGTAGCGTGTCTTGTGGGAGAGAATTTCTTGCATACGTCAGTAGGGGAAAGGAAGAAACATGTAAATTTAAATGTTCTCTAGTTTGAGTTTGAAGTACACACTCTTTTAGAAACATATGGTAGATTTTAAAGGGAAAACTCATTAATAGCTTAAACTATAGGATAGCCACAATTATATATATATTGTTCTTATAGAGATAAAATATACTTTTCACCAACTCTATAAGAAGCACTTTTTTCCCTTTCACCAACTCTGAAAAATCCATCGGTAATTACCGACTGAAAAGTTTGTCGGTAATTACCAAAAAGTCCTTTAGTAAATAGCGTGCACTAGTTCATCTTCTTCATTCTCCTTCTTTCTTTGTTTTTTTCTTTTATGATTTATCTTTTAATTCTTTTTTCTTCTAATACCTCCTCCGCTCCATCTCAGTAAATCCATCCCTACCACCGCCATCGCCAGTGTCATCATTGTAGTCATCAATTTCCCGCACTTTTCTTTCTTCCTTCTTTTCTCTTTCTCCTTCACCATCCCTATTGTGCCACCACTACATCTTTGTTGCACCACTGCTTCTCTCATTAACAAATTGAAGGAATAACAAGAATGTACATGAGACAAGGAAGGGTGTGGTAGTGGATGAAAAGAATGGTTTAAATTTAATAATATATCAGTAATATTCTCTGAGAAATTAAAATTACATCAAAATCTAAATGCACCACCAAAAATAGAATGAATTCCTTAGTCCATAAAGTCAGATAACATAGCATTCCTTTATCCAAAATAACTTTAGAATTTGGACAACTTCTAGCTTTCAAAATGCTTGGGGGCATATAGCCTAAAGCGCAAATGAAAACTTTTGGACCTTAATAAACCATCTAGACCATTTTCGACTTATGCAAACAAGCGAAAAAAAATCAAGGAAATCAGTAGAACCCCAAAACGAGCAGGATAACCACAAAACAAAATCAGGGAAGTTAGGGCAAAATCAAGAGATAAATAAACAAACATGTTCGTGGTGAGAACAGTGAGAGGCACGTTGAAATCGAAAAACGAAATTGAACTAAGATGAAAATAAAAACACGGAGATGAAATCAAAAGAACTACGAAATTGAAAGAAGTGGAGATGAAATTGAAAGAACGACGAAAGTGAAAGTAGAGAGAAAGGAGTTTATTACCTAATTTCAGGGAGAACGATGAAATTGAAAGAGAGAACATCTTCCTCATAGAACACAAGCCACAACTCCCAAGGCACGAACAATGAAAGCAAAAGACGAAATTGAAATTGAGATCGAAAGAGATGAAATCAGAAAAACGAAAATGAAATTAAAAGCCACAATTTAGCTTGAGCGAAGAGCATGAGCCTGCTTCTTCTTCCTACCCCACTAACACCTTCTTCATTCTTCCTTAGTGAAAAAGTTTCTTAAGCCACCGAGAAAGAGAAAAATCTCTACCCAAATTAAAATTTTAAAAATTACAAAATAAGGAGAATAATTTTACCGGGTCTAAAAAACCTTATACTTACTTATGGTTTATAAAATCTCTATTATGTATATATTTTAGTAGAGACTATTACAACAAACTCCAATTAAAATTACATATTTTTGTAGTGGTGTTTGCTCTCTGATCTAATCATGAATGTTTATGATAAAATATTTGCCAACATTCTATCGTTTATTGTAGTGTTAATTAGTATGTGTATCTAATTTTTTTATTATGGCTGGCAAGTCATTCTTTAACAGTTTTGGCTGCAACTTTCTGTCATAACTTCAATGTTTTAGGTCTCGATAGAGGAGGGGTTTTAGTGTTTATGATTGTTTCTATATATGATTTATGAGCTTAATTTCTTTTTTCTTTTAAATTCATTTTTAGCTATTAAATACAAAAATATTACATAGCTTCTTTTATTTTTTAGAGTTTGTATTGCTAATTATGATATATTTATATTGTAGGTTTTAAAGTGTACCATACCAACTGATATAACAAATTTTATGTTTTGAGAATCATTTGTAGTACTTCATGATACTTTTTTCTAGTTTCTTTTAATTAATATTGTATTTAAATTTGAATTTTAATGTGGATATTTGTTATATTTTGATATAAATTTAGTTATTTATATTTAACTGGTTAACGAGAAGAGTGTTATATCTATTTTTTATAACTAAATATAGTTAAAACAATTTTTTGTTATAATAAACATAGAGGCAATCTTAACGCTACAGACTCCACACCTAAGAACCAATCTCGAAAACCCCTGGGAATTTCATCTTCTTCCCGATACTCTTTTTCATGGATCGGCTTTCGGAACCTTAGCACCACGACTACTGAACCAAACGGAGGATATCTTCAACCCAGGCGACGCCGGCAAAACTCTGATGAACTTTGGCCACCATCGCGCACCAGCATTCATGCCAGACTTCGTCGAACAGGGCTTCCAGTTTCGCCCCAGGGGACGCCACCGTTTAAGCTCGTGGCTGTCACGAACCTCCGCACTGCGTCTTCAACCATCAGCGGCAGCGACAGTAGAAGCTTCATCGCGACCTCCGACAACGAGAGCGGCTACGTGTCTTCCATTTCAGCTCCGTAACTGCAACTACTCCCGCTACTTGAAGAAGTTCAACTCCCGATTCCCCCTTTCTCTGTTCTGCTTATTTTTGGGATTCATCGATTCTGTATTGGATTTAATTAGCGAAGTTTATTCGTTCTTTTTTACCATAATCTGCTAAAGTTGATTAGATTGGGATGTGAACTTAGCGCGTGAATTTGGTTTTGTTCTGAGGATAATTGAGACTATAGGCATGAGAACATTGTATCATATTTCTTTTGATGAGTGGTTTAGTTTCCTTTGGGGTTTAAATTGATTTTGCTTGGGTTTAAATACACTCGGCGTAGTGTTTGTGTTTTGGTTCTCGATTGAATGTGAGTTTTATGGGATTGATTTCATGATTGATGGGTATTTTAGAGAAAATCTGTGAATGAGGTTATGAATTGTTCTAGTGTTATTTTGCATAGTTGTGTAAGCTGTTTGTCTCTTGGTCTTTGGGCTGCAATGGATTGAAATCGTATAATATATATCTAGGTTTGGTTTTCAATTCATTCAAAGTTTAGCATGAGATGTTGTTGCGCGATGGTGGAAAGGTTGAGTTTAAGTGGGATTACTCTGCGCTGTTTATCTTAGATGAGAGGTTTCAACGTTTTTACAAGTGGTGATTGTTGTTTCTTCTTCTGTTGCATCGGTAAGGAATAGAATGTTCTACGTTTATTGAATTCAAAGAGGCTATTAAAAAGACAGTAAATTGGAATAATAACTGAATACATGAAAATTGCTACGTGATAAGATAACAATGAAACATAAAATACTCCTGAAAGCTAGGCTTTATTATGCAGTAACAGAAAACACCCCTAGAAAGCTTTATTATGCAGCAACAACAATAAAGATCTTTTCATTCCCTCCCTTAAACTGACTGCAGTATGCAGTGAGTTTATTTCAAAAAAAATCAAGCATTCCCATCTTTTTCTTGAGAATCTGGAAAGTCTCGAGTTTTAAAGTCTTGGTCATTAAATCTGCAACCTATTCTTTAGTTCCGCGGTGCACCAACTCTCCATCTTGTACAAGATCTCTTAAAAAATGAAAACGCACTCTAATATGTTTGCTCCTACCATGCATTATTGGATTTTTGGAAAGTTTAATTGTTGAACTATTGTCACACATAATAATAGTGCTATTGTCTTGAGTATGCATTAAGCTTCTCAAAACTCTTTTCATCCACATTGCTTGACAGGCACGGGCAGCAGTAGCCACAAACTCTGCCTTTGTACTTGAGAGGGTAACAATTGGTTGTTTCTTGGACATCTATGACACTGCTCCTAAACTTAGCAAAAATACATAACCAGAAGTGCTTTTAGAATCATCCTCATCTCCTGCATAATCAGAATCTGTGAAAGCAAGCAGATTTTCTTCTCCCCCTTTTCTGTAGAATATCCCATAACTAGTAGTTCCTTTTAAATACCTCAAGATTCTTTTAGCAGCTTGTAAGTGCATCTTTCTTGGCTTTGACATGTACCTGCTAATTAAGCTTCACTGAACATGATATATGGTCGTGTAGTTGTCAGATATAGTAGACTTCCCACAATTTGCTTGAAGTAAGTGTCATCCACAGTTGTACCCTCCATATCTTTGTTAATCTTACTACCTGAAACAATTGGACTTTGTACATGTTTGCTCTCTGACACTACAAACTTCTTTAGCACATCCTTGGTATATTTCCGTTGACACACAAAAATTCCTTCTGGTTTTTGTAAGTCATCAATGCCAAGGAAGAATCTCATCTTTCCTAAGTCAGTCATATCAAAGGCATGCATCATAGACTTCTTGAATTTAAGCATCGTACCTATGTCATTGCTAGTATAAATCAAACCATCACATATATGCTCACAATTAATATGCCTTCTCCAACACTTCGTTTGATGAATAAGGTTTGCTCACTTGGACATTTTTGAAAGCCTTCTTGTGTGAAATGTGCTTCTATGCGGCTGAACCAAGCCCTTGGTGCTTGCCTTAGACCATATAAGGCTATATGTAACTTGTAAACTTTATGCTCTTTCCCCTTTTTGACATACCCTTTTGGTTGTTCTACATATACATCTTCGCTTAACTCTCCGTGTAAGAATGCAGATTTTACATCTAGCTGAAATATGTCCCATCCTTTGCTTGCTGCAAGTGCCATAATCAACCGTACTATATCCATGCGTGCAACGGGGGCAAAAACCTCAAAAAAATCAAATCCATATTGTTGAGAATACCCCTTAGCGACCAATTTTGCCTTATATTTATCAACCTCACCTAACTCATTCAATTTTGTCTTATGTAATCCATTTGACTCCGATTGCTCTGTTTCAAGCTGATATGTCCATTAGTTCCCATGTTTGATTCTTTTCAATTGAATTTATTTCGCTATCCATAGCCTTTCTCCATTTCTCGTGTTTGACAGCTTCCTCAAATAGAATTGGATAATCACTTATGACATCTTGTACTATGTATGCTGCTGTATCAACTTCTTCTTCTTCATTTAATCCTTCTCTAGTGACAAATTCTCCCATCCAACTTGGCCTTCTTCTTTCTCTCCTTTGAATCATGTGTTCTTGTGAACTCACTGTTGCTTAATTTCTATCCCCATTGCCCTCATTATGCTCACTATTTGCACCATCACTATCATCTTCCACATCTTCCGCAAACCCATTTTCACCATTTTCACATATGTTTTCCTCCGTAGAGTCATCACTATGTAATTCATCATCACCCCACACCAATTTAGTTTCTATTTGCTCTTTATAAGTTGAACCCCAATCCCAACTTTTCTCTTCTTCAAATATAACATCTTTACTAACAACAATTTTCTTTGTCTTAGGATTAAATAGTCAATAACCCTTTGACTCATCACTAACACCCAATAAAATACAAGAAAAACTTTTATCATCAAGCTTACCTCTTTTTGCCTCTGGTATGTGCACATGAGCTAGGCATCCCCAAACTCAAAGATGTTTTACTGAAGGTTTGATTCCACTCCAAGCTTCTTGCGGAGTGATGTTCCTCACAGCATGTGTGGGACAGCGGTTCAACAGATAAAATGTCCAGTTGACCACTTCAGGCCAAAAAAATTTGGGAACCCTTTTTGCAGAGAGCAAACAACGTACCATATTCATAACAGTTTTGTTCGTTCTGGGACTCCATTTTGATGTGGTGTATAAGCCGTGGTAAGCTGCCTTTTATTCCATGTTCTTCACAAAACAACTTGAATTGAAGAAAGGTAAATTCTCCTCCTCTATCTGTTCGTAAGCATTTGATGGATGCTTCAACTTCTTTTTCCACCATTTTCTTGTAGGATTTGAAGCACTCCAAAGCTTCAGATTTTTCAGATAGCAAATACACCCAACCTTTACGACTATAATAATCAACAAAGCTTAAGAAATACTTTTTTCCACTATTTGAAATGGGTTCTATTGGACCGCAAATATCTGCATGTATAAGTTCCAAGACCTTGCTAGCACACCATTCACTCGCCTTAGGAATTGGATTATGATGTTGTTTGCTAGTGAAACAATCAACACACATAATACTTGAGGCGCTGAGTTCAGGCAATCCATGAACCATTTGTTGTGTTTGTAGTGTCTTCAAGCCTTTGTAGTTTAAATGGCCAAACCTTTGATGCCAAAGGTAAGTGAGGTCAGAGGAGGTATATAGACATTCTTCAATGGCATTAAGGTTAGAACTTTCATTAAAGAGAATAAACATACGGTTGGTACTCATTTTTGTATGTGCAATCAATCCTTTAAGGGGTGATAGATGTTGCATATTCCATTTTGTATAAGAATATCAAGGCCCTTTTCTTGCAACTGTCTCATGCTCAACAAATTTTTATGAAGCTTTGGGATGTAGTATACATCTCGAATAAGAAAGGCAATGCCATTAAACATCAATCGCACACTTCCTCTGCCAACAACAGTCATCCGAGAGTTGTTTCCACATTTGACAAAGTGTTGATCTCCTGATACCATTTCTACAAACATACCTTTATCACCACACATATGATTAGAACACCCTGAATCCAGAAACCATGCGCCATTCCTTTTGGACCCCTTTTCAACCGTAGCCATCAAAAGAAGCTCTTCCGTTTCATTTAACTCCGCATAATTTGCTTCTTCTTTGTTCCATTGGGGACATTCATATTGGAAATGTCCCAAGTTGTGGATCTTGAAGCATTCCACAGTGGCCTTTGAAAATTATTGTCTTCCTCTTCCCCATCCACGACCTCGATATGTGCCTCTTCCTCTTCCTCTGCCTCTTCCCTCCAATGTAAGTACTTGCCCATTATCTCGACAGACCTTTTTAAACTTCTGCTCATGGACCACCAAAGAGCTTTGAAGTTCGTCAATAGACATTGACTCTGTGTCTTTTAACTCTTCAATCGAAACCACGACATATGTGAATTATGTTGTCAAAGTTCGAAGGATTTTTTCAACGACCTTTGCATCGGGCATAAGCTCTCCATTGCTTCTCATTTTATTTGCCACTATCATGACTCTAGCAAAATACTCTGTGATGGTTTCTGTTTTTGTCATTTCAAGCACCTCAAACTCCCTTCTCAATGCATTAAGCATTGATTTCTTCACACGATCATTTCCCCCAAATTTCTTTCTCAGGGATTCCCAAACAATTTGAGATGTGCTCCTATCCAGAATTTGTTCGAAAACTGATCTATCAATGGCCCTAAAAAGGTAATGTTTGACTTTGTGATATTCAGTTCTGGATTTCTCCAACTGCTCTAATTGTGCAGCAGTCAAAACAATACCTTCTATAGGCTCCTCAACACCATTTTGAATTAAATTCCATAGACCCTTGACACGTAGAAGATTCTCCATCAATTCACTCCAATGGTCATAATGTTAGCCATCAAAGTAAGGAATTTTTGAAGAGAGTTTGTTGTTTTTCATTGTCGTAAGTTTCTTCTCTCACAGGTAAGTTGCAACTTATGTATCAGGCCCAGTGGGGGCTCTCTCGGTTTGGATTTGGAGTTGTTTTCTTTTGTGATGGGATCTTGCACAAGGTCTTGTTTTGTTATATCAAAAGCATTCAGGTTCATTGAAGTTTACAACAATCATGACATAATAGTGGTTTTTCTTTCTCACTTTCAAGAAGATCTTATGCCACATTTGCAGGATTCATGTACTATTTTTGAGCCAGTTGCAGAGAAGGAACTTGTCTATACTTTTAGAGAAAATGCTGAGTTTAAGGTCTTTAAATGTTGATATGAATAATAATGAGTATTATTTTTTGGGGCTTCTCCCTATACCCCAAAACATTCTCTAGTGTCTCTAAAACTCTTTTAAATTTTGTCTTTGTCCCTAGTAAAATTAAAAGAAGAAATAGTAAAATAATTCACCCACTTCCTGCACCCCCAACCTCGTGCACCCCTAAAGAATATCCACCCACCTCCTGCACCCTAAATTAATACCCAGACCTTACACCTTTTGAGTTGCAGATGTCAACAGTTTCCTTTTTTTCTTAACATTGCAGATGTCGACATCCGCTTTGCAAATTTGAGTTATGGATGTCGACATCCATTTCGTTTATTTTTTATTTTTGGTCATTGCAGATGTTGACATTCGCTTCACAAATTTGAATTGCAGATATTGACATTTGTTTCGTTATTTTTTTTGCCATTGCATATGTTGACATCCACTTCAGAGATTCAAATTGCGGATGTAGACATTTGTTTCCTATTTTTTTTTTCATGAATGTTTGCTTGCGAATAGTTTGGCCACGTGGATCAATCCTTGTCGAGCACAAGAGAAGTTTCTTTATAATGGAGAAGTAGTAGTCTCTAGTGGTGGTTTATCTAAGATGATTACATGAGTTAGTGCTACTTCCCCCAAAAAGAAAGAGCCGGCTTTCTCTTGTCAAACCTTGTAAACATTAGTTTCAGTTATCACGATTCTTTTGAATATCATATAAAAGAAGAGAACCAAATTCTGCATAGTCTTAATCTTAATACCCTAATTCATGCTCAATATTTTTGTGTAGAAAAAAAAAATAAAAAAACAAAAGTTACAAAATGGATGTCGATATCTGAAATAAAAAAACAAAAAAAAATTACGAAACGGATGTTGACATCCGTAACACAATTTTCTGAAACGAATGTTGACATTTGTAATACAAAAAAAAATAAAAATAAAGTTATGAAACAGATATCGACATCTGCTACACAATTTTCTGAAACGGATGTCGACATCCATAATACAAAAAAACAAAAAAAATTACAAAATAGATGTCGATATCTACAACATAATTATTTGAGAGACAAAAATATAATTATTGGAGGTACAGGAAAAAAAAAAGGTTGGTGGTGCAGCGAGAAACCCCTTTCGATTTGTGGTTTGGACTCTAATAAATCCATTTATGCGAAGACGAGAGAATCTTGGGTTTTCTTTTTTATGTAGCAATGTTACTATTTGAATGATGATTATTGGCCCCACTTTCTATTGAAATTAATGGTTGACGCACCACAATTGTTAGCCGACTTTATTTATTTTGATAGGTTGAAAATTTTAGCTTCATGAGTATGGTAAGGGCTACATGTGCGATTTCTGGATTCAATTATATGATCTTTACGTTATAAGTTTAAATTCTATTTATAAAATTTATTGGCTAAAATAAATTTTGGATATCTTGTATGGCTCTGCATTATAATTAATGTATGTATGGAGCAATGGATTTAAGGCTGATGCTTATTACACACCATCGAATTTATTTTCCACCCCCCACATTAGAAGTTTCCGGCAAGTATTTTTTGCATTAGATGGGATGATTTCTTTCTTGAATTATTTATTATAATCCGGAAAATAAAATTCCGGTAGTTCTAAGGTGCCAGAAGAATTTTGTTAGGAAGCTGGAAGTAATTCCCTGGATTTAGTTGCATTAAGAGTTAAGCCTATTTTAATTTCAGGCCCAAGGGCCTGGTTATGAATAATCGCAGTTTATTATAAGTACACTTTTTAATTACAATAAGGTTTCTTTTCTTGATTTTGTGCCTAGCTTGGATCTCTTACAACGAAGTGTTTATTTGTTGCAGTTTTGATATTGTAACTCCTTTTAACCAAATAAAATTAGTTTCATATATTTTAAAATAAATTCTAGATATATGTACAATCACACATATCATTTGGTATTCGACCCTTATTTCGAAAAATTAAAAGATGAAAATTTAAATTCACTTTTAAAAAGTACAAAGTATTCGTGTGATCATGTGTGTCATTCTAATATTTAATACTTTTTCTTTTCTTAAATCATTAAACAATTCGTTTTTCGTTGTACGATTATTCATATCAATTGAAATTTTTATAATAAAGACATGAATATTTGTGTGATTTTTTTATCGTCCTAGTACTTTAAACCTTTTTTTTTTCAATAAGATTAAAAGATAAATTTTCACGTTCTTTTTGAATGTTTGTATGGTTGTCTGGCATTTTTAAATAAAGATATGAATAGTAATGTAATTGTTTATGTCAACCTAGTACTTAATATACATTTTTTAAAGGTCTAAGTACTCGTGTGATTGTCTGTATCTTTTCGATACTCGGTACTTTTTCTTTTCTTAAAAAGTCTAAAAAATATATAATATTTTCAAAATCAAATATCAACATCTTCACTCAAACTTTTTTCAAAAAAAGAATTATATAACTCTGATCTTCCATTTTCAATGAAGATATGTAGAAGCGGAGTTGTTGGACCCACAAAACCAAAAAATGACCCACAAAACCAAAAAATGTTTTTGTCCATTCTTTATTATCATTCTCGGGAAAATTTAAAAATTTTGAATCCACATCATTTTACATATTTAGTGAAAGGTACTATGTCTTCGAGCGAACACGGTGGGGTGCTAACAATTTCTATATGCATAACTGATCCCTAAACTTAAAGTCCAATTTTCGCAGACTTTATTTTATTTTTATTTTATGATCTTTTTTATAGTTTTTATGAAAATAAATTATGCTGGCGACTCCTAAAAAATTTATTTTTAAATATCTTTTTCTTGGTTCACCATCCTATCGCAACCTAGGTTGCGACAGTTGGTAATTTTTATTATCTTCATACATAATTACATAAAGGAAAACCTTTGTTTATATATGTTTAGAAAGGAAAACAAAAAACAAAAGGGTTGTTACTTGTATGGTGCATACCCTTTTGGTCAATAAGTCAGACTAAGTGGCAAGTCGACCAATACATTCTTAGGTCGATCACCTTGACTAACTAGTTAGCTGACCAGTACACCCTTAGGTCGATCACTTTGATCGACTGGCAAGCCGACTAGTACACCCTTAGTTGATCACCATGACCGACTAGCAAGCTGACCAACACACCTTTAGGTCGAACAACTGATTGCAGAATTAACTAACTAATATTGATTCAGGTATGATTGGGCCATGATTAAGCCAAAAAAAAAGGCAAAAGCACATATCAATTACTATAAATAAAGGTCTAAGGTATTGTTGTTCATAGACATGCATTGTAGCATGTAATACTCCTTTACTCGGACTTGAGCGTCGACAAGACATGAAACTTGAAAACTAGTTGGAGCAAGGGACGTCCAATGAGCCTTTGAGGACTAGTAAAGTGGAGACCACCCGACCTTACAAAAATATTTTCACGTCTACCAGATAGAGATGACAAATAAACTCGCCCCATTGGTATTGCCCGAACACGTCCCCATTTTGACAAAAAAATCCCCGCATTGACTAGGTATAGGTATGGTGAGTACGTGACTTTTTAAATTGGGTATGGGGATGGGAATGAGGATGTACACATCCACCTTGTTCCCACCCTCATGCCCATCATTCCCCACCATATCCTCGTCCTTGTTTAAACAATTAAAATATTCATTGTCTATTAAGTAACCTTATATCCATTTATATATATATATATATATATATATATATATATATATATATATATATATATATATATATATATATATATATATATATATATATATATATATACACACAGACACACTTTCTATTTTTTATTTTATCTTATTATTTGGTTTGTCATGAAATTCATTCTTATCTCTAATATATTTCTTGTCTTATCCCAACTTTTATACAATTATGTTCAAATGATATATGTCAATTAAATATTTTTTATTTCTCATATTTGAATATTTTTACTTTTTTTTTAATATTTTTATTTTTTGTATATTTTCTTTTCACATGAGAATGTTTAACACTAAAAACCATTTTCTTTATATATCAATCATCAACTAAGTTGATATTTAAACACTTTTCTTAGATCTCTAAGGTATTTTTCATTTTATCATAACCCTTAATTATACATTTGTTTTCCTTTGTGTTATTTCATTCAATAGTCTCTAAAATTGTTTCTAAGACACACATTTAATAATTTTTTTAATATTTTTATTTGTTTTTTATTTTTATAATGTAGAATACTATTTTTATTTTCAAACTCATTATCTTATGTCTAATTTTATCACTATAATTTTATAAATAAATTTTGTTTACTATAATATAATAATTTGATGTAATCATCATGAATCTTTTTATCACCATCCAACATATATTGAAGTTCCAAAGGTGAAAGATCTATGTTAAAATTTTAGTATTATTACTCTATAATAAAAGAGATATCATTAGTATATAATAAAAGAGATCATTAATTTGAAATAAAGAGACATTTAAAATAATTTTTAAATTTGAATATTTAATTTTCTTTTTTATATATATATATATATATATTTTAAATATTTTTAAAATTTATCATCTAGGTTTCATAAAAGTTTGAAAATTTAATCAATATTTTGGTTCTCATGAAATTTTATTTGGTATTCTAATTTAAAAAATATATAATTATAATAAAATTTATTTCCAAATATTTGATATTAAGGAAACAACACTCCTTTTAATATTTTTTATTATTTTATAAAAATTAATTAAGTGATATTAAAACAATAAGAAAGCGGGTACGAGTATGGTTATGAGTATATACTCGTTACTTGGTGGAAATGAGGATGAGACAAAAACTTGATACCCGTTGAGTTTGGGTATGAGGATGTGGATGTGGATGAATTTTTTCCTGTGGATGGGTATGGGATAGCAAAATTCGTCCCCGTTTGCCTTGTGTTCATCCCTACTACCAGTCGGCCTCTACATGTCAACCTTGACCTTATCGACTTCGACCTTTTCGGCCTCAAACTCTCGACCTTTATTGATTGACCTTTACTAATTTAGTGACCAATTCCTTTGATAGCAAAAATCTTGGTAGCTCATCTTTAGTGACTAATTTTCTATAATATATAAAGCATAACATTCCAATTTTAACAACTTAAAACTAATAAAATAGGATCCACCTTAGTGTTCAAAACAGATAAATAAATGTATAAAGTTTATTAATACAGTCTTACAAATGACACTAGTACAAAAATTATGTTCTACATTGGTTTTTTATGCCTATTACATCGATTTTAGACTCGACGTAATAATTAGCGATGTAATAAATTTGGTACCCTTTACATCAATTATGGAACAACCGATGTAACACACGGTATTAGAAAGAAAAAAAAATACAAATATTCCCCAATGATCGAGCTAGCAATCTTTACTAGAAAAGAATGAAAACTTATGCAATATCCATTTCTTACAAAAGAATTACACATAATAGCAATCCAGCAAGCCTTGAGCCAATCAATATGAAAGCATTTATAGAGGGTAGTCTTTAGCAGAAGATAATCAAATCAAATTTCAAAGCAACAACAACTTTCACTCGAAGTATTTTAACATGAACAACAATCACTATGGCAAACTAACACTTATGATTAAAAAAGCAGCAATGACGTTCAACAGAGTAGCAGCAGCGTCGAACGGAACAACAACGACATCGAACTGAGCAGTGATGACAGGCGGAGCAGGGATGACGACTAGAGCAGATCCAACAATGGTGATGACAAACAAGCAAATCGAGTGACGACGATGACGAAAGGATAAGATCTAGCAGCGATGGCGACAGGCATAGCGAATCCAACAACGGTGACGACGAGCATAGTAGATCCAACAGTGTCAGCGATGAGTGAAGCAAAACCAGCAGCGACGACGACGAACATAGCATATATAACAACGAAGCAATGAGAAAAATAGATCTAGCATAAGTAGGGTCGAGTAAAGCAGATCCAACAATGCCAAGGATAAGCGGAGTACAGCGGAGCACCACCGACACCGAGCAAACCACTGTTGGCTTGAGGAGCAACAAGGGTGAGTAGACCAACAATGCCGAACAAAGATTTGAGAGAAACGAAAATCTAAAGATGAATATGAAGAGGAAGGAAGTTGCATTGCGGGAGAAGATTTCAGGCTTCGATGGGAGAGAAAAGATTTGAAGAATAAGAAAGAAATGAGTATTGCATTGCTGTGAGGGAGTCTTTGAGATTTAATAAAAATTTGGTGGCAATTGTGTAATTAAAGAAACACATATTACATCGGTTGTAATTAAAACCGATGTAATATATTGTTGTTAAAAGGTAATTTTGTACTAGTGTGATCAGACTATATAAATATATCAATTATACATACCAAACATTTCTAACTCTAAACACTAGCTAACCATTTATAACAACTTCCCACTGAAACCTCCTTTTGACCTAAAAGATGGCTTCTCAACCACTAGAGGTGCCTCTGAAACTGCAACCACCAATGCTCCCACCGAATAGCTGATCATCGCAAAAGGAAAACATACAACACAAGACAAAAACACATAAGAAGGGTAAACTAATGACTTTTAAAGAATTTTCTTAAACCATATAATATTGATATATCTAACAACTACAAAAAAGCAGATATTCACATACATATATTTATAAACTACGACTCAACTAACCCGGATACATGCATTGAGGTCAGATCCAATCAGTTCTGCACTTGTAGTGGCATCTCATGCTCTATAGATCGACAAATTAAGAGTGAAAACTCTACCACATACAAGGTAAGTCTGTTAACACCTATTGTCAAGGAAAACCCCTAGGCTAGGACTTCCTGCTCCTCTGACCACATACCCCATTCCTCTCTACTTAAGAATTTGAATGGTTATTAGAGCGTCTGGATAACTGCCAAGATAATCCCTACCATAATGCATACACTACCACAACCACTGTTATTCCTCCTTGGGGTAGCATCAACCAATCTCAACTCAATCTCATATAAACAAGCTTATATCATATACTCATCATTCATAATAAGCTTCTATGATAACTAAAATACCACTCAATTTAACTCAAAAATACAAGTTTCATGCTCTAACTCACTCGCCCAGCTAGAAGCACTCGCCCCGTCACTACCCATGCTTACCCAGCTAGTATCACTCGCCCAACCACTGATCCAGGTCTGGAAGTTCCTAACTTGGAAATTCGCCAAGCTAGTAGCACTCACCCCGCCATTGGCCCATGCTCGCCCAGCGAGTAGCACCCGCTTAATGAATTTGCATAATTCTGCAGATTAGTGTTCTACATAATTCTGCATATTAGCTCAATCGCCTAACGAGTGTGCAACTCTGTAGAATTATACAAAAACTGATCTAACATGTTTTATGCATCTTCAACCAACCCATACCACTCTAAAACCAGTGTAAAGATAATTCAATTATCAAACATCAATTCTATCTAATTATTCATACCAATTGAATGTAAATACATATAAACCACCAATTATTCTCAATTAACCAAGAAAAACACACATCTTCATAGGTTTCAAAATCACAAGCAATTCCACATATCAGATATATCAATCAATCACAAATTAAACACACAATATGCATTCTTAACAGGTTTATGAATTAAGACAGAGAAATTAGCTTCCCTTACTTGGTATCCTGCTTAAACAACTCTATAAACGTTAGACATCTCTAACTCCACCGGATGTTCTATCTACACATAGAAACATCACAAGAACGATTAGGACATACCATTATGATCACTGATCAGTAGAGACTCATACTGATAAATAAAATAACGCATGCAAGCATAAGAGGGCTTACATACAAAAGAAAACAGAAAAAAAATCAAAAAGACAGCGAAAACTTAACTTACGCGAACGAAGAAACTGATCGGTCCAAATTGAAGAGCTCCCTACGGTCTCAATTCTTCAATCAGACAACTAGAAAGACAAAAAATTTAGAGAGAAGCCAGAGAGCTCTAGAAAAGTGGTTTCTACAGAGATTGTGTGTTTTAAAATAATGAAACTCGTTTATAACAATTCTATTTATACTAAAACCTTTTTAATATTAAAATAATCGAGTCTCACTATTTTTAAACCACTATCACTTCTAAAATATCATTTTCTAGGATTTCACATAAAGCTTTTGTTGCAAAATTTTAGAAACCAATTTAGAGATTAATTATAATTTTTTATTCATATTAGTGAATATTTTAGTAATCAATAATTTTTTATTTTGTAAATTAGTATTTAAATTGGTTCCTACTGTGATTAACAACTTTTTGTTACTAAAATTATTTGTTAATGAGACATTTTCTTATAGTGATTATTTATATAATAAATCTTAAAAGAATTTAAAGTTTTAAAATTTTAAAAAATAACTAAATTACTTAAAATGATATAATTCTAAGATTTTGAGTCAACTAGAATTTTATTGGGTTATATCTATTAAGATGATTTTATAAGTGATATCAATTGAAAAGTTGGCCAAAAAAAAAAGGCTTAGCTAAGAATGTCGTAAATAACTTCTATTTAAAAACTTAATTAATTGTGACTTTCATCAAATAAAGAGAATTTTGATCGACGTTAATTAAGAGAAACCTTTGTCAATATAAATTAGTTTTTTTTTTTACTTAAAAATAATATCAATTAAGATTAATTAAAACAAATAAAAATAAAAATATTATTTTTATTAAATTTTTATATTTAATTGTTCAAAATATTTATTCAAATAAAAAAAATTAAAATTCAATAAACTTAAATTATTTTGTCAAAAAATATTTAAAATAGTACTTTTAACTCAATAACATCAACTTTTTCATACATGTTAAATGATGTTTTATGCTAATATTTGAATTGGAACAAGTCAAATGGTGTAAACAGTTAATGCTAGTCTAAAACAACATTACATAAAAGAAAATTAATAGTTAGATTAAAATAATTATATTTATTTATTTCAAAATTTCAGGAAAAAAAATGTATCAAAGTTTGTGATTGAGGCAAATTTTAATTTCACTTAAGAACTTAAAAGATATTTAACCATAATTTTATCTTGATTCTCATTATTCTTTTTTATTATTTAAATAAAATTTCAAATTTCTTCTTTTGAATCATGGTGATTCCATAATAATATATGATCTTATACTTTTATTATTCGATGACAATAATATAATCTGGAATTGATTTCTATAATAAATAAAAATTTAATTTTGGAATCAGATTATCCGTCACTGAAAAATATTATGATAGAAAATTAATTACAAAGTATGAGAGAAAATTGATAGCAATCCAACAAGTTTCCATATCAATTCCTTTTTTTTTTTTTAAGAAATGCAAAAATCAACATACTCTTACAGTATTAGTATATGTTAGGATGTAAAAAAATATCTGTACCAGAATGTATCCGTAGATAAAACCCACGGCGGATAGGAAATGAATATTGTAAATGGATACTTGTGAATAACAGACATATATGTATTTTTTATTACCTGCATATTAACGAGATAAGTACGAGTATCATAATATCCATATCCATGGATACTCGTACATGCTATACCTTAATTTAAATTAAAAAATAAATAAAAAAATATGATTAAATTATTAACATATTGATTTTGAATTAATTATTTTTTTATCAATTAGTTTTTTTTAAAAACTACATTTATTTGTAAATTGTATTCAATACTATTTAAATAATATTTAAATAAATTATTTGAACTTTGTTTGAAAATTATGAATGTTATGGATTGTATTTTATTTGAATTCATGATTAAAATACGTTGTTAAATATATTTTTTTAAATACTCACGAGTACCCTGGATATTAAAAAATTATGTGAGTACCCGTATAACAGGTACTCGCGCGGATATTGATACAAATACGGGACAAATATTTTTCCAATAAGTAAGGTACGAAGGATCTACTGTCCGTATCCTACCCACTCATTGACATCCCTAGTACATATGAACCTAAAGATAAAAAAAAAACACAAAAAAAAAAACGGTGAATAATATCACAATGGTGTTAAAAGATGTATTTTTATTTGTAAGATTTAAGTTCCTTAGCATTTAACAATCATAAACAATATTATGTTATTTTACAATCTAATAAACTCCACATCAATTTCTAGAATAATTTCTTATTAAAACAAATCCAAAAATCAACATCTCAAACTGTACGTTTACACTACAAGTGAAAATAAAAAATAAAAACAAATGGTGAAAAATACCTATAATGGTGTTAAAATACCTTTTTTCACATGTAGGATTCAATATAAGCAATGGTATATTGTCGTAGAATATTCTAACAATCTAATATTTCTATTAAAGTTCATCATGGAGCTCTTCATCATGGAGCATTGCATCATGGACCATTGCAACATCGAGCACTGCATTATGGAGCACTGTATTGTTGGTGGACAAAGATTCTTCAGTTCTGAACAATCCATGTAAATTTTGTTAGTAAATTTAACTGTCTTAATTTGTCATTAATTATATATATATATATATATATATATATTATAATTTTATAAAAAAATAATTTTAATAAAATAAAGAAAACAATTTCTAGTTCCAATTCATATATAGTTTATATTTAAGTTATGAGCCACTTACTTTTGCACTTCAACATTAGAATTGACTTCAAGATTGGAATTGATGGACACGTCTCTCTCGATTTGAATTGGTGGTGGAAATGGAGGTATGGGAAGACCACTGAGAATCCTGTTAAAAAAATTCGTAATTATACACACACATCCACACACACACATATATATATATATATATATATATATATATATATATATATATATATATATATATATAATAGATAACTTATGTTTGAGATTATTCGTAACATACTTTCGTCTTGGGATATTGGTATTCTCGGTCACATTGGCATCCTCGGTCTGAGTTGGTGGTATAGGTGGACGATCGTGAGGATCATCATTTTGAGTCCTATTAAAAAAGAATAAGTAATTATTTTATAAAAAAATATTTTAATTATTAGTAACATATTTTTACTTTGAGATTAAAATTACTAGACACCATTGTCTCCATAAGTTAGTGAAAAAGACGGTGAAGTGTGAGATCACTTTAAATTTGTAAAAGAGTTAGTCTTTTTTTTTTCATTTATAATTGATATTTGAGTTATGAGGATGTTTCTTTTGCACTTCAAGTTTGATATATATAATTTATATATAATTAATATTTAAATTACTAAGAAATACTTTTGCACTCGAAGATCGAAGTTGTTTGACATATCTTTGAAAGTTTGAATTTGAGTTATTAGAAAACATTTTTGTACTTCGAGATTGAAGTTGTTTTACACATTTGTTTTTAGATTAAATTGGTTGATGGAGTAGAAAGAGTGTGAGAATAACTTTGAATCTATTTTAAAAAATTAGTAAGTTGTTTTAGTATATTATTGATATTGATGTTATGAGCAACATACTTTTTCTACTTCGAGACTCAAATTGTTTGACACATTCTTTTATATTTGAGTTGGTGGTGAAGGTGGAGGAGTGTGAGGATCTATTAAAAAAAATTAGTGACTTTTTTATATATAATTTATATTAGAAAGATCCTTTTTTATATATAATTTCTATGAAAAAACAATTATTACTTTTTTATACATAATTGGTATATAACATATATTTGAATTATTAACAAAATACTTTTACCCTTTGTGGTCGAAACTTAATGACATAGAGTTTGAATTCTTTGTATAGATAAAGGAAACAGGGAATCACTTTGAGTTTTATCAAAAAAAATTGTAATACATAATTGGTAAGTGAGTTATTGAAAAAATGTATTTGCACTTTAGAAATTGAAGTTGCTTGACATATTCTTGTGAGTTTGAATTGGTGGTGAAGATGAAGAAGTATAAGGATCACTTTTAAGTCTTATTAAAAGAAGTCTTTAATTTTTCTATATATAATTCATATATATATGTAGTTAATATTTGAGCTATTAGTGACATACTTTTTCTCTTGGAGATCAGAATTGCTTGACACATTCTTCTGATTTTTCGTTGGTGATGAAGGTGGAGGAACACGAGCATCATTTTGAGTCCTATTAAAAAAAAGTCACCAATTTTTAATACATATAATTGATGTTTGTGTTGTTTGCAACATACCTGTTGACGTTGATACTTGAATTGTTAGACACATTTTTCTGAGTCTGAGTTGGTGGTGGCAATAGAGAAGTTTGAGGATCACGTTCAGTCCTATAGAAAAAGTGTCAATAATTTTTTTATATACAAATAATATATTATTGATATATTTGCTAATATTTTAAGTCCTATTAAAAGTCAATAATTTTTAGAATTAAATATGTTTTTGTTCCTCAAATTTCAGTAAATTTTGGAATTAGTCTATCTTCAAAATTTTGACCAATTTAGTCCTTCATATTTAAAAATACGTGAATTTAGTCCTTTTAACCAAATTTTGTTAAGTTAACTTGACATTTCAAGTGCATTTCATGATAGTATTTGAATTGTTTACCTCGTTTGACATATTTCCGTTTCAATGTTAACTCAAATATTATCATAAAATGCGTTTAGAATGTCAAACAAAATTTGATAAGAACGACCAAATCCACGCATTTATAAAAATGAAGGATTAAATTGGTATAAAGTTTTGAAGGGGGACTAATTTCAAAATTCACTCAAATTTAAAGGACTAAAAATATATTTAACCCTAATTTTTAAGATGTATAATTGATATTTGTGTTTCTTGCAACATACCTATTGACTTCGACATTGGAATTACTTGATAAATTCTTGAGAGTTTGAGTTGGGAGATCACTTTCAATCCTGTTAAAAAAGGACAGTAATTTTTGTTTATATATAAATGATATATTTGTTGTCATGTTTAAAAAGTCAATAATTGATGTTTGTGTTGTTTGCAACATACCTATTGACTTCAACATTGGAATTATTTGACACATTCTTGTGAGTTTGAGCTGGACGTGGCAGTAGAGAAGTTTGAGGATCAATTTCAATCCTATTAAAAAAGGGTCAGTAATTTTTTTTTATATAAATGATATATTATTACATATTAATGACATTTTGAGTCCAATTAAAAAAAATTCCACAATTTTTAATTCGAATAATTGATGTTTGTGTGTGTAGTTTGCAACATACCTATTGACTTTGACATTGGATTTACTTGACACATTCTTCTGAGTTTGAGTTGCTGGTGGCATCAGTGAAGTTTGAGGACCCCTTTCAGTTCTATTAAAAAAAAAATCAGTAAATGTTTTTTATATAAATGATATATTATTAACATTTTGAGTCCTATTTAAAAAAATCAAGAATTTATAATACATATAATTGATGTTTGTATTGTTTGCAACATATTCTTTTGAGATACCTATTGAGATAAATATATTTAATATTTTTGAGATATTAGTAACAACATACATACATTTGTATTTCTGCATCGGTATTTTGTAATACGTTCTCAGTTTGAGTATCTGATGGAGGCAGTCCTTCTTGAGTATCACTTTCATTCCTTTATATATAAAAAAAAGAAAAAAGCACACACAAACATATTATATATAAGTTAATAGGTGTAGTAAAATAAAGAATTTATCACTAATAAAAAGTAGTAGAGCATGATTGAAATATTTTGAGAATAAAAATACATTTAAATCACAAAGTATTAATTATAAAATTAGTAATTTATAAATTAATTGAATTAAGATATAATTTATTAAATAAATAAAAAAAGCATATTGTGGTGATAGGTCTGATCTGTCCAACTAATAAAAAATAGTCCGATCACATTAATTGAGATTAATATTAGTAATTTAAACAAGATTTAAGATAATTTATGGCTAATAAGTTTCCCTAGCGGACAAAGATTAAAGTGTCATAATAAAGACATTTCTAAATAAGAAAGAGAGAAGATTAGAAAAATATAATTAAAAGAGAACTTAAAATAAGAAAAACAGAAAATCACAATTCTGAATACTCTGAATAATCGACTTAACTAAAACACACATAAATAAAATAACCTCGTATACATGGTAGCTAAATAAAAATTATATTTGAATTAGTTGTAACTTACAGCTTTCTGCTTTCGTTGACGGTGTGCAGGCGACGTGTGAGATTATCACTTTCAGCACTGTGTAAAAGAATTGTAAACAAAATACGAATATAAAAGTTATTTTGATCTTTAATATACCCATTCATTACAACAAACTTAATATTCATCAGAGTACTCTTAATGAATCTTATATCGTATTAAAAAGTGGCTTTTAGTTCAACTCATTTTTACAAAATTAGTTTATTAAGTTAAAATTTATCTTACTTATATCCTATAATTTAGTTTTAAACTTAATAATATATAATTTAGTTTTAAACTTAATTAATAATTTAGTTTTATATTTATATATTTGATTCGTGCATGTTCTTCGTATATTTTCTTACTAAATTGAGTTTTTTTTTTTAAATTCAATTGAGTTCGTAAAAAAGATTTAGTACGGTCAATTTTATTAATATTGTGTTAAAATTTAAATTTATCATAGGTCAAAATCTGATTATTTTTTACTTAAAAGGTGTACCTTATAAAAATGAGAAGGATTTCAAGATAAAAAATACTTAAATTTTGATACTTGTCAAATTTAAATTTTGATACATGTCATTTTTAAATATTGTTAATATCATTTTATAAGATTTAAAAAAAGAAAAATTAGGACTCAATTCAGTCAAAACCAAATATAAAAATTAAAACGAGTCAAAAATATAACAATCAAATTATTAATTAAATAATCATCATATCACTTTAAAACATAAATAAAACCCTACTAACAATCAAATAATGCATCTTCATAACATCTCTTAATCCAATCAAACAAAATCCTACAACCATTTCTATTTTAAACCAATATTTAGGGTTTCTTGAAGGAAGTGATATATAACAAGTAAAAACGTATGAATAACAGTATTACCTTATGACAGAAGTGGGAAAATGATGATGCAGCAACTCTAATGTAAGAAGGAGAACAAACGCGATGACACCATAATGAAAAGCCATTTTCAGAAAAAGAAGTTGTGAAGTTGTTGTTGCTCGAGTGTGATTCTCGTGAAGAACTGTGATTGTTAACAGAAATGAAGTGATAGTTATGGAGATTTATAGAATGCAAGTGCCATTGTTTAAGATATATAGCTTCGCAATCGCTACTTTATCAAACTTGGTCTTTGCAATTACTCTCTTTCTTGTTTCAGCTTTGTCCTCTTGGAATATTTTAACCCAAAATTAACCGAGTTGACATAATCGCTAACAACTTGCATGTCGTATACGTCCACAACAAAAGAGGAAGTTGTTTGAATTGGTATTTTTTGAAAAAAAAAAAAAACTCGTTAGATCCTACAAAGTTTGGTTTACATCTTAAAATCCATTAATTATTGAGTTAAATATGATTTTGATTAGTGCTTGAACTTTCACACAATATTAAAATATATTTTTATTTGAAACTTTGATATATTTTAATTCCTAAACTTTAAAAGTAAATTATATAATCCTTTTAACATAATTATGCTATCTTTTTTTAATTTTATACTAGCATTTAAGTTGTTTATATCATTTATCATGTTCTCAATATCAATTGAGAAACACGTTTGATATGTAAAAGAAAATACAAAAATTAGCATATAGGATTAAAAAAATTATATTCACTAATTTTATTTTTTGAAGTTTAGAAATATATCAAAGTTTTTGAAAATTCTAATTTCACGTCAAAGTGCAGATATTAAAAATATATTTAACCCTTAATTATTTAACATCTTATAAATCATGATTATAAATTCAAGTGTGAGTCCGGGTCTTATTTCAGATAAACACAAGAAAATTGAATATTTTATAAAATAGAAAATACACCAGTTTTCTTAAGATTTTAGATTGTAAGTAACTGGATATAGACTCACGTTATGAATATAAATTTATGAGACTTGTATAAATTCAACTTCCTATGTTGTATATTGTTTAAAAAAGTATGAATTTATATGGTATCAAAATAAAATGATACTATAGCAACTCCTTTTTATTTTGACAAAAAAATATTTTACTATTGGCTGACTGAATAATTGGAAGCGGTTTGACATATATATTTAAACACACTTTTCTTAGTCAAATGTTGTTAGAACACGGATTTTCCAGATAAAAGACGAATAAAAAGATGTTGATAACGCGATTCCTCTTTTTATTTATTTTTGTTACATAGGTTTAATGAGTCTAAGTCTATTCTTTTATCATGTTTGAACTCATATACGAACATGTTTTCCTTGAATAATGAATGAAACAATGAGACTCATTGACTATATATAATGTGAACACGTTCTCTTTTTATATATGCTTTCTCCTCAGTGTTATTCAAGAAAATTCAACTTTTAAAATATGTCTGCATCTTTCTGTTGAAAAACAAAATATAAATAGATATTTAGAGAACATTCAGCGATCACATTCCAAAAGATCTAGAAAATAAATTATTATTATTATTATTGTTATTATTATTATTATTATTATTATGGTTCTCTCTTTTCTTTTTATTTTGCATATCGTACTAGAACATTTTAGTCATATTAACATCCTAAAAAATGTTGTCTATTCTAAGAAAATCATTTCAGAGTGATTTTAAAATTGTGATAATGTAAGGCGAGGCTTTGAAAATGATTTTTTTTTATCATATAAGCAAGGCTGTTAGAAAATTTGTACTAGTTGGTAAGATAATGATTTTTTATAAGCTATGATTTACGCGGAAAGACAAGTCAAAAGTGTTATTATTATTTTTTTATCTCAAACAATCCTGTATAGTTTATTGGTTACTATAAATTTATTAAACAATTATTTAATCCTTAATTATATATATATATATATATATATATATATATATATCACTATTAAAAATTATTGTATTACATGAAATTTTTCTTATAAATTTGTTAAAAAAATTTATAATAAAAGACATTTTTTTTCTGTTAATTTTTTAAGAATCTTAATTGACAGATAATTCATTTGTGAGTAATTATTTTTTACAAAATTATAAAATTTGAAAGTATTTCCTACCAAATTTGTTATGAAAAGTGTTTTGTACAAAATATTTTGTATAAAAATTCACAGTAATTTCCTGCAAATTTTTTTTCATAACAAAATTTATAAATATTTAAAAAAAAATCAAAACAAAATCTAAAAAAAAATATGAATTGTTTTAGTGTATATATTACTTTTGTATTTATGATATTACCACAAGAGAAAGATGATAATGCCATATCGTTAATAAGTTCAACAAATTAGATTGAAATTAGCTTGCTATTTAAAAAAATTATTCTACAAAATATTTCATATATAAAGAATCAATACAGATGTTAATATTCATTTTTACATATTTAGAGTAATACGTACAATTTTATTATAAATGAGTCATTGCAAGAAAAATTATATGTCCACCAAAATTGTGAAAGGAAATAGTAAGTTCCATAACTCTTATTTACACAGTATATATATATATATATATATATATATATATATATATATATATATATATATATATATATATATATATATATTTTGAGATTAATGTTAGAATTAATTGAAAGAATTAATTTTATTATATGACTTCTTTGAAATATTATGATGTGCTCAATTGTCATTTAATAAAATTTAAAGACATATTGGTTATTATGAGAAGTGATAATAAAATAAAATAAAGATAAAATAAAAACCAATTCAATGAGACATTGGTTTATAAAAGAAATTAGGGTTCTTTTCATAGTAACACATCAAGAAGTATGAGAAGAAAAAAGAAAGACAAAAAGATAGATTGGAAAATGGTGGTTGGAGAGTACACAAATTACAAACTGAAGAACGCATACTTACAGCGTATATATAGTCTTTTATGGATCAAGGCTCTATTATTATTGTGCGAGAATATCTTAAATCTTCAAGATCCTTAATTGTTTTAAATGTGATGTCAAAGTATGTGTTGTAGGATGTGTGATTTTTTTGTGATGTTTCTCAGTTTATGATGTTTGTTTTCAAATTAAGAAAAACCCTAATTATAAATGAATGTAGAGATATTTTGGAATTTATGTTTTTCCCAATATTTATTATGAACCCTAATTAAAGGTTTTAAGGAGTTTGTATATTTTCAGCTGCTTTAGAGATTGAATGTGAAGGAAGATGGGAATCAAATTTCGCTGAATGAAATTGCATCTGTTGTGCTTCAATAATTTTAATTACAAATTGATCCATTGTTATCCATATTTTTATGAATGGAGTGCAATTGCAACATGCATGTGAATATTAATGCCATTGAGATATAAATCTATTGCAGTATGAATTGTGTGATTTGATTGTAATAAATGCTTGGTATATGCTATTGAATTGAATGGAGATCAAATCACACGGTGACGCAAAGTGGAGGTGAATGTGCCTTTGAAAGCGTGACGCACGAACATTATGTTACGTGAGTGAGTTGGGAAGTTTTGATAAATTAAATGTTTTAATCACAAATTATATAATTATGAATTAATTGAATTCAAGTGCAATGATTTTTATAGGTTTACGTCACCAATAAAATTAATGTTAATTTTTTTATATGAATATGTATTTTTTAATTTATAATAATGAGTATGTTTTGTTATTGATAAATTAAAATTAATGAAGATGTTATATATGTATGGTTTATAGGAATTAAATGTATATTTATTTGTTTGAAATCAAGTATGATAAATTTTGTTAGTCATTAAAGTGATCAAAATTTGAAACTTTTTTTTGGTTTCAAATTATTAATGTTTTTATTTCAATTACCCATAGTATAGATGCTAAATTATGAATAATTAATTTATGGATTAATTGAAATTCATTATTATAAGGTATTTTAGAATCGTCCAAAGGTTGATTAATTGTTATTATAATTAATGAACATGATTGTAGATGCTTCACTAGTTCATGCATATTTTAATTATCAATAATGTTATAATATGATTAACATCATTATGTTTATGTTTGTGTATTAGTTGATCTCCCAAAGGAGAACATTAGTATGCATAGAATGGTTGTTTATGTCTAAATTTGTATTTACGTTTAGTTTTATGACTCAAGACATTAATGTTAGGCATGTGTTAATTGTAGTCTCTGTTTTGGTATCTTTACACTCGCACGCTACGTCTGTCCCAATCTTTAATGAGTTGAATTTCCCTGACTGGAGTGAACAAGTCCAATTTCACTTAGGTGTGTTGGATCTTGATTTGACTTTTCAAGTTAAAAAGTCGACTCATATCACAGATATTAGTAGAATGAAGAGAAACCCATTACAAACCTTGGGAAAAGTCAAATAGACTAAGCTTAATGTTTATGAGCAAGCAATATTAAGTTAACTCTTCCTAAAACCGATAATGCAAAAGAATTTATGAAATTTGTGGAAGAGCTCTCCCAAACTACTGATAAATCTCTCGCTAGGACATTGATGAGTACGTTGACCACCACGAAGTTTGAGGGTTCGCGTATTATGCATGAGTATGTGATTGAGATGACAAATATCGTAGTAAGACTTAAGTCTCTAGGAATGGTAGTGAATGAAGGTTTCTCATGCAGATTATTCTAAACTCATTATCGTTTGAGAATGGTCTGTTCCAGATGAACTACAACATCATGAAAGACAAGTGAAACGTGCATGAATTGCACAATATGCTAGTTTAGGAGGAGACCCAATTGAAGAACTTAGGAAATCACTCTATTCAGTATGTGAAGAATCAAGGAGCTGCTAGAAAGAAAGTTACTAAGAAACATGGAAAGGGTAAAGGAACACTGAAGATTGACAAGTCCTCAGCCAAAATCTAGAAGAAAAATGACAAATCTCATTTCTATAGAAAGTCTGGACATTTCCAAAAGGACTACATAAAGCGTAGAGCTTGGTTCAAAAAGAAATGTAAGCATAATGCTTACATATGCTTTGAATCAAACTTAACTGAAGTTCCCTATAATACGTGGTGGATTGATTCTGGATGTACGACTCATGTTTCTAATGTGATGCATGGATTTCTTTAACCTGAACCATAAACCCAAATGAGAAGTTCGTCTTCATGGGCAATAAAGAGAAAGTTCTAGTGGAAGCCGTCGGAACTTATCGTCTAATCCTCGACACTAGATATCACTTAGACCTTATGGATACTTTTTATGTACCAAGTATCACTAGGAATTTATTTTCTTTGTCTAAGCTTGATGTTGTTGGATACTATTTTAAGTTTGGGAATGGTTGTTTTAGTTTGTTTTGAGCGTACTTGTATGATTTGTAACATCTCGTCTTGATATTACGGATTTAAATAATTAAAATGAATAATAGAAACATAAATACATCGCATTTATGAATAAACCTCATTACCCATAAGCGCGGGAAATTTAAAACTTTTATTATCGTATAACAAAACACTGATCCATAGTTTATAAAGAAAAAGAATATACAAATATCTCTCAAAAGTTTACATATCATTTCCAAAACTAAAATCAATAAAAACATAGTAATAAAATCCCATGCTATCCCTTGCTCCTTGTTTAAGCATCACCAGCACCACCTGCATCAACATCCTCTGCTCACGTGTACCGCGTACACGATCATCGCTATACACAAGCAGATAGGGTGAGCTTAATGAAATCAACATACATCACAGTAATATACATATAAACAACCATTTAACTATATTTCTACAAAGACCCAAAATACAGTCTCTTTCTCTATTCTCTATCATCTGGCCACAACTAGATTATTCGTGTTCTACTTCTTTTAGTGATTTCCTCAAGGTAATTTGCTGCCAAACCTATCGGTCACAACCGATAGAGCACGTGCGGGAAACATCGCCACGGATCATACACCGTAACCCCAGGTGGAGTTCCCAAATACAAACATAGTCTGTAACGTCCCAAGACTACCAAACTCGTCAGTCAACTACTGAGGAGGGCAATCTATCTGGATCCATCCGTACTGGCCACAACCAGCACACTCACACCGGCAACACTCACCAACTCGAGCTCAACTCAAGGGTTCCTCGTGTTCATCCGCCATCCCGAGCTCAACTCGAGGGATGCCATTCCGAGCTCAACTCGAGGAATGTACGTACTTAACCCCTATCCCGAGCTCAACTCAAGGGATACGTTCCAAGCTCAACTCAAGGAACCCAGGAATTTTACCTTGGAAGTATCACCAAAAGCCTTGTAGATCACACCCACGAAGTCCAACGACTAGAAATTTCAGCAGCCAAATCGCCTAGCTGGGGACATGTACCGCTAGGCGCTATCAGCTCCCAGACCGCCTGGCGGGGGACACGTACCGCTAGGCGCCAAGCGCTTAAAAAATTACAAAGTCTGCAACAACCGCCTGGCGGAACCGTCCTCACCGCTAGGCGGACGATGCTTTAGAGGCTACTGTTTTTGCCGCTATCGCCTGGCAGGACCTTCTCCTCCGCCAGGCGCCACCAAGTCCAGGACCCCACTGTTCCCTCGCTATCTCCTGGCGGTTCCAATATCCCCGCCAGGCGCTATACCTCCGTTGTTGTTGTTGCGCTCTGGCCACTTGTGAGTACTCGATGTTTGGCTCATTCGGGTTATGGCTTGGCAAACTGCAATTTAGGGTTTGCGAAGTGGGCGTGAGTTCGTTGTGTTATAGGTTTGTGGCAGGTTGGTGTTGTGCGTGGATGAAGATCTGTCGTTGATGCGGCGGAGGTAGTTTCGCGATTTGGGAGAGGAGACGCAATTTAGGGTTTGTGATTTTTGTTTTGATTTTATGCAAGTGTGGTGTTCACGTTTTCATGTATGAAGAACATGGAGGTTCCATGGTAGTGGCGCGATTCACGAATTGCTCTTACGGTGAAGGACTTGTTTGTTCATTGATACTCGAATTTGAGAAATTATTAGTAGGTCTCTTTGGCTTAGAACCATAGTAAACTTTTTTGTTGGCCTTTCAACATTATTATTTATGGATTATTTTCATTGCTCTTTCTTTTTTGTAAAGGTGATCATGGATCAGATTTTTGAAGATCCGATTGAAATTCAATCCAGATTCAAAATATTGGATCATATTTTAAATCCAAGTTTATTAAAATTTAAGGACCTATGGGTTATTATGAGAAGTGATAATAAAATAAAATAAAGATAAAATAAAAATCAATTCGATGAGACGTTGGTTTATAAAAGAAATTAAGGTTCTTTTCATAGTAACCCATCAAGAAGTGTGAGAAGAAAAAAAGAAAGACAAAAAGATAGATTGGAAAACGGTGGTTGGAGAGTACACAAATTACAAACTGAAGAACGCATACTTACAGAGTCTCTTATGGATCAAGGTTAATGCTTTATTATTATTGTGCGAAAATCTTAAATCTTAAAGATCCTTAATTGTTTTACATTTGGTGTCAAAGTATGTGTTATAGGATGTATGATTTTTTTGTGATGTTTCTCATTTTATGATGTTTGTTTCCAAATTAAGAAAAACCTTAATTATGAATGAATTTAGAGATTTTCTGAAATTTATGTTTTTTCCAATATTTATTATGAACCATAATTAAAGGTTTTAAGGAGTTTGTATATTTTCAGCTGCTTTAGAGATTGAATGTGAATGCCATTATTGGAAGATGGGAATCAAATTTCGCTGCATGAAATTGCATCTGTTGTGCTTCAATAATTTATTATTAATCCATTGTTATCCATATTTTTATGAATGGGGTGCAATTGCAACATGTATGTGAATATTAATGCCATTGAGATATAAATCTATTGCGGTATGAATTGTGTGATTTGATTGTAATAAATGCTTAGTATATGCTATTGAATTGAATGGAAATCAAATCACACGGTGACGCAAAGTGGAGGTGAATGTGCCTTTGAAAGTGCAACATTATATTACGTGAGTGAGTTGCGAAGTTTTGATAAATTAAATGTTTTAATCACAAATTATATAATTATTGTTATAAAATAAAGTTAATAAGAGAGAGAAAAGGAGAGGAAGAATAGATAATGAGAGTGTAGGGAGTAACTTCTGTTTGTATGTATGTTTTATTACTGATAGGACGAGTTCTATTTATAGATACACCATGGTAACCCAGAAAGGATATAAAATCAAATAGTAAATACAAAATTTAGGTAATGAATTATATGATTATCAATCATATGAGTAATTGTATCAAATCAATGGACGACCATTAATCCATAACACTCCTCCTTGGGGTGTCTATTGATTAAAGAATGTGTCTCATTAAAACCTTACTAGGAAAACCCCTTTGGGATAAAAACCTAGTGAAGGAAAAAAAGTACATTATTTTATATAATATTGTTCTTTGCATCTTCTATTTCTCCCCTCATGTAAACTTACATCGTCAAGATGACGGAGTCCAATCTTGTGAACCAATTGCTCAAAAGTTCTCCTTGGCAAAGACTTTGTAAATAAATCTGCTATATTTTCACATGAGCGAATCTTTTGGATCTCTACATCACCATTTCTTTGAAGATCATGAGTGAAAAAGAATTTTGGAAGAATATGTTTGTTCTGTCTCCTTTAATATATCCTTCTTTCAATTGAACAATGCATACACTATTGTCTTCATATATTGTTGTTGGTTTAATTTTTCCCAATGATAAACCACAAGTTTGTTGCACATGTTGAATTATAGACCTTAGTCAAACGCATTCACGACTTGTCTCATGTAATGCTAAAATTTTTGCATAATTTGACGATGTTGCTGTTATTGTTTGTTTCACAGATCGCCATGAAATCGTTGTGCCACCACATGTGAACAAATATCTTGTTTGTGATAATAATAAAATATATAAAATTTAAGTATATTATTTTAGCCCCTCCAAATTTTGATTAAGATCCGTCTGCAAGTCTAATTTTGTTGTGAAACCAGTTTAGATCCAAATATTTACTGTTTTAAATTTAGATACATTTCTAAACTCATATTTTTATTAAAATTCCAGGATCATACAATTACTTAATTTTCAACTGAAGCAAATTCTTATTTTTAGAGCCACTTGGTTCAAGTAAAGTAAAAGATGTAAAGATCATTTCTAAATAAAAGAATCTCAAAAATCAATTCCAACTGAATATTATACCAACAAAATTAAGAATAAAAAGTATACGATCTGATAGTGAAATATTTTTACACAATCACCTAATCACAAATCACTGTATATAATAAGTTTATTAACTTCTAGAATAACTACTTTAAAAAAAAATACAAAACATGATTTTTTATTAGTTGACAGTTAAATTTTTACATTCACAGTGCATGCGTATTAAGCCCTAATTTTTAAAAATTGGTATATAAAAAAATTGAACTTAAATTAACACAGCAAAATCCATGGCATATTCTAGGAGCAGACACGTAGATTTTTTTTTTTCACATAATTTCAGGAGTTTGCATAGACATAATTCATGGCAAAATCAGCACTGCAACAATTTGGTTGTTAAATAATGTGGTTCAGATTTTAGTGAATTCTAGTCTAATTCAAATAATAAGTTTAGACTATCCAAAGTTCAAAATCCATAAAAGTAAAATAGAAAATTTGCTTTTTGAAAAATTAATAAATATGGATCCAAACTCAAATCCAGATTTTAGAAAATAGAATTTTAGTGAATCAAATTAGACCAAAACTAGATTGGATCAGACAAATTAGATATTTTTGCGCCTTATTTTTTGGTATTGTGTTTGAGTGGACTTAATCGTACCTCTGCTTGTTAATTTTTTATCGATTTGGTCTTAACTTTTGAAAATTTCCTGCATTAGTGTCTTAGAGTGGATTTATGAAACTTTTCTTGTTTTCTTTTTGATGTGGCAACCTCAAAATAAATTGCGACAGGATAGCGATAAAAAAAAACATTAATCAATTTTAACAAAACAAAATTTTAGAAAAAGGGAGTTGTCACCGTAGTTTTAGGAAATTATGAAAAACCTAAAAAAAGTCTATAAAATCGGATCAGGTTCGGAAGTCGGTTACGTGTGGAGAATGTATTAATACCATATATGTTCGTCCTAAAACGGTCTCTTCTATGTAATTGTTCAAAACTAATGAAATTTTCAAATATTTATTCTTCCCCCAAAAATATAATAAAACATACTAATATAAATAAATAAAACATTTTTAAAATTTTTGTAATTGGGTTCAACAAGATGATATTACTCCTACGTATTTTTATAAAGATGAGAAATTAGGGTTATATAGCTTTCTTAAAAACAAATAATTAAAAAATTGTTATTTGATTAATATCTTTTTTGATTTTAAATTTTAATATATTTTTATATTTATCAGGTAAATTCGAGACTTAACATTTAAACAAGTCCGATACAAAACATGATGATTAATTTTAATTATAAAATATTTAATTATCAAGTAAGTCCGAGACTTAAACATAATAATTAGTTTTATATAAAATCAAATTTCTTATAAAACTTTAGATTCTATTATCTAGTAAGTCCAAGGCTAAACATAATAAAAAAAATTATTTAAGGGTTAAACATTTAAGTATTAAGCAAGTCGAGATTAGACATGATAATTAATTTTAATTTTTAAAATATTTAATTATCAAATACGTTCGAGACTTAACATAAAAATTGGTTTTATTTAAAATTAAATTTCTTATAAAAGTTTAGATTTTATTATCAAGTAAATTCAAGACTTAACCTAACTTAATAAAGAAATTTTATTTAAGAATTAAACATTTAAATATTAACTAAGTTTCAGACTTAACATGATAATTAAATTTATTTAAATATAAAATAAAAATCATAATTATTAAGTAAGTTTAAAACTTAACATAATAATATTCAGTAGTTTCCAACATTAAACAAGAGGTAATTTTGATAGAAAGAGAAAAATCAATCTATATGTAATAAAACTCAAACTAAACATGAAATAGAGGTATTAATATCAAAAACAGGGGTGCAGATTGCATATACCTCAAACTAATGCAAGTGTAAATATTAAAACACAAGGTGCAAACAGTAATAAAAATAGGGGTGGCATGCATTAAAAAGTGGGGGTTAGGCGAAGCAAATAGCCTATGGAGAACAAATAGGTGTGCAAAGAATAAAAAGGGTCCGTGAAGAACAATGATTGATTGACCCAAATTTACGTTTTCTGATGTTTCTATCTTCATCATTTATTACATGTCTTTCACCTATTATTATAATTTTTTTTATTATTATTTTTTTACTTTTAAAGCTAAAACCTAAAAGAACTAAAACGAAAATCAAAACCTTTAGAATCTAACATTATATTTAGGAGTGTAAAAAATCCGTATCAACATATAAAATCTGGGACGAGTAATAAATAGATATTAAAATTGAATATCTATAAATAACAGGTAATTTTTATAATTGCATGTTAACGGAAGATATCTGTAAGAAAAAGAATGTATGTGAAGGGTTAGTGATTGCTGTGAGAAAAGAATGTGTGTGTGAAGGTTTAATGGTTTTAGTGTGCGCGTGAGTGTTTTGTGTTTGTTCGTGAGTGTGAAATAAAGTGAGAATAATTAGGATGAGTGATAAGTGAGTGTGTAAGGTGTGTGTTATGTATGAGTGATGTGAAAAAAGTGAGTGGAGTGTGGGTTGTGTGTGTTAGTGTGAGGTTTGTAAAAGAGAAAAGGGTGAGGTGATGAAAATGGGTCAATGGAGTGTGGGTCCCACGGCTTTGTGAAAGAGAAAAAATGTGACTGGAAACAAAAATACATGTGGCAGCTTTGTATAGAAGGAAATTCTTAGAGGAAAGAAAAGAAGAAAATAGGGTTATAGATAAAAATAATAATTGGCTTTTTGGAACAAGATCATGAGTGGTAAGAAAATAAAATAATAGTGAGATAATAAGAAAGCGGGTTTCTATTATTGTTATTACTATTTATTTTCTATTATTATTATTATTATTATTATTATTATTTATTTCTATTTCTATTTCTATTTCTAATTAACTTAAATATTTACTTTTTTTCCTTTAAATTTTAAATTTTTTCTTTTTACAAACTTTATTATTATTTTTTATTTCTATTACTTTTATTTATTATTAATTCTCTATTTATTATTATTTTTAAATACATTTTATTGACAAAATCAGATGTTCACGAGAAGTATCATTGTTTCCTTTTAATTTTGACTTGATATTATACATTTCAATCATTTAGCACTAGATTTAAAATACAATTTATAATGAAAGCTAGAAATTTTAATTACTTTCCAAAAACTTAAATTTTAATTATTATAATAATTTTCAATAATGTTTTGAAATCAAAGTAATTAAGTTTCTCCACAATTATGTAACATAGGTGAACTATTGAGACATTAATTGTAATTAATTTCTAATATTTTTACACAAAATAATTTTAAGATTTTTTTAAATTAAAAAAAAAGGAAAAATGAAAATCGAAAAAGAGGAATGTCAAGAAATTCAAAATTCATAGTATGTTTGTTATAGTTCTTTAATGATTAAGATTCAAGTTTGAACAATTATCTTATACAATTATGTTTTAGGTATATGAAGTTGTTCGATCATCTTCTATGGGTCGTCGTTTTTGTCGTCTGCTCTATTTGTCAACACCGATTAGTGATATCTATCAAAGGTTTTCAAATACCAAAGTTAGTTCGGTCCAATTATCAAAGTATTAAATGTGCAATTAAGAAGAGTAACCTACCACCTTACCTAGACTACTATTTATAGATTTTGTAATGGGCTTTAGATTAAGGCCGACCTAATTACGACCCAATTTCCTAAATCGCGATTAGAAACCTTAATTGGCAATTTTCCTATTTCGAGTTGTCTCGTTGGAATCGACCAACTAGTCAAGACTTAAGAAGATGACTTCCTTAGGCAAATGGTTAGTTAACCGTCCAGTTTCCTTCAAGATCGTACGACCCATACCATACACAGGCCCCCCCAAGCCCAAGTACATTAGAATGATTGCGAAGGGGTTTCATCGATCCTTGTGTCTATCAAAGAATACGAAATATTAGGATGTGCTAGATTGTTAAATGTGAAAAGATATGGCGATTGAGATGAAACGACGGTTGGGCTTCCCATATCTATAAATAAGGCTGGGGTTGACATGTCATTTTGACATCTTTTATCCCTACTTCTCACCTTGTCGCTCGTTTTAAATTCAAGGTAATAATGTCAACCATTTGTCTTTCTTTGTTTGAGGAGTCTTTTGGCCGTGACGATCAGGGGTATGCTAACAATCCATCGCCGTCGTCATCATTCAATTCCTCACTAGGTAGTCAGGGATCAACTGAGCGAGGTGTGGATTCGGCCAATAGCGTGGATGTAAATACTGAAGCTAATAATAAAGGTGTGGCTTTGAAAGAAGCAGTTCCAAGTGTTTCAATTGTAGAGCTGGATATTGAAGTATCAGATTAAGGTGATGACATGAACGTGACAATCGTAATTGGCTATGATAAGCTGTCACATAAGGTGCTTGAATATGCAACCCAATTTTGATTAGGGGCAGAGCTTTGTGACTATGCCAAGTGATTGTACGTAGGTACTCAACAATAGTATTACAAAACCAGTGATCAGTCTTCGAGTATGTAAGGGGAGCGACCAGGCGTGCCATGGTAGGCGTGCCATTTGCACTTCGTTTATATGTATGCTTGGCCTTTTAACGATTTGACTGTTAGGGTATCGTTCAACAAGTTTCAAATGGGGGTCATGCGTGAGTTCAACTTAGCACCCACGCAATTTCATAATAATAGTTGGGCATGTATTCAAGCCTTCAAAATCTTGTGTGGGGCCTGGATTTGTCTCCCATGCCCACTCTATTTCTTCATCAATTTTGTACACGATCAGTTAAGTTGAAACCATGGATGTCCTTGATTGTCGAGCAAGAGAATTGAATTTTTAACTTGTACATTGCTTCGTATAAAGGGTTCAAGAATGAGTTTTTTAAAGTTACCATAAAGGAGGCCGCTCGAGCACATTTTTATGATGCCGACAATCAGCCCAAGTTCCATTTTTAATGGACTCCAAATCCAAAGAAGATAACCTTATGACGACCGTCTCTGATGATCCCTGATGAGACGACGACATTGGCCATCCTCAACCAGCTCCCCCGCAAGTTCTCGACAAGGCAACTCCTAAAATGATACAGGTCATCGACCTTGTGTGGTGTTTTTTTTTTTGTGAGCAAATTTGCTTTCGTTTTTGCTTCGGGTCTTCCAAAATTAGGATGTCACTAATTGTTTTGTTTTCTACAGACAAGTATAATTGTATTTCCTAACCAGGTGTTGGTGTTGTCATAATAGAAGGACTTAACCTTCGTAAATGCACTATCACATTGATTGTCCCACTTGGCCATCGACTACTTTTTCATTACCTTTAGGATCAACTTGATCCATTTGGCGAGTCGAGGTAGGAACGTTGACAAGGAGGTTTGTCGGCCAATTAGTCTTTGTACTTCTTTCAAGTTTTACGGTTTCTGCAAGTCAAGGATGGTTGCACATTTATCTGGGTTGGCTTCTATCCCCCGGGCGGTTAGCATGAATCCGAGGAATTTTCCCGTTGCTACACCAAACACATCATTAGTAGGCTTTAATCTCTTATTATACCTTCAGATTTGGCTAATCACTTCCATGAGGGCCTCCACATGATTGCGGGCCCCAAGATTTGACCATCATGTTGTCCACGTAAACCTCTATTCAACTACCTATCTACTTCTGAAAGATTTTTTCCATAAGCCTTTGATAGGTGGTCCTTGCATTTTTCAACTCGAATGACATAACCTTATAATAATAGTTAATGGGTTTGCTGATAAAAGTCGTCTTTTCCTTATCTGGATGATACATGGGTATTTAGTTGTAGCTAGAATAGGCATGCAAAAAGTTGAGCACTTGATGGCCGAACGCTCCATCAATCAACTGATCAATGCTTGGAGGTCGATATGCGTCTTTAGGGCATGCCTTGTTTAAATCATTGAAGTGCGTACATATTCTCCACTGGCCATTAGGTTTTTTAACTAATATCATGTTGCCAACTACGTGGTGTACTTGATTTCACGAACAAAGCTGACCTCCTTTATCTTCTTAACTTCTGCCTTTGTTGCCTTTTGATAATGTTAATTTTTACCATTATCCAAGCTATATTTCATTAGCAAAAATCATCTCTTCCAAAGCATTTAACCTACTTAATCTTCAATTTTACCTTACTTTTGTAAATAAATACATTGTGGGTTACATTGATCTAAATATACCACTAATCCCCATTTTTGTGTCCTTTTTGTAGATTGGAAGCTTTGTTCCAAAAATCCAGACTAATGAGTGACCCGGAATAGCAAAGAGAGAAGAAAAATGTCAACAGGAAGCGCCTGGCGACGCAAAGCCAGCGCCAGGCGGAACAGACCGCCAGCTACGCGTCAGCCAAGCGCCAGACAGGCGCTACTGTTAGTCACCGCCTGGCGGCACTTGGTCACCGCCGGGCGGTAGCGGGAAGACTTGCCCCCTGTTTGGTGGCTTGCGCCTGGCGGTGAGACCCTTCCGCCAGGCGCCTGTTTTCGCTGATGTGTCAAGTAACCCTTTTTCTTCTGTTTTCGCGGAGGGAAACTGATCTTGGACACTTTGGAGCTCGAACAACACGTCTTGGAGCGCTTGGAGGTCTGCTAGGGCTTGTGGGAACAGCTCCATCTTCCTCTTTGTGTCTCCTCCCTCTTCCATTTCCATTTTGTAAGCTTGAGCTCTCCATGACAATGGAGAGCTAAACCCATTTTTGTTGGGGTTAGATGTAGCCACTGAACTCTTATGATTTTCGAATGGTTTGAATATATATATGCTTCTTCCATTGATTTCTAGTATCTTTGTTTATGCATTTAAAGCTTGCTTTGTTTTACCCATTCATTGCATGATATTTGGGTCATTAGGTATTGGAAAATATCTCTTGAAACCTTGAATTGGAACAAGATACCTAATGGAACTTGTATCTAGGAATGGAACTTGACCCATTAGTTGTCTTAAACCCTAATTTGTAAAGCGGGTTTGTTTATTTAGGAATTCAAGGAATTGACTCTAAATAAGGAAACCTAGGGTCATTCAACTAAGGGATTAGAGTTTGAGTAAACTTGTGGGTTGACATTAGTAATTAATGGAGAAGAGTTTTATTGCTTAATTTACATGAGAGTGAAGTAGGTGAAGTCTAACTCCAACAATATCAATCCATTGCATTTATAGCCTTTACCATTTTCTAGAGTCTTCAAATATCCAAGTTCAATTTTTAATTGTTTATGAAATATTTACTTTCTTGCATATAAAAACCCAAATCTTGAATATATTCATTAGTTTAAATTAATCACTAATTACACAATTATTTAGTATACACGAGTCTCTTGGGAAACGATATCCCGGTCTTACCGGTTACTACTTGCGCGACTTGGTACACTTGTCAAAGTCATAACACCTTTCTCCTTTCTTCACTTAGCCAACCCATTTTTTGAGCCACCAGGCGAGCTTTACCCAGTGGACATGACATCATGGTGTATACCTGGCATATCAGTCGATGTCTAAGCGAACAAGTCCTTATATCTTCCAGCATAGTCAAAAGCAATATCTGATACCGTTTATAATATTTGACTATTCAATATTTCACTTATTGTGTTAATAATCTTCCTAAATCTCTGAGATTTTCACTTATTTGCAAAATAAATCCACACATTTATCTTTTCCACTTTTATTGAATAAAACCTAAAATATCAAATAAAATCCAAAAACAAAATAAAAATAAAACATAAAAATAAATAAAATAAAAACATGGTAATGTCAATTATTAATACAGGATCATTTTCAGGCCTATTGCATAACATTCTCACACGGTTTGCTAATCAACATGTACAGTTCTTGCATGGCTATTTCAAGCCTCAAACCCCTTATATGAAGGGTCATATTTCTGAACCGATCTGTGAAAGCTCAAAGTCATTTGTCCTTCTCTTGTTTAATATTGACTAGGGTAAAAGAGTTTATCTGGTGCGGTCGGCTAGTAGCGAACTAGGCTTTAAACATTGCCCTTAAGGTCGCAAAGCAATCGAAAAAATTGGGTTCTAGAAGTGAAAACCAAGCTGAAGCTTCCCTTGTCAGCAATGCAGGGAAGGTTTTACACCAAACAACATCAATTTTCGTGCACAATGACATTTGGTTGACATACATCCTCATGCACTCGTCTAGGTCGGTGGATCTGTCATATTTCTCGAACACCGACATCCTCCAATGATCGGGCAATAGACTAGAGCCCCGCAGTATAGGGAAGCCCAATTATGTCCATGGTCATCGTGGATGGGCCATCGTCCTTACAGGCCCCAAAGCTACTCTCTTGAACCGTTCGATCAGGTATATCACGTTGTTGGTTTGTGCTGAAATGGTCAGCGCGGGTGGTACTAAACCCTTAGGTCCTTTTCCTTGGCGCATGGTTGTGTTTTCAGAACGTAGAGCTCTCAACTCCTGCTCATACTTACATTACATCTCATCCATCTGCTTCTACAAGTTTTGTATAATCTCCATCTTGTCCATATGATCGTCTCATGCTTCTTCTAGTACAATGTTGCTTGTCATGAGATATGGTATTTGGTGTTTACATGAGAATAGGCCTTTACATGAGATAGCATAAGCAATAACAAGACTTGGTATTTGGTGAAATCCCTTAACAACCAAATGTGTCTTGCATCATTGAAAAGAGTCGTCTGTATTAGAAACCCATTTACAACCAATAACATTTGAACCAGATGGGATGTTAGTAAGAGTCCAAGTATTATTAATTATGCATATGAGCATTATATTATAACTGCATTTCTTTGAACCACTTAAGATTGACAAGATATTGTTTAAAGGTAGAAGATTCAATATAATTATCAAAAATAGTAACATTGTAAAGTTTGGGTTTGTTAATACCCAATTTAGCTCTAGTGACCATTGGATGCACGTTATCAGTAATGGAATCATCGTAGATGGTAGTAGAGAACATTCAACCACCTTTAAAGATAGGGTTGGAGAATTACAAGAAGGTGGGTTAACACCTACTACTTCAGAAGAAGAAACAAGAGAGAAAGAAGTAGTACATAGAAGACAAAAGTAAACACAACAAACTCGAATGATGCAAAACAGGGAATGCAGGAATAACGGAAATGTAGACTCGAAGAACAGGAAAGGCAAGATGGAATGTTAGTGTTTAAACACTAATATGGTATTAGATGAAAAACAATTTCCACAGCTTCCACCATTACCTTTTCTTTGTCGTTTCACCCATGATGTATATCTCTTTCTTGCTTATGACAACTATCAACAATGGAAATCTGATTGTACAATTTTCTTATCAATATCTCCTAGATATAAGAGTTGTTAAAAAAAAGGCATCAAGTTTCTCAAGTTCTCTACCTTCTCAAGTTCTCGGCCTTCTCAAGTTCTCAACCTCTCAAGGTTCTCGAACCAACCTCTCAAGGTTCTTGAACCAACCTTTCAAGGTTCTCGAACTAATCACTCTAGGTTCTCGAACCAATCTCTCTAGTATCTTGAACGAATCTCTCTAGGTTATCGAACCAATCTATTTAGGTTCTCTAACTAAAAATCTCTCTAGATTCTCCATTCTCTCAAGGTTTTTCAGATTCTCTACATCTCATTACCTTTCAAAATTGTTTCTTTCAAGTTGGATCTTCATAATCTTCATGCTCACCTTGAGAAGGGTGTTAGAGATATCTTTGATATTTTCTTTCCGATTTGTGTTATGATTTTTTGTTTTTCTGTGCTTGAATTTTACCTTTATATTCAATCATAATTCACTTATGTAAATGAATCTCATTCTCATACTTTCAATAAAGTATTTCTCTTCTAACTTTCTCTTGTGTTTAATCACTAACATGGAAGAAGAAGGAATTCAAATAGAAGTTAAAGGTTAAGGAAAAATGTGAAGTGTCTCAAGCACTAAAACGACACCATGAAGAAACACATTAAGAGAAAGGTCGTGTCACTTCAAACACCCTAGTCCAACATGTTTTAACATAATCCACATCAACGACGTTGCACCTTTGTAACTAATATTGACATAAATGCTTTGGAAGCATGTGACATCATAAAGACCTAACAAATCTCCATAAAAACCCCATAAAAGCAATCATTGATGGGGGTATATTTTTCAAATCATAAATTTTGGTCCTTGACAAACAAAAACTTGTATGTTGAGGGGTGAGCAAAATAAGCGAGACTGACCATAACAGATCAATCCAAATCAACAAATAAGAAGCATGTTGGTTTTAGATATGTAAAATAAGATGAAATAGGGTTTTGGGATTAATCTCCCTTGTGTAAACCCTACACAAAGGATAGTTTATTTATATTGATAATGGGCCAAACCCATAAATGCATAATGGGCTGAGCCCAACTACTAAACACAATATTATATCATCTAACACTCCCCCTCAAGTTGGTGCATACAAATCGTATGTACCAAGCTTGTTACAAAGATAATCAATTCTAGGTCCTCGAAGAGACTTAGTGAAAATATCTGCTAATTGATCACTTGAGTTGACAAACTCGGTCTTGATGTCCCCGGATAGGATTTTTTCTCAAATGAAGTGACAGTCAATTTCAATATGTTTGGTCCTCTCATGAAAGACAGGATTAGAGCTAATGTGAAGAGCAGCCTGATTGTCACATATGAGTGTCATTTGAGTGACATATCCAAATTGCAATTCTTGAAGCAATTGCTTAAGCCAAACAAGTTCATACGTGGCTAAAGCCATAGCTCTATATTCCGCTTCTGCACTAGATCTTGCCACAACACTTTGTTTCTTGCTCTTCCAAGAGATCAAATTACCACCAATCGAGACACAATATCCGGAAGTAGATATTCTGTCGGAAGGAGATCTTGCCCAGTCAGCATCTGAATAACATACAACTTTTGTATCAGAGTTGGAATCATATAGTAAACCTTTTCTAGGAGAGCTTTTGATATACTTTAATATGCGAATGACTGCATTCCAATGTTCTTCACATGGGGAATTAAGGAATTGACTCACCACGCTAACAGCAAAGAAAATATCAGGACGAGTAACAGTAAGATAATTCAACTTTCCAAATAATCGTCTGTACTGTTCAGGATCTGAGAAAGGCTCCCCTTGTTTTGGTAGAAGTTTAATATTAGGATCCATGTGTGTTTCTACCGCTTTAGAATTCATTAACCTAGTTTCCTCCAGAATATCCAATGCATATTTCCTTTGAGATATGACAATACCACTATTGGATTGTGCTACTTCAATACCCAAGAAATACTTGAGTTTTCCAAGATCTTTGGTCTGAAAATGACGACAAAGATGTTGCTTTAAGAGGGAGATGCCAAGGTTGTCGCTTCCTGTGAGAACAATGTCATCAACATATATTATTAAGTAGATACATCCAACACTAGAGTGACGATAAAAAACTGAATGATCCACTTCACTACGAGACATGCCAAATTTTTGAACAACACTACTGAATTTTTCAAACCAGGCCCGAGGAGACTGCTTTAGGCCATATAAAGATTTGTGAAGACGACAAACCAATCCAGAAGACTCCCCCTGAGCAACAAAACCCAGAGGTTGTTCCATATAAATTTCTTCATTCAAATCGCCATTGAGGAATGCATTTTTTACATCAAGTTGGTGAAGAGGCCATTGGCGAAGAGCAGCCATGGCAATGAATAAGAGAACAGATGCCATCTTAGCCACTAGAGAAAAAGTATCACCATAATCCAAACCAAAGATCTGTGTGTAACCTTTGGCAACAAGGCGAGCTTTGAGACGGTCAACAGTACCATTAGGGCCAACTTTGATAGCATAGACCCACCTGCAACCAACAACAAATTTTCCAAATGGTAATTGGACAAGATCCCATGTTCCACTATGCTTGAGAGCACTCAATTCATCAAGCATGGCCTGACGCCAACCAGGGTGGGCTAATGCATCACCTAAAGATTTTGGAATTGATAAAGAGGAAATAGACGAAAGGCATGTATAGAAAGATGAAGAGATTCTATGATAACTCAAAGCAGCATAATGAGGGGAATGATTACGGGTAGAACTCATACCTTTACGAAGAGAAATGGAAAGATCAGACTCGGTTGTTGGAACCGGAGGAGAAAAATAACTTGGCACTTGATGTGAGTCATGTGTTGGTGGTTGGCAGTGTCTTCTGCTATAAACATGAAGAGGTGGTCTATCCGCAATAGGTACACTCGGAGGTGGCTGAGGAGAATCCGATGTGGCACTGGAAGTGGGCACACTAGGAGGATCACACATAACAGGGATATCTATAGTAGTAGATGGTGGCTCACAACGAGAAGAGGGGTGTGTGAAGTAAAAAGAAGACTCGTCAAAGGTGACATCAGCGGAGATAAAATGACGGTTGAGGGAAGGAGAGAAACACTTATACCCTTTTTGAAGGATTGAGAGAGATATTCACGACCATTATCACTCCACAAATTTCGAATAGAAACCCCAAATTGTGTTTTAATTTCATGAAAGAATGATTGAAAAATAAAGAACAACTCAGAACGATTTTTCATTAAATATAACCAAGTACATCTTGAATAATCATCAATAAAGGTAACAAAATACTGAAAACCTAAAGTAGACTTAACACGACTAGGTCCCCAAATGTCCGAATGAACTAATGCAAAAGGGGACAAAGCCCGTTGTGAGACACTACAAAGAAACGAACTACGACTATGCTTTCCTAATTGACAAGACTCACACGACAAACTAGATAACTTGGACAAGTTGGGGACAAGTTGTTGCAGTTTGGCAAGGCTGGGATGACCAAATTGTGCATGAAGAAGGGATGGTGATTCCATAGCTGCGCCAACATGTGAAGGAGGACGAAAATGATACAGACCATGAGACTCACATCTGGTGCCAATCATGTGTCTCGAACTCCGGTCCTGTAAATAAATAGAATCTTTGGTAAAGGAAATAATACAATCAAGAGAATGAGTTAGCCGACTGATAGATAATAAATTGAATGGAGACCCAGGAACATAAAGAACATGATCAATGGATATGGATGGAAAAATATTAACAGTACCAACACCATGAGATGAAACTCTAGACCCATAAGCCATTGTAACTGAGGGTAAATGATCCGGACAAGACAAAGAAGAAAACAAAGATTTGTTACCAGTAATATGGTCTGTGGCGCTTGAGTCGAGAACCCAAGGACCAAGAGAATCAGAGTGAGTCAGGCCAACAAATGATGTACCTGTGCGTGCAACAGAGGCAGATGTAGTGGAACTAGAACTCTAACGTTCCTCATACCATTTGAGAAAGTCGTTGAAAATGGCAGGGTGCCCCGTGGTATCAGATGAAGCAGGATCCACAGTTGCTGATCGGGGAGGAGGATCAGAGTGAACCACTGCAGCAGACCGAGGAGGACGTCCATGTAGAGCATAACATTTGTCAATCTTGTGGCCTAATTTGCCACAATGGTCACACTTGGGTCATCCCTTTCCCGGCTTGCGAGAACGATTATGATCATCCCGCTGAGAGACCGAGACTGAGGAATCATCAGCACAAGTAGCTGTATCAATAATTTGTTTTCTTGGCACACGTAAAAGGGAAGAACTAGTAGCAGTGGAGTTGGGCACAACAGGAGACCCCAAAATCTGGTCGCGAACATGGGAATATTCATCAGAAAGACCATGTAATGCTAACAACATAAAGAACTTCGACCGTTGCTCAAGTTCTTCAACTGGAGTGGAGGCAGGAGGGAATAACTCATTAAACTCATGGAGAAGGGCATGAATTTTGCTCAAATATTCAGCCATGGGTCCAGGACTCCGCAGAGCAACAACCATGAAAAGATCCTGACAAACACCATAAAGACACTGAGTGTCATTGGTGTATAACAACTTGGCCTGTGCCTAAACGTCTGAACATATTTCATATGAACGAAACATTTGTTTCAGTGAAGAGTTAATGGTGGACTTAATGACGATGCATAATTGGGCATCAATTTTCGTCCAGCGGGAAACTTCATCTGCAGCAACTGTAGTTACACTCTGGGTGAGATGATCTTCATATCCTTGACTCTTGAGCCAAAGTTTGATATCGGATGCCCATGTCGTGTAATTTGTGCCATCCAACTTGTCAATGGATAAATGCACATTGACGTAGTTAGTATAAACAGAGGGTTCAGACAGCGGAGTGCTTGAAGACGACACACCCGAATTGGCAGCGGAAGAAGCCATAGAGGGAGAAACCCTAAAAATTCAAGGTGCTCCGATTGAAACAACAACCACAGATCCAGAAAGAGCTCAAGAAGGCGATTCAGGCGAAGTTGATCGGCGCAAAAAATGACCGGCGACGCGCCGTCACGCGCGGCGGAGAGGGGGTGGCTGCCGGAGCTTGCGGCGGCGCGTGAGAACTCCGATGACGGTGATCTCTGCGACGTTGGAGTCGCATGGCCGAGATGAACAAAACCGTCTGGTCGTCGGTCGAAATTGCAGCTCCGGCGACGACGGCGACGACGGCGGAGGCGACGGTGACGGCGGCAGAAGCGGCAACAATGAGCGACTGGACAGTGACTGTAGTAAACTAACCTAAGCTCTGATACCATGTAAAATAAGATGAAATAGGGTTTTGGGATTAATCTCCCTTGTGTAAACCCTACACAAAGGATAGTTTATTTATATTGATAATGGGCCAAACTCAGAAATACATAATGGGCTGAGCCCAACTACTAAATACAATATTATATCATCTAACAAGGTCAATCCGGGTTTTAATGGATAAAAAATTATGGGTAAAGCAAATAGTTACAGTCGGATATGGATCAGAAAAATAATCCCAAATACAAGACCCGACCCATTAAGGTTTTATTATTATAATTTTTTAATAGTTGAACTCTTTACCATCTAAACCCTAGCCTGCCAACCCCTTTTCTCTTGTTCTTCTCCTGCAGTCTCTTCCCTTTCCTTCTGCAACTTTCTTTTCTTCTTCAAATTTGATCACTCCTGGTGCTCATTGGAAGGTGTTGAACTTTCCCATCACATAAAGGTGTTTTTGTTTGGGTGGTGGTGCGACTTTATAATGCAGATCTGCGTGGATGGAGGCTTGATCTACATAGTCGTGGTGGTTGTGTGTGGAGGCTTCTCCTTAGTTGTTTAGCACATAAAGGCTTGATCTCCAATGTGTTGCTCTCAAAGTCCACTGCGGCGTCGTTCGCAATGGCGAGTTGGTGCTCGCCTTCGAATGGGAGAGGGGAGAGGAAGAGACTACGACGGGGGCTAAGGTCGTAGGCGGCGAGGGTGTTCAAAGGAGGATGAAGGGTTAGGGCATTGATAGTGATAGTGTTAGTGGAACGCTGCTGATGAGCTTATTGTGTGGGTTGCGCTGCTGTGGTGAATATATGATTGATTTAAAGGGATATTAACATAACAAGTAAATATATTCTCCATACCGATTGATTTGAAATGTCTATAAATACATCATTCTATCACAAGAAGTAATCAATCGATACCTCTTATTCAAATGCTATTTTATTATTATAATATTATCCATCCAATCTTATTGACTTAACCAGAGAGTTTTGTAGGTAATTTTCCCTCCATCCATATCAACGAGCTCAGAAGATCATCACTCTATATCATAGATCCGGCCATTGAAGATTTTTCATCCATTTGAGATACTACCAGTCAAATTTCCGATAAAAACACTAATATTTATATTAAAGTTCATCATGGAGGACTCTATCATTGTTGGATGCATATTCTTCAGCCCTGAACAATCCATGCAAAATTCGTTAGTAATTTTACCTCTCTTACTTTCTTAAGAATTATTTATACTATTTACTGAAATTACTTTTTCACATAATAAAAGCCACTCTCTTGCAAAATATATCACCCACAAGTGTGCTTTAACAAATAGAAAGGGACAGAGAAATAAATAAATGCACAAATAAAAGCACATAAATAATAAATTATATATAATCCCAACATAAAAACAAAACAAAATAAAAGTCATTACCAGTCCTCTTTTAGACCAAGACAAAAAACAAATAAAATATAACAAAATTTCTTAAACCAAAGTAATGACTAACCATTCGTAATAAAAACACTCTTTATAATATTTGAGGTTTTATAATATTTGTAAAAGTAAGAAGTTAAAATAAACCTTCTTAATAGAAACAGAATTGAGGTTTTATAATATTTGAGTTTAGAGTTCCCACGGTATACAAAAACTTTTTTTTTTCTTTTTACTTTTAAAATGAGTATAATATAAATGCATGCACACATAAGATCCAATCTACATGGATACGTAATTTTTTTTTTATAATGAATTTTAAGAAATAATAACTTAAAAAAGTACAATTTAAATAAAAGTATAAGCGTCAAAGGAAACTTTGAAAGAGTATTTATTTGATTAGGGTGAATCGAAGTCACTAGCATTAGTCCCGTTCTGTGTTATATATATATATATATATATATATATATATATATATATATATATATATATATATATATATATATATATATATATATATATATATATATATATATATATATATATATATATATATATAAGCTTTATGGATATAACTAATAAATTATTAGAAACATATCTAATAAATCAGAATCAGTAAAACATATCAATTATACTGATTAATTTTATAAGAATTAATTTTAATAAAATAAACAAAACAAGTTCTAATTCAAATTGATATATAATTTATATTTAAGTTATGAGTCACTTACTTTTGCACTTCAACATTGGTATTGACTTCAAGATTGGAATCGATGGACACATCGCTCTCAATTTGAATTGTTGGTGGAAATGGAGGAATGTAAGAATCACTGAGAATATTAAAAAAAAAATAGTAATTATATATATATATATATATATATATATATATATATATATATATATGTGTGTGTGTATATATATATATATTATAATTAATGTTTGAGGGCAGTGGAGAATTATAATACAAAAAATAAGCATCTAAGTCACCGAATTTACGTTTATCAGCGAGAAATTACACGAACAAAAATACAGTAATATTTTTGTAAATAAAATGAAGCGTTTTATGTTAGACTTTTTTTTATCCGATGTAAAATAAATCATTTTATGTTAGACTTTGTAGTATCTGATATAAATAATCTATTTGACGTTGAAAAAAAAAATATGTCTCACGTAAAATGTTATTGTACAAATATCAGAATATGATTTGTCCTCATTTTTCATTATGCAAAACAACGAATTACATTGGACACTTATATAAAATGACAAAAATTTACTTCGAGTAATTTTCATGTCGTAAATTTCCGTGTCCTGTATAGTGACGAGAGACATATCTTTAACATAAAAAGTCAAAAATAATTTACACGAAAAGCCTTCACTCTCTTAGTGGTGAGAATTACTTTGAGTTCTATTAAAAAAGAATAAATAATTATTTTGTAAAAAAAAAGATATTTGAATTGTTAATAATATACTTTTGTACTTTGAGTCTTATAAAAAAAAGAGTTAATCATTTTTTATTTGTAATTAATATATAATTAGTATTTGAGTAATTAGCAATATTCTTTTGCAGTTCAAGATTGAAATTGACATTCTTTTTTAGAATTAAAATTTGTTATGGGTATGAGAGAGTGTTAGGATCACTTTGTCTTTTTTTTTTTAAAATAAAAAATGTCAGTCATTTTTTATTTATTTATAAATATAATTGATATTTTAGATATCAACAACATGCTTTTGCATTTTGAGGTTGAAATTGTTGGACACATTCTTCTTAAGTTTGAGTTGATAATAGAGATGAGATAGTGTGAGAATATTTTCAGTCCTCTTAATAAAGAGTTATTCATTCTTTTATATATAATTTATATTTGACTTAACAAAATACTTTTGTACTTTAAAATCAAAATTGGTTTACATATATATCAATTATATATCCTTCAAAGTTTAATGATGGTGGAGATGAAGGAGTTTAATGATCACTTTGAGTTTTATTAAAAAAAGAGTTAGTCACTTTTTCTTTTTATATATATATGATTAATATTTGAGTTATTAGAAAATACTTTTGTACTTCGAGATCAAAGTTACATTACACATTAAAAAGATAGCATTTTTTGTTTTGGTATATAATTGATATTTGAGTTATCAACATACTTTTGCACTTTGAGATCGGAATTGCTTGATACATTCTTCTAAATTTTTATATAATTGATATTTGAGCTATAAACAAAATACTTTTGCATTTTGATATTAGAATTTTTTGCATTTTGATATTAGAATTTCTTGACATGATCTTTCTGAGTTTGAGTTAAAGATAGAGGTGAGAGGATATTTTTGAGTTCTATTAAAATAAAGTCAACAATTTTTAATTCATATAAATGTTTGTGTTGTTCAACATACCTGTTTACTTCAATGTTGTTGGAATCGTTTGGCACATTCTTCTGAGTTTGAGTTGGTGATAATAATAGAGAAGTGTGAGGATCACTTTGAGTCCTATAAGGAAAAGGGTGAATAATTTTTTATATATAAATGATATATCATTGGTATTTGAGTCATTAAAACAAAATACTTTTACATTTCGTGATAAAATTTCTTTAACACATTGTGTAAAAATAAATTTGAATCCTATTATAGTAGAGTCCATATTTTTTATATATAAATAATATTTATGTTACATATTAAGAAAGTAATTTTGCACTTTGAATTGAAATTACTCGATACATTTTTCTAAGTTTAAATTGGTAATGGAAATAGAGGATTCCGAGGACAGCTTTGAGTATTATGAAAAAAAAAGTCAATGACTTTTTATATACAATTGATATTTGAGTTATTAAGGACATATTTTATATTTTGGATATGAATCCATATTCTTTTGAGTTTAAGTTGGTAATAAATGTGAGTAATTTTTTATTTATCATTGATATATAATTAATTAATATTTGAGTTATTTACATACTTTTGCACTTTGAGATTGAATTTAACAAATTATTTTGGTTGAGTTTATAGTAGAAGTGGAAGACTGTGAGAATCACTTTAAATTTTATTTAAAAAATTAATAGTTTTTTATATATATAATTAATATTTAAGTTATTGACAACATACTTTTGTATTTCGAAATTTGTATATAAGTTATTGTCATGTTGTTTTGTGTTTAAGGTTGTTGTAAAGATGGAGAATTACAAGAATAACTGAGTCCTATTAAGAGAATGATAGTTTTTTTTACATATAACACTGATATTTAAGTAACTAATTACATACTTTTGCTGTTCAAGACCATATTTAATTAATACATTCTTCTGAATTTTAGCTCGTGGTGGAGATGAGGAAATATAAAAATCACTTTCAGTTGTATTAACAAATATTCAGTAATTTAACATTAATTCTACTTTTCTTTTCTATATTTGATTATCTTCTTCTTTTTTTCTTTTTCATTCTCTACCTTTCTTTTTCTATCACACACCAAACTCAAAATTAATCTCTCTCAAATAAATTTAAAAATTTATACATTCAACAAAAATATATATACACAATCATCAGTATTATTTTGAAGCATAGATATTTTTTATAGTAGATAATTGTAAACTAATATTAAAAACATTAAGTTTTTGATAGGAAAACTAATTCAGTCAATTCATTAAACTTAAAAAAATGATTTAATACAGTAAACAGAAGAAAAAAAAAGAGATATTAGTAAAACAACATACATACATTTGTATATCTGCATCGGAATTCTGCAATGCGTTCTCAGTTTGAGTATCTACTGGACACTGTGCTTCGTCAATATCACTTCCATTTCATTATATATAAAAAAAAATGCACACACATATAAACATAACATTATATAAGGTATAGTAAAATACAAGATTTATTGCTAACAAAATGTACAAGAGCATGCATGATTGAAATATTTTGAGAATAAAAATATATTGAAATATATTAAGAAAAAGCACATAAACCAAAACACCTCAGATACATGATAAACTAAATAATACTATTATTTGTAACTTACTATTCATCATCTTCTAGAGAAAGTAGGCGACGTGTGTGATTATCACTTTGAGCTCTGTATAAAAAAATTGTAAATAGAATAAGAATATAAAAGTACTTTTGGTCTTCCTAATAAGTGATTTTAAATTTAATTCATTGTAGCCAAATCAAATCATCAATGTTAAGTTTGTTTCTGATTATATCTTATAATTTGATCTAATAATTGATCAAGAGGATTTGACAAGAGGATCAAGAGGATTTTAAAAGGGTTTCTTGAAAGAAGTGATAACAGGTAAAAACATATCATACCTTATGACAGAAGTGGGAGAAAGATGATGCAGCAACAGTGATGAAAGAAGGAGTGGAAGAAACGCGATCACACCCTTTTGAAAAGCCATTTCAAAAAAAAAAAGTTGTGAAGTTATTGTTGTTTGAGTCTGATTCTTGTGGAGAACTGTGATTGTGAAGAAAAAATGAAGTGATATTTATAGGGATTATAGAATATGCTAGTGGCATTGTTTAAGAATAGTTTGGGTACTGTATGAAACTTGTCTCTTTTTTTTCTTGCTTCAGCTTTGTCCCTTTGGAATATTTTAACCGAAAATTAAGTGAGTTGACCTCATCACTAACAATTTCCATCTCACACAACAAATGAGGAAGTGTTGTATGAATTATTTGATATTATTTGTAATCGTGTTGACTTTTACAAACAGTATGTAATTATTTGTCTGAAAAACAATTTAAAACACAGTTTTCTAAGTCAAATGATGTAAACAAATATTAAAAGGGGCAAGTTGTTGTGAGAGCACGGATTTTCCGGATGAGAGACAAATAAAAGACTGTTGGTAACGATTCTTCTTTTTATTTATTTTTGTTGCATAGGTTTAACGAGTCTAAGTTCTATTCTTTTCACATGTTTTTGCTTCAATAATGTAAGAAAGAATGAGAGTCATTGATTATGTATAATGTGAACACGTTCTGTTTATAAACATGCATCTTTTTGTTGAAAGAAAAAACAAAGTATATGATAGATATTTAGAGAACATTCAACGATCACATCCCAAAAAATATTCTGTATTCTAAGAAATATCATTTGAGGGTGATTTTAAAATTGTGATAACGTAAGGCAAGACTTTGAAAATGACTTTTTTTTTTTCTCATATAGCAATGCTCCAAGAAAATTTGTACGAATAACTAAGTCACAAATTTAAATTGGTCTCTAGTTTAAAAATAGATGTTAAAACTTTAGTAGATAAATTTAGACTTCAATTCATAAACTAAATATAATTTTCTATTAATAATAAAATTTTGTTTAGATTTTTTAATAAATTTTAGTTCATAAAATGATATTTAACTTAATCAGAATATATAATGACTAACTAATTATCTTTTGTCTCAAAATTTGGTCGCTATTAAATGATTTTCTTTAGGGGTGGACATGGATTGAATTTTTAATGATCCAATCCACATCATTTTTAGATTCAAATAATTGGATTACATTTTCAACCCAAATCCATTTTTTTAGCAAAACAAGTTCGGATTTTTTAAAATCTAGATCCAAATATTTGGATCAAGATTTAAATTCATTCCAAATATTTGGATCAAGTTCAAAATTCAGAATCCATTTTTTATAAAAGAAATTTAAATTGAAATCCACATCATTTTAGATCCAAATAATTGGCCTAGATTTTCAATCCAAATCCATTTTTTTAGCAAAACTAATTCGGATTTTTTTAAAATCTAGATCCAAATATTTGGATCAAGATTTAAATCCATTCCAAATATTTGGATCAAGTTCAAAATCCAGAATCCATTTTTTATAAAATAAATTTAAATTGAAATCCACATAATTTTAGATCCAAATAATTGGACTAGATTTTCAACCCAAATCCATTTTTTTAGCAAAACTAGTTCGGATTTTTTTAAAATCTAGATCTAAATATTTGGATCAAGATTTAAATCCATTCCAAATATTTGGATCAAGTTCAAAATCCATAATCCATTTTATATAAAAGAAATTTAAATTGAAATCCACATCATTTTAGATCCAAATAATTGGACTAGATTTTCAACCCAAATCCATTTTTTTGCAAAACTAGTTCGGATTTTTTAAAAATCTAGATCTAAATATTTGGATCAAGATTTAAATCCATTCCAAATATTTGGATCAAGTTCAAAATCCAGAATCCATTTTATATAAAAGAAATTTAAATTGAAATCCACATCATTTTAGATCCAAATAATTGGACTAGATTTTCAACCCAAATCCATTTTTTTTGCAAAACTAGTTCGGATTTTTTAAAAATCTAGATCCAAATATTTGGATCAAGATTTAAATCCATTCCAAATATTTGGATCAAGTTCAAAATCCAGAATCTATTTTTTATAAAAGAAATTTACATTGAATTTTCTAAAACTTGTGTCCTGAAGGAAAACATGACTCAGTCTGTACAAGTCGTCGGGCACGACTCGTCTGAGTTGTCAGGCCGACGCATCCTAGTCCCTTTGAGTCTTCGGGCCTGTCGGGCCCATTCGGGTCATCGGGCCCACCTAGCCCGTTCGGTTCTTCGAGCCCGTTGGCCCGTTCAGTTCTTCGATCCCATTTAGCCCGTTCGGGTCTTTGGGCCTTCCTGACACGTTCGAGTCTTCGGGCCTGCCTGACCTGTTTTGGTCATTGGCCCTGCTTGGCCTATTCGGGTCTTTGGCCCCTCTTGCCCGCTCGGGTCTTCGGGCCCGCCTAGCCCGTACGGGTCTTCGGACCCGCCTAGCCCGTTCGGATCTTCAAGCCCGCCTAGCACGTTCGGGTCTTCGGGTCTTTGGGCCTGCCTGGCTTGTTCGGGTCTTCGGGCCTACCTGGCTGGTTCGGGTCATCGGGCCCACTTGGTCCATTTGGATCTTCGGGCCCGCCTGACACGTTCGGGTCTTCGGGCCCGCCTGGCCCGTTTGGATCTTCGGGCCCGCCTAGCCCGTTCGGGTCTTCGGGCCCGCCTGGCCCATTCAGATCTTCGAGCCAGTCTGGCCCATTCGGGTAGTCGGGTCCATCTGGCTTGTTTGAGTCTTCAGGCCCGTTTGACCCGTTTGAGTCTTTAGGCTCGCCTGGCCCATTCGGCTCATCGGGCTCAGCATATATTTCTTGGTCATTGAGCCCGTTCAGGTCATCGAGCTCTCCCGAATTTTCTGGGTCATTGGGCCCAATCGACTCGTCTGATTTGTCGGGCCCTCCTAGCTCGTTGATATCTTTAAGCCCGCCCAACCTCTTATGGTCGTCGGACCTACTCGGTCCGTACAGGTCATTGAGCAAGGCCTGTCTGAGTCTCAATTTAGCCTAGTCCATCTCAACATTTAGCCTAACGCAACTAAAAATTTAAACTGAAAATCTGGATTAGATTTTTTGGATTATCCATATTTGAAAATCTTGATTTATAGAATTGATATCCAATCCATAAAATATATAAGATGTAGATTATATTGAAATCCAGATCCATTAAATGGATTTTAAATAGATTAGATTTTTAATAAAAAAGATTTTAAATGGATTGGATCAAAGCAAAAGTGGATTGGATCAAGAAAATTAGATGTTTTGCCCACCCTTAATTTTCTTGTAGTATCAGCTAGTGTGTTAAAATTCAGTAGGATGGTTGAAAATTTTAAATTGTTAATCCCTTTTGGTTCTATCGATCTAATCCGCCTAATTGACGGGTCAAATTGACTTGTATTTTTAATTGAAAATTAAAATCAAAATCAAAATAACTTAAAAGATTATTCTTTCTATATTATATTCTTTCATAGATTTAAATATATAATAATTTTATAATTTAAATCATTAATACTTACTATAAGACCCTAGAAAATGGCGTTTTAAAAAGTGATAGTGGTTTAAAAATAGTGAGACTCGATTATTTTAATAGAAAAAGGTTTTAGTATAAATAGAATTGTTATAAACGAGTTTCATTATTTTAAAACACACTATCTATCTAGAAACCACTTTTCTAGAGTTCTCTGACTTCTCTCTAGAGGTTCTGTCTCTCTGCTCGTCTGATTGAAGAACCGAGACCGTAGGATTGATCCTCTCGGCAAGCTCTTCAAATTGGACCGATCAATTTCTCCATTTGTGTAAGTTGAGTTTCTGCTCTCTTTTTAGTCTTTTCTATTTTTTGTTGCATGCGAGCTCTCTTCCGCTTGCATGCGACGTTTTAATCATCAATATGAGTCTTTGCTGATCAGTGATCATAACGGTATGTCTTGATCATTCTTGTGATGTTTCTATGTGTAGATAGAGCATCCTGTGGAGTTAGAGACGTTGACCTTTTTAAGACGTTGACGTTTATAAAGTTGTTTGAGTAGGATAACAGATAAGGGAAGCTGATAATTGAATTTAATTAAAGGATACAATGAATGTAATTGTGTGTAATCAGAATTTATTGTTTGAAGTGTGATGTAATGTGAATTGTTTGATGTTTGGTATAAGTGAAATTGTGATTGCATTGTGTGAATTGAGGTTGAATTGGGAAATGAACACTTGAATCATGACTCTAATTGGTATCATCTCACTTTGCTTGAAAAGCATTTTGAAAACTAGACAACACTATCGTGGAGGTGCCAATTTGGGTCATGAAATCAAGTGAAGCATCTCCCAACGAAAACCAGAATCTGTGCTGTTTTCTGGTATGAGGCTGAGCCTCAAAATTCAAGGCTGAGCCTTGAAAAATGCAAGAGGAACAATGCTGAGCGCCAGCCCAGCGGTGCCTAGTGTTGAAAAATGCGAGAAGAATGAGGCTGAGCACCAGCCAAGCGGTGCCCCAACACTGGGACACCTGCAGGTCTAGAACGAAATTTTAATGTTGAGGCTGAGCGTTGGATTTGAGGCTGAGCGCTGAGCTGCTAGATTTCATGTGTTTGTTGTTTTGATGTGTTTCATTGCATTAACTGATTTGAAATAGATTATTTTGACTGTCTTGGTATGCTTTGAGTGAGATTGGGTGAATATGGATCTGTTGTATGTGAATTATGGAAGAGTTTCGTGGAGAAATTCAAAGTGTGGATGAGTTTTAGGTTGAGGAGGAGGTTTCTAGTGGGAGCTTTAGTAGTGATCAGTTTAAGCATGGAGTTTACTAGTTTAGTTTAAGGGTATAATTGATGTATTTTTATAGTCATATCTTTTGTAAGACTATATTAATATATTGTGTACACTGGATTATCTGGTTTGGAACTATGATGAAACTCACTATTTTTACTAGTTTCAAACTGTTAAAAATTGGGATGTTACATTTATGATATGAGAGCAGTTCGTCCTTAGGATGACCTGAGGGTTGTGGGTTTGTCATGTCTTGTTTGTGTTAGAGTCCAATTTTATTAGAGTTCGTTTGTGATATGTAATTAAGTTCTAATTATCAATTACAAAAGAGAATGTAATATGTAAATGTAATAGATATTGAAATTTATCTAATTAGATATATGAATTATATGATTAAATATGCTTTTATATATATTGTTACCATTGTCGCCATCATTGTCAGTAGTAGTGCTGCCATTTGGACTGGTGATACCAAAAATTTGCTCCCCCTGGCCAGGCAACCATTGTGCTGCATGAATAATAGATATCAGAGTTGTGTAGTGATGCTTCGTTTAACAAGGGTGATTTGTAGTCATTAGGTATGTATAAGTATAAGAGTTATTAATTAAACATTCATAAATGTGTGAACCTAACCATTATGGTTAATAATGTTCATAGTTTCAATAAAAAAAACTTACTAGACACAATTGGAAAAATCAAGATTCAAAAATTATATATATATTTATTTTGTTTTGAACAATATTTTATTGGTTACATTTAAATTATATATATATATATATATATATATATATATTCTTTTTTAGACACAATCCATTATGTTTGTTAGGTCAAAATTACAAAATAAAAAAAAATCCTTATACAGGTCGACTAAAAAGCTTGCACGTCATATGTTATATGAGGTGGGCTAAAGAAATTAGTCCACATTTTTTATCGGGACTTTATTAGAATTGAACTTACACCAATTTCCCTCGCTTCATCACTCACAAATACTCCATTAGCATGTTTATGTGTTGCTATCCATACATCTCCTCTACTAACCTTGTGACCACACTCTTTTTCCTATAAAATTGAAGAAAAAAATATATAACACGTAAAGTCAAAAATTAAAACAAAAAGTTCACATCAAGATATGTAGTATTGTCACCATTTCATCCATTTTCCTTGCAATGCTCTTAGATCCAAATGTGTGAGCAATAGTTTGCTTTATTCTATTAACTTTATTTTTGAGGGCATGCTCCTAATCATCAACGTATAAAAATTAATAACCATCAACCTGAACGATGTTGAAGAAAAATAGTTCCAATATACCTTTGTTTTTGAATTTAGTCGATAATCCACAAAAGAAGCCCAATGATCTCTATCTATTCTTGTTGGAGTCATTGCGATCAATTCATCTATGGTACGTGTTCCATCATTTCTAAGTTGTCACAATTCTTGTCGGTGGTCTCTCCACTTTAAGTTAAGTGATTTGAGGATGTGATTTATATGAACATTGGAATGGACATCAAACTAAGCCTTCAAAACATAAAAAGTTAAAATTAACAAGAGTTATAATATAATTAAATTAAACATTCAGCTTTTACAATGTTAACCTGGATAGTGTTCTTAAGTACGTCTTCTCTATAATTTTTAGGAATCTTCTTCCAACTAGAATAGCTAATAGGAAAAGAATTAGAGTTTCTTGCAATACTACCATAGAACCTATTCAATAATGCTCCACCATCTACAATTGGTTGACCCTCATTATTCCACTGCACAATAATCCTTTCATTAGGAGGTAAATGCCGCACATCCTTGATTCGTAGTTGTTTTGAAATTCTCTTTCCTTGATCATCTACGAAATGCGAGAAAATAATTATTACTAATTTATTTTAAAGACAAATATATGTATAATATATTAAGTAGTACTTTGTATATAGTTGTTTACCAATGACATCAACAAACCATGCTCTTTTTCGGGTTGTAGGCCTTTGTTCATCTACTTGCAACTCAGTCTCCTCAGTTTCTTCCTCTTCATTTTTAGAATATGAATATAATGTAATTGGTATTGTTGGTTTAGATACATGAAAAGATTGATGTGGTGGCTGAGAATTAGATTGAGGTGTAATTGGGGTTTGGCTAGTTGAAGATATCCTCACTTTCAAGGTTCTTAAAAATAATTGTATAGTATTACTAGATATAATAAATTAAAACAGAATATAAAATCAAATTGATATAAATAAAATCTAATGTAAAATAGAAGATATACAAAATACAAGTTTTTGAAAATAAACAAAGTGAAATAAATTACTTCTGTAATTATGAAACTAAGAAGCATCAAAAAAATCTCAATAACTATACAGATTTATGCTTAATACCATTGGATCAAACTGTAACACATTATTCATGAAATATGACAAGACAATATTATTATTATTATTATTATTATTGTTATATGACAAAACAAATTACTTGGCTGAGGTGGAGGTGGAGCATATTTAGGACCTTCTTGAATACTTGCTTGAGATGCAGATGGAAGTGCAGGGGAAAATGAAAATGAAGGATCTTGTTGAATATTTGCTTGAGGTGTAATTGGAGGTTGAATTTGTACTTCAAGTCCTAGAGACCAATCACATAATTACAAGTGAACTAAAAATGAATCAATATCTTCAATGGTAATGCAAATTTCATGAACTAGTGCAGGACGAGTATACTTACGTTCATGAACGCGTAAAGGAAGTTGAGTACTAGGTAGTGAAGAATGAGTACTCACTTCAGTTTTTGACTTGGACTTACTTGAGGTTGCAAATTTCATATTCAAGTCTCCTAACAACAACAAAAAATGATAAAGTACTCTATCATTCAAATGCATAATTGATTTCTACCCATCAAAGAAAAATATTCTAACAAAGTTAACAATGAGAATAAATCATGTAAACAAATTACTACAAATGTATCATGAATAAAGATTTTGTGAGGTGTGTCTATCATTGGATGAGGATAAACAATGAGAATAAATCATGGAAACATATTACTACAAATGTATTGAATAGAATGTCACCGACATCATTCTTCTTCTCCCATTTCCCTTCCAATCACGGAGAATACGAGAGGTGGGGGGAGGTTCAAGAGGTATTCATATCAAAGAGACTAAATCAGAAAGGCTAGAGATTTAGGTTTGTAAGATTTTTCAGGATTTCTAATCCGGAGGCTCTTAAAAAGCAGTTGGATAACATTTGGATTGGCAATATAAAGATCCATGTAAACATGCCAAAGTATTGAAGAAACACAAATCTATCAAAACCAGTAGGAAACACAACTAGGGAAGCATACCAACCTAACAGAAGGGAGCAACTGAGATATAAGAAAATATGGCTAAAGAAAACTAATAAAACATATGCCCAGGCGGTAAAAGGGAGAGTAGATAATGAGGATTGTAAGCAAATATGGAAGGGTATGGAAATCTAAGTGAAGGAAGAGGCAAAGGAATGGCTTCAACGAAGTTATGTTGGGAGGGTAAACAAATTTTGCAACATAGAGGATATAAAAGAAAGCTTCATTCTTAATGATTTGAGTTTCATTAGGTTGAGGTATTTGGGTGACAATGTTATGCTCTTAACTGCTGAAGGGGAACAAAGTATTGAAAAGGCTATTATTGATAATCAAGAGTGGCTCTTAGATACATTCGAATCACTTTCTGCCTGGACCAATCAAACTAGTATTAGGTATAGAAGAGCATAGGTTAGATGCAAGGGGATGCCAATATTTCTTTCGGGTTGGGAATGCTTTGAAAAAGTTTATGCTGCCATTGACACCTTGATATCAATTGATAAAATTGAGGAGTGGGATGAAATAGAGTATGTAAGAGTAAACGTATGTCTGCCAATTGAAACAATAGCAACAAGGGGATTTCAGATGAAAATCAATGGTAAAATCTATCAGATTTCTTTTTAAGAAGAAACAACTTTCTTGACGATCCTGAAGTGTAGTTGTGAGTCCTTGGAAAAGTTGGAAGAGGATCACTTCTACTCACAGTCATGCATAGGAGATGACCCACAAAAATCTTTTGATTCAAAGTGTGGGAGCATTAATGAGTATGTCCGTTCACAATCAAATATGGCTGGTCGAGAGATTTTCTCTTCGGAAGTGGTGTCAAAGGGGCTGGATTGTACACATAATCAATCATCGGATTGGGTTGGAGCAGCTAAACATCACAAAATCAATAAGCAATCACAGGAGACATTGGAGATCAATTATGTTCACCATGATGTTACATGAGAAGGGGAAGCCTGTTAGTACAACATAAATGAAGGCATAAAAGGGGTTCAGATTAATAAAACTATGGTTTTGGAAGTTTCAGGGAAGGTACAGTGCTCAACGTGTGAACCAAATGGTCAAGGGGTAACAGCTATAACACACGTTAGTGATTCACTTGAGACATGTCAATCGATCACTAAAAGTGTGGACCAACATTTGGGCTCAATCCCCACCAAAGAGCATTTGGGCCTAGCCCAATTTTACAATTTGGATTATAATCCATACCCCCCCCCCCCCCCCCCCCCGATTGTGACCAATTCCTTAGCTCCAGATGGTATCACCCAATCTGATGTTCACCAATAGGGGCTAAGGATTCAACATGCAACGAAAGTAGCTTTTATGGCCCTGCATGATGATAACACAAATTGCAACCTTAGAAAGGGTTTGGAAGGATATCTTGAAAGCAACGCACACCATGCCGGAAAAGGAACCGTTCAAAACAAAAATATGGAAAAGGAAAAACAATAACTTCATAAACGACAAAAAATGACTCTGGTCAAATCAACGCGAATCAACCCCGACATTATGCTAAGACGTTCTAATCTACTGATTGGGGAATCCAACCTCAATAGGAAGAAGAAACAAAGTGAATACCCTTTAAACAATTTATCCATGAATTCTAATCAAAGGCGACAGTTTAGGTTAGTACCTTATTCTTCTAACAGTACTGTTTGATTATGATATTATTAACTGCAATAGACTGTTTTGGCTTAGAAATAACTCTATTGAGGCTCTTAATATGTGGAATATATGTAAAAGTGTAAGACTCTCTTATTTGAAGAGAAAAATCACATATTTGAGAAAAAAAATCCAAAGAAGATAAACCAGAAAAAACGTCTAAAATACCAAAACCAAAATTGTTCACTACATCACTTAGTAAATCAATACAAAATAAAGAATGGTCTTCAGTCGGGTGCTTCATGGCTTGCAACAGATTGAATTGCACCTTCTTGTCTCCTATCTCCATAGTAAATGATCCTGCATGCACATCTATCTTGGTACGTGTTGTCATCATGAACGATTTTCCCGAGATAATTGTAGTTGAACTCATTCCTTCATCGTCCTTCATGTCTAAGATATATAAATCTACAGGAAAAATTAACTTGTCCACTCGGATAAGCAGATCTTTTAACACACCTGCAGGGTTAACTATGCTACGGTTGGCCAGTTGAATGACAACACCTGTAGTCTTAAGAGGTCCATGATAAAGAGAAGTAAAAACTGCAAAGGCATCACATTTATAGAAGCTCCTAAATCTAACATGGCACTATCAAACTTAGTACTTCCTATAACAAAGGGGACAAAAAACATACCTGGATCCTTGCATTTTTGTGGTATTTCGATAGGTCCCTTGATCAAGCTTAATACATTTCTTCCCAAGTTCACAACCTCATTATCCCTAACACGCCTTCTAGTTGTGCAAAGTTCTTTAAGAAACTTGACGTATTGTGGAATTTGACTCACAGCATCCAACAAAGGGATGTTTATCTCTACCTTCTTGAAAGTATTCAAGATTTCTTGGTCCAACTCCTCCAGCTTCTTAGTTTTAGGTTTCAAACGTTTTGGATAGGGAGGAAGGGGAGAATAAGACGAAGAAGAATTAGAGGATACTAACCTGGAGTCATTAGTTGGTGTAGGCATCTCAGATGTACATGGTACTGGTTCGCCTAATCCCCCACTTTTATCAATGGGTGCAAATTTATTTTCCTTATCTTCATTCTCTTGGGCTTTCTCAAATTCTCGTATCCGCTTACCCGATCTTAAAGTAATAGCACTTACATTACGCGGGTTGACCACAATTTGTGCAGATAGTTGACTTGATCCTTGATTAACTTTAGATTCTAACTCCTCCACCCTTTGAGTCAAGTCAATAATCATCTTTTTTACTTCACCATTCTGCTCAACCATAATATTCATAAATTTTTCTACTAGCGATGCAACATCTGATTGAGGTTGTTGTCTCATCCGAGGAGGAACATAGTGTTGCTTATGTTGCTAATTACCCTATTTCATATTTGGATGGTTTTTCCAACTTGGATCATACCTATTGGAGGATAAGTCAAAATTATTCTGAGATGTTCTATTTCCTCCAAACATGTTGGCAGCAAAAGCTTGAGATGGTTCTTCCACAATAGTTCCTGTTAAGCTAGGGCATTCATCAGTATAATGGCTGGTTGAAGTACAAATTCCACACACATTTGCTATTTTTGGAGTTGAAGTTTTGAACAAGCTTGCAATCTCATCAAGCTTCTTTTCTAACCCAGCTATTCTTTCATCCATATTTTTTTCATTTGCCGCATAAGTCTCAACTTCGTGAACTCCCCTTAACGACATCACTAAATTTGCTCTTGTTTCACATTGTTAGCTATCAGTTGCCTTTCGTTCAATCAACTCTCTAGCAGCTTGTGGCAATTGATCTAGAAAATATCCTCCGCTTGCAGCATCTGCCTATTGTCTGTCTGATGAACTCATTCCTTCATAAAAGTGTTGAATGAGGGAATGCTCTTGCATTTGATGCTGAGGACAAGATGCACAGAGTTTGTTGAATCTTTCCCAATATTCACTAAGGGTTTCTCCTTTTTGTTGCTTAATTCCATAAATTTCTCTACGAACGACTGCACTCGAGATACAGGGAAATATTTCTTAAGAAAAATTATTTCCATAGTTGCCCAATTAGTGATTCTCAACGAAAGGTAGTACCACCAATCTTGTGCCGCTCCTTGAAGAGTAAAAGGAAAAGCTCTCATTTTGAGGGTTTCTAGCGCGATCGTGGGAGATCTAATGTTTTCACAGATCATATGGAATTACTTAAGTGTTTGTGTGGATTCTCTCCTGATAACCCATGAAATTGTGGCAAGGTCTTTAGTAGGTCAGTCTTGAGTTCACACTGCCCTTTTGGGTATTGGATGTTGTTGTTGATGATGGGATTGTTGGATGTGGCCAATTGTCTGATGGTTCTCTCCTCCATTATGTTTGGATCTGGACCTGATGAATGATCAAAAAATATATTAATGAATGGAAGGGATGAAGGTATTGTTTCTACAATAGCTTCAGATGTAGAAGGTGTTCTCTCAGTAGAACACCCGAATTCAAGTCTTCTACGTGCTTTGCGCAAGTTCCGTTCAAGTTCCGGATCAAATTGATAGATTTTACCCGAGTTGGCTCGAGTCATGCACTACGCAGTCTGAAGACGTTTCTTTCTTTTTGATTTTTTTTCTTGTATTTTTTTGTAAAAAGATTTCAAGAAAGAAAGAATTTAAGATGTTGTTGGGTTCACTCTCAGGAAAGAGAGGTGTGTCACAGTGGACAACTTAAATATCAAGTTTTTCCTAGCCAGAGTTTTCCCAACTAATCTCAAAATATTTCTAAAGAGAAATTCTTAATCAAAACAAAAACAGAAATTTTGCTAGAAATATCGAAAACAACTAAAGACTAAAAAAAACTCAAACTCTATTAAACGTATATGCGTTAAGAAAATAAAATAAATAATAAAACTAAAATAAAAGTTAAATGAATGAATAAGAATCAAAATAAACAAAACATTAACCGTACTCCTCGGGAACAATGCCAAATTTGATAACGCTGTTGTTAAGTGATCAAATTAACACTACTTAACTCTAGCAACTTCAGTATTGTCATGTTAGTAGTGAACCAACTAGATAGCATTAAGCTAACCCTGAGTCGTATCCCAACGAGTAGAAAATTGATTTTTAATATTTGACTCTTATGAGAAATCTATCCTAATGCAATTAAACTATATGATAATATGAAAAAATTTATAGAAGAATTTAAGAATGAAATAACAAATTTGTTCATGCAGAGAACAAATAAGATGAGTTAGGCACAAGCGTCACCTTACCATGTAGTCCGTTATCTCCTCAGTTGGCCTCTTCTCGGTTGGTACATGTCAGCTTGAACCCAGGAGGGGTTACCTGCAGAAGAGACTCTGAAGCTCAAGTAAGTCAAAGCTTTCAGAAGGTCAAATCTGTGATTAATGAATGCGTACCTTTAATTACTGGGGTCCACGCGTATTTATAGAGCATTAATTATGTATGGTTATTCTATGGGCTGGGCCTTGGCTTGGGCTTTGACTGTAAGTGGGCCTGGGCCCTAGCCTAGGCCCTTAGGACCTATTGAACGCTGGGGGGCTTTAATCTTACAGAGTCTATTGGAGTAGTCGGCCTAGGCCGGCTACTTTCCTTGACGACTTAGGTTGGTTACATGATATCTTGTGCAGGTTATTCCTTTAAATGTTTAGGTTAGATCTGATAAGACTTAGTCTAACTCGGCCTAGGCTGAATACTTGACTGTTTTGGTATGTATGTATGTATCGTTTACTTATTTGATCGAGTTTGGCTAGGTGTGGTACAAAATTAATAAAAGGCTTAGAAACAATTATAATAAAACAGGCCAATTTCATTGCTTTAAATATAGATTCTTCATCGGTCATCTTTAGATTATTGGTCAATTAACTATTATTTTTGACTTCAAATGAATTAAAGTAAATTCTTAATTAATTTGTTGGCGTCCTTACTATTAACCAAAGTAAATTCTCAATCAAAAGTAAGAACTTTGTAGATTAATCATAGTAGATTTAATCAAAGTACATTCTCAATTAAATACTACTATACTTAATCATGTCTATTCTTTTATCTTTTAAAATCAAGCAAAAAGCTAATTAACCAAAGTAAATTCTTGATTAATTCTAATTAAAGTTTTTACCTCTAATTAAAGTACATTCTCAATTATTAGAAAAAACCCATTTAATTACATTAAAGTCTCTAAATTTAATCAAAATAAATTCTCAATTAAAGTTAAAAACCCTTAACTCATGTGATTAACATGCATATAGATTAAAACATATAACTATTTAGCTATGATGTAAAACCATTACTTTTCACGTGATTCAGAGATAAAAGACATAGATGAATGAAAGTAAAAACAATAATCAAAAGAAAAAATACACTATTTTAATTTAACCTCAGAATCCATAAAGAAAGTACAGTGGAACTAACCTTTCAAGCTTAGCCCTCCATGGATTGGATGAAATACATGATAAATGATGAATGAAAGAAAAAATAAAAGGAATGGAAGAACGAGAGATGTGGTGGATGGATGGTAGCTAGTGGAGGATTGCCACATGGCATGATCTGGTTGAGTGGAGTTTAAGTGGTAGGAGGGGTGTAACTTAGTAAAAACTAGGGGTGCATAATAGGTTTTTAGGTGGTCCACTTAAAAGAGGAGTGTGTAAAATAAAAAACGGGGGTGCATTTAGCTCCTGAATTATTCCTTTCCAGAATTCTTTGATTTTGAACTTATTGTGTAATTTTGAATATTTCAAATCCACACTTTTAATGACTCAAATTAAACTTCAGCTACATCAACAAGCATTAGAATATCCAAGAATATTTTATGCAACTAAAATTATTTTTTACGCCATTTTTAACTTACGTACTCAATAAATTCAATAATCACAAATCCTGATTAAATCAATCTTTTAAGCACTAAAATTCAATTAAATCCCCAGATTAAATATTAAATGAGGGTAAAAATTTGAACTCATCAACGAGTCTTGCAATACATTATATGAGTTATGATATTGACAAGTGTACCAAATTGTACAATCAATGAAGTAAAAAATTCATATATTGTTTTCTTAGGAAACTCACGTTTATTCGAAGAAACTGTGATTATTTACTAATATTAAGGCTACTAAATTTAAACTAATGAAAAGATTGAATCTTTAATAAGATAAATATAAAATTATATAAAATAATTAAATTGATGAAATTAACTATGTGGTAGAGACTTTGGATTTCATGTTCCAATTCAATGTAAAAACACTAAGAAACGTACTCCCAATTTTTACTCTAGCAATTACACTAGAAGCTAAAAGGCTCTAATTCCTCCTAGGCGAGTCTAATCATACTAATTAAAATTCTAATCCCTTAGATATGTTTACCAAAAGTTCACATTAAGTTCACATGTTTAAATTGACTAATTGACAAAACTTTATGTCTAGAGGTAAAATCTATTAGTTGTTCTATTCTAATAAAGGTTCTAAATTATTTCTCAATAATTAGATAACAACAAATATGCAATAAAAAATCATACAATTATGAATAAGAACAGAACAAAAGTTATGGACAAGAAGCGTATTGAATAGTAGAAATCACAGAGTGAAGATACATTACATCCAACCCTAATGAATAAGGAAGTTAGTTACTCCTATACATTCATTATGAGCACTATAAAAAGGATAGATGATGAAACTAATGGTGATGATGAGTGTTCCAGCCTCCTGAATGCGCCTTTGTGGTCTCTCCCTTTGAAATTTTACCTTCTTACCCACGTTTATTTTGCTGACTAATGTCTCATATGTTGGATTTTTAGTCATTTGATATTGTTAATTTGATCTTTTACCTATTTTGTTGTCACATGTCTCTAAGGAGTCAATTTATTCTTTTATTTTTTTTCTATACCATTTTTATTTTCTTATGATTTCTAATTAAACTTTAACTTTATAAATAATTGTTCAAGTTAATTATATTTAAAACTTAAATATATACTTAAAAATATTATTATTTATTTGATCAACCCTTACATTTTTTAATATTATACATTTACAAAGAAAAAAAACATAAACAAACACTAAACATCGATAGTCACATGTTCAATAAAACTAGCAAATTTTTAAATACAATGCAAAGAATTTGCTCAAATAATTTTAAAAAATATTAGTTAGAGAGGGTTATACCCTTGTTAAGCTAAAACTAATTTTAAAAAATAATAAAAAGAGAGGAATAAACCCTTGTTAAACTAAAATTAATTTTAAAAAAATATCAAGAAAGTGTCATACTCTCATTTATGGATGTTTTTTTTTTAATTTTATAATATATATATATATATATATATATAGCTTCAAAGTTAGAATAATACAGAGAGTTAAACTCTCACTAAGCTAAAACCAATTCAATGTTACATAAAGTGGCATGGTGTAGAAACGCCCCAGATGCTTGAACCTCTCGGCGTACTCAGCCACTGACTTGTTCCCCTGTGTTAGCTGGAGGAACTCTACCTCCTTAGCGTACCTCACGCTATCAGGGAAAAACTCAGATAGGAACCTCCTCTTGAAGGCTTCCCATGTGATATCCTCGTGCTTCTCTTCCATTACTAACCTCATACTGGCCCACCAATGCTCAGCCTCTCCAGTGAGCATGTAAACTGTGAAAGCAAGCCTGCTCTCATCGGGGCACCTCTTGGCATCAAAGATGCGTTCCATATCCTTCATCCATTGGTCCGCCTGGTCGGGACTCGTCTTGCCATCAAACTTGGCGGGGCGGTGCTTCAAGAAGTCTTCCAAACTCCATTCAGGGGGTGGAGGTTGGGGATGAGGACCATACATCTGAGCACCTACAGCATTCTCCCCTAACTGACGGAGAGCATCCACATGTTGCCTCTGTGCGTCCTCAGCAGCCTGCCTAGCAGCTTCCATCTGCTGCATCATGAAGTTCTGTTGCTCAAGAGAGGCTTCCTGGCGCTGCATTGTCGCCTCGTGCTGCTGCAACATGGCATTGCTTTGCTGGGTCAAAGCAGCAGCCATCGCCTCGATTGCCCTAGCCAGGTCTTGCCCATCGCCCTGAGGGGGTGGAGGAGGAGCGATAAGCGGGGGTGCCATAACACTGGACACACAGAAAGAACCATCAGAACTTGGTTAGACTGGAAACTTACCTAACACGACAAGAAAGATACAACGAAAGCTAAGCAAACACATAGCCCACAGGCACTAAGGAACGAAGGCTCTGATACCATAAAAATGTGACATCCCTTTTAAATAGAATTATCTACTTAATAAAATCTCACATGATCATAATAATGAGAAGCAATCAGATGAACAGAAAACGATAGAGTGTATTTGATACAGTCATCCAAGAGTATTCAGGAAGATTGAAACTTAGGCATATCACAGTGCCTTAACTAAAAGGAAATTTAAACGAGAGGGACATTAAAGCCATAACAACTATTATTAAGAGCCACAGATAACTGGTCCAAACTATGCAGCACCGCTACCACCAGCAGATCCACCTCCAGAGCTCTTTCCATCTGCTCCCACCGTAAGGTGATCATTGCAAAGTAAAGGAATCAAGGCGAGAACATACACAACAAAGAGAGGGTGAGCTAGCATAATTTAAAGTTAACATGGTATAGTAGATAAAGTACTTAAACAGTTCAAGCATTTTAACATAGTGTGTGCAGAGAAATCGTGTTATTGCAGACAAACAGGACACCATGACTCAATTATTCGGATACGTATACTAAGATCGGATTCATTGGACGCTTGCACTTGTGGTGGCCTCTACTGCTCTGCAGAGCCATTGCCAATGGGTTTCACCCTACCACGCACAAGGTTAGCCTTTAAGCGTCTGAGGCCATTATCCTGCCAAAGACTAGGGCCTCCCGCTACTCTCACCACTTGGGCCAGTTTGCTCTACTTGAGACTCACTGACCCTTTAGAGTTTCGGGATGCAATCCTTACTTGAATCCATATCTTAATATATACACTACACACCACCATGAGGTCTCCCACGAGACTCATGGAATTACGCCTATCACATACCAAATTCATGTTTGTTACCATATCAAACACCTTTATCTCAAAACATCCAATTCTCATGAAATGTTTCAACCAACCAAAAACCATGCGTTATTCATGTCAACATACCAACTTTTAGTTCAGAGGATTCAAGCAACCACATATATTCACATGCTTTAGATTTGAAAGAAAAGGGGTAGATAAATAACTCACACAATTCACCCATCAGACAAAGAAGAAAAACAGAATTGAAACCCCCCGCTGCAGCAGCCTCGCTCAAGCTAGGAGTCGTCGCCCAGACGAGAGAAGTTGTCTCGCTCAGGCGACGGGCTCTCGCTTAGGCGAGCCTACAACAGTGGGTCATTGGAGAATTTCACGATCCCTCGCTTAGGCGAGGCTGTCTCGCCTGGGCGAGTTGTGCTGTCGCTCAAAACGCAGCCCCTCGCCTGGGCGAGTGCTCGAGGCAGAACCCTGAGCGAGCTGCTGATACTCTCGCCTAGGCGAGATGAGCTCGCCTGGGCGAGAATATCAGTTCTCCCCCACTATTCCACACTTGTGAGGCAGAAAAACGACATAGAGCAACATCCAGAATATATGCCAACCATTTTTACACGATTCAAACACCATTCAAGCAACCACAACATGGAACAGAACATAAGCATGCACAATAACTTTAAACTTAAAACCTAGCTCCCCTTACCTTGTTATACGCTAGCAGAAAAGAGTAGTAACCCAAGAAAAGTAGTGGAGCACAGGAGCAGGGTACGGAGCTGAAAACAGACCCACACAGAGTTGAGAAAGGGTGCTAGGGAGAACCCAAGACAAAACTATTAACCTCTGAACTGGTGAAAGAGAAGGACAAGGTTGGAGTTCGACTTACCCGGAAGTACAATGTCCTTTGCTATCACGAAACAAGGGGAGAACCTCTATGCCCTAGCAGAGCTCTTACACTAGACGAGGGAAGGGAACAAGGAGCTGTTTTCTGAAAATGGAACAGAATGAAGGGGTTAGGGGCTGGCAAGGGTATTGGGTCCCCTTATTGGGCCGGCCTTAGGCCCACGAAGGCTAGGCCCCAAAACTCAACTGAAAAGGAAAAAGGGGCTTACATACGAGATTGTGCTAACTAGACAACTTTTTTCTTTTTATGGTTTTTAAGTGAAGTCATGTGCAATGGCAAATTTTAATTGATTTATAGGAGAGTTATTAAGAAAATTGTAATAAGTGTTTAAATAAGATGTAAAGTTTTTTATAAACATGTATATGGAGATGGATTTTGTGACGTGAGTCTATAAGTGAAGAATTTGTGTTTTGTTTTAGTATCTTAATATATCAATGTTGTATACTTTTCTTCTCATTGATAGATTATATGATTATATATTATAGTTTGTGATAGTCTTGTTATGCAGGAATATAATTTTTTAGATTTTTTATTTAAAGTACAAATTTTAAGATCATTTATATACTTATTATATATTTGAAAAATCTTGTATGTGTATAAGACTCAGTGTACCTCAAAACATAATTTGATATATAACTAAGTCTAATTTATTTTTTTAAATTAACTTTATTAATGTTAAGACATATATATTTATTCGGTTAAATCATTATGTATATAAACTTTATATGATTATTTTGTACTGAAACCTTCTGCTAAATTCCTGGTATGATATTATCTATCGGTTTCAATTTTTATATTTTTATAACTATTCTTTCTTATTTTTATTTCAAGACAAGTAAAGGATTAACTTTTATCATTTTTTAATTTAATAAATTTATAAAACACATGAAAACCTTAATTTATATTTGTGTTACAGTCAAATACCTCAAGTGAACACAGTATCAAAGTATATACTTCATTACATTAACAAAAACACTCTATTTATTCATCTCGTAAAATCAAGTAAAATAGCTTATCTATCTCAGAAATGTAATACTATATCAAATTATTAAACATTGCTTTAAACAGCTAGAAACCCATGGCAGAGATTTTATTCACAAATGATATTTTTTATTATTGCATCTTCTAAACAGATAAAGAAGGGAAGCATCATTCTGGAGGAGATAAAAAAACAATTGCATGCAAGTTTATCTTATCCGAATGTATCAAAAATTACAGGAAGGGTGTTCATGGAGGAGATAAGAATTTTATTTATTTTTTACTAATTTCATAATGTTGTTAGTATATTATGCATATCCTACAAAATTATGATTTCATATCTATTTTCATGCTTTTAAAAAATTGAATTACTGGTCTTATTTAATAAAAGATAATTAAAACATTTTACAACTCTTTTACAAGCACAAGTAACGGTGGACCCTCATATTGGGCTTTATAAATCTAACCTAAAACGCTGAAACCTTACGCTCTCGGTGCTCCCTTTCTTCTCCATATTCTCGTATTTTTATATATATATATATATATTTTTTTTCTGAATAACTAAACTGTTCTTATTTCTTTCAAGATAATCAAAAGAATGACATTCTGTTAAGTTTATAAACACATTAAATTGACTTTTACATTCTTTAATTTCATCATCATCTTAAGATAAATGCATGTTAAGTAACTTCATTTGATTTAAGTAAAGTATGTTGTTAATAACTAATGTTAAGTTCATTTCAATAATATAAAAGGAAGTATGTTATAGTAACACAAATATCAATAATATACTAATGATAAAAAAAAAAAAAAAAACTCATTATTGACTCTTCTTTCCATAGGACATTATGTTCTACATTTTCATCTCACTTTCAACTCAAATCGAGAAAAAATGTCGTACAATTGTAATATGGAATTGCAAAAGTACGTAACACGAATATTAATTATTATATATTAATGATATAAAAAGATTTATTGCCTCTATATTATCTACTCCATCTTCATCACCACAGATTCAAACTACTGAATCTCAATAAGAGGTTGTGTCAAGCAATTCTAATATTGACTACAAAAATATGTTCATAAAAATTCAAACTTCACGATATAAAATAAATTATTGACTATTTTTTTTATTGGGCTTCATTTTTTTATAGGATTTCATCTCCTCCTTGTGACGATAAAAAAAAATTCTATTCATTTAATTATTATTTTCTACAATATACTTATAAAATTTAAAGACAAAATTATACGATGATATCTAATTATACTTAAAATATATATATATATATATATATATATATTTACAGTACTGTATGCATCTTATATCTATATCGTTTAATACATCTTAATTTCCTACATTAGAAGGGGAAAAGTATTATTTATTTACAGTTTTTCCCTCATATACTGGCTTTCAAATAGGTGGAGGGAAAAAGTTATGGATAGGGTTCACTTGGACGGTTGGGGGTAAATAAAAGTAACTCCGATTTGTCCTTCTATGACAATCGGCGCATTCGGAGCAGAGAGAAAAGTAATTGTAGAGTTTCTCGTTCCCTGAAATGTTACAGAATTATTCACTGCATTGGTTTGCCATGCATTTCCCGGAAAAACAGAAACAATGTCGGCGAAGAAGGGATCAGGCATGTTCAGAGCAGCCATCTATGATAATGTTATAAAATTTTGTTTTTCACACACAATCATAAATAGGGAAGTGAGACAAATATCACAAAAAAAATAATATAACATATCATAATAAAATAAAAATGAAATGAAAATTCTCCCAATCCATAAAACTAAATTTTTATTATACTTTTATAAAGATATTGATTAATTTTGTAGAGACTAGTTAGGATAAATGAGCTCATGGCCAACAAAGTAACTCAAGAACATCTCATCTTGAGTAATAATAACTCGTTTAAATCCCCAAGGTTATACCTCCAACTACAATAATCAAATCTTTATTTATCATAAATTTTATTTCAATATTTAAACCATATAATTATATAAATAAATAAATAGGATCAATGCATAATTAAAAAAATATAAATAAATAAAAAGAACCAGTACATAATTGGAGATAAATATACATAAGTAAATGAGAGTAAATATAAATTGGATAAATAGGATTAGTGCACAACTAGAGATGAATATAAATAAAAAATAGGAACGGGAACTAAATATAAATTAGAATGAGGTTAGGGACACCTCACTTAAGGTAAATATAGAGATAAAAATAATTATGAACAGATACAAAAATAATCAAAATAAAAAGATAAAATGATAGATGTCTCCTCCCCTTACCTTAATTATTGTGAAAAATGCACCAAGGTGATATGTGGATTTGTTTGCTACTACGCTCTCACTCTCTGTTATTTTCCTCTCTTCTCTTTTTGTTCACTACACCTTCACCTGTATCTTTTCCACTCCTGCCTTCCAACATCTCTTTGCTATTTATAGTGGTGGTGTAATGATTACTTAATTTCAATTCGACTAAGTATTTAATGGTGTAGTTCTTATTAGGTTAGTTATATATTATTTTTAGAAGATATTTTATCTTCTTTTATCATTTCAATACGTCATTCAGCCTAGTGTAACTAATGGTATTATCTGGTCATTAACATATATTTATCATATACATATATTCTATAGTTATATTATATTATTATTATTTTATTTACTTATTAACTAACCCGCACCAGTGCAGGAAGGGGCTTTGGCAGTGGTTATTTTTCATATTTTGCATCGGTTCCCTAACCGAAGCATATTGGGGCGAGGCCAAAGGAGGATCGCTTTTGGCCTCGGTTGTGAACTGAAGCCATAGAGCGCTTTTCTGCCTCAGTTCGAGGGCACCCGAGGCCATAGAGCTTTCTATTTCGGTTCAAGCCTAACTGAAGTCATATGTGCAACTTATTTTTAATTTTTTTAAAAATTCACTCACCTTTTGGCCTCGGTTTTAGTTTGACCCGAGGCCATATGTTGGCTTTTTGCCTCGGTTCTGGTAAGAACCAAGGCCTAATATGTTGTTTTTTTTTAATGCAGTTTCTGTTTTGGTGTTATTCCCACATTTAAACCCTGCAAATTTTGTTCAGCATCCAGCACAGACCAGAACAAAATATTTTATAACACATCCACAATTCCAATTCATTTAAAAGACAATTACAAATCATTTACAATCCAGATACATGTCCTAATCAATACTATTGTACATTTCAATTATATATTTGGCACATGCTATCCTACCAAACTTTATGGACTTTGCGGGAATTGCGGCAGGACTCTTGAATGTCTACAAAATAATAGATTAAGTTATGTTAGTATATAAAAAGGAAATATTGCAAAGTATTCGTTTTAATTCAAATATATATTACTGTTTCACAATTTGTTGTAATACGAGCACGCACAATGGTTGTCATCCATTGCATTATATAGTAACCGCACTCATATGAGCCGATTTATCTATTACACTACATTATATCAACAACGTTACAATTAATTAAGAAAGAAAATCAAGCAAACAATTATCAAGATATGGATAGAAATATCAAACATGGAGAGAACACCATACAAGACATTTTGGGATTTTTGGGATTGTCTCAAAAGTCATATATTAACAAGGTATTAGAGAGATTCAGAATGGATAAATACTCTACTGAAATAGTTCCAATTCAGAAAGGGGATAAGTTTAGTCAAATGCAATGTCCTAAGAATGATTTGGACTGAAAGGCCATGGAGTCAATTCCTTATGCATCAGTGGTTGGGAGTTTGATGTATGCTCAGTGGTTGGGAGTTTGATGTATGCTCAAACTTGTACTCAGTCGGATATTAGTTTTGTTGTTGGTATGTTGGGCGATATCAAAGTAATCCTGGTATGGACCATTGGAAAGCTGCAAAGAAAGTTCTTAGGTACTTAGAAGGCACCAAGAACTATATGCTCACCTACAGGAAGTCAGATCATCTTGAAGTGATTGGTTACTCGGATTCAGACTATGCAGGATGTATGGATTCAAGAAAATCCACATTTGGATATGTTTATCTATTGGTTGGAGGAGCAATTTCTTGGAAAAGTGCAAAACAATTAGTTATTGCTACTTCCACCATGGAGGCTGAATTTGTAGCATGCTTTGAGGCTACTATTCATGCTTTGTGGTTGCGGAATTTTGTCTTAAGGCTTGGTATTGTTGACAGTATTGCTAGACCATTAAGGATTTATTGTGACAATCACTAGTGCAGTAGGGGCTTTTGGCCCCGGTTATTTTTGATATTCTGCCCCAGTTCTAGAACCGAGGCATATTGGGGTGAGGCATAAAAGGGTGGTTTTTGGCCTCGGGTGTCAACCGAAGCCATATGGGCTACTTTTCTGTCTCGGTTCTCTGAGGACCCGAAGCCATAGGGGTACTTTGCTCGTACCACCATTAGCACTGCTACGCTCATCCTCGCCATCGAGATCGTCGGCAAACGCTGTCGCGACCAGACCTTCATCAGCATTGAACGAGCAACCCACCGTTACGCTTAGACCCATGGTACCACTACACGGTCTGAATGCAACAACGACAAACCACCATGAACCAGTAGAGCCAAGAGATCTAGAGATCCAGCACCTCCACCGCCGTTCGAAGCAGAACTTCAAGCCACTGTTGCGGGCAACCCTACCACTGTGTCGCCATCACCACCACAAAAAAAGGAAGAGAGTGACCACCAAATCACGCCTTTGCCGTGAGCCGCGAGCACGCCTCCTTCGCCAATGACGAACCAAACACCACCACACAAGAAAACAAAGACGAGAATGCCTCCACCGCGCGCAAAGTGTTCGCTCAGGGACGAAGGTGAACAATGTGAAGTTGCGAATTTGGGAACCTAAATAGGGCATATGGCCTCGGTTCAATTAATAACCGAGGCCTAAAGTCCCTTTATGGCCTCGGTTAATAAAGACCCGAAGCCAAATGTGACGGCGCTGGTGACATTTTTGAAATTAGGGTTACTGGCTGACTTATAGGCCTCGGTTCTTTTTTAACTGAGGCCACAAAACCTCTTCATATTGCCTCGGTTCAAAAACACCCGAAGCCAAAAGTGTTGACGCTGATGGCATTTTTGAAATTTTGGTTACTGGGCTGCCTTATAGGCTTCGGTTCTTTTGCAACCGAGGCCTAAAACCTCTTACTGCACCGGTTTTGCACACACCCGAGACAATATAGTTGGACGAAATTGCAAAAGTGTCACCGCCTCCTTATAGGCTTCGATTCCGCTATAACCGAGGCCTATAAGGCAAAGTAAAATGTCAAATCTGCACTAGTGAATTCCGCAACTGTTTTCTTCTCTAAGAATGATAAGTACTCGAAAGGTGAAAAACATATGGATTTGAAGTACTTATCGGTCAAAGAAGAAGTGCAAAAACATAGAGTGGTAATTGAGCATATTGGTACAAATTTAATGATAGCGGATCCATTAACTAAAGGCTTACCACCCAAAACATTTATTGGTCATGTTGAAAGGATGGGTGTTATGGACAAGTCCTTGTTATGAATGTAATATGATATATATACATTATTGAAATAATGCTCTCTTTGTTTGACACTTCTGAATTCAATTATAGTTATGTTTCTGTTCATTTATTTGTCATTCACAATTAAAAGTATACATTATTGTTTTGTTTATGTGAAATGACAGGATGTATCTTTGAAAAGAAAATAAAGATACATATTATGGTATAATTAAAGTGAAATTGAGTTAGATGATTTGTGATACATGGAAGGAACCATGTTGTTGAATAGCTTGCAACCGCCAAGGTCCATCATCCAATTCAATATTAAAGAAAGTTGACTTGATAATTCCAATGAATGGTGCATACTTAAAGTTTAGTATTAGATCTTCAAGTCATCACATGAACCAAGTGGGAGAATGTTAAATAATATATTAATTTAATATGTGGTTCATGTAATTTAAAAAATAACTTTAATGTAAAGATTCTAATGTGATGATTATTAAAATATAAGTTATTAAAGTTATGGGGATTAATTCCTTCACTTCTCACTTCATAGGGGTATTATAGTATTTTATTAATGTTTTAAAATACTAGAACAAAAGTATGACAGTTTTTTCTAAGAAGTGACAAAGTTTTTTACGTTTCAAAGAAAATGTAAAGGAAAGTGACTTTGACTGGAGAATACTTTCTACTTGACAATTTTATATCATCAAGAAGCCATTAAAGAGAAGTAAAAGAAGTGAAAACATTGATTAAGGAAACTTTGAAATGGATCCAGGTAAGTTTTTAAACTCTTTTAATAATATAATTGTGAGAATCATAATTCCTGAACGTTCCTCTTCTATAATAGAGTAGTTTCTTATATTGATTACAAAATGGAAACTACATAAATTAATTTACAAGATTAACTATTGATAAATAAATAAAAAAAGAAAAGAAACATAGATAGACGATTTTATAAAAAGTTTATAAAAATAACTATCAATTTTTAAAGATTTAATAAATAATTATGTTTTAAAAGATAAAATTAGAATTTTGAAATGTGAAAAAAAAGAAAATGTCTTCATATATTATATTGTTATAGATTGATAATATGTTGTGATAATTTTTTTTATGAAGGATCGCAAGTAGGAATGACAACGGGTCGGGTCGGATACGGATAATGCCTACCCGCAACCAGACTCGTAAAAAAAATCTGCCCGCTACCCGCCTATTTACCCGTTGGGTATCCGCTTAAAAAATACCCGCGAATATTTTTAAAATATTCGCGGATACCCGTGGATACCCGATACCCGCAAATATTTAAAAAAAATATATTTTATAAATTTGTTAACATAAAATTATAAAAATAAAATATAAATTAAATTAAATTATAATTATAATTATAATTAAATTTGACATAATAAAATATACTATTAATTTTAATTTTAATTAAATTTAACTTAATAAAATATAAATTAAATTTTAATTTTTTGTGAGTAACGGATACCTACGACTAACGGATACCTGCGGGTACGGATAATATGATATCCATACCCGATCCATTTATAAGCAGGTATTAAAATAACCGCTACATGCAGATAATAAATACCCACATGTAGTAACTATCCACCGCAGATTTTATTCGCGAATATCCACGGACGCGGATATTTTTGCCGTCCCTAACCGCAAGTAATTCTGATAGAGTACCGCCTCCACCAGATACCGAAACTCAGAACGAATTTCAAAATTTCGATATAATAATTGAAACGTATGTTCTTGTTTATAACTTAATAACTTCGTACAACTATATTATTATATAAAACAAATTACTAACTCTTTTATATAACTACTAATAAATTATATTTTAGTTTAATTAATTTTAATTACTATTTTAATAATTAATAATTTTAAATTCAAATAAATTACTCTTTTGATTTTTATTAGTAATACATTTTTTATTTTAATATACTCTTTACTTTGTTAATTTTTTTTAAGAAGTACTGGAAGTGTTTCTGAAAAGTAACGCCTCCACCAGATACTAAAACTCTGAACCAAATTATTAGATATAACTTTGATAACTTTATATAACTATTATTGTTTATGTTATAGTATTATTTTTGAAAGTATCTACTATAAAAGAATACCTAGACTTCAAATCAATGATTGTGATAATATGGAATTGCAAAAGTACGTAACACGAATATTAATTATATATCAATGATATAAAAATAATTATTGCTTTTTCTTATAGAACTTCGTCTACTCCATCTCCATTACAAGAATGTTATATATTAGCATCGAAAGAAAAGTGTCGGACTGAAGTGTCGGACTGTCTTCTGACGCTACATGCGTCGGCTTATGCGACTTAAAATAGGACGCTACGGTAGAAAAAAAGAGAAAAAAACATGGCATTTGCATTGCTCTTCCGTCGATACTAAAACGACGCAGCGAAAGAAATCGAATAGAAATATAAAAAATATCATTTTCAGACTTTTTAAATAATGATTTATTAAATAAAATTTAATCTACGACGGTTGTGAACGACTCTACATCGACGAGAGAGACAGAAAATAAAATAAAAAAATAATAGTTTCTCCTCTACACCACCACGCTAAGGAACTGAAATTAGAAAATGTTAAATCATTCCATAGGTCTCCATTTTTGTAGCAAAATCTCAAGTAGGTGTCCCTCCATTTTCATTTCACTCAATTGAGTTTCTATTTTTGAAAATTCGTTGTAATAAGTTCCTTTCCGTTAGTTGTACAGTAACGATGTTAATTATGTGCCACGTGTCAGCACGTGATTTTTTAAAATTTTTTAAATTTTAAATTTTTTTTATAATCTTTTTAAAAAAAAATAAAATTGCCACGTGTCAATCTGACATTATGCCACGTGGCAGAAACAATGTGATGTGGTAGTGGCAGTGCCACGTGTCATTGAATGTGAGAAGTTTCAATGTAGTCCTTGTATTTGTTATTTTGTCTCAATTTGGTCCCAAATTTTTTAAAATTGAATCAATTTCATCCCTGTATCAAATTTAATTTTTATATAAATTTTACAATGATATTTTTATTATAGTTGATATTTTTAACAAAATTGAGTTTATTTAAATGTATATTTTGCACTGATATTTATTTAATTATTTTTAAATATTTATATATCTATAATTTATAGATAAATGTTAGACTTGCTTTAAAAATAAACACTTTATAAATTCAAATATAAAATTTTAAATATAAATTCTAACATTTGTCTATAAATTATTGATATATAAATATTTGAAACAATATTTAAATAAAGTTCAATGCAAAATATGCATTTAAATAAACTTAATTTTGTTAAAAATATCAATTATAATAAAAATACCATTGTAAAATTTATATAAAAATTAAATTTGATATAGGGATGAAATTGATTTAGTTTTAAAAAAATTGGGACCAAATTGAGACAAAATAACAAATACAGGGACTACATTGATACTTTTCACATCCAATAGTGACACGTGGCACTGCCACTGCCACATCACATTGTCTCTGCCACGTGGCACAATGTCAGATTGACACATGACAATTATTTATATTTTTTTAAATATTATAAAAAAATTAAAAAATTAAAAAAATAAAAAAGAACCACGTGCTGACACGTGGCACATAATTAACACCGTTACTGTACAACTAACAGAAAGGAACTGATTGCAACGAATTTTCAAAAATAAGGACTCAATTGAGTCAAATGAAAATGGGGGGACTTACTTGAGATTTCGCTACAAAAATGGGGACCTTTGGAATGATTTAACCATTAGAAAAAAAGAAATTAGTTAATTTAATTTAACGTGGGAAAACTAAATATTTTACTTTGCCTCTTTCACTTCTCATGGGGTGCCACAGGGCTAACTTCCCCCTTTCTCCTCTCATCGAGCGCCACAAGGCTAACGTTTCCCCTTTCTCTTTCTCTTTCTCGAGCTTGTGCATCTTGAGTGGACTTTGTGCATTCTGTGAGTTGTAAGCCATGAGATACATTATAAAGCTTAGTGCAATCGATTGGGATGCGTGATTGAAAATATTGCGAAGGCCATTTCCTCCTTTCTTGCTGGAACCTTAAGAGGGTGAGAATCCCTAATTTGCTTTTGTATTTTTCATGGAAGATTGACAATCCGTTTGAAGGGATTTAGATGCAATTGAGAAGCTTAGTGGAAGGAAAGGGTTGGGACATTACGAGGCGTGGCCATTTCGTGCACGATTTGTGACAATCAAACGTAATATGTGAAGTGAGTTGGTAAGCTATATTGCATTGTTGATTAATGTGAACTTATAAACCCTAATGAAAGATTATTATTTTGTTAATGGGTACGCAATGTGGGAGGTCTCTGTGAGTAGGCATGTTTGGTGGTGTTGTGGAGCTGAAACCTTGAGCGTAAAGGTTAGTTCTGTCACTTTTGGAGTGGAATCAGTGGGTGTTGGGGGTGAAGCATAAGCATTTGGTGTGGAGGAGAAAGTTGTGTTAGAAGTACACTAAAGGTAAGTTTTTATGTTCAAATTGGTAATCAAATAAGATAGATGAATGGTATAATTTTTTTTGTTTGTTGTTGGCATGTGTAAAATTTTGTTTAGCTTTTGGATTCTGAATATGCATTCTAAAGTCACCAACTTCTGCTACTTCTTTGCTCTTACTTATGGATGTGCTCAAAGCCTAATTAGTTCTTGTCAAGACAGGAAAATAAATCAGTGGTATAGGTTTGGACACTACAATTCCTTAAGTGGAGTTATTTGCAAGAGTCTGATAGATAACTGTATTAAGTATGAATACAAGGTTAATAGTGAAGGAATTCTTAAGTTGATCTTTTTTCACAAAGTTAAGGAAATGGACTAGTATTAAAGGAAGGTTCAACTATCCTTTTTCTTAAGAATTTTTGGGAAGGAAAAAGGTTGTTCGACACCATTTGACGACCATTTGATAACTTGTATAAGGGTAAAATAGTCTTAACAAAAGTTAACTTTTATATTTTTAGAAGAAAGAGAAAGTAATTAGTTATGAAGGATAGTGTCAAATGGTAGTTGCGAAGGCCATTTCCTCCTTTCTTGCTGGAACCTTAAGAGGGTGAGAATCCCTAATTTGCTTTTGTATTTTTCATGGAAGATTGACAATCCGTTTGAAGGGATTTAGATGCAATTGAGAAGCTTAGTGGAAGGAAAGGGTTGGGACATTACGAGGCGTGGCCATTTCGTGCACGATTTGTGACAATCAAACGTAATATGTGAAGTGAGTTGGTAAGCTATATTGCATTGTTGATTAATGTGAACTTATAAACCCTAATGAAAGATTATTATTTTGTTAATGGGTACGCAATGTGGGAGGTCTCTGTGAGTAGGCATGTTTGGTGGTGTTGTGGAGCTGAAACCTTGAGCGTAAAGGTTAGTTCTGTCACTTTTGGAGTGGAATCAGTGGGTGTTGGGGGTGAAGCATAAGCATTTGGTGTGGAGGAGAAAGTTGTGTTAGAAGTACACTAAAGGTAAGTTTTTATGTTCAAATTGGTAATCAAATAAGATAGATGAATGGTATAATTTTTTTTGTTTGTTGTTGGCATGTGTAAAATTTTGTTTAGCTTTTGGATTCTGAATATGCATTCTAAAGTCACCAACTTCTGCTACTTCTTTGCTCTTACTTATGGATGTGCTCAAAGCCTAATTAGTTCTTGTCAAGACAGGAAAATAAATCAGTGGTATAGGTTTGGACACTACAATTCCTTAAGTGGAGTTATTTGCAAGAGTCTGATAGATAACTGTATTAAGTATGAATACAAGGTTAATAGTGAAGGAATTCTTAAGTTGATCTTTTTTCACAAAGTTAGGGAAATGGACTAGTATTAAAGGAAGGTTCAACTATCCTTTTTCTTAAGAATTTTTGGGAAGGAAAAAGGTTGTTCGACACCATTTGACGACCATTTGATAACTTGTATAAGGGTAAAATAGTCTTAACAAAAGTTAACTTTTATATTTTTAGAAGAAAGAGAAAGTAATTAGTTATGAAGGATAGTGTCAAATGGTAGTAAAGAAAATAATGGTGTCAAAATACCATTGTTCTTTTAGGAGATGTTGGGGATAAACATAAATTTCCACATGAATAGGGGAGGTTGGTGTAAGACTCGTAGGATTTAATTAATTAATTAAATAATTAATTAATAAATGTGGGTGGGAAAATAATTATGACATTAAATTAGGAAGAGTATGGTGAGAAAAAGTACTAGCTCAAGTGGTTGAGAGTACTTTAAATGTGTGAGAGGACTTGGGTTCGAGTCTTATGTATGTTAACTTTTGTTATTGTTTTATTATTTAAATCTGTGAAGTCATGCTATGGAATGATATGATAATTGAATTATGAGTGTTAGCATGAAATATGAATTGGCATGATGGTTTGATATTGGTTTGGCAATTGTATGGGTATGGGTTCAAGTCTTGGGAAACTCAAATTAAACTTTATTTTTATTTTGCTAATGTTAACTTTGGAAGGAATTGGAAGGGGTAAAAGAAACCTACTGGAATCAACGGCCAAGGGTGGCTATAATCACCATTCATAATGAGAAATGAATGGCCATTAAAAGATAATAAGGTGCATTTTCGTTTTTGATTTTTGGGTTAGCCTAAAGCACTAGTTTAAAAGGCAAGAGTGAGGGTTTAGGCAAGGTTTTGCAAGGCTGAACATAGACCTAGAAAACATAGACAAAAAGTGAGTGTGAGGGGACTAGCGTGAGTGAATTTGGAGGCTGGGTTGAGGAAATTCAAGACTGGTCATTGGTGACCAAAGGAAAGAGCTTGAGTATTTCAAGTGTAGCAAAGGAGATCAGGTTAGGGGAGCTAGACTCCTTTGTTTTGCTTTGAATAATAATATCATGTGATGTATGATAATCTGGATGCCTGTATGTTGTTAAATTCACAAAATTCTGCGTTTCTGGAAAATTCCCAGAAACCGCCTAGCGGGTGATGAACCACCGCCAGGCAACTCATATATTTTTGTGCTGTTTTGGGGTTCTAGGAAGGGAACCGCCTGGCGGCACACTCCCAGCCGCCATGCGACGCATGTGATTTTTACCGGTTTTTGGATTTGAATGAAGGGCCTGGCGGTGCTGATCCAGCTGCCAGGCGACGCAAGCAAAATGTCTCAATTTTGATGATTTTGGAGTTTTGGGAAATTTTGCAATTGGGGAAAACGCTGTGATGATACTTGTGGGATGATCAGATGTTGTAAAAATTGTTGAATGCAGTGTAATTAGGGTTTAATCGAATGCAACTGTGCAACTAGGGATTAAGGTTGAAAAGTTGGGAAATTTGACACTGTGAAACCCACTGGTGTGGCAACTCTGAGGAAACTTTATGGAGTAGGTACAGTTCGTATAAAAGACTATTGGGTGAGAAAATTCGTGAGAACAGGGAAGAGAATTGGACTCTTGTTGGTGTAGTGCATAAATCTGGAATTTCCAGAACTGATGCACCGCCTGGCGGCGTAGGACTTACCGTCAGGCGCCAATGCAGGGAAAGGGAACCGTGTGGCTATGAGGTGTACTAGAGGGGATCTTGATAGTGTTGTGATTTTGGAGAGGATTTGACTCGTGAGGATGACAGAGTTGGGTGCAGTAATGGGATGAGCGAATTTTGGCAATGATATATGGAAGTTGGAGTATGAAATAGAGGAGTTGAAGGAGATGAAAAATATTTCTCAGGTACGGTAAGGTCTGCAGCTAGAGCGGCTATGGGATGTTGTATGATTCGTGTGAGGTCAATTATGATGTTAGGAGAAAATGCGGAATTGTATGGTTAATTGAGGTTGAGCTCAAGTGGGTAGAATGTAGTGTATTGGTTCTAAACAGTGATTGGTAAACAAAAGAAAACTGATATAAGCTTAGCTATGTAATGGGATAATGAGGTTAGAACAGGCGCATGGAACTAACAATGGTTATGGGGTTAGTAAGATTGTACTTACCTCATTACAATTGGTTGCAATTTTAGGTTGGAGATTTTATGTGGTATTGAGACCTTTGGTATAGATGACTTGTTTGTAAGTGAAGTTGATTATTGGAAAAGTTCACTATTAGTCACATTAACTTAGAGTGCAATCTGTCACAGAGCCAAACCAGAAAGGAGGGAAAACCAGTTAAGTGAGATTACTGGTATGTCGCCTGATGATGAGCTGGAAACCGCCAGGCGAAAGGGGTTAAAACAGAGGGCACCTGGTTTCCATGTGCCTGGCGGTGAGGGTAGTACCGCCAGGCGGTACCTGCGGCGAGATGAAATTTTGAGGCGTTGTGCGCCTGGCAGTACGCGACACCCGCCAGGCGGTCTGGGAGCTGGCAGCGCCAGGCGGTCTGGGAGCTGGCAGCGCCTGGCGGTACGTGTCACCCACCAGGCGATTTGTACTGCTGCAACTTGGACTTTTGATTGAGAAATTGTAATCTACAAGGCGTCTAGCGGTGCTTTTAAAAGGTGGGTTTGTTGGTGTTCCTTGAGTTGTGGCTCGGAACGTATCCCTTAAGTTGTGGCTCGGGATAGGGGTTAAGCATGTGGTATTCCTTGAGTTGTGGCTCGGAATAACATCTCTTGAGTTGTGGCTCTGGATGGCGGATGAACACGAGGAACCCATGAATTATGGCTCGGGTTGGCGAGTGTTGCCGGTGTGAGTGTGCTGGTTGTGGCCAGTACGGATGGGTCAAGATAGATTGCCCTCTTCAGTTGTTGGCTGATGAGTTTGGTAGTCTTGGGACGATACGGACTACGTTCGTATATGGGAACTCTACCTGGTGTTATGGTGTATGATCCGTAGCATTGTTTCCCGCACGTGCTCTATCGGTTGTGGCCAATAGGTATGGCAGCAAGTCACCTTGAAGTAACCATTAGACGATGTAGAACACGAATAATCTAATTGGGGGTCAGGTGGTAGGAATTAAAGTATAGAACAAATGTGGACTGTTCAAGTTAGGTATAATGATACATGTGTATGTGAATATATATATATATATATATATATATATATATATATATATATATATATATATATCTGTAACATTATATATGTTTAACTGTTAAGTTCACCCTATCTGCGTGTGTTTGGCGATGATCGTGTACGCGGTACACGGGAGCAGATGTTGTTGATGCAGGTGGCTCAGGTGAAGCTTAGTCGCGGAGAGGGGCCCTACTCGGGGAAATCTTATGTTTCTTTTATTTGATTTTGGAATCAGTTGTAAACCTTGATGGGTGATATCATAACATTTGATTTCAGTTTTTATGATTGATGATTCTGAACTTTATCTACTCATTTAATAAATTTTAAATTTTTTTCTCGTATTTTGAGAAAAAGAGGTATTATTAAATGCATTGTTATTTTATTATTATTTATAAATCCGTAATATCCTGACGGGATGTTACAGTTGAAATTGGTCAGCTGCTTGAAATTTTGTTCTTCCTTTTAAATTCTTCTACTTCAATGTTGTGGTCTATTGAACTCCACCATCTCCTTTTTTTTTTATAGGACTTCATCTCCTTCATCTCGAACTCCACCATCAAATCGAACTGAGAATATCATGACAAATAATTCTAATAGTGAAGTGCAAATATATGTTGATAATAACTCAAATATGAATTATGTATCATTTATAAAGAACAAACTACTAATTTATTTTTGTAGGACTCCATCTCTTTCGTGTCCATCTTCACCGTCGATTCGAACTCAAAACAATGTGTTGGACAATTCTAATCTTGGATTACAAAAGTACGTTGCTAACAACTTAATTGCACATTTTATGTTAGTTATATTTAAAAAATTTCCTACCGTTTTTTAATAGAAAACAAAGTGACCCTTACACTCCTCCATCTTCGTCACCAACTCAAAGTCACACTAGTATGCCAGGGGGTTTTGGTCATTTCAGGAATGTTGGTGTTTTACATGGCTGGCTATTTTTTGCACCCGTGAATATGAAGAGAAGTGACCAACTTGCCCATCTCTATTCTTCTGGCACCTGTGTTCTAGTTTGGTTTTCTAGTCTTCGTGAAATCTTCGTTCTTCCCTTCCTAATTCCTATAAATAACATCAATTATCCTTTAGTCATTAGCGCGTCAAAGCCATAAACTATGCTTAATTTAGGGTTCACTCAACAGTTATAAACTCGTAATTTATCAAATCATAATCTGAAACAAACCTTTTAACTTTAACAATGCATTTATTTAGTAACGAAGAAATAGCATGGACAAAAAATGGGATGCAAATAGTGTCGGCTATGTAGACTCAACAAGAAGATAGCGAACATCTTATCATATATAGCGAACATGTGATTCTATTGTAGTTTATAGTTTATGTTATCGTATTTCTTTGATCAGCTATCGTAATATTAATGTATAACTTTTATGTAAAAGAGTTAAATTATCTCAATTTCTTTATTTATTTAATTTTTGTTGTTCATAAAAATAAAATGTGATTTAGATGTTCATTAAAGAACTCAAATATCTACCATGTTTTTTCTACATTGTTTCAATGGTTAAATATACATATATGACTTTTGTTTGCAACATAACATGTATTAGAAATTCTAAAGAGATTCTGGCTTTCAGAAACAACTAGTTGAAAATAATCTTCCTATGACTAAAACCTATGAAAACAGAGTCAATGGACGAGGGTCACCTTCTCACAAACAAAAATTCACATCATGGGAAAAACAAAAAACATACTTTCAAAATATCATATAACAATGCTGACTTTGGATCACAAAACACAACAACAAATAATATTCTCCGAAATTCACAAAGCAGCATTTATTGTGTTGCAGTAGTTTGTATATGCTAACCTCATCATACCATAATGTTTTTGCTGTGAAAGATGAGATCGTTCATTTGATTAGCAGCAACAGCTCTTTAGTTTTTTATGCAATGAGATAACATACTTCCATGCATTTCTTTTAGATCTCTTCTTACCTGTTGCAAAATTATACGGTTTAGAAGATGAAATAATAGGAGGTATTATTTGTGAATAAGATCTTTCTGCCAAAGTTTTCTTCTTTTATGATATGAATAAATAAAGTGTTTTATTGAAAATTGTTAAAAAAAAAAAACATAATGCTTACTTTTAAATGAAAAAATTTAAATCTTTAAGTGGCTGTATATGTAAAAATATATTCAGAATCTAAAGTACATAAACCAAATCTATTACTACTAAAAATTTTCGTATTACAATTTTTTTTTTTTTTTGCAAATTTGTTAAAAAGATTTGCAAGAAAAGATTTTTTCTATCCATTATTACTAAAAATCTTAACTAAGATGTAATTCTTTCTATCGTGAATAATTATTTTGTACAAAATTATAAAATTTGTAAATATTTTCTAAAAAATTAGTTGCGATTTTTAGCAAATTTTTTATAAAATTATACAAAATATTTTTTAAAAAGAACAATAACAAATTTTTTTTTACAATAAAATTTGTATGTATTTTTTACAAAAAAATTTTCAAAACAAAAAGGACAGAAAATATAAATTTTTTAGTAATTAAAAGCAAGTTTTCCAAAACTGCTGTTGTAAATTAAGGTTTCACATAAACTCATTCTTTAAATTATCTGGAAAAAAAAAGAACAGTTATTTAGAAAAAAAAAAGTATGGATAACATTAGAAGAAAAATATAAATGTAATCGTTTAACTTTTTTTGAAACACAATGTTTGACATATGAAAATATGAAAACTTACGGCTTCGGAAAGAAGCTTCCGGTTACAACAAAAATATACAAATGAAAAAGTAAGGAAAGAGCAAAGAAGCGTCAAAGAGCAAAGAAGCGTCGCGAGATGTGAATTTTTAGGGTTTAAGTTTGATTTATATAGTCGAATAGGAGGGTTGATGATGGGGTAGTGAAAATTCTATCATTATTTAATTACTTTTAACAAATAATACCAGTAATTTTATTTCTTAAAACATAAAAATAGATATAAAACCAAAATTTTATAGAATATGCATCATAATATATGAACAATGTTATAGAATTAGTATGAAATAAATAAAATTTTATTCAATAAAAGAATTGACAATTTAATCAAATAAAAGTTTCATAAAAAATTGAATATTTGTTAATTATAGAAAGTTATCTTATTATTTTAATTAAGTTAATTATACTACTTTCTCTATATATATATATATATATATATATATATATATATAATTATAATTATAATTATAATTATAGAAAGTAGTATAATTAACTTAATTAAAATAATAAGATAATTTGAAGAGATTAATTATTAATATTAATAAATTAATTAATTATCTAAACTTCTATAAAAATATTTTTTTAGTGTTTATAATATCTTCTGTAAAACAAATAATTGGTTTTGAAAACTATCACTTTTAATTTATTTATACATTTATTTAATCACAACACTCATAAATATGAACTAGTGTTTAGAGAATTGAACTTTTCAAAGACTTTCAAAAGGAAACAAGATCACTTTCAGAATTATTAACTCAAAATAATAAGAAAATGAATGATTATCTTCAATATTATTTGTTTAATATGTGTCATACACTTAACGAGGAAAAAAGTAAATATATTAATTAAAACATAAGGTATCTACCATATAAAGTTGTAGTAGTTGTAGATTTTCACCTTTAAAACATCACTATCTAAGACAAAAAAAAAATAATGAGTGATGAAAAAAAGATAATATTAAAACTAATTGTCTCAAACACTTGCTTCCTATGCACTTGAAGATTACAATGTTAATAATATCTGCATATGATAAATGTTAATAAATAGTATTTCTTTATGGGTTGCATTCTTTATGTTAGTTTGTTTTCACAATAAACTAAACTTTTAGCTCTATTTAATTTGGTTTTGGATGGTCTTTTATCAAGCTGAATATTACATCTATTTAATTCATTTTATTTTTTGTTGATAAAAAAATTACTAAACTTTTAGCATTAAATTAAATTACGAGTAATACTTTATTAACCTCGTATTATATATATTTTCATCAGAATAATTGTGAACCATTTAATTGAGAAAGCTTTATTTAATTAAAAGAAATATAGTTGACATATTAATATTATTACAATAAAGAGGGGCAAAATATTATACTATTATTCAATTTAAAAGAAAAGATTTCATGTGAATTAAATAACAGATATATTAAAATGTATTAATTTTTTTTTTAAAGTCATAAATTAAAGAGGAAAAAAACGAAATTTTTGTTGAGAGTGGGATTTGAACCCACGCCCTTTCGGACCAGAACCTTAATCTGGCGCCTTAAACCAACTCGGCCATCTCAACTTTGATAAAATCGTTATAATATTCAATTTATAATACAACATATTAACAAATAAATTATTAATTTTTTTACATAAGGGTTGAAAACTTTGATATTTTTATTACATTAAATTGGAGTCATAATTAATTTGAATGTTTAGAGTGTTTAAAGTGATTATTTTAGTTTTGATATGTCTTTAGTATAGAGGGTTTCTTTTCCGAATTTTGAGTCTTCGGTTAAGTTTTTATTTAGAATATCAAATCAATTAACATGTTCTTTTTTAGAAGCCCAACAAGTTTATGACAATATTTTAACAAATTAAAAAAACAATTCAATTTATTTAGAATAAAACAATTCAATTCAATTCAATTTATAAAAAAAATTTAAAATTTTAAAAATTTTAAAAAATCACGTGCTGACACGTGGCACATAATTAACACTGTTATTGTACAACTAACGGAAAGGAACTTATTACAACGAATTTTCAAAAATAGAAACTCAATTGAGTGAAATGAAAATGGAGGGACACCTACTTGAGATTTTGCTACAAAAATGGAGACCTCTAGAATGATTTAACATTTTCTAATTTTAGTGAAATGAAAATGGAGGGACACCTACTTTTCTTTCGATGCTAATATATAACATTCTTGTAATGGAGATGGAGTAGACGAAGTTCCATAAGAAAAAGCAATAATTCTTTTTATATCATTGATATATAATTAATATTCGTGTTACATACTTTTGCAATTCTATATTATCACAATCATTGATTTGAAGTCTAGGTATTCTTTTATAGTAGATACTTTCGAAAATAATACTATAACATAAACAATAATAGTTATATAAAGTTATCAAAGTTATAGCTAATAATTTCGTTCAGAGTTTTAGTATCTGGTGGAGGCGTTACTTTGTCAGAATCACTTCCAGTACTTCTTACAAAAAATTAACAAAGTAAAGAGTATATTAAAATAAAAAATGTATTACTAATAAAAATCAAAAGAGTAATTTATTTGAATTTAAAATTATTAATTATTAAAATAGCAATTAAAATTAATTAAACTAAAATATAATTTATTAGTAGTTATATAAAAGAGTTAGTAATTTGTTTTATATAATAATATAGTTGTACGAAGTTATTAAGTTATAAACAAGAACATACGTTTCAATTATTATATCGGAATTTTGAAATTCGTTCTGAGTTTCGGTATCTGGTGGAGGCGGTACTCTATCAGAATTACTTGCAGTTAGGGATGGCAAAAATATCTGCATTTGCGGATATTCGCGGATAAAATCTGCGGTGGATAATTATTACCTGTGGGTATTTATTATCCACATGTAGCGGTTATTTTAATACCCGCTTATAAATGAATCGGGTACGGATATCATATTATCCGTATCCGTGGGTATCCGTTACCCACAAAAAATTAAAATTTAATTTATATTTTATTAAGTTAAATTTAATTAAAATTAAAATTAATAGTATATTTTATTATGTCAAATTTAATTATAATTATAATTATAATTTAATTTAATTTAATTTATATTTTTATAATTTTATATTAAAAAATTTATAAAATATATATTTTTTAAAATATTTGCGGGTATCGAGTATCCACGGGTACCCGCGAATATTTTTAAAATATTCACGAGTATTTTTTAAGCGGATACCCAGCGGGTAAATAGGCGGGTAGCGGGCAGATTTTTTTTGCGGGTCGGATTGCGGGTAGGCACTATCCGTGTCCGACCCGACCCGTTGTCATTCCTACTTGCGATCCTTCATAAAAAAAATTATCATAACATATTATTAATCTATAACAATATAATATACGAAGACATTTTCTTTTTGTCACATTTCAAAATTCTAATTTTATCTTTTAAAACATAATTATTTATTAAATCTTTAAAAATTGATAGTTATTTTTACAAACTTTTTATAAAATCGTCTATCTCTGTTTCTTTTTTTTTATCAACAGTTAATCTTGTAAATTAATTTATGTAGTTTCCATTTTGTAATCAATATAAGAAACTACTCTATTATAGAAGAGGAACGTTCAGGAATTATGATTCTCACAATTATATTATTAAAAGAGTTTAAGAACTTACCTGGATCCATTGCAAAGTTTCCTTAATCAATGTTTTCACTTCTCTTACTTCTCTTTAATGGCTTCTTGATGATATAAAATTGTCAAGTAGAAAGTATTCTCCAGTCAAAGTCACTTTCCTTTACATTCTCTTTGAAACGTAAAAAACTCTGTCACTTCTTAGAAAAAACTGTCATACTTTTGTTCTAGTATTTTAAAACATTAATAAAATACTATAATACCCCTATGAAGTGAGAAGTGAGGGAATTAATCCCCATAACTTTAATAACTTATATTCTAATAATCATCACATTAGAATCTTTACATTAAAGTTATTTTTTAAATTACATGAACCACATATTAAATTAATATATTATTTAACATTCTCCCACTTGGTTCATGTGATGACTTGAAGATCCAATACTAAACTTTAAGTACGCACCATTCATTGGAATTATCAAGTCAACTTTCTTTAATATTGAATTGGATGATGGACCCTGGCGGTTGCAAGCTATTCAACAACATGGTTCCTTCCATGTATCACAAATCATCTAACTCAATTTCACTTTAATTATACCATAATATGTATCTTTATTTTCTTTTCAAAGATACATCCTGTCATTTCACATAAACAAAACAATAATGTATACTTTTAATTGTGAATGACAAATAAATGAACAGAAACATAACTATAATTGAATTCACAAGTGTCAAACAAAGAGAGCATTATTGCAATAATGTATATATACCATATTACATTCATAACAAGGACTTGTCCATAACACCCATCCTTTCAACATGACCAATAAATGTTTTGGGTGGTAAGCCTTTAGTTAATGGATCCGCTATCATTAAATTTGTACTAATATGCTCAATTAACACTCTGTGTTTTTGCACTTCTTCTTTGACTGATAAGTACTTCAAATCCATATGTTTTGCACCTTTCGAGTATTTATCATTCTTAGAGAAGAAAACAGTTGCGGAATTCACTAGTGCAGATTTGACATTTTACTTCGCCTTATAGGCCTCGGTTATAGCAGAATCGAAGCCTATAAGGAGGCGGTGGCATTTTTGTAATTTCGTCCAACTATATTGCCTCGGGTGTGTGCAAAATCGGTGCAGTAAGAGGTTTTAGACCTCGGTTGCAAAAGAACCGAAGCCTATAAGGCAGCCCAGTAACCAAAATTTCAAACATGCCATCAGCGTCAACACTTTTGGCTTCGGGTGTTTTTGAACCGAGGCAATATGAAGAGGTTTTTGGCCTCGGTTAAAAAAGAACCGAGGCCTATAAGTCAGCCAGTAACCCTAATTTCAAAAATGTCACCAGCGCCGTCACATTTGGCTTCGGGTCTTTATTAACCGAGGCCATAAAGGGACTTTAGGCCTCGGTTATTAATTGAACCGAGGCCATATGCCCTATTTAGGTTCCCAAATTCGCGACTTCGCACTGTTCATCTTCGTCCCTGAGCGAACACTTTGCGCACGGTGGAGGCATTCTCGTCTTTGTTTTCTCGTGTGGTGGTGTTTGGTTCGTCATTGGCGAAGGAGGCGTGCTCGCGGCTCACGGCAAAGGCGTGATTTGGTGGTCAGTCTCTTCCTTTGTTTGTGGTGGTGATGGCGACACAATGGTAGGGTTGCCCGCAACAGTGGCTTGAAGTTCTGCTTCGAACAACGGTGGAGGTGCTGGATCTCTATATCTCTTGGCTCTACTGGTTCATGGTGGTTTGTCGTTGTCGCATTCAGACCGTGTAGTGATAGCATGGGTCTGAGCGTCACGGTGGGTTGCTCGTTCAGTGCTGGTGAAGGTCTGGTCGCGACAGCGTTTGTTGACGATCTCGATGGCGAGGATGAGCGTAGCAGTGCTAATGGTGGTACGAGCAAAGTACCCCTATGGCTTCGGGTCCTCAGAGAACCGAGACAAAAAAGTACCCCATATGGCTTCGGTTGACACCCGAGGCCAAAAACCACCCTTTTTTGCCTCACCCCAATATGCCTCGGTTCTAGAACCGGGGCAGAATATCAAAAACAACCGGGGCCAAAAGCCCCTACTGCACTAGTGATTGTCACAATAAATCCTTAATGGTCTAGCAATACTGTCAACAATACCAAGCCTTAAGACAAAATTCCGCAACCACAAAGCATGAACAGTAGCCTCAAAGCATGCTACAAATTCAGCCTCCATGGTGGAAGTAGCAATAACTAATTGTTTTGCACTTTTCCAAGAAATTGCTCCTCCAACCAATAGATAAACATATCCAAATGTGGATTTTCTTGAATCCACACATCCTACATAGTCTGAATCCGAGTAACCAATCACTTCAAGATGATCTAACTTCCTGTAGGTGAGCATATAGTTCTTGGTGCCTTGTAAGTACCTAAGAACTTTCTTTGCAGCTTTCCAATGGTCCATACCAGGATTACTTTGATATCGCCCAACATACCAACAGCAAAACTGATATCCGGCTGAGTACAAGTTTGAGCATACATCAAACTCCCAACCACTGATGCATAAGGAATTAACTCCATGGCCTTTCAGTCCAAATCATTCTTAGGACATTGCATTTGACTAAACTTATCCCCTTTCTGAATTGGAACTATTTCAGCAGAGTATTTATCCATTCTGAATCTCTCTAATACCTTGTTAATATATGACTTTTGAGACAATCCCAAAATGTCTTGTATGGTGTTCTCTCCAGGTTTGATATTTCTATCCATATCTTTATAATTGTTTGCTTGATTTTCTTCCTTAATTAATTGTAACGTTGTTGATATAATGTAGTGTAATAGACAAACTGACTCATATGAGTGCGGTTACTATATAATGCAATGGATGACAACCATTGTGCGTGTTCGTATTACAACAAATTGTGAAACGGTAATATATATTTGAATTAAAACGAATACTTTGCAATATTTCCTTTTTATATACTAACATAACTTAATCTATTATTTTGTAGACATTCAAGAGTCCTGCCACAATTCCTGCAAAGTCCATAAAGTTTGGTAGGATAGCATGTGCCAAATATATAATTGAAATGTACAATAGTATTGATTAGGACATGTATCAGGATTGTAAATGATTTGTAATTGTCTTTTAAATGAATTTGAATTGTGGATGTGTTATAAAATATTTTGTTCTGGTCTGTGCTGGATGCTGAACAAAATTTGCAGGTTTAAATGTGGGAATAACACCAAAACAGAAACTGCATTAAAAAAAACAACATATTAGGCCTTGGTTCTTACCAGAACCGAGGCAAAAAGCCAACGTATGGCCTCGGGTCAAACGAAAACCGAGGCCAAAAGGTGAGCGAATTTTTTAAAAAATTAAAAATAAGTTGCACATATGGCTTCGGTTAGGCTTGAACTGAAATAGAAAGCTAGTGCTCTATGGCCTTGGGTGCCCTCGAACCGAGGCAGAAGAGCGCTCTATGGCTTCAATTCACAACCGAGGCCAAAAGCGATCCTCCTTTAGCCTCGCCCCAATATGCTTCGGTCAGGGAACCGATGCAAAATATGAAAAATAACCGATGCCAAAGCCCTTTCTTGCACTGGTGCGGGTTAGTTAATAAGTAAATAAAATAATAATAATATAATATAACTATAGAATATATGTATATGATAAATATATGTTAATGACCAGATAATACCATTAGTTACACCAGGCTGAATGACGTATTGAAATGATAAAAGAAGATAAAATATCTTCTAAAAATAATATATAACTAACCTAATAAGAACTACACCATTAAATACTTAGTCGAATTGAAACTAAGTAATCATTACACCACCACTATAAATAGCAAAGAGATGTTGGAAGGCAGGAGTGGAAAAGATACAGGTGAAGGTGTAGTGAACAAAAAGAGAAGAGAGGAAAATAACAGAGAGTGAGAGCGTAGTAGCAAACAAATCCACATATCACCTTGGTGCATTTTTCACAATAATTAAGGTAAGGGGAGAAGACATCTATCATTTTATCTTTTTATTTTGATTATTTTTGTATCTGTTCATAATTATTTTTATCTCTATATTTACCTTAAGTGAGGTGTTCTTAACCTCATTCTAATTTATATTTAGTTCTCGTTCCTATTTTTTTTATTTATATTCATCTCTAGTTGTGCACTAATCCTATTTATCCAATTTATATTTACTCTCATTTACTTATGTATATTATCTCCAATTATGTACTGGTTCTTTTTATTTATTTATATTTTTTTAATTATGCATTGATCCTATTTATTTATTTATATAATTATATGGTTTAAATATTGAAATAAAATTTATGATAAATAAAGATTTGATTATTGTAGTTGGAGGTATAACCTTGGGGATTTAAACGAGTTATTATTACTCAAGATGAGATGTTCTTGAGTTACTTTGTTGGCCATGAGCTCATTTATCCTAACTAGTCTCTACAAAATTAATCAATATCTTTATAAAAGTATAATAAAAATTTAGTTTTATGGATTGGGAGAATTTTCATTTCATTTTATTTTATTATGATATGTTGTATTATTTTTTTTTGTGATATTTGTCTCACTTCCCTATTTATGATTGTGTGTGAAAAAAAAATTTTATAACATTATCATAGATGGCTGCTCCGAACATGCCTGATCCCTTCTTCGCCGACATTGTTGCTATTTTTCCGGGAAATGCATGACAAACCAATGCAGTGAATAATTCTGTAACATTTCAGGGAACGAGAAACTCTACAATTACTTTTCTCTCTGCTCTGAATGCGTCGATTGTCATAGAAGGACAAATCGAAGTTACCTTTTATTTACCCCCAACCGTCCAAGTGAACCCTATCCATAACTTTTTCCCTCCACCTGTTTGAAAGCCAGTATATGAGGGAAAAACTGTAAATAAATAATACTTTTCCCCTTCTAATGTAGGAAATTAAGATGTACTAAACGATATAGATATAAGATGCATACAGTACTGTAAATATATATATATAGATATATATATATATATATTTATTTATATATATATATATATATATATATATGTATATATATATATATATATATGTATATATAAATATATATATGTGAATATTTTAAGTATAATTAGATATCATTGTATAATTTTGCCTTTAAATTTTATAAGTATATTGTAAAAAATAATAATTAAATGAATAGAATTTTTTTTTATCGTCACAAGGAGGAGATGAAATCCTATAAAAAAATGAAGCCCAATAAAAAAAAATAGTCAATAATTTATTTTATATGGTGAAGTTTGAATTTTTATGAACATATTTTTGTAGTCAATATTAGAATTGCTTGACACAACCTCTTATTGAGATTCAGTAGTTTGAATTTGTGGTGATGAAGATGGAGTAGATAAAGTCCTATAAAAAATATAGAGGCAATAAATCTTTTTATATCATTAATATATAATAATTAATATTCGTGTTACGTACTTTTGCAATTCCATATTACAATTGTACGACATTTTTTCTCGATTTGAGTTGAAAGTGAGATGAAAATGTAGAACATAATGTCCTATTGAAAGAAGAGTCAATAATGAGTTTTTTTTTTTTTTTTATCATTAGTATATTATTGATATTTGTGTTACTATAACATACTTCCTTTTATATGTGGTTGCTTGAATCCTCTGAACTAAAAGTTGGTATGTTGACATGAATAACGCATGGTTTTTGGTTGGTTGAAACATTTCATGAGAATTGGATGTTTTGAGATAAAGGTGTTTGATATGGTAACAAACATGAATTTGGTATGTGATAGGCGTAATTCCATGAGTCTTGTGGGAGACCTCATGGTGGTGTGTAGTGTATATATTAAGATATGGATTCAAGTAAGGATTGCATCCCGAAACTCTAAAGGGTCAGTGAGTCTCAAGTAGAGCAAACTGGCCCAAGTGGTGAGAGTAGCGGGAGGCCCTAGTCTCTGGCAGGATAATGGCCTCAGACGCTTAAAGGCTAACCTTGTGCGTGGTAGGGTGAAACCCATTGGCAATGGCTCTGCAGAGCAGTAGAGGCCACCACAAGTGCAAGCGTCCAGTGAATCCGATCTTAGTATACGTATCCGGATAATTGAGTCATGGTGTCCTGTTTGTCTGCAATAACACGATTTCTCTGCACACACTATGTTAAAATGCTTGAACTGTTTAAGTACTTTATCTACTATACCATGTTAACTTTAAATTACGCTAGCTCACCCTCTCTTTGTTGTGTATGTTCTCGTCTTGATTCCTTTACTTTGCAATGATCACCTTACGGTGGGAGCAGATGGAAAGAGCTCTGGAGGTGGATCTGCTGGTGGTAGCGGTGCTACATAGTTTGGACCAGTTATCTGTGGCTCTTAATAGTAGTTGTTATGGCTTTAATGTCCCTCTCGTTTAAATTTCCATTTAGTTAAGGCACTGTGATATGCCTAAGTTTCAATCTTCCTGAATACTCTTGGATGACTGTATCAAATACACTCTATCGTTTTCTGTTCATCTAATTACTTCTCATTATTATGATCATGTGAGATTTTATTAAGTAGATAATTCTATTTAAAAGGGATGTCACATCGTACATGTAATCTTTTAAAAAGTGAATTCATATCCATAATTTTGAAAAGTAATTGATCTCTATTGACACTTGTTGTACACGATCATTCATCAGGGTGAATGAAGAATGTGAAAAAAATTTACTTACTAAAAATATATTATCACATTAATCAAATAAAAGTTTCATAATAAATTTAAAATTATTGATATTAAAGCATATACCGATGATAAGACATGAATAATTTGATGATGAGATATTTAATTTAATTAAAACAATTTGATAAAGGATTAAAGGGCGAACATTCTCCTATACTCAATTTACTTATTTATTTATTTATTTATTTTCACTTCATTCATCAAAATATATATATATATATATATATATATATATATATATATATATATATATATATATATATATATTAATAACTGTACTTAATATATAGATTTTTTTTTGTGTTTTTCTGACACCCTTCTTTCAAATAAGACAAAATTGACATGGAACAAAAGCATCAATGCATTGCTGTCCCGGACACTGTCTTTTTGAAACAATTAACAAAAAATAATTGTCCTTTCCTAGTGTGAATGAATTACAGAAACTGATTCATGGTTTTTGGATACAGAATTCTAACGTTTTATAAAAAGTATAAGTTAAATCGGTCGGTGAAATACAACAGCAGTAAATAATTTGAATTTAAAGGAAATTAACTTAAAATCTATACCACTGTTATTTCTTTGTTTTTATTTTTATCAAAAACTTTTATTTTGCTTTTTAACTGGTTTAATGCAATTATTTCTTGGTGGATGGAAATCCCAAATGCCAAGAAAGCAGAAAACCTAATTAATCTTAGAGCATCGTAATAACACATTGTAATGCAACGCAGTGTAGAACATGATTTTCTGGGCAGTGGGAAAGAAAATGTTTTGGGTCTTGTGATTTTAGGTTAGATTTTGCTATTGTTATAATTTTTGACATGTGTTGCTTCTTAGAATTTCTTCATTAGGTTATCATTTCCTGATTCAGTTTCTCAGTTGGTTGGGTTTAGGGATGTCAACGGTGGGTAGGGTACGAGTAGTAGCTCTCTTGTACCCTACCCAGTGGATAAATATCTGTCCCGTATCCGTATCCATATCCGTCAGGTATCCATTGTGCGGGTATCCGTCTATTTTTTTCATATACACGGGTATCTACGGGTACCTGCGGGTATTTGCAAAATTATTTAAAAAACAAATATTTAATTATAAATTCAAATAAAATAAAATAAAATACATCACTGTTATAAATTTTAAATAAAGTTCAAATAAACTCAAGTTGATACAAGCCCAAATAATTGTAAAAGTAAATATAAAATGACGTTCAACACAATGAATATTCTTTAATTAGTGCTTTGATCAACAAACTCACTTTCTCTTATTGGTTCCTGAAAAATAAACAAAATAAGCAAATAATAAACCTCAATTGCCATATGACAAGTATTCTTATTTTGATTCCATCATTTGACAACAAGCATATCATAAACGTCATTGTCTATATAAAGTTTGATGTATATGCCTAATCTCAAAGAAAGGAAAGAGGAGAATGTCAAGATGTGTAAGTTTAGCGGGTACGGGTATCCACGGGTACGGATACTATGATACCCGTACCCGCCCCGTTAACATGCGGGTATAAAAAATATTCGTACTCACGGGTAGCGGGTATCAATTTTTAATATCCGTTTTCTACTCGTTGCGGATTTATCTGCGAATACCCGCGGGTACGGATTTTTTTGACATCCCTAGTTGGGTGGGAGAGTGAAAAATTGGTGGACTCAAGGTTGAAGAGTATTTTGATCGGGTGTTTATTATATTTTTTATCCCTATTTAGTATAAATAAATATTTAATATTGATATTTAATACTTCAACTAACAATAATTATAATAAATTATTTTATTATATAGTTTTCAAAACTAATTATTTATTTTACAAAAGATATTATAAAAACTAAAAATTATTTTTATAGAAGTTTAGATAATTAATCAGTCAATTTATTAATATTAATAGATAATCTCTTCAAGTTATCATATTATTTTATTTAAGTTGATTATATTATTTTCTATCATTATATATATCTTATTATATTAATGAATATTCAATTTAGTATGAAACATTTATTTGGCTAAATTAATAATTTTTTTATTGAGACATTTATTTATTTATTTTATACTAATTTTATGATGCATACTACTCTACAAAAGTATGATAGTTAAATAATGATAGAAATTTTACAACCGCATCATAATTGAGCAAGTTAACCTCGAATTCGGCTATATAAATCTTAACATGTGTACAGTCACGGAAATAATTAATTAAATTAGTTAAATGAAATTTAAAAAAAAATAATGTTTGTTATATATTTAATTATCAATAAACTCTACTAATAATAATTAAATATTATAGTACAATATTACAGACAAATTTTGTTCTGCATGTGTGCTAAGCAATTTGATGTGGTTTAAATTATATTAGTTTAGTGATTTAAATTAATGGCAACAAAGAAATGCGGTGTTTCCACATGTTTTTTTTTTTCTTGAAAACCGAGAACTAGAAGTTCCGTTCAAAGGAAAGTCATCTTCAAGTAGTTGTTTCTGAAAGCCAGAATCTCATATAATTTGAGAGCACATGGAAAAACAACTAAATTATGACTTTTATGTATACATTTATTGGATATACATATATGTATTTTATTTTTCTGTATTTATAATAATAGCAAGAAAATTGTAAATTAAATAATTAAATATAACTCTGAACACTGTTTTAACCAATACATGTTATCACTTTATATTGTTTGGCTGTTATTTGAAAATTTTAAAATAACAAGTAAATAAATAAATTAGTACCCTGAAGTCTCTGTGTGTTTCTATATATGTAAAATTAATTAATAATATTATTAATCATAGTGATATTAACACGACAACCCAATGTATTATGAATATTGATTATTTAACTTGTTAATTACTGAATATTGATAATAAAAAAATATTGCAAGTTATTATACTCTTTCGATTAAATTATACGTACCTTGGCTGGTTTTTTTCTATTGAATAATGGTCCCTCAATTGTTCCTTTGAAAATATATAAAATATGTGAGATTAGGTTTATACTTTGAGCTAATTAGATAGATCACATCTCACAATCCAGATAAGAAAAAGAAAATGAGATTTTGACCATCGTAAACATTATTCACCTTTGATAACATACAGAGAAAAGTAAAATGCATGGTTAGAAAAAGAAAAGGAAAAGTTTCTTTGACTCATAAAAGTTACTGAATCTATGCTTCCTGGATGCACATCGAAGGTTTTATGCAAAATGCCAAATTGAATTGTGAGATTCAACCATACAAAATCCACCGCTAGTTTCTCTTATCAGAAAGAGAGAGAGTAAGAATCTGTAACCTTTTACGATGGCTGTCTGAACGAAATTTCTTCAGAAATTTTGTGAAGGAAGAGAATTACTACTACTTGGCACATTTTTCGTTTAAAGTTCAACCATACAAAATCCACTGATAGTTTCTCTTATCAGAAAACCTTACTTGGCACATTTTTCGTTTAAAGTTTTGTTATCGTTTCTGATGTTTCTTCTTTTTAACATAGGCTATGTTTTGAATATTTGGTATAATGGTAAATGAAATGGATAAACACAGTTGAGAAATGGATATACTCTATTTTTTCAATTTATAAATAATTTCTTTAAAGGGTTGTACTGCGTAAACATTTGGGTTGAATAAAAGAATACATAAAAGTCATAGTCACTCTATATTCATACATAAATGTCTTGACCTAAAAAGCCTCACTCACTCAGAAAATCGAAACCAGTGCATACCACATCCATTCTACATGTGATTAAAAAAACATAAACAAATTAATAGCTAGTCACTAGGCAATTTTATGTTTTTTCTTTAAAAATTATAAACATAAATATTTTGTTATTCAAAATATTTGAATGTTATGTATTGATTGTGAGTGGAAGAGATCAAGATAAATGTCCTCCTCGTTCATTCTATAACAAACATGCAAGGTTCAAAAGTTATGCAGTAATGGCAGAAATTGATTCTTCCTTCTTGAATACAAATGGAAGCCAAATTCATTATTGTGCATTTCAGACTTTCAACACTTTCAAGTTGAAAAGTTTAGAAAACACAATGATAATTTTGGATACGCTATTTTTATTTATTCAAGAAATATGAATCAGTTTATTATTGTATAAATTGAACTCTTCTTCATGTTAGTTATAGAATGGATTAAGACATTTATCTTGAACTGTTCCAGTCACAATCAATGCGTAATATCCAAATATTTTGAATAATAGAATATTTATGTTTATAATTTTAGATTAAAAAAATGGCTAGTGACTTGATGCTATAAATTTATTTATTTATTTTCTTAATCACAAGTAAAATGGTGATGTGGGATGGAGAATCTTGGTTTTACATGATAGGATTTCGACCTCCCCAAATTTTGTTATATATGTATAAATTTTGTTTTTAACATCCAAATGAAACATGTATAATGATGGTAGAAGAAGCATTGGGTTGCCCAATTGACTGTAATTATATTGAACAAATATCAAAGAGAACTTGTAATTTTCTCAGAGAATATCAACATCAACCAAAGCAAATGATTCCATTTCCAACTTATTAAATTATAAATTTATATTACATTTATTTATTTTTCTAAATGTATAAAATTTAAAGAAGAATTAGAACAATAATAATAAATATGATTTTGCAAATGTCTAAATGTATACAGGATTTTATAAATACCTGGATATGATTTCTATTTATCTTTTGTATCTTCCTCTTTGTTATATATATTTTTTAGCTAAATTTTAAGATAACATACAGTGATGCATGGACATATATACAGAAATAAAATATTTATGGTATAGTTTGTTTGGTGCAACGTTAATCCGTAAACATATGGGAAATTTTAAGAATTGAAATTCATCATCTACTTTTAAAAACTTTTACACATAAATGCCAAATTGATTGCCAGATTCATAGGCATTGCATGGAAGCCATTGCCAGAGCTTTTTAGAGCCATCTGCATAATGGCAGAACCCATGCACGGAGACAGAAAAAATGTTAATATAACCTGTGCCTTTTATCATTTTCATAAGAAAAATACAAAAAAACAATTAATATGTGTAGGTTCAATTCAACCGGAGTATCTTGAATTTGTTTGTAGTTTGGTTACAGGTTGTGTAATATGTATGTTTTAGCTTTCAGGAATGTTGGAGCATGGCTTTTGATTCAGGAAACATGTATAAATAAAGTATCTATTGGTTTGATACATGAAAGAAATCACTGTCATGTCAATCTTGGATCAAAAGTGACTTAAGATTTTGAATGTTGAATCCATTTTTTTTAATATGGTTTAAAATTGTTTTGTATGTATCGACATGTAAGATTTATGCACAATAGATTTAATATGAAAAAAAATAAAATCATGCTAATATTTTTTGTTTTCTTTTTTTATGTTATGTATATCAGTTGAGGTAATCAATTATTTCATTAATTTAATTTGTTTTTGTCGATAAAAACAAAATCCTTAGTCTTCATTGTTATTATTCTGGTGTACTCTTCCTCATTTTTCTGCCAATCCTGTGGAAGATGTTTATTATCTTTTAATAGTTGGTAAATATTTTAACAGCTGTTGTATTTGACTGTCCACTTTGTCTTTTATGTATAAAATGTTAGAAGTCTGTAACGAACATTGTATGGCTGCCATCTGTATCCAAAAACCATAAATCACTTGACAGTCCTAAAATCGAAATCAAAAGAAGAAGAAAATTAGGTTTAAATGAAATATGAACAATAGAAGATTCTTCAAGTTATACATATGCTACACCGTTCACTCACTCTAATTCATCATCGCAAACTCAAATCATTTGCCTTTGTTGTTAACGTTGATTCTTTGAAAAAACTATAATTGTTTAAAACTAGAAAGAACAACCGTGTTGCATCAAATTTCAGATCAAATCTTGAGAAGGATGTGTTCTTAGATGATGTTTAAATAAAGTTGGTGTCAAAAATTACATTCTAACAGTAACTTAAATATTAAAGACTATCACCTTGTTAATCTACTATGCATTATGTTTATTTCATTAATGGCTACATGCATTATGTTTATTGATCTACTATGTTTGATGTATTTAGATTCACAAATTAAATTGATATCATGATTAATTAAACCTAACTATGTAGAATTTCATAATCATTTGAGTTCGATGACAAATGATTTGTCTAATTTTGTAAAATATACTTATGAACTTTTCATTACATTAGTATTTATCCTTATAAGATTTTCAAAATTACAAATACAATTCATTAGTAACATAAAATGGATTCAATTAATTATTAAATCCTACCTGATTAAAGCTTAATTAATCATGAAATCTAACCATTATATGAAATCATACATGTAAAACCTTGAATAAATAATGCATCTAACAATGCAATACATGATAATATTAAAAAAAAATATTGAATTAATTAAAATGATTATCAACTCTCGTTAATGCCAGTAGCTGTAAAGAATAGGCGGAAAGAACAACATAACATAAAATAAGACCAAACTACACTCTCAAATTAATTAAAACATCCATGAAACTCAATGTACTAAGTACACAAGGGTTGATGCTAACGAAGTGATCTCTCTAGCCCCACTTAAATCATAATCTTGGATAATGTATAGAAATCCTAAGCATTTTTTCATACTTTGATTAGTATTTGTGTCTAACATGTGTTTATAGTCTTTGTGCCTTTAACAAATATTAGGCTCTCTTATTCAGATTAGTGGTGGACTCGTTTCTTATACTTTATATTAGTAGATTGATCGGGTGGGAACATGAATGCAAATTTGTCTATTTACCATAGATTCAGAATGAAATTCTATCTATATATAGTCACTACAAAAAAAACCTTCTAAACATTGACCAATTTTAGTGGCTAATAATTATTAGTAACTATAGTGACTAATTTACAAAACAAAAAATTATTAATTACTAAAATAGTTATTATTATAAGTAAAAAAGTATGATTGGTCACTAAATTGGTTTTTAAAATGAGTTACCATAGTTTTAGCTACAAAGGAAATTGGTCACTTAAAATTAATTACTTAGATCTTACCAAAATGACTTAATTTCTAAATTTGTCTTTAACTAATTAATGACTAATTATAATTTTTTATTTATAATAGTAACTATTTTAATAATCAATAATTTTAAATTTTGTAAATTGGTATCTAAATTGACTATTATAGTAACTAACTATTTTTTGTTTTTCAAACTGATTTTTAATCGATGCTTTTCTTATAGTGTCACATTGGAATCCATTGAAATTCATCCCAACATTTTTTATTATCTAACACCTTGGCTAAAATATTTTGTATAACCTAAGGAATTTTTCTTTAGGTAGGATATCTCCGTTCCATTATCCTTCTAAAATCTGAATTTGTTTCCATTACTTATTTGCCAATATATACTTTTATCAAGCCACCCTTCATAATTCCCTCGGTTAATTTCTTTAGATCTCTATCTACCATACCGATTCATTATTATGATTCAATACTCTCCTATCATATTGTAAAATTTAATATGAATTTGTCATGGATACTTTCAATTCAATGGTCGATAATTTATATTGTTTTTAAATAAAACACGTCCATGTAATATAATATGCGGTTAAATAAACCACACATCTAGAACGTAGGAAAAACAAATACTAAAACACACTAACAAAAGACCTTGCACTAAAGCTAGGAAAATTAATTCATCTAAACAAATTAACATTGGTTTCTTTCAATTGAATGATGGTTCTTCAACTGTTGGTTTGAAAATATATAGAATAGTATGGAAAATATATCTCCAACTAATCTCTTTTATAATTAGGTTTATACTTTAAGCTAAATAGATTACATCTCATTACACAGATATCAAAAATTAACATTGTTAGCAAAATCATATTTTGACCATCGTAAACATTGAACTTTGAAACATCATTTATCTAAGACAGAGAAAAGTAATGCATGGATGGAAAAAGAAAAGGAAAACTGTCTTTGACTCATAAAAGTTACTGAATTTATGCTTCGTGGATGATGCAACGTGTATTCAAACATGCATTTACTTTACTCAGCAAAAGTTCCATTTGAACATGCAAGTAGTTTAAAGTGTGAAACAGATTAACATGAACGCATTAATGTATTCAAATATGCATTTACTTTGGTAATCAAAGTTTCATTTCAACATGCAAGTGGTTTAAAATGTTAAATAGATTAACGTGAACACATTAATGTAGCATTGAGATGGTGAAGTAAGTTACAAAACACAAGACTTTGGTAAACTGCGATATTACTGCTTTAAGAGAAAATTTCTGAAAATAAAAAGCCAAGAATTAAACTATCTGTCAGAAGGAAGTGAATTACATTGGCCAAACATTTCGTCAATTTTTTTGTGGTTTCTAATAATTCACTCAGCCTTCGATGCTTGGATTAAAGTTTTACCAATGCATGTATTTGATCTGACAAAGAAGGAATCCACCGATGATGCTGCTCTGACATACTTGTATGAATCCCAATTAACGTTTTTGCTGCCACCAACCCTCGCCATGCATCACGGCTAAGCGGAGGACCACCTTAAAAATTGTCTCACTATGAATTTGTCGTTTTTTTTTTTCATAATTTATCTCAATTAAATGATAGAAAGAGAAAGACTATGAATCTGTAACTTTTTATGATACCTGGCTGAATGAAATTTCAGAAATCAGAGGAACATGATGAACATATCTTGAAACTGAACAAAAAATACAATAGAAATTAAACAAAAAAAAAGTATATGAAATTCACAGGATCACTCTATATTCAAGAAATCGTTTAGCTGATTTTCCATGAGCTCCCAAATCATATTGGTTGGTGCCTCGTTATTATATTCTCGAATAAACGCCATGATTTCAAACTGCACATCAGCTTCGTATTTTTTTGCATAAGCAATCACACTTCGTACATCATTGTCATCTTCAATCCTCATGGAACGATAACAAATCTTGAACTCATTATTCATTGTCACTGGATAACGGTAACACAAATCAACCGTGTATGATTTGCCATCGGAAACTGTGAATAAATTTAAAATTGTTCGCTTAAGAAACGACAGCGTCATGTAGTTATTGAGTCGAACATAGCTACTAATTTCACTCACATATATTGAACACATGTTTTGGTCTCTCATGATGTGACCGTTGTAGTGAACCAATGCCATTATAGATGAAAAATTCATTATCTGCAAAAGCTAATTTTCAGTGAGGAAGTAAATGATTCAATTTGCAAGACAAGAGAAGCATAGACTAAAGCAGTGAGAAGTAAATTCACAGAACTAAGATGGAATTAATAACAAACCTCTAGGATTGAACTTGAACAAAATGTGTATCTGCAAGATCTGTTTTCTTGAGAGGTTTCTCTATGAATAACGATCAAATTCTAAGTGTTTTGATTGTTTTACGTAAAGTTTGCATGTATTTATAGTACACCAGAAAGAAGGCTCCAACTTGTCTCACAAAGAAGGCTTATCATCAGAATTTTCACATCAAATTAGAACAAACTTTGTTTGTAACGCTTAGTAGGTGATGATATCTGTGATTGATCCTGGTCTATGATGCTCTAACACGTTTCATAAATAGTGTGTCCGGTGTCCGATATGTATCGGACACCGACACCCGTACGATATTTGTAGGAGACACTATGTCCAGTTTGAAAGATATTTTTTTATCTTTCATATGATTTTTTTGACAATTAAAATAAGAAACAAATCTTATATTATCACTATTTTTTACATATTCAATAATAGATAGATAGATTAGCTTCATTTTTATAGTAATTGACAATGTGTTAGTAGATAATTTAAAACTTAACATGTCCCGTGTTCTATATTTTTTTCAATTTAGCTTATGTCCTTATTCGTGTCGCATCCGTACCCGTTTCTGTTCCCTAATCCGGGCAACATACATCGTGATCCCTCTGATACATATCAGCAGCATTCAGTGTGTTGCATAGCAGAAGCCTTGGAACGATGAATCTTACCCTTTTGCATGGCAGCCATTTGTAAACATTCAGATCAGACTCAAATATTATATTTCCATGTGTATTGAATGAACATGAATCAGTTTCTGTCATTTCTGTACTTATTTTGACCTTGCATGTCTTTCATTCTTCTTTACTGTTCAACCGTTAAATTGATTAAGTAATAAAATTAAATCGGACATGTATTAAATATAATACGCTGTCAATTAACCTGTGTGTAAATTCGGAGATACGACGAAGCAAGAAACTACATGTTTGTCTCATTAGCTCTGGCTGAATAAATTTTGTTCAGATTACCGATGCTCCATTAATATCTTTGCTAGTCAACTTCTTCAGAACAGTTTCGGTAAGTAATTGTAGAGGTGAGCAAAAGAAGAGCCTATGAATAATAATCGCAAAATAAATGTTACTTCTTTCTCCTCTGTTATTTCTAAGGAAAATTTATTTATTTTAGTTGTTATTTTAAAATTTTCAAATAACAGACAAACAATATAAAGTCATAACATGTAATCGTATAGTTATTACATTCAATTTTCCAACAAAACTCAAATGAACTAAACATAATTCAATTAATTTGTAAAGTTTTTTACTTATTCCGTATACAAGAAAAAAATGGATATATTACTCAGCGTGGTAGATTGTTGACAAACAAGAGACAGGAAGACAGTAGGGTGCATATGAATATTTATAATGAAACGAAAGGCAGATGAATCAATAGACAAGTACAAAGATACATTGGTTAAAAATGGATATTCTCAAACTTATGTTGATTATGATAAACTTTTTTTTCTTTACAAAAGATGAATATAGTTTGATTTGTTCTTGCTCTACCCGTTCATTTTGAATGGAATAACATTATGGATGTGAAAAATGTCTTCCTCTGTGGAGATTATGTCATGTTTCTCTTACTAAAAATACATCTGGACGATTTTTTCATAAAAATGGCAAGAGTTGGAGATAGCAATTCTTCATTTCTTTTTGCAGGTATAAAGCATGTAGGAGGAGTGTTATTAACATTTTTGATATCAATTCACAAAGTAAAAAATTATTGGTTACTAAAATAGTCACTATTATGAACAAAAAATTATAATTGATCACTAAATTGGTCTTTAAAATTAACTACTATGATTTTGGCTACCAAAGAAAATTATCACTAAAAATTAGCTACCTAAATTTTAGCTACCAAAATGACCTAGTTTCTCCATATTATAGAAAAAGATGTGAGGTTCCATGTCTTTCCTTGATGTGGGATTCTTTTTATTTTCCTTATAGACCAAACATCCATAATGCTTTCATATCTATGTATACTTAGACCCACTAGATTAATTAAAGACCTACAAATTTTATGCATGTAATCGAACATAAACACCAATCCGAGTAAAAGAAACTTGTTTTAGGAACTTTATTAGTAATCCAAGTCCATGTCTTAACTTGAGCTAGATTAAAGATCTCCTCAACATCTTTTACCTTACTTCTAAATATGATGTTATTCCTATGTATCCAAATAGACCATACTATAACAACCCACATACCTTTTAATTTGTATTACCCTTTCTACCTAACTTTGTGAGATTAAATTTTATAGTTTAATCCAACAAAAGATATTTATCTCATATTTCGTTTGTGCTATTAAGTTAATTATTTTGATTATTCCTTGAAATAATTTCAGATTTTGTCATTTTCTCAACTCATAAGCAATATATTTTTATCGTTTGGTAATGTATTTTACTATTACATATTAAAAAGAACACTTAATACATATATTCCTTAACTCTCTAAATTATATTAAATTCTGAGGGTGTGTAAAAGAAACAAAGAAAGAAGAAAAAGAAAAAGGCGCCAAAGAAAGTGTGAAGTTTTAACCTATTAGATTAAACTTATATACACAAATATGAGGACATTAAACTTATATACACAAATATGAACACCCACTATCTCAATTATGTGGCTGGAAAATTTTATTGTTAATTAATTATTATATTACAAATAGGTCCGTGTATATATGTACTCTAAACTAAAGTAAATCATCTTTATAATAATATTCAAATTAATAGTATCTTTATATGGAAAAGTAAAATAAATGAAAAACTATTACATTTTATTATTTAAATTCAATTAATATATATATATATATATATCCTAAAAGTTGTTTTCTAATTTATTTTGTGCATTTAATTATTAGTATTATTTTATAAAAAATAATTACATTTTCCAACTACATAAATGAGATAGTGGGTCCATAAAAATATTATTTTGACGTAAGAATTAAAAGTGGCCATTGATTTTTTCGAGAACAAAGTCAGACACAAAATTGGTGACGAAAAGCTTTCTTCAAGACAAGTTGTTTTCTTGGTGCACTATGAATGCATGGAACATTTACGTTAAAAATGAATCAAAACACTTGAATTTTCATCTGTAGTCATATTTTCTGTCAAGAAAACATATTTGCAGATACTTGTTGAAGTTCAATCCTAGAGCTTTGCTCATCCATTTGCAGTTTCTTTAAAATTTTAAAGTTTTGTTTAAAGAATTAAAAATATTTTTAATTTAGTTAAATATACTTATTAATTTGTTGGACTTAAAAGAACATGTTAGTTTATAAAAAAAAAAAAAACTTTAATCCATATAAAACATTTACGTTGTCTGAGTAATTGTTATAATTGATTTAAACTGATGTTTTAATCTATTAAAGTTACTTAAAATATTAATAGTTAGGATCTATTGAGATGTGAATTAAGCAAATAATAACATTGAAAATCATCATTTCTTATTTTCGTTTAAAGCTTGTCAAAGTGATTTTATTTCTTAAGTTTTTTTAATGTATTTTTTTTCTTGATTAGGGTGATCAAAATTTTTTTTCTATAATAGAATTTCACAACTAGTGGTTAAAAAAATGTACTATACAAGATCTTGGTGTGTGTGGTTGTAAAAAACTTCCTAAGGTTCAAGATATTTTGTTTCTATGTGGTTTTTTTTTTCTATCGTATGAATATTGTAAAACTTGAAAGTAAGTGAATTTATATAATTAGAGTTATTGGAAACTGAATACAGCTCATATTGTGAAGGTGAAGATATACAAAATTATTTTTTCTTCTTTTTTTACTATTTTTATATGTTATAACGATATGATGGTGTATATTATAGTATCAATTTTAAGTAGTTTTAATAGATCAAAACTATATTTATTTAATTAAAGTGACATTAAGGTATGAAATGTCTAAAGGTTTTCTAATTTTACAATTTGTAATCAATTAACATATTCTTCTTTGGAAGTCCAACAAGTTTATGACAATATTTTAACAAATTAAAAAAACAATTCAATTTATTTAGAATGAAACTTAACCAGACTCAAAACTTCGGAAAAGAAACCCTCTACACTTAATTCATATCAAAACTAAAATAATCACTTTAAACACTCTAAACATTCAAATTAATTATAACTCAAACTTAATGTAATAAAAATATCAAAGTTTCCAAATCCTACTTTCAACAAACTTTTTGGTTTTCTCTTCTTTAATTTATCACTTATTAAAAAATACAAAATTTAATATATTAATCATTTTATATTATTAATTTATGAAAATATTAATTAATTGATGAAATTTGGTAATAAATAAATATTGTAACTTAATAGACTCTTCTAATTAAATTAAGCCTTCTCAATTAAATGGTGCACAATTATTCTTATGAAAATATATATAGTACGAGGTTAAGAGATGTCTCCTACTAATCTAATTTATAAATAGGTTTATATTTTAAACAGATGACAAACCATCTTATTATATAGATAAACAATATGGGTAGTAAAATCGTTGCAAAAATTTATAGGTGTCATCAAATTAGTACATGTACTCATCATAGATTTCCACCTGAAACATCACTATTTAAGAAAGAGAAAAGTAATAAGTAATAATAATAAAAAAAAGGATAAACTGTATTTAAATCATAAGGGTTAAATATGTTTTTGTTTCTTAACTTTGAGGGAAAACTGAAATTAGTCCCTCCTTGAAATTTTTGACTATTTTAGTCTCTCATCTTTAATTAATGGATGAATTTAGTATTTCATGATAGTATCTGAGTTGTTTACATCGTTTAACTTATTTTCGCTTCGATGTTAATTTTAGAAACGCGTTTAAAACGTCAAATAAATTTAACAAAATTTGGTTAAAATGACTAAATACACGTATTTTCAAAGATGATGGACTAAATTAGTCTAACCTTGTGTTTGGATGGAGCATTTCGATAATGTTTAGAAATTGAAATGCTTTGTATTTGAATTACTTGTAATTAAATTCCATTCATTTTTTAAATAACTTGTTTGGATAAGGGAATTAAAATACCTTACATTTCAATTTCTTGTTTGGAAAAAAAATTGAATTTATTGTGAGATAAAATTTAATTTTAACAATATTTATTTTACGCTTAATTATGTTTTGAGTTCATGATAAGTTTGGACACATGCTCGACAACCCAGATGGGTTGGGCAGACCCAACTACGCAACCGGATTGGTTAGACTTGATGACCCACTCGAGCTGGACCGACTGGGAAGCCCAGACAGGCTGGGTGGCCAGATGATCTAGAGGCCTGACGACCATACTGCACGATTCTGCTGTCAAGTTCCTCAATATGGCCCGGTCCAACATGTCTAGGTTAATGGCCTAATGCTCCAGACTAGTCCGACGACCAGAACGGGCCCGACGATTAAGACGGGCCTGACGACCTGAACGAGTCCGACAATCCGGACATTTCCAAACACTCGGACGAGCCCGTACACCTAGACGAGACCGAAGACCCGGACGGGTAGAACGACTAGGACGGGCCCGATGACTCGGATGGGCCCGACGACTGGGACACGTCCGACGATCCGGACAAGCCCGACGACCTAGACGAGCTCGAGACTCGAACGGGCCCGATAACTCGTACATGACCTTTCAAACCGTCTGGCCCATCCGAGTCGTCGGGCCCATCTGGATCGTCGGGACCGTCCGTGTCATCGCGCCCGTCCGGGTCATCGTTCCTGTCCGGGTCGTCAGGCCCGTCGGGGTCATCAGGCATGTCTGGGTCGTCGTGCACATCCGGGTTGTCAGGCCTGTCTGGGTCGTCGGGCTCGTTCAAGTCGTCAAGCTCGTCCGGGTTGTCGGGCCTGTCCGGATCGTCCCGCACTTCCAGGTCGTCGGGCACGTCCGAGTCGTCGGGCTGGTTTGGGTCGTCGGGCCCGTCCAGGTCGTCAGGTTCATCCGGGTTGTTTGGCCCGTCTAAATCGTCAGGCCTGTCCGGGTCATTGGACCCATCTGGATCGTCGGGCCCGATTGGGTCGTCATACCTGTCTGGGTCATTGGGCTCGTTTGGGTCGTCGAGCCCGTTCGGTTCGTCGAGCCCGTTTGGGTCGTCGGGCCCGTTTGGGTCGTCGGGCCCGTCCGGGTCGTCAGCACGTTCAGGTCGTCGGGACCGTCCGGGTCATCGTGCTCGTCCAGATCGTCTAGAATGTGAGGTTGAGTGAGAAGAATTTCAAATTACACCTATTTTGAGGGTATTTGAATTTCTACTAATTTAGCTAATTGAAATCCTTCAAAAAAAATGCTTGCATTTGAAATGCTTTCTAATTTCTCTATCTAAACAAAGCATTTCATTACAAAGAAATCTAAATTCTTTAAAAAAATGAATTGCTTCATCAAAATACTCTATCCAAACACACTCTAAAGTTTCAAAGAGGGACTATTTTCAATTTCCACCGAAAATTAAGGGACCAAAAATATATTTAACCTAATTCATAATATTAAAACCAATTGTTTCTAAAACACTTGCTTCCTTACTCTTGAAAGTTAAGTTTGATTGGTACAACGTCAAAACCTTTTATATATATGACATGTAAGGTTATATTTTCTAAAAATCTAACGATGTAATAATGCCAAATTGATAATCAGATTCAACAATCCATCTCCATGTATCTTAAATTTTAGTTTACCTGTTTAATACTCTTAATTTAATTTGATTTAATGCTAAAAGTTTAGTTTATTGTGAAAACAAACTAAAAACACAGTCATAATCAACATCTTCGTTCATATGTTATCCACATTTAAATAATGCGATTAAGGAACACCCATAAAGAAATACTGACATGTAATCCTTCCTTTTGTGTTTATTAAACACGATCTTCTACACTATTAATTCAACTTTTACCTAACTTCTCATGCATATAATATATATATGATCTGATATATTAATTAATTAATTAGTAATTTAATTTTAAATAAATTAAATCAAAGTTTCAATGTAGTATTGAGATGCTGAACTAGGCTATTAGCTCAAAGCTGTTGTAAAACAACAAGGGTTACTGAATTAGTGCAGTTTTATCCTTTTAAAGTTCAGTTTGTCAGAATTTCATTGAATTTATCTGATTTTATTTCAAATGTAATTCTAACAAAGTGAACCGTAAAAGGATTCAAACTACATTAATACAACAACACTTATTGCTTTGAAACAATCCTGGTTAGTAGCCTAGACAAATATTTCAAAACTACATGAATGCATTGAGGTTAATTTGTTTAGAAATAAATTACACTTAACTAATATGTCAGATCATGTATTACTCACATGACAAGTTACGTAAAAACTAAAGAGTTATATAGCTGCAGAAAATGTTACAAGTTAGTATTTCTTTTTTTATATAAAATTTCATTTTTGAACTTTGAGCTCAATAGGATGTTAGTATATAGTTATTTAGAGTATTGCATTCATTTTTATAACTAAATTATTTAGATATGAACAACACAATGAAGAATTTCATTATGAATGAAGATGTTCTTTATTATGAATGTGTTTTCAGAAAACAATAAACTAAACTTTTAACACTAAATTAATAGTTTAAAAGGGTAAATTTGTATTTAAGACAGAAGCATGCATTGTTGAATCTGAATATCCAATTTGACATTTATGTATACAACGTTAGATAATTGAAAAGTATAAGCTCACGTATCTATGCACATATTATCAACACTGTACCAATCAAACTAATTTTCAAGTGCATAGGAAGCAAGTGTTTGAGACAATGAGTTTTAATATTATAATTCAAAGAAAGTTTATCTTTTTTTCATCACTCATTATTTTTTTCTGTCTTAGATAGTGATGTTATAAAGGTGAAAATCTGTCTTTTTTGTATTCAGGATCTCTTTGAATCCAAATTCTTAAAAATGGGTCTTTGATTTTTTTTTTTTAATATAAAGACAATTTGTTAGGATACAGATAACATTACAGGTGAAGTCGTCCTGTATTCTATCGGTTTTTTTTTTTTAAAAGCAAAGTCGTCCTGTATGAGTACAATTTCAGTTCATGAAACAAGTGAAGTCATCAGGACACATGACAACTTCATTTTAAGTTTTTTTTTTTTTCTATTTTTTTAAACGTTGCAGTTTTAATATTTTTTATAAGTTTTGTTGTTCCTAAAGATTATATTTTTTTTTTTGTAATTTGTATTTAATAAAGTAAAAATAACACTAAAAAGTGAAGTCATCATCTGTCCTGACGACTTCACTTTTTACATGAACTGAGACCGTCTTAATACATGACGATTTTGCTTTTCGAAAAAAACAAAAATAAAAACCGGTAGGATAAAGACGACTTCACCTTTAATACCATTTTGTATCCTGACAATTTATCCCTATATTAAAATTAAAATAATCGACCCATTTTTACATTTTTGACATTAAAAGAACCCTGAAATAAATAAAAAAAATCCTCAAAATCTACTGTATATGATGAACAACTACTACAACTTTATATGATAGATACCTTATGTTTTAATTAATATATTTAGTTTTCCTCGTTAAGTGTATATGACACATATTTTGCAATCGATATTCCTAATCATATTGCTTATCTAATATTGATGTTGAGCGATCTATTCAAACCAAAATATAAACCTAATTACGAAATAGATTAGCAAGAGACATATTTTCTTCACCTCGTACAATATATATTTGTTTTTAAGAGAATAATTGTGGAAAAGGGACTCAATATGTATTTGTCTTACGAAATAGATTAGTGTTTAATGTGTTTAAAGTGATGATTACTTTAAACATGTATTTATAAAAAAAAATTAATTCATTAAAAACATTTAGGTTTGTCATTGTCATTATAGTTTATTAAAAAGACATTTTAAATGTGAATTAAGCAAATAACATCGAAGACAATCATTCATTTTCTTATTATTTGGAGTTAATAATTCTGAAAGTGATCTTGTTTCTTTTTTAAGTTTTTTCAACGTACTTTTGTTCTTGATAAGGCAATCAAAATATTTTTCTGATAGAATTTAACAAATAGTAGTAAAAGAATATTCTATATTGTAAAAAGTTTTGTAAAAAAAATGGAATGTAACTAGAAATTTAAAGATTAAAAGAAAATCTCTTTACTCTGTTTTGCAAATGTGTCTTTGTTCTTTTGTTCCTTTTCTTGGAAAATCTTACAGCTTCAATCTTCCATATTTCCCTGATTGATCTTCAACTAGTTAGGAAATAAAATGGATTAAGAAAAAGTAATGTTCTACATTTGTTGCTCATAAAAGAAAAAATATGCAAAGGGATTGAAAGATGAAAGCAAAGATATGAAGAAAGTTAGAGATTAGAAAATGAAGAGAAGATGAAGTTAGAGAATACCTTGGAATGGAGAAGAAGAAACTTGTACGTTCTTTCTAATATTTTCTTCATCTCAATGTTAGAGAAAGGAAATGAGACTTTGATTTGTTTCAAGAGTTATGTTAGCTTTTATAGTATGAAATGGGTCTTAAGAGTGATCACCTTTTTTTTATTTGCTAATCATATAGACATATGTCATTATCTTAAATGGAAAGGATTTAATTTTTTTATGGATCGAGACATTTCAATTTTTTTTATATATACTAATATATTCTTTATTGTTACAGAAAAAGTTATATTAATCTGTTTTACAAATTTTAGGCATAAAAAATATTAAAGCTATTCGCATGAAGTTGTGCCAAGTGTGTGGACTTGGCATTACTTGTGTTTTGTAACCTACTTCAGCATCTCAATGCTACATTAATGCATACTTTGAATACGTTGTATCAGTAAATTCATTGGATATTCATATGGCACACATTTCAACGTTTTCTGATAAGATAGATCCAGTAACTGTTAAGAGTAAAGAAAGTTTTCCTTTTCTTTTTTCAACCATGAATTTTACTTTTATCTGTATATTAGATAATGATGTTTGAAAGGTGAGTATGAAAGGAAATATCATTATTAACGATAAACATAATAAACATAATAAATGTTGAGATTAAAGAAAAGACACACTGAAAATATAATAAAAGAATACATAAAAGTCATAAAATTATCTGATTACATGTTGAAATGAAACGGAAAAGAAAAAGAATACATAAAAATACATAATCACTCTATTGGCTTTTGACTTGAATTCCATGCAAGCTGGTTTGGGTCTCCACAAGCTTCCTGAAAAAAATGAAAATAGAGAAGTAATTAGCATTAGTATTAGAAACAAAGATGAATAAATGAATGCTGATGTTTGCAATAACAAACAAAGATACTCACCCACCACCAGCTTTACTAACATCCACCAAGTTCACCGAACTTGTCGACATATTTTCCTGTCTCTGAAAATAATAATAACATAGCAGTGTCAAATGAATGCAGAGAAACACAACATTTATGTGTTGCAGCAGTTTTTATATGCTAACCTGGTGGTACCGTAATATTTTTGCTGTGAAAGAGATGGAATCGTTCATTTGATTTACAGCAACATCCCTTGATTTCTATGCATTGAGATAACATACTTCCATGCATTTCTTCGATCTCTTCTTACCTGTTTGCAAGATCAAATGGTTTAGAAGATCAAAAAATAGAAAATATTATTTGTGAATAACATTTCTCTGCCACACAGTTTTCTTGTTGTATAAAGTCTACTCATTTAAGTATTACATTTTCGAGATAAATAAACTAGTTTACTTTCTTTTATCATATGAATAAAAAAAGCATTTTTTAGTGTAGTTAGATATATATCTTGACATGTGAATATAAACACTTACCGGGAAATGAAAAAGAAAATTCATAAATAGATGTAATATGTAAAAATATATTCAGAATATGCATTATAAAATATGCATTACAAGTACATAAACCATAAACCAGATTTTTCAAACATATATATATATAGCTAACCACCTACTAAGAAATAAATTTAACCTAAATTGTGAAAACCTATTCTATGAAACCCTAAAACTTACTGTCTCAGAAAATAACTTCCGGCGGCAGCAATTTTGAGAATACGATAACATATAGAAAAGAAAGAAAGACCAGAGGAGACGAGCAATTTTGAGAATACGAGAACATATAGAAAAGAAAGAAAGACCAGAGGAGACGAGGTGTAAGCATTTTACGTTAAACATATATATAGCCGAATACGAGGATGTGGTTGTAAAAATTCTATCATTATTTAATTTTTTTTATTGAAGTGTGAAAATATATATAAAATCATAGTTTTTTTAAATAGGTATAAATATATGAACAACTTTATAAAATTAGTATAACATAAATAAAATTTGACTTAATAAAAAATTATCAATTTAGTCAAATATATGTTTCATACTAAATTCAATATTCGTAATAATGTAATGATAGAAAAAAATACAATTAACGTAATTAAAATAATATGATACTTGAAGAGTTTATTTATTAATACTTATAAATTAATTAAATATCTAAATTACTATTAAAATATTTTTTTAGTGTTTATAATGCTTTTTTAAACTTAGATATGCATAAATAAATTTTCATATATTGCAAATGATAAGTTGTAAGTCTTAATTCCCTTCTAATACATAATTAAACTATAGAGTAAGTTTACAATATCTACAAAACAAATTATGACACTTATAATAAACTCATACTATAACTTTTTCCACAAGTCCTAACCCTTTACTTCCATAAATTATATACTTATATACTTTATTTTAGAAGACATATCTAAACAGTTACGATAATGAGCAATCCAAACGGTTACAATATCTACTACGGTTGTTTGCATAAAGCAGTTAATCTGACATTTAATAAATGATCAATTGTTGAAAAATCACCTAAGTTTCAGACATGAAGAATTATAGGAAAATGTTATCTTTTTTAGGATAGTACTCCTGCCAAGATATTGAATGTACTATTAAACTCTTTTAATACAATATTTTAGTAACAAAGTCTTTTGTAAAAATACAACATTGTTCTCTAAGACATTGGAAACAGATGAAAGATGTTTAGACAAAATTAGGCACATACTATTAAGGATTATTCACATATTTAAGAAAGAAAAGAAGTGTTTGTCCAATATGGATATTGATTTCCTAATCTACCCTAGCTTGTTATGTTGACTTTTTAGAAACATGCTTCATATGTCCGAATTTATATTTGCTTAATTTGATTGCCTTTTACATGAATTTTGATTTAATCCTCCCATACTCTTCTCTTTTTATGCTATCTAACATCTTTTGAGCTGGTCTCTTAAAGATGGAAATTCAATAAAAAGAAATATTATAATAAAAATAAGTGATGAAAAAACAAGGAATTATATTACTTACAAAGTTATTTTATAAATTATTATTTTTCTTTACATAATTATTTACCTAATTATTTAAAAATATTTAATTTGAAATATATATATATATATATATATATATATATATAAATAATTATTTCTTGAAATATTTTCTTATCTAGATTATTATTTTTATACACTTATTTATCTAGATAGATGTTTTTTACATAATTATATTTCAAACCAATTATTTGTTTAATTATTTTCTTAAAAAATTTCCTTCATTTTTTATTTTTAAATAAAGAACAAAAAGAAAAATACTAAAACCCATCTCAAAATTCAATTCCTCACAAATTGAAATTTGATTGGTTTTCCAATTAATATCTGCTTGGATCGGTGTTCAGGATTCTCTCTGAAACTGAAATTTTAGACGTGGAAATAATTGGCACAATATATTGTTGAAAAATAAATATAAAATATGTTATTTAAGTGAAAAAAAAATCTACGAATCCAACACTTCAAAGAATACTTAGGTGTAGTCTTTCTTCTGTCTTTATTCACGCGATGCAGCTCCATCTCTCTCCAATTACTTAAATTTTCAATGCAAACAATAAATGTTCTGATACATTGCTACTAATAAGTGCTGTTCTAATTACTTAATACAGTGATTGATGCATGAATATATAAAAATAAAATATTTATGATATTTAAGAGATTTTGATTGGTACAACGTTGAATCCTTCTACATATGGCAAACATGCAGATTGCAGAGGTAAGAAGTTTTATGAATGGAAGTAACTGTGTGGCACTCTTATTTAGGCGATGCTCTTCTTCGCCTTCTGCTGCATAATGCAGAGCAGAACTCATAGCTGGATTCATAAGGTTAATTGGCAGCATCATGGGTGGATTCCTTACACTGTCTCAGATCAAAACGATAATTGGTAGAGCCATCGGTGCATTCCTGATGCTGTCTCAGATCAAACACATGCATTGGTAGTGACGAAAATTTCTCTGCTTTTTCTGAAAAAACTGCTTTTTTTAAGGTCCCTTCTGCATAATGCAGAGCAAAAACGTTAATTGGCATTTCTCATACTATGTCAGAACAGCAGCATATATACCTGAAAATTTTTACAGACCAAAGACATGCATTGGTGTTCATTAAAAACAAATTAAAAGGAGGAACGAAACTTTAAACGAAAAGTGTGTCCAGTAGTAATTTTCTTACTTCAGAAAATTTCTCTGATTTCTGAAATTTCTTCAGCCAGCTATCATAAAAAGTTACAGATTCATAGTCTCTCTCTTTCTCTCGTTTAATTGAAATAAATTATGAAAAGAAAAACGACAAATTCATAGTGAGACATATTTTAAGGTGGTCCTCCGCTTAGCCGTGATGCATGGCGAGGGTTGGTGGCAGCAAAAACGTTAATTGGGATTCATAAAAGTATGTCAGATCAAATACAGCATCATCGAATTAATTCACTTCCTTCTCACAGATGCTTTAATTCTTGGCTTTTTATTTTCAGAAATTTTCTCTTAAAGCAGTAATAACGCAATTTACCAAAGTCTTGGGTTTTGTAACTTACTTCACCATCTCAATGCTACATTAATGTGTTCACGTCAATCTATTTAACATTTTAAACCACTTGCATGTTAGAATGAAACTTTGATTACCAAAGTAAATGGATATTTGTGTACATTAATGCGTTCATGTTAATCTGTTTCAGATTTTCAACTAGTTGCATGTTCAAATCGAACTTTTCTTGAGTAAAGTAAATGCATGTTTGAATACACGTTGTATCAGTAAATTCATTGGATCGTATCACACACTTCAATGATGTTTGAATACATTACTTTTCTCTGTCTTAGATAAATGATGTTTCAAAGTTCAATGTTTACGATGGTCAAAATATGATTTTGCTAACAATGTTGATTTTTTATCCGTGTATTGAGATGTAATGTATTTAGGTTTTAAAGTATAAACCTAATTATAGAAGAGATGAGTTGGAGACATATTTTCCATACTATTCTATATATTTTCAAAAGAAATTTTTTTTTTAACTATTGCAGTTGAGGAACCGTCATTCAATTGAAAGAAACCAGTGATTTGGGTATAATATTAATAAAATATCGCGACGATAAATTATAGAAGTAACGTTTAATTTAATTGAGAAAGAGTCTAATAACCAGCAATATTTGTTTATTATCAATATTAATTAATTAACAATTTGAAAATTTAACAAGTATAAAATAATTAATAAACCTGTGGCATATTAAATTTCAATGTCATTATTTTTATTATTATGTTCATAATATATATAGTTGTCATGCTGATATTATTATGATTAATATGTTATTAATTAAATCTCTCTATTTATCTATCTCTCTTTCTCTCTCTATATATGCACATAAATTCTCGGGGTATCAATATTATTAACTAGTTCTGTTATTTTCTTAGCTATATTTCTATTATTGTTAATAATTTGTAATACAAAACAACATCATGCCTTATTTTATTTACAATAACATTGTGCAATTATTTAATTTAAAATAAATACTTGTTTTTTTAACGTTATTTACAATAATAACTCCCTTACGTTACGAACCTCGCAAAAGAAAGAAAAAACTTCACTAGGATCGCATGAATACATTAATGTATTAAATAATGTCAAGCGATTTACACCATAATAGCATCTTTCAATCAGTTTTTACCTTATTTAGTATTTTTTTTTTCCTACTTTCTCGATGTCTAGTTTATTTAACCGCATATTATATTACATAGATGTTTTTTTATCTAAACAAAATGTATTATTATAGAAATATTTGGAATACATATAACTAATTATAAATTCTATAATTAATTATGATTAGTTATCTTTACTTAGATATTAAAATATATTAGATTTTATTTAAAAACAATATAAATTATGGACCATTGAATTGAAACTAACAATGTCAAAGTCATATTAAACTTTACAATGTGATTGGAGAATATTGAATCATAATAGTGAAGCGGTATGTTAGAGAGATCTAAAGAAATTAACCGAGGGAGTTGCCAAGGGTTGTTTGATAAAAGTATAAATTGATAAATAAGTAATGGAAACAAATTCAGATTTTAGAAGGATAGGTAGAACGGAAAAATCCTACCTAAAGAAAAATTCTTAGTCAAGTTGTTAGGTATGGGGTATCACTTAATAAATGGGAATGGAAAGTAGTGTGGAGCCATGATTGGTTCAATGGAAATTATCTCGTATCAATATTTTTATACTTTTATGACAAAACCATCAAAAAAGAAGGTTGAGCGCAAGAGGAAAATAGGTATAGAAGGGAGATTGTTGGGTCGGCTAGCCCGAACAGATAATCCAAATAGATCGGACAAGTTTAACGGGCCAGGCTGGTAAGATGATCTAAAGAGATTGGGTTGGCCCGGTGATACAAACGGGTCCAGTTGTCCCGACGTCTCAAATGGGTTCGAGGATTCAGACGGGTTGGATGACGATCCAAATGGGTTAGACGAGTTTGACAATCCAGACAGGTCGGACAAGCTCGACAACTCAGACAGACCGAATTAGCCTGAGGACACAAAAGGGTCAGGACCCAAACATGTTGGGTGGGCTCAACAACCCATTTGGGTCGGGAAAGCCCGACAACCTAGATGGACCAGACTAAACCGACAACACAAAGGGGCTTAACGGGCCTAACGACCAAAATGACCTCGATAACCCAAGCAGGTCGGACAAGCTTGACAACCAAGACAGGTTGTAAAGGCCAGACAACCCACACGGGTCGAGCGAGTCTGATCACCTAAATTGACCAGGCTGCCCAACGACACAAACGAGTTGGGTTGGCCCGACATCACACACAGATCGGGCAGGTCCGACGACCCACAAGGTTGGACGGGGTCAACGATCAAGATGGACCGGACAACCTCGGTGACCAGGACGGGCACAACGACCTAGAAATGTCGGTCGGGCACAATGATTCAGACGTGCCAAATAGGCCCAACGACCCGTATGGGCCCAACTTATCCGGCTCGGTCGTCGTGCCCGACTAGCCCACAACCGAATAGCATGACCAGCCTAGCGACCTAGTTGGGTCGAGCCGGTCCAAAGACCTAGTTGGGTCGTGTCGGCTCAATGACACAAAGTGGACAGGCCGACTCGATGACACAAACTGATCCAACGATGCATATGGGCTAGGCAAGCTTGTAGACTTAATGGGGCCAAGCCGAGCCAACGACCTTGATAGGCCGGGTCAGACGAGGTTGACGAACTTGACGAGCACGACCGTCCTGTATGGGCCATTGGGCCGATCAGGCATATCAGGATCGGCAGGCGGCCTAGTCCGTATGGGTTTTTCGGTTGGCCTAACCCATTTGGGTCGTCGAATCGAATTAGCCCGGTTTGGTCGTCGGGTTGGATCAGTCCGGCTAGGTCATCGTGTCAAGCCAACCCATCGGGATATAACAATTTTTTTACACGGAAAGCTATGATGTCATACTAAACTCATGTATTTTAGATTAATATATATATATATATATATATATATATATATATATATATATATATATATATATATATATATATATATAATCATGTAAAGGATATCTTCTACTTTTTCTTCTTACACCTCCACTATTCAAGTGAGATACTTTTGAAAGAGTTCCTTTTTTATTAGTTTTTCCTTCTAGTCTATTGATCCATCATATTTTTATATACTTTCCTATTGTAAAACACTTATAGTTTCAAGAAAATGATTGCAAACAAAGTTTTTCATTGTTTAATGTGCTCTAAACCTTTTTACAAAAGATACATAACTAGTACAAAGAGATAGAAAAATATGACATCATAGTCATACAAAATAGGATTTTTTTTTTGATCGGCAAAGTATAAGTATTTATATGTATAGTGGAGTACTTGGGGTACTCCAACCCGTATACAAAAAATATATATAAAGTGTTCCCAGTCATTCTACCTTTATATATCAAGGTTAATGACATGTATGTTTGGTATCAAAGATCCCTACCAACCAAACAAATGAAGGTGTTTCTATCACATATATAACTCGTAAAGCGATATAGATTTATGTGTGCATTGCTAGGGAAGCATATTCAATAGAGCATACAAGAATTGTGTTGCTATACTCCCTACATCTTTCCACACCTATAGTTTCTGTGGTTGGTTTACCATTCATCACTTTCTCTTAGCTATGATTCCAGAACTTTGATAAAATTATTCAACTGTCTTTGTTTCCATATAGAGGTTTCACAGGGTGCTCTTGGAAACACATTGCATATTTCTTCCGTCGGATCAATATTCCTCATTCATTGCTTGTTGTTTTCCTGATTATGCCTTCGACATGTGTTCATCCTAGTTATGAGTGTTTTAGCAATCACCCTTTGACATTGTAATAGCATGCCTTCTCCTTGTTATGGGTAGTTTTCGATTGCCCATTCTTCCAGTCCCTTCTGTCCTTTATATCCACACCTGTATCCAAACAAACCTGGAATATATTTGTTAAAATTCAACCCCTCCCCCTCCCTCCCACCTTCCATCTAACCACCCACCCCACAAATGTTCTTACCTTTGTAGTCCAATATTTATATGGTTTGCTATGTTATAGATCTGATGCAGTGTATAGGACACATGCACCAATCCGAAAAAGAGAAGCTTACCTTAGTGCTTTTATGTTTCATCCATGCCCACACTCTTAGTTGAGCCATACAAAATATTTCTTCTGCATCAGATATGGCGTTGTTAAACACAACATTGTTCCTATGTTTCCATATACTCCACATTACAACCACCCATACCCCCTTCCAAATATCATTCCCTTTATGGTTGAGTTCCAATACATGGAAATGTAGAAAGCTTTCGTAAGGCTGATTATAGTGGACATTCAAGATCCTTACCCAATTGTTGCACATGTTCCAGACTTTAGAGGCAACTTTACAATCAAAGAACAAATGACTTACGCTTTCTTCTTGCTCTCCACAAAGGGCACAACCATAATTATTCAATAAAACTCTTCTATGTCTAAGGTTTACCTTTGTAGGTACTCCCTTTAACATAACACGCCATGCAAAAAAAAATCGATGATGGAATAACTTTAACCCTCCATATAGGCTTTGAAAGACTAGAAGTTGTTCTCCATTGCAAATGCCTTGCATCTTTTCATATGCTGATTTAACTGTATATTCCTTATCTTCCCCATCCATCCACTGTAAACTATCAACTCGTCTACTATCAATATTTATCCTCTCTAGGTCTACCATAAAAGATTGAAATAAATTCTTTTCCCATTCAAACCATTCTCTCCTCCATCCAAGATTCCATTCCCATTTATCATTTTCCCACTTCCCACATTCGCTTATGGTTCTTTCTTTTTTATTTGAAATTAAATATAGTCTAGGGTAAGAATCTCTAAGTGCTTTCTCCCCTACCCATACATCTTCCCAAAACTTTATTATAGTCCCTGAACCAACTCTCCAAGTCACACTTTCCTCAAACCAAGTTCTTTCTTCACCTGATCCACAAACCTTTCGGAGATCGTTCCACCAACGAGATTCTTTTTGTCCACACTTTCTATCATCCAAGCTTCTCCATGACCCGTATTTTGAATCTAAAACATCCTTCCATAATCCCTTTTCTTTTGTACATAACCTCCACTTCCACTTAGTCAAAAGTGTTGTATTGAAAATATTTAAATCCTTAATGTTAAGACCTCCCTCCCCCTTTGATTTACATATAGTTTTCCATTTAACCCATTCTATTTTCCTCCCCTCTACCCCTCAACCCCACAAAAATTTCCTCTGTATTCTCATAATGTGTTCACTAACACAGGTTGGTAATTTAAAGAAAGACATATAGTAGAGTGGTATAGCGGTAAGAACAGATTTAATTAAACACACTCTACCCGCAAATGATAGAAATCTTCCTTTCCACAAAGATAATTTATTCTTAATCTTGTTCACTATTGGTTCCCAAAATTGTTTCTTCCTTGGGTTTCCTCCTACACATATTTCTAAGTACTTGAACGGTACCTTTATCACACCACAATTTAGAATAATGGAGCTTCTTTTTAACTCGTCTTCCGCTATTCCTATGCCTCCTAGCTCACTCTTATGGAAATTCACCTTAAGACCTGATGCAATTTCATAGCACCTCAAGATACTCTTTATGGCCACTATGTTTTTTACTCCCGGTTTACAAAAGAACAAAGTGTTATCCGCAAACTGTAACATATTCACTTTTATCTGTTTTGTCCCTACTGATATTCCTTCAAGCAGTTGCTTCTTGTTGGCTTGTCTAACTATTCCATTCAACCCTTCCACCACTATTAGAAACAAAAAAGGTGCCAAAGGGTCACCTTGTCTAAGACCTTTTGTTGGTATGAATTCTTGAGTTAGACTACCATTGACAAGGATAGAAATTGTAGATGAGTCTGGACATGCCTTGATCCAATTTATCCACCTAGTACAAAAGCCTAGTCTAGCCATCATATAAAAAAGAAAGTCCCACTTCACTGAATCATAAGCCTTCTCAAAGTCCAATTTAATTATTACGCATTGCTTTGCATTTTGTCTAGCGTCCTTAATTACTTCATTAACAACTAAAACACTATCAAGTAGTCCTCTACCCTTAACAAAAGCAGATTGTGTACAGTGAATAATGTTAGGTAGAACAAGCTTAAGTCTATTGGCTAGTATTTTAGCTAGTATCTTGTACATGCAACCCACCGGGGATATTGGTCTATATTCATGTAGGCCCATAGGGTTATCATTTTTCGGTATGAGTGCAATAAAGGAAGCATTACACCCCTTTGGGATGAATCCATTTGACTGAAAATCATTTATAACATGTACCACATCTTGTTTCAAAATCCCCCAATGTTTTTTTAATGAACCCTAGATTAAAACCATCTGGTCCTAGGCTCTTAGTGCCCTCACACTACCATATTGCTTCTCTAATTTCAGCCTCTGTAATGGTTTGGATTAGCATTTCATTATCCCTTGGTGATATAGTTTGAAAGTCCACTTTCCCCAATCTAATATCACTTGATGTTGAATCTATTAACCTTTCTTTAAAATAATCCTTCACTAAGCCTTTTACAACTTCAGGTTTGTCACACCACTTTCCTAGGCATTCTACTCCTTTGATCTCATTTTTGTTCCTCCTCCAATTAACCAAAGAATGAAAGTATTTAGAATTAGAGTCCCCTTTGGCTATCCATTTAGCTATTGACTTTTGTTTCCATAACGCTTCTTGTCTAAGGCTCACTACTTCTAACTCACTAAACAAGTCATTTCTCTCTAATTTCTTCTCATCGTTTAGACTGCTTTCATCATCCTTCTTATCCAAATCACTTATTCTCTTAATTAAATCCTTTGTAAGTTTAGGTTCCCAAAACTTCTTTATTCCATACTTTTAGGTCTCGTTTCAAAAATTTTAGTTTTTCTTTTAGGACAAAGATCCGAGACCCATCCATGCTATAAGACTTCCACTTGCTTTCCACAAAGCTAGTAAACCCAATAAAGTTATTCCAAGCATCCAAGTTTCTAAAGGGTTTTGGGCCCCAATCAATCTGTTCTACTTTAAGTAGTAGTGCACAATGATCAGACACCACCCTATCTAGAACGCATTGCTTACTACCCGACCACTGATCTAACCAATCACTTGAAACTAGGATTCTATCTAGGCGACTTTTAGATGTTCCATTCGGTCTATACCATTATATTTCCGCCCAACCATAGGTATATCATTGACACATGATTTGTCAATAAACTTATTAAATTCTGATACCTCCCTACTGTTTGACCCACCTATAGTCATACCTCTTCTTTCCTTTTGATTCCTAATTGAGTTAAAATCTCCAACCATACACCACAACTTGCAATTATTCAATTGTTTTATGTGTAGAATTTCTTTCCACATCTCCAGTTTTTTATTTAACTGACATGGTGAATAAATGTTTAAGACTACAACTGATATATTTTCTTTGCCCCCGTTTACCACACACTCCTAAGAAGCCTTGACCCTTGATGTAACTTTCACACTTAAATTGCTCACTGCACCACATTGTTAGAATCTCTCCTGCCCCATTCATAGCCTCATTTTCAATCCACTCAAACTCGGTACTGCCCCATATTGCCTGACACTTCTCAAAACTAATATTTTGTGTTTTGGTTTCTTGTAAACAAGTCATACAAAATAGGATAACCAAAAAAAAAAAAAAACAGAAACTATTACAACAAAAAACAAACCTCTTCTACAAGTTTACAAAACATTACCGGTTCAAAGACATTGTTATAAATATGAAGTGAGAAAAAAAATAAAAACACTTAATTTCATATTACATGCTCACTTCATAACCTAAAAACTTGTATTACATGTGAAATTATAGGGTTTAGGATTTAGAATTTGACATTTTGGATTTAGCAACCTTTAGTTTATTATTAAAAATTGTTTTTTTGAATTACACAGTCTAAAATATATTATTTTAAATACATTTTAGATTGTGTAATTCATAATACATTATTCAAAATATAATTTAAACTGCACAATTAGTACATTAAATAATTTTAAAAATAAATAATATGAGATTGTCTAATTCGTAATATAACACCAAAATTTTTAAATTTTGAATTGTATAATCTCAAAAGTTCCCTAATCACTTAATCCAAAGTTTTTTCAGTAAAATCGCTTGAAATTTCTGATACCTTGGTGTAGGAAGAAATCACGAGGATACATGAAGAAAGAACACATATCTTTATTATGACTGGTAGATTTATCTTAGGACTAACTTTCTTTCCATCAATATTTTTGTGTATATAATAGATATTTGTACAAGCGTTTCTTTTATAATATATATATTTGTTTTGTCGACAAAAAAAACAATTCTACTATTTTCTTACCTATATATTTCTTTTAAAAATTATAATTGTTAGTATATGATATTTTTAAGTAAATAAATAATTGAATACTGTTCTGGTCAAGAAAAGTGTCAGATAATTCTTAACCAAAAATAAAAAGAAAGAAATATTTTTAACCATAGCTTAAGACTTGTTTAGGTAAAAAAATCTCCCCCCTTGACCATGGGAGTAACCTTCTTATTTATATCATAATCAGTTACAAAATATTAAATTCTAGATATACAAAATAAAAAATGAAATTATCTTTTGCTCCTAAAATATCTCTAAATATAATAACAACCTCATTAACTCCTAAAAACAACACCAAACACGGAACTTAATTCGGTTAATATTCTCCCTCGGTGCCTCCCCGACCCGATACCAAAATCCACTTGTCCTCTCGGTCTACAACCGAATCACTCCTCTGGTCCAGTACATAGCTCTCCAAATTTTGCACGGTCTCGTCTTCAAAACGAGGAGAGCAGAATTTGTCTTGTCAATAACTACTCCTCACCACTTTCCGTAAAATCATCATTACTCCCTATCTTCACGCCCCACAATTTCAACCTTTTAAATTAATTTAATCAATTTCTTATGTCACCCCAGTTTAACTAATCTCTATCAACTATCCCCTTCACACTTCAACCTTCTTTGGTCTCGGTTATAAACCGAGTTCTCAATCCTGCACACATTAAAAGACTCCAAAGTAATTAATCACTCGTTCATAAACTGAGCTCTCAATCCTGCAAACATAAAACTCCAAAGTAATTAATGAACCGAGCTCTCAATCCTGCAAACATATAAAACTCCAAAGTAATTAATCATTAGTTCATAAACCGAGCTCTCAATCCTGCAAACATTAAACTCCAAAGTAATTAATGAACCGAGCTCTCAATCCTGCAAACATATAAAACTCCAAAGTAATTAATCATTCGTTGATGAACCGAGCTCTCAATCGTGCAAACATTAAACTCCAAAGTAATTAATGAACCGAGCTCTCAATCCTGCAATCATATAAAACTCCAAACTAAAGCAAATAATAACTCGTTCATGAACCGAGCTCTCAGGCTCGGAATAGAACACATAGGTTCTTTTAACCTTGAGCACACAGGCTCGGAATAGAACACATAGGTTCTTTTTAACCTCGAGCACATAGGCTCGGAATAGAACACATAGGTTCTTTTAACCTTGAGCACATAGGCTCGGAATAGAACACATAGGTTCTTTTAACCTCGAGCACATAGGCTCGGAATAGAACACATAGGTTCTTTTTAACCTCGAGCACATAGGCTCGGAATAGAACACATAGGTTCTTTTAACCTCGAGCACATAGGCTCGGAATAGAACACATAGGTTCTTTTTAACCTCGAGCACATAGGCTCGGAATAGAACACATAGGTTCTTTTTAATCTCGAGCACATAGGCTCGGAATAGAACACATAGGTTCTTTTAACCTCAAGCACATAGGCTCGGAATAGAACACATAGGTCCTTTTAACCTCAAGCACATAGGCTCGGAATAGAACACATAGGTTCTTTTTAACCTCGAGCACATAGGCTCGGAATAGAACACATAGGTTCTTTTCAACCTCGAGCACATAGGCTCGGAATAGAACACATAGGTTCTTTTAACCTCAAGCACATAGGCTCGGAATAGAACACATAGGTCCTTTTAACCTCAAGCCCATAGGCTCGGAATAGAACACATAGGTTCTTTTAACCTCAAGCACATAGGCTCGAAATAGAACACATAGGTTCTTTTAACCTCAAGCACATAGGCTCGGAATAAAACACATAGGTCCTTTTAACCTCAAGCACATAGGCTCAGAATAGAACACATATGTTCTTTTTAACCTCGAGCACATAGGCTCGGAATAGAACACATAGGTTCTTTACCTCGAGCACATAGGCTCTTTCATCTTATTTCCAATGAAGCCAATCTTTATTGATTTAAACATGATGAATGAATTTTTAATATCTCTACGAAATTCCCGTTAGTAATTCACATAATATCACATGTATATATATGACAATTGTAATATTTATATGTAAAACATTTTATAAATATCTTAATTTTAATTAAATAATTTTCATTTATAAAAATCATACCAAATAAATAGTGAATTATAAGATATCATAAAAAAATTTAAGTGGATTAAAATAACATACTATTATAAAATAATTATGTTTGTTATTAAAATAAAGTAACACCAGAACACATTTATATCTAGTAACAATAAATTTATTTTAAAGATAACTAGTAATATTTACTATAATACTCACATTTTAACATATGTATCGAAATCTTAGTTTATATATTTAAACAATCTTATTTTATAATTCTAGCACCATATAAAATAATTATATTGATATTTTGAAACAACTTTACAGTAGATTACATCTTCCTAAATTGCTAAGAATATTTTCTTAAAACTCCTCTAAATATAAAATACTTCACACTAAAAGTTATTTATTTAATAATATTAAATAAGATATTAATGAGAAACATACCTTTTATCTAGATGTAAAAGTCATTTAGTTTTATGCATTGAAAAGGACGACGAGTAATTAATTCATAAAATTTGTATTATTCATTAATTTCACTATTTTGCTCTTTTTCTAATAAAATGGTTAAAAATAAAAGGAACAATCGATAATAATAATTCTTTTATATAAATATATTTTATTATCTTTTAGCAAATCAATTTATTATTCTTGTACACATAATTAAGATTACATTATCCGACAATATATTTAAGTTAAAACAACATAACAATGTACATTTTATAAATTACAAAAATAATATATTGTTTTTTAAATTAATCATTCTAGCTTTTTATTTTTAGTGCCCTAAAGAAATCATTTAATCAAATTTGTAAAACTATTAAATTTATACTTGTGACCCCTACATAATACAAGAAGAGTAGAATGATTTATGACTGTGATCAGGAAATTGTTTAGATTTTCTGGTTTGTAATTTTTGTCCAATTTTTTTTATATCAAAAAATAGCAACATACTTGGAACTTTGGGTTTTTTCGTACCTGTATCGAGAAAGAGCGTAAGCTTCAATCGCAATGATTAATTGTTGATCTGTAAGTAGAGACTGAGCATAGATCGATCATCTTCTCATGATTTACATATGTCAAAAGTTTCTTGTGAGTATTGCAGAGGCGTAATCTGCTACTGCATGTTTTCATTGAGTTTTTTCAGTTGCTCTTGATGACGAAGGGCTTCCTCCAGCCGATGATGGGTATCCTCGGTCTCCTTCCGAAGTATCTCCCTTTCTTTGAGTGTTTCTTCCCTTAAGAGTCGTAGATCTTCTTCTGCCTTCTTGCGCGATTCATTTCTATTTTTTGTTGTAGCGTTTCTTATTGAAATTTGGTGGAGTTGGGATCGAGTTTTACCGGGCCCCACGATGGGCGTCAATGTTCTGGTCAAGAAAAGTGCCAGATAATTCTTAACCAAAAACAAAAAGAAAGAAATATTTTTAACCATAGCTTAAGACTTGCTTAGGTCAAAAAATCTCCCCCCTTGACCATGGGAGTAACCTTCTTATTTATATCATAATCAGTTACAAAATATTAAATTCTAGATATACAAAATAAAAAATGAAATTATCTTTTGCTCCTAAAATATCTCTAAATATAATAACAATCTCATTAACTCCTAAAAGCAACACCAAACACGGAACTTAATTCGGTTAATATTCTCCCTCGGTGCCTCCCGGACCTGATACCAAAATCCACTTGTCCTCTCGGTCTACAACCGAATCACTCCTCTGGTCCAGTACAAATACAAAAATATAATATTCCATTTCTAAGTTGGTTGATAAGATTGTTGTCCATCACCATGCATCTAAGACATTAATTATCCATTTTTAAAATGTTAAGTTTCGGTCACAATTTTATCTTATAAGATATCTTAAGAGTGAGATAATGAAAAAAAAAATTTAACTATCTCAAATCCCGATTTCTAAATTACGTGAAATTAAAGAGAACCGTAAAAATAATATGTAATAATAATTTATTATACTTTAAAGATATAAATTATTTACCATTGGTATAGATAAAAAGATACTTATTATTGAAGGACGAAGATATTATTATTTAGTTAATTTTTATAGTTGAACATAGATTGTACTGATAGACAGAGATTATCGTGTGTGTGTGGTGTGCAGTTGGGTTGAAATATGAAAATATATTTGTAAATGAAATTATTATATTAAATAATATATACTGTAAGTAAATGTAATTTTTTTAATAAAGGTATGTGATAATTATTAAAATTAAAATATGTAATCATATTTATTATTAATAAAATTTAAATAAAACTAGTGAAATTAAATTTTTTATATTCAAACTGTAATTTGATATGTATTTATGATATGTATTTTTTTTTATTCACATACAATTTTTTATCATATTTTCATTTCCTTCGTTTAAATTAATTTCGTTAATGTGGATAAACTTACACAGACTAAATTAATATAAAATAAATTATTTATCATCTTTTTAATCTACTCAAAATTAACTAAATTTAATAAAATGCTATTATTATTGGGTCGCCTGATCTAAACTGTTTAACTCAAAAATAAAGTTAGAAATTATTAATGAATTAGTTTAGGCTTAGTTAGCACTGCTATATTTAGTAGATGCTGCTATATGTTTGTTTTCCTACAATGTTCCACACTATTTATCATTATTTCCTAAATTAATATATGACCGGATATGACATATAACTGAGGTAAAATTATTACTCTGTATTTAAAGATTAACTTACACGTGTTTTTTACATAAAAATAATTAAATAACAATAAATTTTTTCAACCACTAGGTCCCAATATTTGTGTATAAATACGTTAGACCTACATTGCTGAAAGATCACACTCTTTTCGGCGCCTCATTTGCGGTGCTTTGAAGATGCAGAAGTGAATGTTTTTTTTTTCTAAGTAAACACTTTCATACACACTGTTTTACCAATATATGTGTGAAAAACTTTATGGATCTGATTTATATATTATGTTCTTCTCTTTTCTCAATTTCTATTCTATTTTTTGTGTTGAGAGGCTGCAAAAATGTATAATAATTTATGTACTCTCACTCACATTCTTTCATTCACCATCTTCAACCATTGTGCACACAAAGCACATAAATCTTTAATAGACAACCCTTCTTTTTAATTTTTGTTTTCAATGATTAGATTTTATTATGAATCAAATTTAAACATGTAAGGTTTGATAATTATTTGAATCTGAATATTATCTAAGTTGTTAGAATATGTGGTTCTCATTCAATTCCTAATACCACACGTTACTTAAGCACTAATTTTTAATCATTACTCTGCTTAAGTTATAGAGACTCTTCATATGGCCTATTTACTAGTGCAGTTTCTGAAGACTCTTCATATGGCTTATTGAGTGGTTCAACTTTGAAGCCTATAAATAACATCTCCATGACTTGGAAAAAATATAGAAAAACATTTACAGAGACACACTTTGTAATAGACACTTGAGTGTTTTTGGTGAGGATTCTTGTTTCCATTTAAGAGCTTTGTACTCTTCTTTTCATAGTGGAACTTTGTTCATTATCGTCCTGTGGTTTTTCCTCTTACATTCAAAAGAGGTTTTCCACGTAAATCCTTGTGTGTTACTTCTCTTGCTCTTTTATTTGCTTCTCTTTAATTTTCAATTGTCACGATCCTGTGCTTCTGCATGCTACGATACCATAACAAGTGGTATCAGAGCTCTTAGTTGGAAATTCCAAAATGTCTGCAAAATTTGACATTGAGAAGTTTGATGGCAAGATTAGTTTTTCTATTTGGCGAGTCCAAATGAGGGCCGTTTTAACCCAGAGTGGGTTAAAGAAGGCTTTAGATAGAATAGAAAATAAGCCAGCTTCCATGACTGATGAGCAGTGGGAGGAGTTGGATGAAAAGGCGCTATCATCAATCCAACTCTCGTTATCAAAGGAGGTTCTCCGTGAAGTAGCAAATGAAACAACCACTGCTGCATTATGGCTAAAGTTAGAGTCTTTATACATGACCAAGAGCCTTGCAAATAAGCTTCGTCTCAAAGAACGCTTATATACCATTCGAATGGTTGAAGGTACTCCTATTCAATCTCATCTTAATGAGTTTAATTCTATCCTCTTGGATCTGGAAAATATTGATATTAAAATTGATGATGAAGATAAAGCTGTTTTGTTGGTTGTCTCTCTACCTTCTACCTATAAACACTTCAAAGAAATTATGTTGTATGGAAATAATGATACCTTATCCTTTGAAGATGTTAAATCTAATTTATTGTCCAAAGAAAAATTTGATCTTGAAGTTCATTCTGTGGACAAGGGTGAGAGTTTAAGTGTCAGAGGTAGAACTCAAGAAAGAAGGAGTACAAGTGACAAAAAGTTCAGATCCAAGTCTAGGGGACGCAAATCCAACAAATTTTGTCGCTATTGTAAGAAACCTGGACACGAGATTTCTGATTGTTTTATCTTGAAGAAAAAACAAGAAAAACAAGAAAAAGGAAAAGCCGCACAATCCCCTGAAGCTGCCAATATTGAAGCTGACTCTAACGGTGACATTACTTTGTCTGTTGTCTCTTCTAATAAGAGGAGTAAAACAGAGTGGATCCTTGATTCTGGATGTACTTTTCATATGTGTCCCTATAAGGACTTATTCACTACTTTTGAATATGTTGATTGTGGTGTTGTCTTGATGGGTAATGATGCCCAATGCAAGATTGCAGGAATAGGTACAATTCAGATCAAGACTAATGATGGTGTCGTCAGGACTTTGTCTGATGTTCGCTATATACCCGAATTAAAGCGAAACTTAATTTCACTTGGCACTCTTGAATCTCTCGGGTGCAAGTACTCAGCTGAAGGTGGAGTTCTAAAGGTATCAAAAGGTTCTCTTGTTCTCTTGAAAGCTAACCGAATTGGAAGCTTATATGTCCTGCAAGGGACTATTGTGACAGGTTCAGTAGCTGTATCATCTTCTATGGCTGAAAATGATGTCACTAAATTATGGCACATGTGCCTAGGCCATATGAGTGAAAAAGGTTTGCATCTTCTAAGCAAGCAAGGATATCTTGGTAAGCATGTCATTGGTAAGTTGGAGTTTTGCAAACATTGTGCTTTTGGGAAACAAAAAAAGGTTAGTTTCTCTACAACAACTCACAATACAAAAGGTATTCTTGATTATATTCACTCTGATCTTTGGGGGCCTTCTAAAGTTCCTTCCTATGGAGGACGTCGTTATATGATGACTATCATTGATGACTTTTCCCGTAAGGTTTGGGTTTATTTTTTGCGACATAAAAATGAGACTTTCCCCACATTCAAGAAGTGGAAAACTCTTGTTGAAACCCAGACTGGGAATAAAGTAAAGAAGCTCAGAACAGATAATGGATTAGAGTTTTGTAATGGTGACTTTAATGAGTTCTGCACAAATAATGGTATTGCTAGACACAAAACCATTCCAAGGAATCCCCAACAAAATGGTGTTGCAGAACGAATGAACAGGACTCTACTTGATAGAGCTCGTTGTATGCTCTCAAATGCTGGGATATGGGATCGACATGATCTTTGGACCGAGGCAGTTTCTACTGCATGCTACTTGGTCAATCGTTCTCCACATTCAGCACTTGACTTCAAAGTTCCAGAAGAGATTTGGTCAGGTAATCCTGTTGATTATTCTAATTTAAGAATTTTCGGATGTCCTGCATATGCACATATTAATAATGGCAAATTAGCTCCAAGAGCTATTGAGTGCATATTTCTAGGTTATGCATCTGAATCAAAGGGGTATCGTTTATGGTGCTCTGAGTCAAAGTCTCAAAAGCTAATTCTTAGCAGAGATGTAATTTTTAATGAGGATGCATTATTATCTTCTGGAAAACAGTCTTTTGTGCCTTCTTCTACCAATACAGGTACTATACAGGGTACTAATGAGAAGGTGGAGTTTGAATTCAAATCTGAAGTTCCTGGTATTGATGTCCCATCTTCCTCTACAAATGAATCCAATAATGATCATGATGATGATGATGAATGTGATGATAGAACCACTTCTCCTATTCAACAACAAGGAGATGATTATTCTATTGCTCGGGACAGACCAAGAAGACAAATCAGAAAGCCAGCTAGATACACTAATGATTATTTAACTGCCTATGCATTGTCAATTGCACAAGAGGTAAATGATGGTGTTGAGCCTGTCAGCTACACTGAAGCTGTTTCTTGTGTTGAGTCTTCTCAATGGCTAGGGGCTATGAATGAAGAAATTCAGAGTCTTTATAAAAACAATACTTGGACTCTGACAGAACTTCCTAAAGACAAACGGCCATTAAAGTGTAAATGGATCTATAAGAAAAAAGATGGCATTCCCGGGGTTGAAAATGCAAGATGCAAAGCACGACTAGTCGTTAAAGGCTTTAATCAAAAGGAAGGTATTGACTTTAATGAGATATTCTGACCTGTTGTTCGCCATACTTCTATTCGTGTTTTGCTTGCTTTTGTTGCTTTGTTTGATTTGGAGTTAGAGCAACTAGATGTAAAGACAGCTTTTTTACATGGAGAGCTGGAAGAAGAAATTTACATGGAACAACCAGAGGGATTTATTGTTCCTGGAAAGGAGCATTTTGTTTGTCGTTTGAAGAAATCCTTATATGGCCTCAAGCAAGCACCTAGGCAATGGTACAAGAGGTTTGATTCTTTCATGATTGGACAAGGTTATTGCAGGAGTCAATTTGATGACTGTATTTATTTTCAAACATTCCAAGATGGATCTTTCATATACTTGTTACTATATGTTGATGATATGTTAATTGCATCACGTGACAAGTTTTCTATCAGGAAATTAAAAACTCAACTAAGCAATGAGTTTGAAATGAAAGAATTAGGTGCAACAAAGAAAATTCTTGGTATGGAGATTCGCAGGGACCGTCAAGCTGGTAAATTGTTTTTATCTCAACAAAGGTATATTGAGAAAGTACTTGATAGGTTTAATATGAATGATTGTAAACCTGTTTCTACTCCACTTGCTGCACATTTCAAGTTATCCTCAGATCTTTGCCCAGATACAAAGGAAGATATGGAGTACATGTCATATGTTCCTTATGCTAATGCTATTGGCAGTCTTATGTATGCCATGATATGCACCAGGCCAGACCTTGCATATGCTGTTAGCATGGTAAGCCGGTATATGCATAATCCCGGCAAGAAACACTGGAATGCTGTAAAATGGATTTTTCGATATCTAAAAGGTACTTCTCATGTTGGCTTGGTATTTGACAAAAAAATGGCTACAACTGATAATGTTGTAGGATATGTTGACTCAAATTATGCTGGTGATCTTGATCGAAGAAGATCTCTCTCAGGTTACATCTTTACCCTCTGTAATAGTGCTATCAGTTGGAAAGTAACACTTCAATCTATTGTTGCATTATCTACAACCGAAGCAGAGTATATTTCAGCCACAGAGGGAGTGAAAGAGGCTATTTGGCTCCGAGGTTTGGTAAATGAACTTGGTCTAACACAGAAAGTTCTTACTGTGTTTTGTGATAGCCAAAGTGCTATTCATTTAACCAAGAATAATCGTTATCACGACAAGACCAAACACATCAATATAAAACATCACTTTATTAGAGATGTTGTTGTTGTTGGAGAAATTATGGTTGAAAAGATTCACACTTCTGAGAATCCAGCAGACATGCTTACCAAGCCGCTTCCAATTACCAAGTTTGAACATTGTTTGGACTTGGTTGGTATATACAGCACTTGAATGCCCTTTGGGGCTTTATCGGACGATGAACACTTGTAGAATTCGAACCAAGGTGGAGATTGTTAGAATATGTGGTTCTCATTCAATTCCTAATATCACACGTTACTTAAGCACTAATTTTTAATCATTACTCTGCTTAAGTTATACAGACTCTTCATATGTCCTATTTACTAGTGCAGTTTCTGAAGACTCTTTATATGGCTTATTGAGTGGTTCAACTTTGAAGCCTATAAATAACATCTCCATGACTTGGAAAAAATATAGAAAAACATTTACAGAGACACACTTTGTAATAGACACTTGAGTGTTTTTGGTGAGGATTCTTGTTCCCATTTAAGAGCTTTGTACTCTTCTTTTCATAGTGAAACTTTGTTCATTATCGTCCCGTGGTTTTTCCTCTTACATTCAAAAGAGGTTTTCCACGTAAATCCTTGTGTGTTACTTCTCTTGCTCTTTTATTTGCTTCTCTTTAATTTCCAATTGTCACGATCCTGTGCTTGCGCATGCTACGATACCATAACATAAGTAATGGATTGTTTTTGTAGTATTTGAAATCCAAGTGTGAAAGGATGAAAATCTATTATAATCGATATAATACTTAAAGTTTCATCCTTTCATAATATGTTTTATAAAACTATACTTAAAGTTTCATCCTTTCATAATATGTTTTATAAAACTATGAGCACAAACCATTAGTTATATGTTTGGATTCAAGTGATTATAAATTTTTTACATAATTAAATTTAAAATTATCTGATTAATATATGTGATTGCGTATATAATGAATATTATATAAAAAAAAATATGCTGCTAATTAAGTGAATATTCGATCTTTCGCAGGAAGAACAATACATAGTGTAGAAAAACTCATCAAAATAGCATTTAGTTCACTGCAACAAATAACTTAAGTAGGAAATGTATATAAACTCTTTTCAGTAAAAGATATTAAACAAAATTAAACAAATATCAGTTAGTATAACTTATAAAAAAAAGTATTTGTCATAATAATATTAATAAACTATTTAATGAATTAAAATTTAATAAATATAAATAAACATTTCATTGTTATCTGTTGCAGTGACTTAATGATAGCTTAATAAACTAATGAGATTTTGTATAATATGGTATGTTTTTGCTGTGAAAGATCAAATGCACATTTCATTAGCAGCATATATAAGATACTTGCATTTTGATGTATCTCAATGTTCAATATTATTGGATTGCAGTAGCCATAACAGTTTCATTAGCAGCATATATAAGATACTTGCATTTTCAACATTGATGTATCTCAATGTTCAAACCTTTTTTACATTCTCAACATTCTTTATTTGTTTCAAATTAACTTTCAAGATTCTGTATAAATCTTTTCCGCAAATTCTTGGTCTTGTATATTTGTTTCAAAAAAAATATTCTAATAAACCACTGTTCTTTCTTATTTATTTATATTTATGTATACAGAAATATTTATGTAACGGTATACAGAAATATCACCACATTGTTCACCAAATATATTTTTCTAACATTAGTTCGTATATGGGAAACTCATTTTGTTTAGTATTGTGAATAGGTTAAACTTATTTTTGTGTATTTAGTACATTGAGTTTCATGCATGTATCAATTAATTTGAGAGTGTAATATGCTCTTATTTTATGTTTTGTTGTTCTTGCAACCTATCCTTTCCGGCTACATACATTAGTTAGATTTGATAACCATTTTAATCAATTTAATAATTTTTTTATATTAATACCATTTATTTAGTTGTTAGATGTATTATTATTCATTGTTACATGTATTATTATATATAAATTGGTTAGATTTCATGATTTGTTAAATTTAATCATGTAGGAATTAATAATTAATTGAGTCCATCGTTTATGTGACTAATGAATTCTGTTTGTAATTTTGAAAATCGTGTATGAAAAGATGAAAATCATTATTACTACTGTAATGCTTAAACTTTCATCCTTTTATAGTATATTTTACAAAATTAAAAGCACAAATCATCAGTCACATGTTTGGATTTAAAATTATTATAAAACTCTACATTATTAGATTTAATTAATCATGACATCTATTTATTATATGTAATTTGTGCACGTAGTTATGAATAAAATACATCAAACAACATAGTACATTAATAAACATAATGCATGTAGCCATGAATAGGATAGGTTGCTGAGATTAACAAAACTTGAAATAATGATATATTACATTCTCAAGTAGATTAATGTATGAATGTCCTTTAATGCACTAATTATCAATGCAATTAATTCAATTCACACTTAAAAAAGTGAGTCTGTAATATGTAAAATTAATGCTTAGTTCAATCCGATATTAATATATATATATATATATATATATATATATATATATATATATGCATATACTTCTAAATTTTAAAATTTGTCTTAATAGAAAGTAGGAATATTATGTGTATGGATTTTGGTAGCTAACCCTTTTGTAGGTTACAATTATGAGAGAAACCAACAATCATGGGTCACAAACACAGTACAACACATCTAATACTGGAAAACAATATACAGCACAAGTGCTTCATCTTTTTTGAGGAGGTAAAGACACTACGGGGACAAAAGAACTAAGAATTTTACTATATTGTAATGAAAGTGTACCATAGTCAAAAAAATGAATATTTGTTGTATTGTGTTGGATTTTCCTTTTATAGTAGGAAGTGTCAGGTTTTAAAGAGGAGGTTTTACTGGAGAGAACAACACCAATGAGATCTGAGCCTAACCACATAAGACACTGACATGGAGCAGGCGGAATGAGATTTGTTAGATCGGCAGACACTCGGTGTGATCCGGTTGACATTAGCCAAGAATGTTGCATTCAACATCATGAACGAGAACACAACCGTAGATTTGATGAAGGCACTACACTAGGTGGTAATGTAAATCAAACCCCAAGTGGGAGAATTGTTAGAATTATGGTGCTTAATTTAGTCCCACATCGCTTAGAATAGTGAGATGTGGTTCTCTATTTTACTATATAAGAGACTCTATGTAAAGCTTTAAGATACACCAAAAATACAAATACTTCCTAGTGTAGTCATAGACGTAGGCATACACATTGTAGCCGAACCACGTTAAATTCTCTGTGTCTATTTTTCTCTCCTTTATTCTTTCCTTTATTGCCTCCTTCCTAACAGGAAGGATAACCAATGAGTGTTTTATTATATTGTATTTTTTATTTTATGTTGTTGATCTTGTTGTATATGGGTTGGGGTAACTCGATTACTCTATTAATATATTTGCTTTTTGCTGATAAAAAACAAAGTCAAAAAGCACAGCGTCCTTCAAGATTGGATCTGAAATGTGATGCAACATGGTGGCATGAGCTTTCTCAATTCTGTGGTTTTGATGTTGATTCAGAGAAGTGAAATGGCAACAATGTATTTTATATATACCAAACTGTTTCAGTGTAATCAGTTCTTACTACTAATGGCGAAAACGTTATCTTATCTCTTTGCTTTGTTTTGATTGAAAAAAATATTCAGTTCTCAAAATTAAAGTTGTCTTATATATTAATAATTTAATATATAAGACAACTTGAATATTGCAGCTGTCATAACTCAGATAAATTAAATGTAATTCTGACAAATCAATTGTTAGAAAAATCACCCAAGTTTCAGACATGAAGAATTATAGGAAAATGTTATCTTTTTTACGAAAGTACCCTGACAAGATGTTGAATATGTACTATTAAACTCTTTGAATACAATATTTTTGTAACAAAGGCTTTTGTAAAAATACAACGTTATTCTTTAAGACACTGGAAACAGATGAAAGATGTTTAGACAAAATTAGGCACATACTGTTAAGATTATTCACATGTTCACTGATGAGCATATTATATATAGATATATTTATGCATTAGTTTAGAACATTTTTATTCATTTGTACATTATTGGACTCATTTCATCATGCATTATCTAGTTTCGGATCATACATTTGGATTGGTGTATTGTTTGTGTAAACAGGTTTGAAAGGAGTAAGTTAGATGCAAAACACAGCATGTTCCACAAGTGCCTGGTGGAGTCTTCCACGACTTGTGGATTTGGCTTCAGAAGATGCAAGTTTCAAAACAGTTTGTTCCATAGGTGCCTGGTGGATTTTTCTACGACCTGTGGTTTTGTGCAGCGAATTGGAGGATACAAAACAGGGTGTTCCACAGGTGCCTGGTGGATTTTTCCACGACCTGTGGTTTTGACTTCAGAAGATCATGCGCAAAACAGAGTGTTCCATAGGTGACCTATGGATTTTTCCACAACCTGTGGATTTTCTAGCGAGAAACTTAAAGATTACGTGGACTCAAAAAGATTTAAAAGAAAAAGAAAATATAAAGAGGAAAGATAGGAGGAAACGGTTAGAGGAGAGAGAAAGTGATCTCAGCAAAGAGGAACGTGGAGGAGAAATAAAGGAGGAGAGTTCACGGAAAAGAAAGTTCTTCTTCTCCCTCGCGATTTCCATCTGTTGTGGGGCTACCGTTTGGAGTTTTTCTTTTCATTATGCAGAATTAATTTCTTTTTGTTGGAGGATTGATGTAAGACTTTGGATTATAGGTTCTACTCTTTACATTTGATGTTTTGTTAATGTTCTTCATCTCAGTGCTCTGTTTATGGTTTTATCGTTTATTTATGAGCAATTTTACAATTGGGAAATTGGGAATTGCTTGCGATTATAAACAAGACAGGTTAGATTATGTCACAATTGGGAAATTGGGCATATCTAATTAGTTTGCAATAGAGATGATTATTGATTTTTCATGATTTTATTGAATTTTTGTAAACTGACCTAAGGAATTGGGGGTTCGAATTCAATAAATAGATTTTACCTACTAAGGGATTAGGGGTAAAACAACTCTCAGTGAACTCAAGTGGATGATTACATTAATTGCATCAATTGAAAAGGAGTAGAATTTTATAGGAAAAAGTACGAAATCAATCCTCTAACGATTCTTCTCTTGATTAAAGTTTTTGTTATAATTTTATGCTTTCAATTATATTGATTCACATTTGCTCAAAATTACGTAAATTAGGAATCTAGTATTCAACAAGTCAATCCTAGAGGACGATATTTTATTACTACGTTAACGATTGGTTCACTTGCCAAACGTTCATCAAGTTTTTGGCGCCGTTGCCGGGGATTGATTTTTCTGTTGATATTAGTGATCTAATTTGCTTGAGATTTGAGGTTTAATTTTTAGTTAGTTAAAATTGTTTGTGTTTTCAATTTTTTGTTTTTTTCTGTTTTAATTATCTTGTTTGTTGTTAATTTATTTTCACGTGATTTTTGTTGTTAGAATCTTGTGTCTTTAAGTTGTTTATGCGAGGTACAATTGCAGAAAAAATCTTGCTTTTTGACCCAGAAATTGAACGTACTGCTAGACATAATAGGAGTATCGCAAGAAAGAAGAAGCAAGGAAGAAAGCAGGTCCATCAATTGATAAGAAGGAGCACATATCAACAATGGCTGAGGAACAACTTATGAGGAGGACTCTGCTTGACTACTCGATGCCAAATACAAATAATTACCAAGGGAGCATCGTGAGACCTCCTATTCAAGCCAACAATTTTGAAATCAAGCCTGCACAATTACAAGTCATCCAACAAAATCAATTTGGAGGTGCAGGTTCAGAGGATCCTAATTCTCATCTAGAGAATTTTCTGGCCATTTGTGACACTTTGAAGAATAATGGAGTTTCAGATGATGCAATCTGCTTGAGGCTTTTTCCTTTCTCATTACGGGATAAAGCTAAAAGTTGGCTTCATACACAACCTCAAGGTAGTATTTGTACATGGGAAGATATGGCTACAAAATTTGTAACCAAATACTTTCCTCCATCCAAGTCAGCGAGAATGAGGAATGAAATCACTACTTTTGTGCAACAAGAAACTGAATCGTTGTACGAGGCTTGGGAAAGGTACAAGGAGTTACTGAGGAAATGTCCACATCATGCTTTACCAAATTGGTTGCAAGTCCAAATATTCTATAATGGGGTTTGGGATGTGCTCGGTGGTTGGACACATGATGGGCATGGAACTGGTTGAGTTCCCGTCGGCTACTAATGGGCGAGGAGTCCATAGTATGGTGATTGCGTGCGTGCCAGGGTCCAAGTGTGAGACTTGGATGTTTATACTACAGGCGAGGAGTCTGTAGGGCAGGACTATGAGCGGGATAGGCTCATAGCGTTGGACCACGAATGAGTTAGTTTCGTGGGAGCACAAGGAAGTCCCAAGACCTAGTTCATGCATATGACTCATGAAGGACTATGATGTCATGGTTGGGTGATTTGGAAAGTATGAAATTAGTTATGTTATTTTGGGTTGGGAAACATATTTATATTCATGTTTTCTTTATATATGTTGTGTATAGCTCACCCTTTCTGTGTGTGTGTGTGGCGATGATCAGGTAACTTGTTATCCGGGAACGGATGATGTGACAGGTGGGCCAGGAGATGCTTAGACTCGGAGCGAGGGCTGGCATGGGTATTTTGTAGATACATATGTATTATGTTTATTATTTTATCCTTGAGAACATTATGTAAACTTGGCAGGAGCCATTGACTTTTATTTCAGTTTTATGAATTATGGACTCCTGGTTTTATGACTCGTATATTTAAAGTTTTAAATTTCCCATGTTTTGGGAAATAGTTCATATTAAATGTGACACTTACTATATTTCGAATTTTATTTATTTTATATCAGTAATATTCCGTAGGGATGTTACAGTTCCATAGGTGACCTGTGGATTTTTCCACAACCCGTGGATTTTCTAGCGAGAAACTTAAAGATTACGTGACTCAAAAAGATTTAAAAGAAAAAGAAAATATAAAGAGGAGAGATAGGGGGAAACGGTTAGAGGAGAGAGAAAGTGATCTCAGCAAAGAGGAACGTGGAGGAGAGATAAAGGAGGAGCGTTCACGGAAAAGAAATTTCTTCTTCTCCCTCGCGATTTCCATCTGTTGTTGGGCTACCGTTTGGAGTTTTTCTTTTCATTATGCAGAATTAATTTCTTTTTGTTGGAGGATTGATGTAAGACTTTGAATTATAGGTTCTACCCTTTACATTTGATGTTTTGTTATTGTTCTTCATCTCAGTGCTCTGTTTATGGTTTTATCGTTTATTTATGAGCAATTTCACAATTGGGAAATTGGGAATTGCTTGCGATTATAAACAAGACAGGTTAGATTATGTCACAATTGGAAAATTGGGCATATCTAATTAGTTTGTAATAGAGATTATTATTGATTTTTCATGATTTTATTGAATTTTTGTAAACTGACCTAAGAAATTGGGGGTTCGAATTCAATAAATAGATTTTACCTACTAAGGGATTAGGGGTAAAACAGCTCTCAGTGAACTCAAGTGGATGATTACATTACTTGCATCAATTGAAAAGGAGTAGAATTTTATAGGAAAAAGTACGAAATCAATCCTCTAACGATTCTTCTCTTGATTAAAGTTTTTGTTATAAATTTTATGCTTGCAATTATATTGATTCACATTTGTTCAAAATTACGTAAATTAGGAATTTAGTATTTAACAAGTCAATCCCAAAGGACGATATTACTACGTTAACGATTGGTTCACTTGCCAAACGTTCATCATTTACTAGGTTGAGTTATTTTGATTTCCTAATCTACCCTAGCTTGTTATGTTGACTTTTTAGAAACATGCTTCATATGTCCGAATTTATATTTGCTTAATTTGATTGCCTTTTACATGAATCTTGATTTAACCCTCCCATACTCTTCTCTTTTTTATGCTATCTAACATCTTTTGAGCTGGTCTCTTAAAGATGGAAATTCAATAAAAAAATATTATAATAAAAATAAGTGATGAAAAAACAAGGAATTATATTACTTACAAAGTTATTTTTATAAACTATTCTTTTTCTTTAAATAATTATTTACCTAATTATTTAAAAATATATAATTATTTCTTCAAATATTTTCTTATTTAGATTATTATTTTTATACACTTATTTATTTAGATAGATGTTTTTTACATAATTATATTTCAAACCAATTATTTGTTTAATTATTTTCTTAAAAATTTTCCTTCATTCTTTATTTTTAAATAAAGAACAAAAAGAAAAAATATTAAAACCCATTTCAAAATTCAATTCCTCACAATGGTTTTCAATTATTATCTGCTTGGATCGGTGTTTCAGGATTCTCTCTGAAACTGAAATTTTACACGTGGAAATAATTGACACAGTATATTGTTGAAAAGGAAATATAAAATATGTTATTTAAGTGAAAAGAAATATCTACGAATCCAACACTTTAAAGAATAATTACGTGTGGTCTTTCTTCTGTCTTTATTACACACGATGCAGCTCCATCTCTCTTCAATTACTTAAATTTTCAATGCAAACAATAAATGTTCTGATACATTGCTAATAATAAGTGCTGTGCTAATTACTTGTTTTTTTATCTACAATCTTGAAGAAATAATTAAACTAATATTTGATAAAGAAAATGTTTCGGAAGAGAAGTAATAATTTTGGTGTTTCTCAGCTTATTAGTAAAATCTTCATTTTAAACAACAATAACTAATCACTTTTTTATACAGAAAAAAACCTTCTTACAATAACTAAACAAAAACAATGTTCAAGTCTGACCCATCCTTTCATCTGGAAATGCTTTTTATCTTTATCTTTTACATCTTTCTTAGTTGGAATTTTACTTAATACATGCATGAATATATAAAAATAAAATATTTATGATATTTAAGAGATTTTGATTGGTACAACGTTGAATCCTTCTACATATGGCAAACTGTGCGGCACTCTTATTAAGGCGATGGTCCTCTTCGCCAGCAGAACTCATGGCTGGATTCATAAGGATACACCAAAAACGTTAATTGGCAGCATCATCGGTGGATTCCTTAATTACACTGTCTCAGATCAAAACGATAATTGGTAGAATCATCGGTGGATTCCTGATGCTGTCTCAGATCAAACACATGCATTGCTTATCATTTAACCATGTCTCAGATCAGTCATAGAATTCCAATGCAGACTGCATTATTGGAAACCACGAAAAAATTTACTTACTTCTGACAGATGCTTTAGTTGTTAGCTTTATATTTTCAAAAAGTTTTTCTGCTTTTTCTGAAGAAACTTTGTTCGTTGAGCCACCTATGTTATAGCAGTATAATATTGCAATTTACCATAGTCTTGTCTAGTGTTTTGTAACTTATGGAAGACTTCGAGAGTAAAGTAAATGCATGTTTGAATATACGTTGTATCAGTAAATTCATGGCACACATTTCAAAGTGTTATGAGTCAAAGAAAGTTTTCTTTTTCTTTTCTCAACCATGCATTATTTTCTCTTTCTTAGATAATCGTGTTTCAAAGTTCAATGTTTACTATGTCAGAGCAGCAGCATATATATAGCTGAAAATTTTTACAGACCAAAGACATGCATTGGTGTTCATTATAAATATATTAAAAGGAGGAACGAAACTTTAAACGAAAAGTGTGTCCAGTAGTTACTTTACTTCCATAAGTTACAAAATACAAGACAATTTGCGATATTACTGTTATAACATAGGTGGCACAACGAATGAAGTTTGTTCAGAAAAAGCAGAGAAATTTTCTGAAAATATAAAGCTAACGATTAAAGCATCTATCAGAAGTAAGTGAATAAATGCGAAACGTCTGCTCAGAGATAAATGATGAAAAGAACAAAATAATTTGAAATTTCCATAATATACAGTCAAAAAGGTTTACTTACTGAAAAATATGTTTGCAGGCTTGAGCACCGGAGATAGAATAAAAATTGTGAGTGTGTAAAAGAAAGGAAGAAGAAAGAAGGCGCAGAAGAGAGAGTGTGAAGATTTAGCAAATTAGGTTAAACATATATATACAAATGATGTGGTTGGAAAAATTTATTGTTAATTCATTATTTTTATATAAAAATGTGTAAGTCAAATTTAAAAAAAAAAATATGGAGTTTAAATAGACGTTGTATGAGTAAATTCATTGAATGATGGCACACACTTCAATGTTTTCTGATAAGAGAAACTATCGGTGAATTTTGTATGCATTGAACTAAGATACACGCGCATGCATGGTTGAATCTGAAAAAAAAATGTCAAAATATTATTATCCTCTTTAAAGTTTTCTTTTCTTTTTCTGACCATGCATTACTTTTCTGTGTATGTTAGATAATGATGTTTCAAAGGTGAATAATGTTTACGATGGTCAAAATCTCATTTTTCGAACCCTATCAAATTTTCTTTTTCTTATCTGGATACTTGTGTTTTGTAACCTACTTCAGCATCTCAATGCTACATTAATGCATACTTTGAATACGTTGTATCAGTAAATTCATTGGATATTCATCTGGCACACATTTCAACGTTTTCTGATAAGATATAGATTCAGTAACTGTTAAGAGTAAAGAAAAGACACACTGAAAATATAACAAAAAAATACATAAAAGTAATGGAATCATTTTATCACTTGTTATCTCATTACATCTTTAAATGAAACGAAAAACACAGTAGAAATTTAATAAAATAATACATAAAATTACATGCTAACTCTATATTTAATATGACTTCTACTCTTTAATACGAGATTTGACTTGAACAGAGACGACGTCGTTTGAGAGACGGATCTCAACTACGTTTCCTGAGAAGATTAAAATAGAGAAGTGATTAGCATTGGTATTAAAAACAAAAATGAATGAATGGTGTATACTTTCAATAACAAAAACTACTCACCCATCAAGTTCACTGAACTTTCTCCATATATTAACTTTCAAGGTCCATTGCTGCCTTTAAAAAAAAATAATAATAATATCTTAGCAGTGTCAATTGAATGTAAAAAAACAAAAAAATGTCAAAATATTGTTTGTATCGACTTTGTATGCTGACCTGATGGTACCGTAACGTAATGTTTTTCCTGTGAAAGCGTTGATTTGATTAGCAGCATCCCTTCATTCTTTATGCAATCAGATGACTTACTTCCATGCATTTCTTCCATATCTTTTTACCTGTTTGCAAAATCACATAAAGTATAATAATTTAAGTATTAAATTTCTTAGATAGATAAACTATTTTACTTTCACTTTCTTTTATCAGATGAATAAATAAAGTGTTTTGTTAATGTAGTGAAATATATATATATATATATATATATATATATATATATATATATATATATATATATATATATATCTCGAAAGAAGTTGGTAAATATAAACATAATGCTTACTGTTAAATGAGAAAAATATTAAGTGGATGTAATATGCCAAATTATATTCAGAATATACAAATACAAGTACATAAACCATAAACCAGATTTTTCAAACGTTAATATGAAATAAATATGTAAAAAATATAAATTAAGGTTTCATGCGTTTATAAATTGAACACCATTCTGTTGCTTATCTTGAAATGAATAAAAACAGTTAGTTATTAAAAGAAGAAGATTAAAATTAAAACAATATTGATAACACTCGAAGAAAAAAATTGCAATTATAATAGTTTACCATGAAATATGAAAACTTACAGTAGTCTCAGAAGACAACTTCTAGCGACTGCAATTTTGAGAATGATAAAGAAACGAAAGACGAAAGGAGGCGCCTAGTGTGTGAACTTTTAACCTTTTAGGTCAAACTTATATAGCCGGAATATGAGAACCCACCCTACCTGTTTGTAAAAATTCTATCAATATTTAATTATTTTTTATTATATAATACCATTAATTCAATTTTGAAATGTGAAAATAGATATTCAAATAAACAGTAGTAAGAATATACTATTAAACTCTTTCAATACAATATTTTCATGACAAAGGCTTTTGTAAAAAAATACAACATTGTTCTTTAAAATATCGGAAACACATGCATTGCTTTCCATTTAACCACGTCAAACTTTAATTCAATCACACTCACACAATTCCAAGGCAGTCTGTCAGAGCAGCATCATCTGTTGGATTCCTTCTGTGTCAGATCAAATACATGCATTGCTAAATCTTTAATCCAAGCATCGAAGGCAGAGTGAATTAATGTAATGCAATTCCTTCTGACAGATGCTTTAATTCTTGGCTTTTTATTTTCAGAAATTTTCTCTTAAAGCAGTAATAACGCAATTTACCAAAGTCTTGTGTTTTGTAAACTACTTCACCATCTCAATGCCACATTAATGCGTTGATGTTAATCTGTTTCACATTTTGAACAAGTTGCATGTAGAAATGGAACTTTTCCTCAGTATATGTTTGAATACACAGTGTATCAGTAAATTCATTGTCTCATACCACACATTTCAAGCTTTTCTCATAAGACAAACTATCGGTGGATGTTTCAAAGGTGAATAATGTTTACTATGGTCAAAATCTCATTTTTCTAACCCTAATAAATTATGAAAAAGACGAAAAGAGACACCAAGTGTGAGCTTTTAACGTTTTAGGTTAGAATTATATATAGCCGAATACCTGTCAGTTTTATTGTGTAAAATTTCTATTAATTAAAATAATAGCATGTCTATTAATACTCATAAATTATTTAATATTTTTGACAGATCTTAAAACACAGATAAATCTCAGCAGCATATTTATGTACTAACCTGATGAATTGTAATGTCTCTGCTGTGAAAGATGACATAGTGTTTTTGATTAACAACATCGTCCGTTGATTTTTGATGCATTCGAAATAAGATACTGTAATGCTTCTGTTCTTAACTGTTTGCAAAATATATATGAACGATTGAATTTGCAAAGAAAAGAAAGAATAGAAAGTGATCTCACCAAAGCCATTCATGAATCTACACTTGATATACAAACCATCGTTGGTTCCTCATATTGCACTGCATATATTTATAGTGCACGAGGAACCAACTTGTGACAGAAATAAAATTCCTTGAAATTGAAATTATTTACAGCTGTAAAATGTTATTACAAGTTATTGCTAATACTAACTCAAACATGTCAGAGTGTATGATTATATAAAATACAGATTTTTTTTCTCATCTAATTACAACAAAGTTTGTTTGTAACGCTCCTAAACATTTAAAACTGGAATCTGTGATACATCTGTGTTGCATTGCAGAAGCCTTGAAACGATGAATCTTACCCTTTTGCATGGCTGCCATTTGTACACGCATTCTGATTTCTGTCTGTGAATAATAATCACAAAATAAATGTTACTTATTTCTCCTCTCTTGAAACGATAACAGATATTGAACTCATTCATGGTGAGTGGATAACGGTAACACAATTGAAGTGTGTATGATTTCTCATCGGAAGCTATCAATAAATCTAAAATGGTTAGATTATGAAATTATAATATCATCTACTTATTAACTTCAACTTAGTTACAAATTTCACTCACTTATATTGTTGACATGTGTTCGTCTTTGATAATATAACCGTTGTAATGCACTAATATCAGTATAGATGAAAAACTCATAATCTGATGATTATGAATTTTCATTTATAGTGAGAACAACTTATCGTAGAATGACATATATTATTCTTTACTCATATAATGAATTTTTCATCTGTAATGACAACGATGCACTACAACGGTCAAATAATCAAACACAAACATATGTCATCAAAATACATTATGAAATTTGAAGGTTTGTTGAACGAATAAATACATGATATTATCATTTCTTAAACCAACCATTGTAAATTCATTCATAGCTTCCAACGGAAAATCGTACATGCTTCATTTGTGTTAATGTTATCTTGTCAGAACAAATTTATTGATTAAATATGGTTTATTCATAAGTATATGTAATCACATGTTTTAAATAAATATCATTTTTTATTCAATCTAACCATATAATATTCATATAATCAATTGCATCAAACATGTGACTAATAAATTATAATTCCAATTTTGTAAACCATATTACGAAAGGATTAATTTTTAACTTTTTTATATCAAGATATATAAGATTTCATCCTTTCACAAAATGGTTTCAAAACTAGAACTACAATTCCTGGATGCAATTAATTATTAATTTTACATTATTAGACTGAAATCAACAATGACATTTAACCACATGTAAAGATACATATAATAACCAAATTATAATGTGGTTAACAACAACACAATGCATTAATCAATATCAAAAGAAATTGTTAAATTGATTAAAATGGATATCAAATCTCACCAATATTCAAAGGCATAACGTAACTCAGAATGGTTCCAACAACAAAACATAAAATAAGATATATATTTTCAAATTAACCGACACATGCATGTAAGTTAATATAATAATTACACAAAACAATTTTTTCAGCTCACAATAAAGAACAATAATTTATGTTAGAAAATAAACTTGATGAATACTGTACTGATAATCTCTTCCACGATGGTGCTTCTCTTCTTACCTGTCTGCAAAAATAACATGGTCTAGAAGATGAAATAATTGGAAATAACATTTTCTAATCCGACTAACAAAAGTTTCTTGTTGTATAAAATAAGATATTCTCATCTAGAATTCAGTGTTGAATTTCTGAGATAAATTAGCTATTTTAGATTCCTTGATGAATAAAAGTAATGTTCTGTTAAAATAATAAAATATACACTTTGGAAACAAGATGTTAAAATCAACATAATGCTTAGTGATGGAAAAGAAAAAAACTTCAAGCTGCTATAATATATAAAACAATTTTCTATAATATACAAAACAAGATCCGTATACTTTAAAGCAAGTTTTTCAAATAGCTACTGTGACATAAATTTATAAATATAAATTAATGTTCATGTGTTTATAAACTGAACAAAATGGCATATATACCATTCCTTTAATTATCTTAGCCTAAATTAAGAAAAAAAATATTAAAATTGAAACAAACTGATAACATTAGAAAAAAAAATTACAATACAATCGTTTAAAGTTTTTTACACACAAGAATATGAGAATGAAATATAATAACATATTCCATGAAAACTTACAGCCAGAAAGTGACTTGGAGCGGCAACAAAAAGAAAGGAAAGACCGAAGGAAAGGAGGCGCGGAGATGTGAACTCTAAGAGAGTTTTAGGTTAACTTTTATAGCCGAAAATGAAGATCCACTTCTTCAATCGTGTGGTCTTAAAGATTACATCATTATTTAGTTGCTTTTATTAAATAATACTAGTCACTGAATTTTTTGAAATGTGAAAATAGGTATGAAATAATAATTTTTTACAATATAGATAAATGTAGGAACTGCTTTATAAAATGAATATAAAATATTTAAAAATTAGTCGGTAAAAATATTATCAATTTAGTCAAATAAATTTTTTATACAAAAGTTACTATGATAACTTGAAGCATTATATATTAATATTAATAATTTAAGTATTTAACTAAACTAGTATATAAATAATTTTTAGTGCTTAGTTTTTTTTTGTAAAATAATATTTGATTTTAAAAACCGAGTATAGAAGAGTTTATTATAATTATTGTTAGTTAAAGTAATAAATACTAATATTTTGTATTTATTTATATTAAATAGGGATAAGCAGGTTATATTTAATAATCATTCAAACTAAATAAAAGAATTAAGACAATAAAAAATCAAATCACATAATTTGATAATTAATTTTCAAGGACTTCTTATTTTAATTACTGGTGTTCAATCTTATTCGTCTCATAACTGAATAAATCACATACCACAATTATAAAAATATGTCTTATACACCGACATTAATTCCATTATTTATGTGAATTATACCTATTAAATTTTTGAATATTAAATTTTGAATTTTATTTTATTTTTTTATATAGTAATTACTGTTTCTTTAGATTTTTTAATTAGTAGCCATGTCATTCTAAATTTTTTATAAATTTTTAGAAATATACATGTGTTATAAAATTAATGTGAATTGAAATAGATAACCTATCATTAATTTATATATATATATATATATATATATATATATATATATATATATATATAAGTATATAGTGTAGTTTAATGGCTATGAAAAGTTTCAATTTAACAAATTAGTTATGAGAAAAGTTATTAACAATTTTTCCAAATTTATTTGTTTGTTTCAGAATAGTAGAGATAATAATATAACGTAATCGAAGAAAAAAAAAGAAAATGAATAAAAAATATTATGTAATAATTAATTATTTAAGTATGAACTTTATAATTATCAATGTTCAATGATCATTATTATAACTAATGATTACAAAGAAATTATTTTAGTCTTAAACCAAGAGGGATTTGTAGTTTAAGAAACGATTGGGTTAAGTTAGGATAACGTGTTGAAAGAATATTTAGATTAAGTCAGTAGTAACTCGTTGAGAGAATAGTTATATTAAGACAAAAGTGATTTGTTGAATAAAAGAATGTTTGAACGGTTCAATACCACACTAAATTTTGGTGGTGACCGTCTCATCCAAATTTGATTAATTACGACAAAGTTTTGATCGAAGCCTAAACAATCAAATACGACCAAATTTTACTATTGCAGTACCCCTTTTGACCCCGGTTATTTTTGAGATTTTTTCTTGGTTTAAGAACCGAGACATATTAAAGTGAGGCCAAAAGGCACTTCCTTTTGGCCTCGGTCATTACCCGAAGTCATAGATCTCTTTTCTGCCTCGATTGCAGAGAGACCGAAGTCATAGATTCAATATTTTTAAAATTAAAAAATAAAATTCGCAGCCTCCGCGAAGCTTCCTCGCGCGCCAACCATGGCAGTTCACGTTCCACCATTGTCGGCAACCACCGCTTCTCCATCCTCTCTGCAACGCGCAGCCACCGCAAGACCATACCCCATCGAACCACCATGAGCAAGCTGCCCGCACAGCAGTAGAACCATCACCACCGCGCTTGCAACAACAATAGCGTTCAAAACACCATTAACGCTCCACCATGGAAGCAGCGAACCAGAACCATCACACCGGAACAGTTGCAGCAGCAAAACAACAGCGGAAACGCGAACCTTTCAGATCTGCACTGCGTCCAACCTTTCAGCCACGCAGTCGCGCATCATCTCGACGTTGCCATCACCATCTAGAGTTCATCTTCACGCTGCCACCACAACCATTGAAGACGTAACATCACCACCATCATTTCCACTGCAACGCCAGTGCGAGCTCCACCTTTGCACATCGAACCAGATTTGCGACCACCATGGCAGCAGCGGAGACGCATCCTCCATTGCAGCAGCGAACTAGAACAACGCCAGCAACAATCACGCGAGCACACACCAGAGACGCGAGTTCAGCCACCGCAGTTCCGTTCTTCATCTCGCCGGCACCACCCATCGTGAATCCTTCGCGTAGTCCACCAAGCAGTGACGAGAGAATTGGGGTTCGCGCAGAGAGAATTGGGGAAGAAGATGAATAGTGATCGGGGTTCGCGATTTTGAGATTTTAACAGGCTCAATGGCCTCGGTCGAAGGGGACTCGAAGCCAAAGGGGGTGGCATTGATGAAATTTATAAATTAGGGTTTCTGGAAAGGGTTATAGGCTTCGGTTCTATTTCAACTGAGGCCTAAAACTGCCTCGGTCGAAAAGCAACCGAGGCCAAATGTGTTCTCGCTGGCGCCAATTTTGACATTTTCATTTCTGGGCTGCCTAATAGGCTTCGGTTCTTAAGGAACCGAGGCCTAAAGCTGCTTACGGCAACGGTTGTCTGTAGAACCGAAGCAATATTGGTTGCTGAAATTGCAAAATTGTCATCGCCTCCTTAGAAGCTTCGGTTTCGCCATAACCGAGGCATATAAGGCGAGGTAAATTATCAAATCTGCACTAGTGTTTGGATTAGAGATGACTCGGTCAAAATGCAACCCTCAAACCCGAGACAATCCAGTCTGCTAAGCTCGTTGGCCTGCGGAGCCAGCCTGCGAGTCAAAATGGGCTAGCCCATAGCCCGTTTGAATTAAACTAAACAAAAACACGTGCAATTTTTGTGTGTGTGACTAAGTGGACTACTCTCTACTACGAGCCATACTACTGGTCAAGTCTTTTTCTCTCTCGCCAATTTTGGAAACCTAGTGACTATGTGTAACATCCCGTTAGGATATTACTGATTTATAAATAAATACATGAAATAAATTAAAACCACGCGCATTTAATAATACCTCATTTTCCCAAAAGGCGGGAAAATTTAAAAACTTTATTAAACCATCGAATAAAGTCTATGAATACCAAAACCATAACGTTATAAAATTACCCTTCAGGGTTTACAACTGTTTTCAAAGGCAATAAAGAAAACATAAGCATTTCCCCAAGTCTAACCCCTCTCCGCGGCTAAGCGTCACCTGAGCCACTTGCATCAACAGAATCTGCTCCCGTGTACCGCGCACACGATCATCACCACACACACGCAGATAGGGTGAGCTTAACAATTAAATCACATATGTAAAGTTACAGAAATATAATCATATAAACACAAGAGACCGTACATAACATAAATATCTCACATTGCCCTATTCTTTAATTCCTACCATCTGACCCCCAATCAGATTATTCGTGTTCTACAACGTCTAATGATTACGTCAAGGTGACTTGCTGCCATACCTATCGGCCACAACCGATAGAGCACGTGCGGGAAAACATGCTACGGATCATACACCACAATGCCAGGTAGAGTTCCCATATACGAACAAAGTCTGTATCGTCCCAAGACTACCAAACTCGTCAGCCAACAACTGAGGAGGGCAATCTATCTGGACCCATCCGTACTGGCCACAACCAGCACACTCACACCGGCAACACTTGCCAACCCGAGCCACAACTCAAGGGTTCCTCGTGTTCATCCGCCATCCCTAGCCACAACTCCAGAGATGCTATTCCGAGCCACAACTCGAGGAATATCACGTGCTTAACCCCTATCCCGAGTCACAACTCAAGGGATACTTTCCGAGCCACAACTCAAGGAACACCAACAATCCCACTCTTAAAGCATCACTAGACGCACTGTAGATCACAAAATTCATAATCAAAACTCGAAGCTGCAGCAGTATAAATCGCCTGGCGGGGGACACGTGCCGCCAGGCGCTGCCAACTCCCAGACCGCCTGGCGGGTGTCGCGTACCGCCAGGCGCACAACGCCTCTAAATCCATCTCGCAGCAGGTACCGCCTAGCGGTATTACCCTCACCGCCAGGCGCCGGCCACTCAGTTGCCCTCTGTTACCAGGCTATCGCCTGGCGGACCCAATCACGCCGCCAGGCGCTGTATCAGTATAGCAGCACTCCAATTGAGTTCCCTGTCACGAGTTTTCATGGTTCACAGCTTCTAGCTCCCAATGCTCTTCTCACTAACTGAATCATAACAAGTCTCTTAGACTTGACTAGTCACAATGCCCCTGCATAAATGGAAGTACCTTACTTGAAACCATTTTCCTAGTCTAGATTCACGTACTTTTGTTATAATTTTAGTATAACTCACCCTTTTCTCTAAATAGTACCCATGCTCCTACAATACTTGTCCTCATTTCTTCCCCTTTTATAGCCTACTTAAATATACAGGTTCATCTCACTATATTTTATACTTATTTCCACTATACTCAGATTACAGTACCACCGTCCAACCAGACCTCTCAAGGTCCAATATTGCACTCACACAGTTTTATGACTCATACCAAAACCTCAATTGCATTTATCCCTCGTTACTCTAACATACTCATCCTCGCATACCCTATCCTCCATATATGTAATTTCATTCCATCAACTCCGAACTTCAACCAATTGCACTCATTTTTTTTTACACCAAGCTCCCACTGACCCTCAACACCCGCTCAATCACGACAAGCACTCCCTCTGCACTGTCACCAACGTCGCCTGGCGGCCAGCTTTGCGCCGCCAGGCGGTGCATCAGTTCTGGAACTTCCCAGATTCCTGCACTGCACCAACCAGACTCCAAATCTCGCCCACTTCTCGCAATTTCACAATCCGAACGTCCCTTAAATGACTTTACCTATTCCATAGGTTTTCCTTTCAAAATCTTCACACAATTGTACTTTATATTACCAGATTTCCCAATTTTTTCCATCTTAGTACCTAGTTGCATTGTTTCATTACTTATACAGATTATTCAAGCCGAAAATCAACAAATACCACTCCCATCATCTTATAACTACCTTTCCCCATCTTTCTCACCGATCAGAAATCTTCCAAAAAGCATAGAACTAGAAAATCGAGTCAACAGACTCGCGTCGCTTGCGAAAATTCATTACCGCCAGGCAGTTCATAAAAATAACCCAGAATTCCCTCATTCATTTGCGTCACCTGGCGGTACAGGGTTCCACCGCCAGGCGCTGCCCTTAGAAACCCCCCAAATAGACGCAGTTGGCATGAGTCGCCTGGCGGCTATGCATAGCCCGCCAGGCGGTTTCTGGAAAATTTCTAGATATACGAATTTCACAATCAGAACAAAAAATCATACATTTATATCATCATACAATTCATGGGATTTAATAAGATTAACAAGGCAAACGGAGTCCAGCTCCCCTAACCTGGTTCTCCTTTGCTTAAGCTTGACAATTGTAAGGTTCCCCCTGTGATCACCCACCTTCCTTGCTTCCTCACTATTCAGCGACACAACCCTTCCCTCAAGTCTCACAACACTCAGATTTCCGTGCTCTCTCTCTGGTATGCTTCCCAACTTGTCAAACCTTAGCCCTTAACCTAATTTTCCTTTTTAAAGTGTGCCTAAACTAAGTGTTTAATTACCCAAATCGAAAATGGCATTGAATAAGACATATTGTGCCATTCAACTCCCCCCTTACGGCTGCCTTTCCAGCCCCCTTTGGCTGCCCACTCCCTTAGGTTTCCTTTCCACCTTTCCATATTCAAGTCAAATCCAAAATGCCAAAAAATATAAAATTAATGTAAGCTCTCCAAGGCTTGAACCCATAACCATGCAATCACCAAATCTATATCAAACCATTTAACCAATTCATAGTTCTTACTAGAAATCATAATTCAATTATCATAATATACAAGAACATGTTTTCATAGATTTAAATAATAAAACCATAACATCAAAAGTTAGCATACATAGGACTCGAACCCAAGTCCTCTCGCACGATCAAAGTACTCTCAACCACATGAGCTAGCACTTTTCCACGTCATACCTGTCATAATTTAATGTCATAATTATTTCCCCTCCCGCATTTATTAATTAATTAATTATTTAATTAATTAAATTCTACGGGTCTTACACTATGTCCCCTTGCCCCCACTCACATTCCAATAGTCGTGAGAAGAGAACTCAAGTCCAGGCAGCCCATTCATTGTCCCTATGTGCATCACGTTTGTCCTCCTCCGTGTCATTTGTCATGCGTCGCTAGCCAAGAAGACGACGCAATGCACGAAGAACGCAAAGCCACCATCATACTACAACGCCAAGGACGATCCCGACCATCAAAACCACTAGAGAGACAAGTTTGTTTGTAATATGCATATTGGCTTCCTTTATTTCGATTTGTAACCTAAATTTCTAAATTTGTAACCCTAAATTTCGTTTCCCCTAATTTGAGATGAAGGTCTATCTCTGGTTGTTGTTGCTGTGATTTCCCCTTCTTTGGACTCATTCTGTGAATCGTGATTGCTGGTGTTGCTTCAAATTTTCCCCAAATTCAATTTTGTAGCTGCTGACGTTAACAATGCTTTTCGATTGGAGGTAACCGAGTTATTCCTTTTAATTGAGATGAACAATTGCTCTAGATTGTTTGTTCATGTTTGTGTAGTAAATTATTGTCATATTTTTTTCGAATTAAGATGTTTGTTGCTGTTATTGAGATGTATGTTGTTGGGCTGTCGTTTATTGGTGTTGTGTTGATGTTTTCAACTCCTAATATGTTGATGTTATGTGCTAAAAGTGTTTTGTTTTAGCACACTATTTTGTGTTGAAAGTGTAGCTATTTTAATAGAAATTTGTGTTGTTGTATGGGTTGTTATAAGTTGATTTTTCAAAAATAAGATATTTAATATCAATGAGGCACTGTTGATACTAGGTATATAGGTATATACATACCTGCATCCATTCCTATTCATAAACTCACAGTCTCGTTATTGGTCCTCAATACTACCTACACTACCCTTTACTCACACATATCGACAAAAATATACGATCATCATAGTTGAAAACCACATCCACCAAAACTCAAGGGTAAGCTAGTGAAATTATGATTTTAATGTAACAAAACAAATAAAGCAAATAAAATTTCTACACATAATATTAACACAAATAATACTCAAATAATGTCACATACAAATTCTATAAAGTAAATAATTTAATATTAACTTTATGTAATTATTTTACCAAAATTTATGTAAACTCAAATGTATTATATTTTGCGATGGCTAGTTAGGATAAATGAGCTAAAAACTCATTTAAATCCCCAAGGTTTACACCTCCAACTATAATAAACGTATTATATTTATTATATTTTGTAGTGGTGTTAGTCATGATAAATGAGTCTCAACATGGTCAACAAAGTAACCTAAGGATAAATGAGTCTCAACATGGCCAACAAAGTAACTCAAAAACATCTCATCTTGAATAATAAATACTCATTTAAATCCCCAAGGTCATATCTCCAGCTACGACATATCAAATCTTTATTTATCATAATTTTTATTTTGATATTAAATCTTATAATTGTATATGAGATAACAATGTATTAAATCTTATTTTGAAGTTTAAACAATGTATTGAAAAATTAAGGGACATTGATGTGAAGACTGCTTTGTGTATAGATGTTCCTACAAGGTAGAACTCTACTTTTTTTATGCTTCAAATTTCCCTTAAATATCAACGGGTCTTTGCAAGTTTGCACTAGGTTGATGAGAATTATAAGTATTATTTGTCTGAGGACAAGTGGAAAAGAGTGAAAAAAATTCGTGTATTCTTGTTACCCTTTTATGAGATAACAAAAGAATGATTCCTGCCACAAGCTACTCTACACTAAACTTGTTTTTTTACAAGTGTGGAACATCCAAACCCTTCTACTAGAAAGTTTAAAAGATGAAGATCAAGTTATCAGAGATATGGCGAAAAAAATGTTGGTAAAGTTTGATAAATAATAGGATGAATATAATAGTGTCTTTGCATTTGGGGCAATTTTAGACCCAAGGATGAAGTTAGAAACATTGGGATATTGCTATGAGAAGATAGACCCTCTTACTTCGGAAGCAAAGTTAGAGAAGATGAAAGAAAATTGTACAAGTTGTTCTCTGAATGTTGCTCTAAGAATGACACTTCCCCTATTCTAAAGCGTAAGCATTCTGATATGTCAACATCACCGTCAATTGATTCTATCAAGTCAAACGATCTTCTGTTAATGTGGGAAGGAACCAACTTGATATATACTTAGATGAACTAACATTGGATGTTGATATTACTGAACGTATGGATGCTCTTGAATGGTGGAAGAGTAATAGTCAACGTTTCTCAAATTTGTCAATCATGACTAGTGTAACATCCCAAAGGAATATTACTTTTTAAAAGAATATAAGCGAATTAAAAGAAAATAAAATAAGATGCGATAATATTGATAATACCTCATTTATAATCACATGTTCCCAAAATACGGGAAAATTAAAATCGAAACGTTGCATAAATTATAAATGTTCGTAATCCAAATTTATTACGACTATAAAAGCTAAAATAGCTAATGTTCAAAAACATGAAAAATATCAAAAACTCAAAGTCTTCAAATGCCCATATAATCCCGCTCTCCAAACTCAAGCGTCTCCTGGCTCACCTGTCAAATCATCTGCTCCCGGATAATAAATTATTCGATTATCGCCACACACAAACAGATAGGGTGAGCTATGCATATATAAATATAAAATAAATATGATACCCACCCCAAGAAGTAAATTTACTGATATGTGTTAACTGCAAATTACCCACCCCTGATCTCATATTCCTTCATGAGTCATATGCATGAAACTAGGTCTTGGGACTTTACTGTGCTCCCATGAAACTATCCCTTTCGTGGTCCAACCCTACGAGCCAATCCTGCTCATAGTCCAATCCAACAGACTCCTCGTCTGTAGTAATTCATCCAAGCCTTCCTAGCTTGGACCCTGGCACGCACGCAATCACCATACTATGGACTCCTCGCCCAATAGCAGCCAACGGGAATAAAACTATTCCTTGCCCATCGTGCGTTTGACGCATGTAATCACCATACTAAGGACTCCTCGCCCAATAGTAGTCAACGGGAACTAACCAGTTCCATGCCCATCATGCGTCCCACCACCAAGCACATCCTAGACCCCTATTGGACTTAGTCCGTCAAGCCCAAGCAAAAAGGTGAGTGAACTTAGTCCTTCAAGTCCACTAATCCACGCATCAACAATTCCACAGCAACCAAAATTGCCTGGTGCCACCTAGACTCCGCTAGGCGGAAACTGGAAGTCAATCGCCCGGCGGCCAAACCCTTGCCGCCAGGCGCCAGCGGCCAAACAGAAGCCACACTGCTCCATCACCGCCTGGCGGACACAACGCTGCCGCCAGGCGCCTCCTGCAGACAGTGGCCACTACCACTGATTTAGACCCTACTGCCTGGGGGCTTGCCCCGCGCTGCCAGGCGCCATACCAGTAGAACAATGCTATTGGTTTTTTGCACTATTTACATGTCTTAAGAGGTTCCAAACTTGCAATTCGTCTTGCGCACATCAATCATAGTATTTCAGACATAACACCACAACTAAACACAACAAGTACAATTAATTCATGCCCAAATTAAATATTAACATGCCCTAACATGCTTTACTTTATTCACTAATGAAACAAATCAAGAGATGGTCCATATGGTGCCCTCCCCTTGCAACAACACAATTAAATAGTGTACAATACTCTATCAAACTTCAGCTACACACCCAAATCCTGCCAATTTAATTTAAGCATACACACATACTCTTCATCTATACTTGCATTAAACCTGCCCCATATCCACAATATACTCCGAGCCTTATACACATACAGTTTAATTTTCATATAATTTAGGTCACCAAGTTTAAAACTATGATTGCCCCAATACTAAAGTAATGAGACCATCACTGTAGTAACCATTAGGTATGAAATATCTAATCCATCCAACTCACACACATAATTTTCATAATTATTACTAAATGACATACACCCTAAAACATAGTTTATCGCACACCACAATACGTTCTACAGGTACCCCAATTAAACCACTCCCATAAAGTGAATACACACAAAACAAACTTTTCTTCTGAGCTGATGGGTCGCTTGGCAGCAACCTCAGTTCCGCCAGGCGGTGCGTGAAAAACTGGGTTCTGCCCAGGTTCCTCCCGCACCCAGCATAACTTCTCCAACCACCCAATATCAACTTTACCTTAAAACTGAAACAATTTCACATGCACACCACATCCAGGGTTCATAACATATTCAAATTAACATCAATCACATGCAATCAATGCACCTCTCATAACATCAGCTATGTCATTCATCCTCGATCCCAACATAAACCCTAAAATCCCAAATTCATACACAGTTCATACAATCTTGCTCCACTTAGGAAATTACAGATAACAATTCACAGTACCAAAGATTTTCATTTCATAAGAATCACTCCCCAACATCCCCACATCACGAAAACATCAACATTCGAGAGAACTGTGCAGGCCAGTTTCCGTCGCCTAGCGGGCAGCACTTAGCCGCTAGGCAGTGCATAGCAAAAAATCCCAAAAATGGTTCTGGAGGCATGAGCCGCCTGGCGGGCCTTCAACGCCGCCAGGCGGTTTTTGGGAATTTTCCAGAAACGTGAAAAGACTCAATCGAGACACAACAACCCTACATAATTCATCAAGTATAGCATGAAAAACATATATTAAACATACAAACACAAGATAGAACTCTCCTAACCTGGTTTCCTCGCTTAAAATTTGACTTCTTGAAAACCTCCAATGATCACCAATGGCTTCCTCCTAACTTATCCTCCTAACTCGACTCCCCTATCACTCTAGAAGACACAGCCAACAAAACCCTCCTTTTTACCACTAATAAGCCTTATAATGGTGGTTTAATAATGCTTAATTGTCAAAAACGCAATTAAGGGTTAATGGCAATGTTAATTATTATTCAACTCTTTGTTATCTTTTGTCTTTTCAGCCATCCTTGGCTGCTAAGTCGGCTAGGGTTTCCTTTAACCCTTCAAATTCAAGACAAGCCTAAAAATAACAAAAATAAAGTTTCATTTGGGTCCCTCTAAGGTTTGAACCCACACCCATGCAATGCAAACTCAATGCCAAACCATTCAACCAATTCATATTTCATGTTAACCAATATGATTCAATTATTATAACATTCCACAACATGATTAATATATATTAAAAATAATACCAAATTAATAACACACAAAAATGGCATACATAGAACTCAAACCCAAGTCCTCTCACACAATCAAAGTACTCTCAACCACTGAAGCTAGTACTTTTCCACATTATAACATTCCGCATTTATTTCCTTAAAGATTCTCATTACCCGCATTTATTAAATAATTATTTAATTATCTATTTAATTTTTCTCGGGTCTTACAACTAGGGACTTGCTGAGCATCATAATCACTACGGTTGTATCTGAATCTGCTTTCAGCATTGGCCTTGCATGTAGTAAAGTGCTTTATTCATTTATCTATGGCAGTGATGCAAAACCATTTGCTACATTGGGACCTTCTATTTTTTTTTTTTGGTCTCTTCATGAAAAACAATCTTTTAAACCAACAAAAAGTAGTTCCATTCACGGTTAATAAATCTGGAATAACAATTGCAGTTGTATAATTGGATCCGTGTTCCTTATTATAAGTTTATTCTTTGAGCTAACATCATACCATGTTTCTGTAGTTATGTTGTTGATGCTGCCGATGCAGATAATCTTAGGATATCAACAAGTGACCTTTGCAGAGCAAAACATCATTTATCTGTGTTTTCAATATTTTGAATTTGTTTGGACTTCGATGATGTTCCTTATTTTTAGCTTACATTAAATCACAAATCATGGACTATTATACTAATGCAAATATTATACTAATGCAGACCGTGACTGTTAGTGGCAGTGACAAATTTATGTTTCATGCTTAGTTGAATATGAACTTGTTTTATTTCTTTGCCTTTGTCAATAGTGGTTGGCAGATTTGTTTGGCTTCGTGAATAGCCATAGGTCATGATCATTGTCTGAATTGAATCTGTTTGATTTAGTTGAGTTGTTTGTGTTGTGATCATTTTCCTTTATAACATAGATGATTGTTCTGTTGTTCCTTGAAGAAGAATTTTATTTAGTTATATATTATTGGAATATTATTCACTGAACTAACTCTACATTAAAAATACTTCAAATCTGATTTTGGGACTCCAGTTACACTTCTAAAACAAAGTTGACGGGTCAGTTCACCGGTCCGTCAGCCCACGAGCCTAGTTCAAAAAAATAACCCATTTTCTCTTCACGGACCGACCTGATCCCACCCGTTTATATTGGGCCAAAATTGGGCCGGATCCTTGAGATACTAGGTTATTAATCCAATATTGGTGCAAATCAATAAGTGGTATATTACTGTAGCCTGATCCTTTTGGAACTTGGAATTTAATTTGAAATCTGTCTTCTGCTTTGTCTTTCAGATATACGCTCACCAAGAAACAATCAAATTAAAATTGTTAAAGAAACGTCAATTGGCAGAATGAACGGTGGATTCCTTATACTGTGTGAGATCAACGACATGCATTGCTTTGCATTTAACGCAGACTTTATTATTGGAAACGACAAAAAACTTGACCAATACTGTTGCCTAATTCTCTTCCTTCTTTAAGATGCTTTAACGTTTCGCTTTTTATTTTCACAAAATTTCTCAGATTTCTCAACAAATTTCGTTGAGCCAGCTATCGAAAAAAGTTACACACTCATACTCTATCTCTCTCTTATTACATGATACCAAAATAAATTTACTCATTCAATTATGAAAAAAGAAACTAAAAGAATATAATACACAATCCACATAGAAGAAACTAAAACACAATACAATATCTAAAAAAAAAAGTAATATATTTTGAACACTTATTTTTACTTCAAATATTTACTTATCTAGATTATTATTTTTTATACACTTATTTTTCTAGTTAAATATTTTGAACAAATTATTCTTCAAACCATTTATATTTTTTAATTTTTTTCTTTAAATTTTTCCTTCATTCTTTATTTTTAAATAAAAAACAAAAATAAAATTAAAACCCATATCAAAATTCCATTCCTCAAAATTGAAATTCTATTGGCTTTTCAATTAATCTGCATGGGTCGGTGTTCAGAATTTGACTCTCTCTCTGAAACTGAAATTTAGACGCAAACAATGAACCATGTTATCTGTGGAATATTTGAATACAATATATTGTTGGAAAAAAATAATTAAAATATGTTATTTAAGTGAAAAATAAATAAATCTACGAATCCAACACTTTAAAGAAATACTGTAGTGTAATAATTTTACAATTGAAAAAAAGGTAATAATTTTGGTGTTTGTGAGCTTGTTATTAAAATCTGTATTTTACAATAACAAGAACTAATCACCTTTTATAGAGAAAAACAAATTGATAATGAAAATGTTAAAATCTGACTAGCTGAGACACCATTATTGTTATCTTTATCTTTTGCATCTTTTTTAGCCGAATTTACCTAATATAGTGATGCATGAACATATAGAAATAAAATATGTATCATATTTATTACAGTTTGATTAGTAATCCTTCTACATATGGCAAAGATGCAGAGGTAAGATTCAAATTCATCATCACTTTTGAGAATTTTTATCATTTTACATATAAATGCCGAATTGGTTGTTATATTCAACAACCGTGAGCATGGGTGAATTATTTATGTATTAAAGATCAAAGAACTGCATTTGAATGCATTAGTAAAGTAAATTAAAAGAAGAAACATCACATAGTGTCATACAAGAAAAGTAAAATGCATGGTTAGAAAAAGAAAAGGAAAAGTTTCTTTGACTCATAAAAGTTACTGAATCTATGCTTCCTGGATGCACATCGAAGGTTTTATGCAAAATGCCAAATTGAATTGTGAGATTCAACCATACAAAATCCACCGCTAGTTTCTCTTATCAGAAAGAGAGAGAGTAAGAATCTGTAACCTTTTACGATGGCTGTCTGAACGAAATTTCTTCAGAAATTTTGTGAAGGAAGAGAATTACTACTACTTGGCACATTTTTCGTTTAAAGTTCAACCATACAAAATCCACTGATAGTTTCTCTTATCAGAAAACCTTGAAATGTGTGCTATGAGACAATGTATTTACTGATACACTGTGTATTCAAACATATACTGAGGAAAAGTTCCATTTCTACATGCAACTTGTTCAAAATGTGAAACAGATTAACATCAACGCATTAATGTGGCATTGAGATAATGAAATTGCTTACAAAACACAATTAATCTTTTTGCTACCAAATAAGCGGAGCACCACCTTACAAAATGTCTGACTATGATTTTTGTTTCTTGTTGCATAATTTAATTAAATGAAACAAGAGAAAGAGAGAGTAAGAGTCTGTAACCTTTTAAGAAGGCTGTGAAGGAAGAGAATTACTACTACTGAAGATTGATTCTTTGTTGGGATCCTTCCTTTCTTCAAACGGAACGAACAGAGATAGAATCAGAGCGATTCCTTAAAATCCTTTCTGGATATTCCTCGATGTGCCGACTATTCATGGAACGTGAGAAGCAGATGAATAATAATTTGCTTCCGGAAGAAATCGAAGAATTTCATGGGAATCCTGCAAGAGCCACTCGTTCTTTTTTCTCCAACAGATGGTCAGAACTTCATCTAGGTTTGAATTCTACTGATAAGTCTACTAGAGATCAGAAATTGTTGAAAAAAGAACAAATTTTTCGTTTAAAGTTTTGTTATCGTCTCTGATGTTTCTTTTTTTTAACATAGGCTATGTTTTTAATATATGGTATAATGGTAAATGAAATGGATAAACACAGTTGAGCGTGGATTTTGTGATTTGGTTCTGATCGATATAGACACTATTTTTGAATTTACAAATAATTTCTTTAAAGGGTTGTACTGCATGATTTGAATAAAAGAATACATAAAAGTCATAGTCACTCTATATTTAACATGTTATAGTTGCTTTTCCATATGCTCTCAACTGATATAACTTATTGTCTCATTACATCTTTGAAATGAAGCGAAAAACAACTGATATAACTTGTTTTTCCTATGTGTCTAAATCATGCATCACTTGTTGTCGCGTAATATTCATAGATAAATGTCTTGACCTCAGAAGCCTCAAAATTCTACATCATTCATTCATTCATTGTCAATTGGAAGGAGTGAACCAAACCCACGATTGAACTTGAACAAAATTTGTATCTGCAAGATGTGTTTTCTTCAAAGAAACTATGAATAACGATGGAAAATTCTAAGTGTTTTGATTGTGTTACGTAAAATTCCATGTATTTATAGTGTGCATCAAGGAACCAACACTCTTCTCAGACAGAGAAAGCCTCTGTTCACAATTTTGTATCTGACTTATGTTGTCAGAAAATTCAATGGCCACTTTGAATTCAAACGTCTGTGTTTTGGAGACTGTCAGATTAGGTTTTCTTCCTTCCTGCTATTTTGATTTCCCATTCACCGAAAAATAATTCCATTAAACTACTTAAAAAGAAAAATAAGAAAAGAAAGAATAGTCAGTTTAACATGGTATATGGGAAGAGAATGAAAGAAAAAAAAAATTACTTACTCAGAAGATATTCACTTTTTGCAGCTTGAAAGCCCAACAAATGAGTGAAAGTAACGAAAACGAAAGGAGACCATACATCAGTTCTGGCATTATGCATTTGAATCTTACCTCTGCATCTTTGCCATATGAACAAAAAGATAACTAATTTTCTTTGTTTCTTTTTCAAGGATAACTAATTTTCTTTTTAATAAATTGTATTACATGTATTTTAAGTTAGCATAAATTTGGACAACAGAGATAGTGTAAACAATATGTATGAGAGATTTACTAAATAATAATAATAAGATTGAAACAAATACATAATTGTAAAAGACTTACTCTCAAGAAGATATAATTTTTATGGCTAAATTGTATTCATCACTCTGCTTTCCAGACTTAAAGTAAAAGTCAAATTTTATTGTGGCACAAGAAATGCATGGAAATATCTTATATCATATTAGATTATGCTGTTAATCAAATATGCATTTCATCTTTCACAGGAAAAACATTACACATTATATAAAATTTCATTAACCTGATGAGAGTTTCTACAATATGTAATGTCATTACTGTGAAAGATCAAATATTCACTTGATTAGTAGCATAATATTGATTTTTGATATAAGATTAATCTTTAAAATCTGTTTTATTTATTTATGAATGAATACATGCATTAGTGAAACTTGATAGGGATCTTAATCAAAATAAATTTTCTTTATGTTCGATTCAAAATTAAAAAATAATTTTGATAAATAAAATTCTAATAATATCTAATATCACCATCTCCTCAACAATGGTGCTTCTTTCTGCAAAATAGCATGGTTTAGAAGATGGAATAACAGTAAATAAATATAATTTTTGAATAAGATGTCTCTAAAACATTTTTCTTGTTTGAGACAATACATAACATGTCTAATAATGTATAAGTAATAAATTTCTGAGATAGATATTATTTATTTTACTTTCTTTTATTAAACAAATAAGTAAAGTGTTTTGTAAATGTATTAAGTCTATATACCTTGAAGGAAATAGTTAAGAATGAACATAGTGCTCAGAGATAAATGATGAAAAGAACAAAATAATTTGAAATTTCCATAATATACAGTCAAAAAGGTTTACTTACTGAAAAATATGTTTGCAGGCTTGAGCACCGGAGATAGAATAGAAATTGTGAGAGTGTAAAGGAAAGGAAGAAAAAAGAAGGCGCAGAAGAGAGAGTGTGAAGATTTAGCAAATTAGGTTAAACATATATATACAAATGATGTGGTTGGAAAAATTTATTGTTAATTCATTATTTTTATATAAAAATGATGTAAGTCAAATTTTAAAAAAAAAATATGGAGTTTAAATAGACGTTGTAAATTCATTGAATGATGGCACACACTTCAATGTTTTCTGATAAGAGAAACTATCGGTGAATTTTGTATGCATTGAACTAAGATACACGCGCATGCATGGTTGAATCTGAAAAAAAAAATGTCAAAATATTTATTAAAGTATAATGCAAATTTTAGAAGAATCTAAAAAAATATAAAATAGAGTTATTGAAATGTAAAAAAACTTCTAGAGTATTGGAGAAAAGCCTAGGATAGAAAGAAAAATCAAGAACATTCAATTATGTAGAAAAATCTAGAAGTATTTGCATTAGTTCTAGCTAGGAGTTTCTAGAATAATTTATGGGTCTATAAATACCCATGTATCCTACCATTTTGTAATATCAAGAACAACTAACACAACATCCAATACAACTACTCTCAACTACAAATACACTTCTCCAACTACTACTTTCACACTCTACTATCTACACATTTTCTCTATCCCTTCAACTATCCCTTTCACAACCTTGAATTACTATCAGTGGTACCAGAGCTACGTTCGGTCATCTACTGGGCGTAGATAAACTTTTCAACTACTTCAAAAAAATTAGAACTTCATTCTATACTACTTCCAAAATATTTTCTCAACCTATGGCCACTACCAATCAAACATCATCAATTCCAGTACCTATTTTCACAGGAGAAAATTGTGATTTTTGGAGTGTCAAAATGAAGACATTCTTTCACTCCCAAGATTTATGGGACATTATAGAAGAGGGATTCACTATTCCAGAAGACACTTCCGCTCTTACTACAGCTCAGAAGAAGGAGTTGAAGGAAAACAAACAGAAGGATTCAAGGGCTTTATTTGCTCTTCAACAAGCAGTTGATGACACAATCTTTCCGAGAATAATAGGTGCCACAAACGCAAAACAAGCTTGGAACACAATACAAGAAGAGTTTCAAGGAAGTGATGAGGTACGCAATGTTAAACTTTATTCTCTAAGACGAGAGTTTGAATTAATAAGAATGAAAGAATCTGAGACCATTAAAGATTATTATTCTAGAATAAAGGAAATAGTTAGTCAGATGAGAGCCTATGGGGAAACTATTCTTGACAAAAAAAATCGTTGAGAAAATTTTAATTTCTATTCCCCAAAAATATGATGCAATCGCAACTGCGATTGAACAAACAAAAGATTTGGCCACATTGTCAGTAACACAACTAATGGGCTCTCTTGAAGCTTATGAACAAAGATTGAAAAGGCATGAAGAAGACTCAGTCGAAAATGCCTTTCAATCAAAACTAAAATTACGGTCTCAGAATAAAGAATATGAAGGAAATAAAAGTAGAGGAGAAATTTCTAGAAATAAAGAAAATTCTAGAAGCTTCCCTATGACTCATCAAGGAAAATATCCCCCATGTGGCATATGTAAAAAGACAAGTCACATGGAAAAAGATTGTTGGCATCATGGAAAACCTCAATGTCAATACTGCAAGAAATTTGGCCACGTAGAGAAGTATTGTCGTAATAAAAATAAGCATCAAGCAAACTTTGCTGAAGAACATAATCAGGAGCAACGCTTATTTTATGCCAATCAAGAATCTCCTAACGGAGGAGAAAGTTGGTACTTGGATAGGGGATGCAGCAATCACATGGCCAAAGATCAAAGCATCTTCAAAGACATTGATAAATCTGTCAATGTCAAAGTTCGACTAGGAAACGGTACCATAGTGGAGTCTCAAGGCAAAGGAACTGTCATGGTGGAGACAAAGAAAGGTACGAAATTCATCAAGGGTGTTTTATTGGTTCCCAATCTTAAAGAAAATCTTTTAAGTATTGGTCAAATGATGGAGACTGGATATTCTCTCCACTTTGAGAAAGATACATGCAAAATTTATGACAGTAGAAAGACAGAAATTGGCCAAGTAAAAATGGAGAAGAGAAATAGAAGCTTTCCCATAAGCTTCAAACCTGGAACTAATATTGCCATGAAGGCAGAAGTTGATGACTCGTGGCTTTGGCATAGGAGATTTGGCCACTTCAACACATATGCCTTAAAGCTTCTATATAAGAAAAACATGATGAGAGATCTTCCATGCTTAAAAGAGAATAATGAATCATGCGAAGGATGTCTCCTTGGTAAACAACATCGATTACCATTCTCGACCGACAAAGCATGGAGAGCTAAAGACTTACTAGAGTTGATCCATACTGATGTTTGTGGACCAATGAGGACGCCTTCACATCACAACAACAAGTACTTCATCCTCTTCATTGATGACTTCTCTAGAATGACATGGGTTTATTTCTTAAAGGCAAAGTCAGAAGTCTTTGGAATATTCAAGAAATTCAAGGCCCTTGTTGAGAAGCAAAGTGGAAAACAAATAAAAGTACTTAGAAGTGATCGTGGAAAGGAGTATACATCTTACGAGTTTGACAAATTCTGCGAAGATGAAGGCATAGAGAGACAACTCACAGTTGCATATACTCCACAACAAAACGGTGTATCAGAAAGAAAAAATCGCACAGTCATGGAGATGGCAAGATCAATGCTAAAAGAGAAAGGTATGCCTAACACTTTTTGGGCTGAAGCAGTCTACACTGCAGTTTACATTTTAAACAGATGTCCAACTAAGGCAGTCAAAGACAAGACTCCTATTGAAGCTTGGAGTGGAAGAAAGCCATCAGCCAAACACCTACGAGTATTTGGATCTATCTGCTACATACATGTTCCTGATCAAAGGAGGCACAAGCTTGAAGACAAGACTATACGAGGAATATTCTTGGGATATAGCACACAATCAAAAGGCTATCGAGTTTACAACCTACAAACAAAAAAGCTCGTCATTAGTCGAGATGTTGAAATTGATGAAAATGCTTCTTGGAATTGGGAAGAAGAAAAAGTTGTTAAAAGCACCACTTTAGTTCCAGTGCAACAATATCAAGAAGAAATTCAAGAAGAGGCAGAAGCTTCAGGTACGCCTTCTCCACCTCCATTAGAAGATTCTTCACTAGAGTCCACTCCAAGATGAGTAAGATCTTTGGTAGACATATACGAAACCTGCAATATGGCCATGATTGAGCCTAACTGCTATGAGGAAGCATCAAAGCAAGAAATATGGGTCAAGGCTATGGAAGAAGAGGCTAAAATGATTGAGAAGAATAACACTTGGGAGCTCATAAACTGTCCTCAAGGAAAAGACATCATTGGAGTGAAATGGGTATATAAAACAAAGCTCAATCCTGATGGAACTATACAAAAGCATAAGGCCAGATTGGTCGCAAAAGGATACTCACAACAACCAGGAATCGACTACAATGAGACATTTGCTCCAGTCGCACGACTAGATACAATAAGAGCTCTAATAGCCCTAGCAGCACAAAAAGGATGGAACATCTATCAACTAGATGTCAAATCAGCCTTCCTAAATGGAGTGCTCGAAGAAGAGATTTATGTTGAACAACCTCAAGGTTTCATCAATAAAGGCAATGAAGGCAAAGTACTAAGACTAAAAAAAGCCTTATACGGCTTGAAGCAAGCTCCTCGAGCATGGTATAGCAAGATTGATCAATACTTCATCGATCAAGGATTCAGGAGGAGCAAAAGTGAGCCAACACTATATATTAAAGCACAAGGTCAGTATCACCTCATTGTCTCCTTATATGTCGATGATCTTATCTATACAGGAAACAATTTGGAGATGATGAAAGAATTTAAAGAAAACATGATGAAGACATTTGAGATGACCGACCTTGGGTTGATGAACTATTTCCTCGGTATAGAGGTGAAACAACAAGAAGACGGCATATTTATCTCTCAAAAGAAATATATTGAAGCCCTATTGAAGAAGTTCAAGATGTATGATTGTAAACCTGTCGCTACTCCATTGGTGGTAAATGAGAAACTACAAAAAGATGATGGAGCACAAGAAACAGATGCATCACGCTACAGAAGTTTGATTGGAAGTCTCTTATATCTCACAGCCACAAGACCAGACATTATGTATGCCACAAGTCTTCTATCAAGATTCATGCAAAAGCCAAGTCAGATTCATTATGGAGTAGGGAAAAGAATTTTAAGATATCTACAAGGCACAAAGGAGTTTGGAATATGGTACAAAACCATGACTAACTCAAGGATCATTGGCTACACCGATAGTGATTGGGCAGGATCAATAGATGACATGAAGAGCACCTCAGGCTATGCTTTCTCGCTTGGATCGGGAATATTCTCTTGGGCATTAAAGAAGCAAGCAACTGTTGCACAATCAACAGCTGAAGCAGAATATGTGGCTGCTGCTGAAGCAACAAGTCAAGCTATATGGCTTCGAAAGATATTCAAAGATATGGGAGAGAAACAAAGTGGACCTACTACAATCAACTGTGATAATAAATCAGCTATCGCAATGACGAAGAACCCAATACATCACAGTAGAACAAAACACATAGCAATTAAATACCACTTCATCAGAGAAGCGGAAACAAATATGAAGATACGACTTGAGTACTGCCCGACAGAAGATCAAATTGCAGATATCTTCACAAAGGCCTTACCAAGACCAAGATTTGAACTACTACGCGTTATGCTTGGAGTTACCGAATTTGCATCAAGGAGGAGTATTAAAGTATAATGCAAATTCTAGAAGAATCTAAAAAAATATAAAATAGAGTTATTGAAATGTAAAGAAACTTCTAGAGTATCAGAGAAAAGCCTAGGATAGAAAGAAAAATCAAGAACATTCAACTATGTAGAAAAATCTAGAAGTATTTGCATTAGTTCTAGCTAGGAGTTTCTAGAATAATTTATGGGTCTATAAATACCCATGTATCCTACCATTTTGTAATATCAAGAACAACTAACACAACATCCAATACAACTACTCTCAACTACAAATACACTTCTCCAACTACTACTTTCACACTCTACTATCTACACATTTTCTCTATCCCTTCAACTATCCCTTTCACAACCTTGAATTACTATCAATATTATTATCCTCTTTAAAGTTTTCTTTTCTTTTTCTAACCATGCATTTTACTTTTCTCTATATGTTAGATAATGATGTTTCAAAGCTGAATAATGTTTACGATGGTCAAAATCTGCTTATTACACATGTACTTTTAAATGATAGTGAATATATTATATTAATAGTAAAGAAAGGTTTAAAATAACCGTCCCAAATTAGCAAAACAAGAATAGAGAGTATGAAAGGAAATATGATTAACATAGAACATAACTATATACTGAGATCAAAGAAAAGACACACTGAAAATATAACAAAAGAATACATAAAAGTGATGGAATCATTTTATCACTTGTTATCTCATTACATCTTTAAATGAAACGAAAAAAACAGTAGAAACTTAATAAAATAATACATAAATGTCACATGGTAACTCTATTTTTAATATAACTTCTGTTATTGGTTTTGACTTCAGCTGTAATCAGGACGACGTCGTATTAGAGACGGGTGTCAGCCTCCATAAATTTCCTGAGGAGATGAAAGTAGAGAAATGATTAGCATTAATATTAGAAACAAAGATGAATGAATACTCATACTTGCAATAAGAAACAAAGATACTCACCCACCACCAGGTTTCCTGAACTTTCTCCATATATTGACCTTTAAGATCATTGTTGCCTTCAAAATTAATAATAATAACAGAGCAGTGTCAATTGAATGTAGAAAAACAAAAGAAAAAATGTAAAAATATTTATTGTCTTTTGTATCGACTTATGCTAACCTGATGCTGTAACGTAATGTTTTTGCTGTGAAAGAGAGGAAAGCGTTGATTTGATTAGCAGCAGCATCCCTTCATTCTTTATGCAATGAGATAACATACTTCCATGCATTTCTTCCATCTCTTCTTACCTGTTTGCAAAATCACATGGTTTAGAAGATGGAATAATCAAAATCTGTTATATTCAGAATTTACAATACAAGTACATAAACCATAAACTAGATTTTTCAAACGGTATATGAAAGAAATATGTAAATGTAAATTAAGGTTTCATGCGTTTATAAATTGAACACCAATATTCTGTTACTTATCTTGAAATGAATAAAAACAGTTAGTTATTAAAAGAAGAAGACTAAAATTGAAACAATATTGATAACACTAAAAGAAAAAGAATTGCAATTATAATCTTTTAATCTTTTTAAACTCAACAATTTAACGTGAAATATGAAAACTTACAGACAACTTTCGGCGACTGCAATTTTGAGAATGAGAAAAAAACAAAAGACGAAAGGAGACGCCGAGTTTGTGAACTTATATAGCCGCAATATAAGAACCCACCCAAAAAACAAAAGACGAAAGGAGACGCCGAGTTTGTGAACTTATATAGCCGCAATATAAGAACCCACCCGTGCTTGTAAAAATTCTATCAATATTTAATTATTTTTATTATATAAGACTAGTAATTCAATTTTGAAATGTGAAAATAGATATTAAATAAAAAAAATATCAATTTAGTCCAATAAACAGTATTAAGAATATACTAATACAATATTTTCATGACAAAGGCTTTTCTAAGAAAATACAACATTGTTCTTTAAGATATCGGAAAACGGACCGAAAAGAAAATAAATTTTTATTTGATCCTCTCATACTCTTCTCTTTTTTAATGCAAACAATAAATGTTCTGATACATTGTTAGTAACAAGTGCTGTGTTAATTACTTTTTTATCTACACTCTTGAAGAAATAATTAAACTAATATTTGTTAAAGAAAATGTTTAGGAAGAGAAGTAATAATTTTGGTGTTTGTCAGCTTATTACTGTAAAATCTATATTTTAAATAGCAATAAATAATCACTTATTATAAAGAAAACAACATTTTGATAGAATGTGTTTGTGCATTTTTCACATTATTTTTGTGTGGCACTCTTATTAAGGCGATGCAGAACTGATGCATGCATCGCTGGATTCATAAGGAGACACAAAAAACGTTAATTGGCAGCTTCATCGGTGGATTCCTGATGCAGCAAAAACGTTAATTGGGATTCATAAAAGTATGTCAGATCAAATACAGCATCATCGAAGGCAGAGTGAATTATTAGAAACGACAAAAAATTGACGAAAAGTTTGGCCACTGTAATTCACTTCCTTCTCACAGATGCTTTAATTCTTGGCTTTTTATTTTCCGAAATTTTCTCTTAAAGCAGTAATATCGCAATTTACCAAAGTCTTGTGTTTTGTAACTTACTTCACCATCTCAATGCCACATTAATGTGTTCATGTTAATCTATTTAACATTTTAAACCACTTGCATGTTGAAATGAAACTTTGATTACCAAAGTAAATGGATATTTGAATACATTAATGCGTTCATGTTAATCTGTTTCACATTTTGAACAAGTTGATTATAGAAATGGAACTTTTGCTGAGTATAGTAAATGCATGTTTGAATACACAGTGTATCAGTAAATTCATTGGCTCATACCACACATTTCAAGGTTTTCTGATAAGACAAACTATCGGTGGATTTTGTATGGTTGAATCTCACAATTCAATTTGGCATTTTGCATAAAACCATTTTCATGTGCATCCACGAAGCAGAGATTCAGTAACTTTTATGAGTCAAAGAAACTTTTCCTTTTCTTTTTCCAACCATGCATTACTTTTCTCTCTCTTAGATAATCATGTTTCAATGTTTACGATGGTCAAATCTCATTTTGCTAACCCTATTAAATTTTATCCCATCAAATTACAACAAACTTTGATTGTAACGCTCCTTAATAAGAACAAAATATTTGATAATGGCTACTGTGATATCCGTGATTCATCCTGGTCCCTCTGAATGATGAATCTTACCCTTTTGCATGGCTGCCATTTGTACACGCATTCAGATATTTCCATGTGTATTGAATCAGTTTCTGTCATTTCTGCATATATTTGGACCTTTCATGTCTGTCATTCTTCTTTATCTGTTCAGCCATTAAATTGATTCACTAATAAAATTAAATCTCACATCTATCACAGATATTGGATGAATAAATTTTGTTGAGATCACCAATGCTCCATTAATATTTTGCAAGTCAACTTCTTCAGAACAGTTTCACTAAGTAATTGAAGAACCTGTGAATAATAATCTCAAAATAAATCTTACTACTTTCTCCTCTCTTATTTCTAAGCAAAATATTGTTTATTTTAGTTGTTAGTTTAAAATTTTCAAATAACAGACAAACAATATATATAAAGTGATAACATGTATTGGTTAAATCACATTCTCTCTTTTTTTTCAAAATAAATGGTTTTTCTTGAGGATTTTCTTTGGTGCATCACAGTTGTAACTGGAATCATTTGTAAAACAATAATTCTTTGAAACCAAAAAAAGGACAAATTTACTTTTTGATTATTTCCAGAGAAAAGGCAGAGAATGCATCTCAGACAGCCATGCATCGGTACTTTGCATGCCAATTTTGTTTTATCAGATCAGAAAAACGCAGAAAACAGTGTTCAGAGGTTAAAATGTAACAATCTATTTGGATTCCCTATATTACATTAGCTATTAAAAATTTGATAAAAAAAATAACCATTTTAGTTAATATATGAGATCAAGTATTTGCAATTTTCTTGCTATTTATATAAAAATACACAGATGAGATACTATAGCTATGATACAAATGAAAGTCATATATGTATCCGATAAATGTATATATACTTCTAGTCATTAACAGAGATGAATACTTTCAAATATTGTTTACAACGTATACAAACCAATTGATAGAAAATACATGGTAGATATTTAAGTTTCCTTATTGAACATTTAAATCACATAATTTCTAATAAAAATTAAATAAATAAAAAAATACTTAAAGTAATTCGCACTACTAAAAATTATCATATTACATGGAAATCTTCTTACAAATTTGTCAAAAATATTTTCAAGAAAAAACCTTTTTTTGTTATTTTTTTTAAGAATTTTAATTGATAGATAATTTCTTTGTGAATAATTTTTTATAAAATTATAAATTTACAAGTATTTTTAATAAAATTTGTTACGAAAAATGTTTTACACAAAATATTTTAAAAAAAATTGACAGTAATTTTCTGTAAAAATTTATTATTACAACTACTTAATTTCTTTTATGATAATTAGCCGAACCATCCTAAATAAAAACGAAGATTTAATACACAAAGATTTCAAAATGAAATTTTTGCTTTACTAATAAAATAAATTTTATTGAATAAAATTCAACTCATTCTATATTAAATTTTAACAATTTCTTTTTTAAAAAAGTGCTATACATACTTTAAAAAAAAAATCATTATTACATAGTTTATCTCAATCGATATTAAATTAAGTGAAGAAATATTAATTTGAACATAAGTAGGTATCTCATATGACATTCTTTTAGTTTTCACTTTTTTCTATACATGGAATAAGATTTGTGAGTAAGTAATCTCAAAGAATCTGTGAAAGTCTTACAATTTCAAAGAAGGTTTTCTTTTTTCTGGTAGGAAGTAATTTTTTTTTTTTCAAATTCTTCGTTTAGTTTTATACGTTTCTTCCCATTATGAATCTTTTAGAATAAATACTCGTTCTTCTTTTTGTTTGAAAATATATAAAGGATTTAAACTCTATGTTCGTAAGTCACATTTAAGTTCATTATTGAATTAAACTCTTGTTAGTATTATAGTATCAATTTTAAGTAGTTTTAATAGATTAAAACTATATTTATTTAATTAAAGTGACATTAAAGTATGAAATGTCTAAAGGTTTTCTAATTTTACAATTTGTAATCAATTAACATGTTCTTTTTTAGAAGCCCAACAAGTTTATGACAATATTTTAACAAATTAAAAAAACAATTCAATTTATTTAGAATAAAACTTAACCGAAGACTCAAAATTTCAAAAAAGAAACCCTCTATACTAAACTCATATCAAAACTAAAATAATCACTTTAAACATTCTAAACATTCAAATTAATTATAACTCAAACTTAATGTAATAAAAATATCAAAGTTTTCAACCCTTACGTAACAAAATTAATAATTTATTTGTTAATATGTTGTATTATAAGTTCAATATTATAACAATTTTATCAAAGTTGAGATGGCCGAGTTGGTCTAAGGCGCCAGATTAAGGTTCTGGTCCGAAAGGGCGTGGGTTCAAATCCCACTCTCAACAAAAATTTTGAATTTTTCCTCTTTAATTTATGATTTAAAAAAAAAATTAATACATTTTAATATATCTGTTATTTAATTCACATGAAATTTTTTCTTTTAAATTGAATAATAGTATAATATTTTGCCCGTATTTATTGTAATAATATTAATATGTCAACTATATTTCTTTTAATTAAATAAAGCTTTCTCAATTAAATGGTTCACAATTATTCTTATGAAAATATATATGAGTTAATAATTCTGTTTTCCTTTTGAAAATCTTTGAAAGTTCAATTCTCTAAACACTAGTTCATATTTATGAGTGTTGTGATTAAATAAATGTATAAATAAATTAAAAGTGATAGTTTTCAAAACCAATTATTTGTTTTACAGAAGATATTATAAACACTAAAAAATATTTTTATAGAAGTTTAGATAATTAATTAATTTATTAATATTAATAAATAATCTCTTCAAGTTATCTTATTATTTTAATTAAGTTAATTATACTACTTTCTATAATTATATATATATATATATATATATATATATATATATTAACAAGTATTCAATTTTTTATGAAACTTTTATTTGATTAAATTGTCAATTCTTTTATTGAATAAAATTTTATTTATTTCATACTAATTCTATATATGACGCATATTCTATAAAATTTTGATTTTATATATGTAACGTTCCAATAGAATAATTCTAATAAATAGAACGCCACATAATTATAGTACGTACTAGAACATCGACATAAAGTATATTAGAATTAACCTTTTATCGTTATCCCAAATTATACTGGAATAGAAACCCGAAGACACAGCACAATGCCATGAATAAAATCTAAACATAGATTAGATTAAACTGAAAATGTGCTCACAAAGCAAGAAATTACAAAATAACAGTACACAAGAATAAATGCTCAACAATGAGCGATAAAGGATCCCGGAAGCCTAACTACACCGCAACCTCCCCGCCAACATCACGATCATCAAGAGTCTCGACATCTGCTCACACCAAGGATTTGGTAATCATCGCAAAAGAAAAATCCAAAGAAGAGAACAAACACAAAAAGAAAGGATAAGCTAGTGTAAAATAATTTTCAACATGTCATAGCAAGTAGATACTTAAAACAGATTATAAACATGCAACACAGTAGGCACTTAATCATGTGATAGCAAACAAGCAAGACTCTAAGACTCCATATTCAGATCATACTCTTGATATAGAATTCTAAAGGAAGTATGCATTTGTGCTGGTTTCTAAACTCCGCATAGTCTAGACGCAAGGGGTTATCACCCAACCACACACAGGGTTGATCCTCTAATGTCTTGGGCCTAATATGTCCCAAGATTAGGACTTCCTACCACTCTCACCACATAAATCATTCTGCTCTATGTGAGCGTGAATGATTATTAGAGTTCAGGATACCTTCCTTTATCTAGACATCTCCTATATCAAGGTATACACTAACCACCATCTCCAAGAGTTTCCCTTGAAACTCTTTTACCAACAATTTTCACATGTCATCTCAATCTGAAAACATAAGTATAAGGGGACAAAAAGGAGACCAAGGTCAAGACTTAGGTGAGACCAAAGCTTATGAGTTAAAAGACGAAGTGAAACAGAAACTGAGGGGATTACTTACTTGGAAGGAACTCGTAACTTAGCCCATAGAGAATGCTTGCTCAAAACCCTAGCAGAGCACTTTGGTGGAGAAAAGAGAGGGAGATAGAGCTGATTTCTAGAAATGAGATAGAATGGAAGGGGTTAGGGGCTGGAAAAGGGTATTGGGTCCCCCTAATGGGCTGGCCTTGGGCCCACGAAAAGGCCAGGCCCAAGTCACTTATTAAGCTGAAAAATGGGGCTTACAATTGCCCCAACAATAAAAATTTTCGACCTCGAAAATTAAGACTTACTAGAAAAGATGCAGATATGACTTCCTCGTGTCCTCCTCTAAATCCCATGTAGAGTCACTCGTCTTCCAGTCCCAGATGACCTTGACAAGACTGATCGACCTCCACATAATAACTAACTAGAATTATTACCTCTATGCTAGGTGATATGGTGTTAAATAATTTAGTTTGGTCAAGGCGCTGCTCTGAAAGAAACTTCTCAACTTCAAACCTAAAGCTTGAAGGATCCTTTATGTCCCACCAACAAATTTGTATCTAATATATTGACTTACTTTCCATATGCTCTACATTACCTCTTGTAGGTTTTTACTAAATTCTCATAAATTCAGGTCTCGAACTAAAACATGTTAGTTGTCACTTCACACCACTTTATTCCTTCCTTGAAGCACCATTCAACCGACTTAATCACATGTGATACCTGGCCTACTGCCAAACATCAACACCCTTGGTCACCTTTTCTCCTAGTTATCCATACTTTTTTTTTTCTAAATAACTGTTCTTTTTTTTTTTCACATAGTTTAAAGAATGAGTTTATGTGAAACCTTAATTTATAACAACAATATCTGTTTTGGAAAACTTGCTTTTAATTATATGCCCAACTAAAAAAATTATATTTTCTGTCAATTATATTTTGCAAATTTTATAATTTAGAAAGATTAATTATCCATAAAAGAAAGAATTACATGTTAATTAAGATTCTTAGCAACAATGGCAGAAAAAAATCTTTTCTTACAAATTTTCTTAACAAATTTGCAAGAAAAATCTCATGTAATATGATAATTTTTAGCAGTGATGGATTTGGTTTATGTACTTTGGATTTGAATATATTTTTACATATTAAGCCACTTAAAGATTTAATTTTTTTCATTTAAAAGTAAGCATTATGTTTATTTTTAACAACTTTCAATAAAACACATTATTTATTCATCTCATAAAAGAAGAAAACTTTGGCAGAAAGATCTTATTCACAAATAATACCTCCTATTATTTCATCTTCTAAACCGTATAATTTTACAACAGGTAAGAAGAGATCCAAAAAATGCATTGAAGTATGTTATCTCAATGCTTAAAAAATAAAGAGTTGTTGCTACTAATCAAATGAACGATCTCATCTTTCACAACAAAAACATTACCGTATGATGAGGTTAGCATATACAAACTACTGCAACACATAAATGCTGCTTTGTGAATTTCGGGGAATATTATTTGTTATGTTTTGTGATCCAAAGTCAACATTGTTATATGATATTTCGAAAGTATTTTTTTGTTTTTCCCATGATGTGAATTTTTGTTTGTGAGAAGGTGACCCTCGTCCACTGTCTGCATTCACAGATATAATGACGATGATGAATGAGATGAATCAGAAATTATGATCTCATATGAAGACAAAAGAACATCAAACTTCATTCTTCCTCGTTTGGTTTCATCAAGAATCTGTTTGGGAAAGTGAATTTGACACTTTCTAATCAGAGTAGGAGCATCAGGAGATCCAAAATACAACCAAGGAATCACATATACCTACGACATTCATAAGAAAGCAATTCTCTGTTTTCATAGGCTTTTTTGCCTCAAAATATGAACAAGTTTTAGTCATAGGAAGATCATTTTCAATTAGTTGTTTCTGAAATAGGTTTTTTTGCCTCAAAATATGAATAAGTTTTAGTTATAGGAAGATCATTTTCAATTAGTTGTTTCTGAAAGCCAGAATTGATAGGAATAAAATATATATATAAGATACAATAATACAATATATTGAAATCATATTCAAGCATGAGTTAAAAATTGTGTACCTGGAATTAATGAAGGATCCATGGAAGCACGTAGTATGAGATGCTACTGTTCTCTTTCTGAAAGGTATTCTAAAACATAAGAGTGTTTTACGTTGTTACTTAAAACTAACTAAAGGGTATTAGTTTTGTAACCTCTCAGCAGAGACCAGGGACCTCTCAAATAAGTATTATTCAAGCCCATCACATATAGTTTACTAAACAATCTAACCCATCACAGATCGTTCATCAGAAAATCCAAAATTATATATATTACTCATACAATAATTAATTATGTGCAATATAATTAACATTAACAAATAACTTAATTTACTGATTAATGCTAATTCATAATAATAACAACATAGAGAATAATAATTTTGTATAATAAAATTATATAAAATATAACATTCTCCCACTTGGATAACATTAATAAATAAATTACTTATATCAATTGCAACATAAGTACAAATACTAATTAAGAAATATAAACATGAATCACAAAGATAATATCTGATAGGGATAGTTACCATATGCTTAGATTTCTTAAATAATGAATAATATAAAATAAAAACAAACATAATAAATATGTGATCCCAAAATAGTTCGTAAATTCTTTGTGTAGAAAGAGAAAGATATGTAATGAAATTGACGTCATTGACAAATTTACATCTCATGAAAACCATAATAATATAAAGTCTAAAAAACTCCAATAGATAAGCCTTTAGTTAGTGGGTCTACTAACATATTTTCTGTAGCAGTATGCTCAATCCAAGTTTGATAATCCAAAACTTTCTCTCTAACAAACAAAAATTTTATATCAAAAAGCTTTGAGCGAGTAGAACTTCTGTTGTTTTGAGATAAATGGACGGCAGCAGTGTTGTCACAATATATCACAAGTGGCCTAGAAATACTTTCAACAATTTGAAAGCCAGAAATCAAATTTTTAAGCCACACAGCTTGACAAGTAGTTTCATAACAAGCAACATACTCTGCCTCCATAGTGTAAGTAACTATAAGAGTTTGTTTAACACTCTTCCAAGAAATGGCTCCTCCCTCTATCATAAAAATAAAGCCAAAAGTAGACTTTCGGTCGTCAAGGCAACCAGCAAAATTAGAATCAGAATAACCAATGACCTAAAGTTGATCAGACTTCTTAAAGGTCAACATATGATCCTTAGTTCCCTACTAATATCTAAAGACCTTTTTAATAGCTTTCCAATGATCTAAACCTGGATCACTCAAGTATATCCCTAAAGCATTAACAGTAAAAGCAATATCGAGATGAATACAAACTTGAGCATACATTAAACGACCAACAACGGAAGCATATGAGATTTTTTTCATTTCAACTCTGTCATTATCATTTTGAGGACACTGAGATTTTGAGAGTTTGTCACCTTTTTGAACAGGTGCTGCACATGAGGAGCAAGAATGCATGTTAAACCTCTTAAGGACTTTATTAATGTATCCTCTTTGAGACAAACCAAGAATGCCACGTGACCTGTCACGAGAGATATAAATGCCCAGAACAACAGAAGCATCACCAAGGTCCTTCATATCAAAGTGGCTATTTAGTATAAATTTTGTCTCAGTCAAAAGTTCAACATTGCTAATAGCAAGAAGAATATCATCAACATATAAGACAAGAATGATGAAAGGGCTCCCATTTTTCTTCAAGTAAATGCCTTTATCCGAGGCATTTTTCTTGAAGCCAAAAGAAGTGGCCACCTGATCAAATTTTAAATACCATTGCCTAGAAGCTTGTCTTAGTCCATAAATAGACTTTTTCTACCTGCAAACCAAATGCTCCTTACCTTTTTTAGAAAAGCCATCAAGTTGAATCATATACACTTCTTCAAATAAATCTTCATTTAGAAAAGTTGTTTTGACATCCATTTGATGAAGCTCCTAATCAAAATGAGCTATTGAAGCCATAACAACACGAAAAACATCCTTAGTAGAGACCGGTGAGAAAGTCTCCTTATAATCAATGTCATCCCTCTGACTATAGCCTTTTGCTACCAAGTCTGACTTTATACCTCTCAACTTTTCCATTTGGAATACGCTTAGTCTTAAAAACCCATTTACACCCAACTGGTTTACAACCTAGTGGCAAATCCACAAGATCCCAAACATCATTATGGGCCATAGAAGCTAACTCATCATGCATAGCATTTAACCAATCATCACCATGAAAACTAGAAATAGCCTCTTCAAAAGTAGTAGGATCATCAACATTGTTTAGATCATATTCATGCTCTTGAAAATACACAAGATAATCATCAGGTATAGAAGACCTGCGTACTCTTTGGGATCTCCTCAAAGAAATTTCTTCAACAACATCATCATGAACTTGTTCATCTACTACAAGTGATGTGGCATCCACAAGATCTTGAAGAAATTCATTTTCATCACGGACAACTGGAATCACATTATCTACGGGAAGATAAATGGATGGCACGGGAATAACGACACAGTCTTCTCTAAGAGTGACTAGTCGTGGTGCATTGCTCCCACTGTCCAAATCATCCTCAAAGAATATTGCACAGTCAGACTCAATAACCAACATAGAGTGAGAAGGACAATAAAACCTGCTACCACGAGAACCCACACAATAACCAATGAAGAATCCATTGACAGTCTTGAGATCAAGTTTTTTTTTAACTGAGGATTATAAGGCCTCACCTCCACCTTACAATCTCACACATGGAAATGTCTCAAACTTGGCTTCTTCCCAGACATGAGTTCATAAGGAGTCTTTGAAACAAACTTGCTATGTACTTGATTAAGAATATACACAACAGTCCTTAATGCATCTCCCTAAAGGAAATCTGGTAAAGAGGAATGACTCAACATACATCTCACCATCTCTAAAAGAGTGCGATTCCTCCTTTCTGCAACTCCATTTTGTCGAGGAGTACCTGACATATTATACTGAGCTTCAATACCACAATCATCAAGAAATCTAGCGAAAGGTCCAGAATTTCTTCTAGTTTCATCATATCTGTCATAATACTCTTCACCTCTGTTAGACCTTACATATTTTATCTTCTTTCCTATTTTCAACTCAATAGTAGCTTTGAAAGACTTAAAAGCATCTAAAGAACTTGATTTTTCCTATAGGAGATCTATCCATCCAAATCGGGAATAATCGTCTAAACGTGATAAAATACCTATATCCCCCCATGGAAGTGGGTGTTATAGGTCAACATATATCAGTATGAATAAGGTCCAACACATTGTCACTCCTGTTTGCTCCTGTATTTCTTACTTTTGCGATAAGCTTGCCCTTAACACAATCAACACAAGTATCAAAATCAGAAAAATCCAAATCATGCAGAATACCCTCTTTAATCAACCTCTCAATCCAAGGTCTAGAAATATGTCCCAGATGTCTATGCCACAATATAGAGGAATTTTCATCAACTCTACTACGCTTAGGTCCAATAACAGAATTAACAGACATGTCATTCAGATTTAGCATGTAAAGTCCATCATATAAAACTCCTGAGCCAACAATAATTGAATTGAAATAAACAACAAATTTACCATTTCCAAATTCAAAAGTGTAGCCATATTTATCCAAAATTGAAACTGAAATCAAATTCCTTCTCATAGAAGGTACATAAACAACATCTTTCAATAACAAAACATGTCCAGAAGGTAAATTTAAAGAAACTACTCATATGTCTTCAACTAGTGCTCTAGCTCCATCTCCCATGAGAATCTTGGACTCGACATCACATGGTTTTCTCAGACTTGTGAACCCCTGTAAAGAATTCACAACATGAATAGTGGCACCCAAGTCTAACCACCAAGAATTGGGAGGAACATCAATAACATTAGATTCAAAACAAGCTACAACATATAGGAGTATACCTTCCTTATCAACATTCTTCTTCTTAAGAATATAACAGTTAGCTAGCTTGTGTCCAAATTTCTTACAATAGGCACAATTCCGCTTGAAGTACTTCTTCTTAGGCTCCAAAACCACTGATGTTTTCCCTGTGTTCCCCTTTTCAGGACGAGATTTACCTTTGAACCCCTTTTTCACAAGTTTAGTGCCAGAAGTAGTAGTTGTGAACTGCACACTATGAGACTTGGTCTTTTTAATTGATGCTTCCTCTTGAGAAATATTAGCTATCATTTCATCAATTGTCCATCCCTCCTTTTGAGTGTTGTAAGAAGTCTTCAACACATCAAACTAAGAAGGAAGAGATTCCATAACCTGCAAAATCAAGTAACTATCACCAAGCTCTACCTTTAGAGATTTGAGTTTGTTATAATATTGCCCAAGCTTCGTCATATGCTCACGAACACCACTTACACCATCATATTTGGTCTTCTCAAGAAATGACAAATATTGACCCTTTTGAGCTTTGTCAAAAGTCTTAAACTTCTCACCAACTGATCTCATAAAATCTTTAGCATTGTCATTATCCGGAATGCTTTGTCGAATAGACTTCTCCATGGTATATCTCATCACCATTAGGCACACCCTGTTCGAGTGTTCCCATTTTTCACGAGAAGCTCTCTGGACACTAGTGGACTCAGGCGTAAGAGCTGAAGGTTCTACTTCTCTCAAAGAAAAATCCATGTTGGTAATTGCTAGATATAAATCCAAAGATTCTTTCCGGTCCTCAAAATTTGTCCCATTTAAACTTTTGATTGAAGTCAATGGCATAGGCAAAGAAGCTGATATCAAAATAACAAAGAAACATTTAATACACACTTATTATGAAAATAAACAAAATAAATGTTTCAGAATACACAACAAAATATGCCTATAATACCTAATTATTTCTCATTCACTATGATCCCGCCTAAGGATCCCAAATCATAATAAATAAGGAATATAATAAAATACAATGCATATCTCATGTCAAAAGAAATCTAATACCGATAGGGTACAAAACAAATAATTGACATAATAAAATTCAAAAAATACATTGTATCAAGAAAAATAAAATACATTAATAGCGTCGGTTGCGTTGGCGACAACAATGAAGAAGAAAATGAAAAAAAAAATGAAAGAGGGAGGAAGAAGAAGATAAATAATGCATGTTATTTACCAACAAATTTTTTGGTAATTATTGACGAATTTTATCGACGAATTTTTCTGTCAATAAGTACCGACGAAACATGATTTTCGTCGATAAAATCTTACCGACAAGAGTTTTACTGACAGATTTTTTACCGTCGATAATTCGTTAGTAAAATTGATTTAACGACGGATTTTGACCATTACCAACGAATTTTGACCGTCAGTGATATCAGTTTTTCTTGTAGTGTAAGTAATTTCTTTTATGTAGTTCTTACATAATTGATCTTATAACCAACATTATTTGCACATCACTATAATCGTTTGACACGTTCTTAATTTTAAATGGTGGTAGAGATGGAGATGGAGTCCAACGAAAAATGTTTTATATAATTGATATTCCAGTTATTACCAATATATATATATATATATATATATATATATATATATATATATATATATATATAACACAATATATAACATAATTGATATTTGAGTTATTAACAATACCTTTGCAATTGGTTATTAGAATTGTTAGAAATGCTCATTTCAATTTGAGGTGATAGTTTAGATGGAAATAGAGGAAAGAGAGATGGAGGAGATTGAGGAGATGGAGTCCTATAAAAAGAAAATAGAGTCCAGAAAAGAGTCAATAATTTATTTTATATCATGAATACATAATTTAAAGTTAGAATCTTTATGAAAATACTTTTGTACTTCTATATTAGAATTGCTTGACACAATTTTCTCTTGAGTTTGAGTAGTTTGAATTTGTGGTGATATAGTTCGAGTAGATGAAGTTCTATATATATAAAAAAAAAACAATAAGTTTTTTTATATCATTGATATATAATTAATATTCGTTTTACGTACTTTTGCAATTCCATATTATTACAATCATTGATTTGAAGTCTAGGTATTCTTTTATAATAGATACTTTCGAAAATAATACTATAACATAAACAATAATAGTTATAAGAAGTTATTAAAGTTATAGGTAATAACATACGATTGAATTATTATATGGAAATTTTGTATTTCGTTCAGTTTTAGTATATGGTGGAGGCGTTACTTTGTCAGAATCACTTCCGGCGCTTCTTAAAAAAAGTTTAACAAAGTAAAGAGTATATTAAAATAAAAAATGTATTACTAATAAAAATCAAAAGAGTAATTTTAAGGCCCAATTAATTCTGTCCTTTTATTTTGTAGACTATCCAATCTTATGGGCCCAAGGGAGTTGGTTCAATTCATATTTCTGACCTAAAGTGCCCAAATCTTAACTTGTGCCCATTTTCGAAAAATAGATCCCCCTTCCCTTAGAGTTGTTGTCGCTTCTGCCAAAGCATACCTGATAAGTGTGATAATTACCTATTGTTTACACTTCTTAGAACCTCTTAATTGTCTTTTATTCATGTATTTTTGTGTTAATCTCATGAAAGAATTTAGGATTTTGTTATTTATTTCAAAAACATGTTTACTTTGATGTTTGTGGACTTTTGTAGAAAAGAATGGAAGATTGGAGAAAAATTCACTAGTTGCTGCCTGGAGCCATTAGCCCAGCTAGCTGGATGTACTCGCCCAGCTAACCAGACTCACTAGCCCAGCGAACCAGACTCACTAGCCCAGCGAGGAAGGCTCTCTAGCCCAGCGAGAATGAATGTTGGCCCAGCGAGTTTATCTTTTTGCTCAAACATTAAAAGTGTCGAGACTCGAACAAAAAGACAGTTTTTGGTGGGAGGAACACTGCTGGAACTCAAAACGAAGGCAGAGACATTTCTGGAGCTTAAAGGATCAATCTTTCTTCATCCATTCTACCATTTCAACTCCATTTGTGCTCTAGATGTATAGGAGTAGCTAAACTCCATCTCATTGGGGTTGGATGTAATGTACCTAAACTCGTTATAGTTTCATCTATGCAATAGAATCTCTTTCACTGTTTTTGTGTTCTATCTAAATTATTTTCGTGCATGATGGAATATCTATGCGTTTTGGGTGGTATCTAGTCATTGGAAAGTGTTTTGGAACCCTAGACATGGATAGAACAACCTAAAGATTTGGTTCTAGACATAGACCAAAGCTTTTGGTCATTCTAGACATCGTTTTTAATGTGTCTTTTGTGTTTAAACCTCTAAGGGATTAGTAATTTTTACATAAAAGTTCAAAACATACCCCTAAGGGATTAGGGATTGAATACCTTTGATGTCAATGCTTGAGTAGATGAGAGATTTATATTGTGAGGTGCTTGCTTAGAGTTTTGGTCATGAATTCCAACCCCAATGAGTCTTTGCCTTGGTATTTTATCACTTTAAAGTTTAGAAATCCTTATGTTTTCACTTGTTTCGAATTAATCAATGGTTACATTCAACGCTTAAATTAGTAAGTACACCTAGTTAACTAAACAAACGCAATTTCCGTGGGAAAACGATACTTGGACTTACCATTTTTATTACTTGCACGACTTGGTACACTTGCCAAAGTCATAACAAGTTTTTGGCGCCGTTGCCGGGGAATTGTTTGTTGTTTAGGCAAATTGTGTGCTATTTACCGATTTAGGCTTATTCATTTCATTCATTAATTTATTGCCTTTTACACTTTTGATTGTATATAGTCCAATTGTATATACTTACCCTTTTGCGTAACTTTTCTTTTCTAGTGTTTCTTGTTTTGCATGAGAAGTAGAACTAGAGCTGATAATTTGCTCTTTGATCCTGAAATTGAAAGAACGGCTCGAAGAAACAATAGTAGAAGAAGAAGGCAAAGCAGGGAAGCTAGAGAAGCAACTGTTATTTCTGATCCAACTCTCATTTCTTCATCTGATCAAGAAGAGGAAGACATGGCAGAAAATCCGCATGATGATGCTAGAGGTGAAAGAAGACGCACGTTGGAAGATTATGCTGCATTCACAGGGACCATTAATTTCAACAGTATTGCTCGACCAACGGTGAATGCTACAAATATGGAGATGAAGCCAGCTCTAATCCACTTGGTGCAAAGTAATCAGTTTAATGGATTGGCTAATGAGAATCCATACACGCATTTGGCCACCTTCTTAGAGATATGTAATACAGTAAAAATCCATCAAGTGCCTGATGAAGCCATTCGCTTGAGTTTATTCCCTTTCTCGTTGGCGGGAAATGCCAAGGTTTGGCTAAATTCTTTCCCCGAAAACAGTCTCACTAGCTGGGAGGATGTGGTTTCCAAATTCTTGGGCAAGTATTTCCCTCAATCCAAGATTAACAAAGGCAAACAAGAAATCTCTGCTTTCCAGCAAGACGTGGATGAGTCCTTGGGGCAAGCATGGGACAGGTTCAAGGGATTGCTCAGAAAAACTCCCATTCATGGGTTTGATGAGCCCACACAACTTACACTTTTCTTGGCAGGGCTGAAATCTCACTCAAAGTTAATGTTGGATGCATCAGCGGGAGGAAGTATTAAGTGGAAGACACCTACTGAAGCACGAGAATTGATTGAAAATATGGCCTCCAATGACAATGAAGTGCACAATGAGAGAGCTCAATCTCAACAGAAGGGTGTTCTACAACTTCAGTCTCATGACGCTCTACTGGCACAAAACAAAATCATGACACAACAGCTTGAAGCTCTCATGAAGAAGCTCTCTCAACTTCCGCAAGATCTCCGAAATGTTTCTCAAGCTCAACACCAACAACAGTTGCAAAATTGTGAGTTGTGTGGTGGGGATCATCCCAATGGGCAGTGTGCCATGCAAAACACATCTCAAGAAGAGGTTAATTACATGGGTAATACAAGTCGCCAAGGTAATTACAACCAAGGTTGGAGGCCTCACCCAAACATGGGACAAGCAGGACCCTCGAATAGACCACCACCTCAACAATTTCAGCAACATCCCTCTTTGGCAGATAGAACTTCAAAGATTGAGGACACACTCAATCAATTTATGCAAGTGTCAATATCCAACCACAAGAGCACCGAAGCTGCTATCCGTAACTTGGAGGTGCAAATGGGGCAAATAGCTAAGAGGATGGAGGAGAAATCCGATACAAATTTTGCGGCTAACACTGAAGTTAACCCAAAAGAGCATGTTAAAGCTATTACTACAAGGAGTGGAAAGGTGTTAGAAGAGAGAAAAGTAAATAGAGATGATGAAAAAGGAGAAGAGAGTGGAGAGTTACATGAGAGAAAAGAAGAGAGCATTGAAGAAGATGATGAGAATGTTGAAGGAGGACATAAAGAAATGGGTGAGAGAGAGAAGAATAAAGGAAAAAGTGTTGAAAAGCCCCTACCTTACCCTAAAATCCATTCTAGAAAAGAGAAGGAGAAGCAATTTGGGCGATTTTTAGACATATTCAAGAGGCTTGAGATTAATATCCCCTTCTCTGAGGCCCTCCAACAAATGCCTTCATATGCTCGATTCATGAAGGAGTTGCTCACAAAGAAAAGAAAGTACATTGAAGAAGAGACCATCGAAGTCCAGGGAAATTGTAGTGCCATCATCCAAAAGTTGCTTCCACCAAAGTTTAAAGATCCCGGTAGTTTCACTATTCCTTGCACTATTGGCGAGTTGGCTATTGGGAAAGCACTAATCGATCTGGGAGCAAGCATAAACTTGATGCCTCTTTCTGTGATGAGGAGGATTGGAGATTTGGAATTGAAGCCCACAAGAATGACACTCCAGTTAGCAGATAGGTCTATCAAATGCCCCTATGGAGTCATTGAGGACGTGCTAGTGAAGGTGGACAAATTCACTTTCCCAGTGGATTTTGTCATTCTAGACATGGAAGAAGACACTGAAGTTCCGCTTATATTGGGCAGGCCATTCATGAAAACTGCAAGGGTGCTCATTGATGTGGATAATGGTCATCTCAAGGTGCGTGTGGAAGATGAGACTGTCACCTTCAATGTTTTGGAAGCTATGCAACACCCTGGTGATAATAGCAACTGCTTTAGAGTGGATGTTCTAGAAGAAGTGATTGAGACTACCAAGAGCCAATTGCATGTGAAGTCCCCACTTGAGAGGGTTTTGATTGAGGCATGTGATGAGTTGACCCTTGATGAGGAAGCGGAAGTGGAGGAAGTGACCAGACAACTAGAAAAGCTCAAGGAGATATTTCCTAATGATGTGAAAGTGGAAAAATTGGAGAAGGAAAAATTTGATGATCAAAACAAGATTGAGCTTAAATTGTTGCCTGATCACCTCAAGTATGTGTTCCTGGAAGGGGAAGCAAGGAAGCCTGTGATAATTAGTAGCTCTCTATCTAAAGCTGAAGAAGAGAAACTGATTGAAGTTCTTAAGGCAAATCAAGGAGCTATAGGGTGGCACATTTCTGATTTGAAGGGGTTAAGCCCAACTTATTGTATGCACAAGATTATGTTAGAGAAAGATTACAAGCCCATAGCACAACCACAAAGAAGATTGAATCCCACTATGAAGGAGGTGGTGAGAAAGGAGGTGCTAAAACTCCTTGAAGCTGGAATGATATACCCGATCTCTGATAGTGCATGGGTTAGTCCTGTGCATGTGGTGCCAAAGAAAGGAGGTATGACAGTCATTCAGAACGAGAAAAATGAGTTGATTCCAACTAGGACGGTCACCGGGTGGAGGATGTGTATTGACTACAGGAAACTTAATCAAGCCACTCGAAAGGATCATTTCCCCCTTCCCTTCATGGATCAGATGTTGGAACGTTTAGCAGGACAAGCGTACTATTGCTTCTTAGATGGTTATTCTGGATATAATCAGATTGTGGTAAATCCGGAAGATCAAGAAAAGACTGCGTTCACTTGTCCATTCGGTGTGTTTGCTTATAGAAGAATGCCGTTTGGTCTGTGCAATGCTCCTGCTACATTTCAAAGATGCATGTTAGCCATCTTTGATGACTTGGTTGAGAAGTGCATTGAAGTATTTATGGACGACTTCTCTGTGTTTGGCAAATCCTTTGATCTCTGCTTGAAGAACTTAGATATGGTGATGAAGAGGTGCATAGACACAAACCTTGTGCTCAATTGGGAGAAATGCCATTTTATGGTGCGTGAAGGAATTGTGTTGGGACATAAAATTTCATCTCGGGGGATAGCAGTGGATAATGCCAAGGTTGATGTAATTGAGAAATTGCCGCCTCCTACTAATGTGAAGGGGGTTAGAAGTTTTCTTGGGCACGCCGGGTTTTATAGAAGATTTATAAAAGATTTCTCCAAGATTGCCAAACCCTTGTGCAACCTCCTTGTTAAAGACACTCCGTTTGAATTTGATGAAGAGTGTTTGAAAGCTTTCAATATATTGAAGAACAAATTGATTTCTTCCCCTGTGATCATTGCTCCAAATTGGAAACAAGACTTTGAGATAATGTGTGATGCCAGCGACTATGCTATAGGAGCTGTTCTTGGCCAGAGGCGAGAAAAATTGTTTCATGCCATTTATTATGCAAGCAAGGTCTTGAATGGACCTCAATTGAATTATGCCACAACTGAAAAGGAGTTTCTGGCTATTGTGTATGCGCTTGAGAAGTTTAGACCTTATCTCATTGGGTCTAAAGTTACCATTTACACTGACCATGCTGCCATTAAATATTTGTTGACCAAACCTGACTCCAAACCTCGGTTGATTAGATGGGTTCTCTTGCTTCAAGAGTTTGATTTGGAGATTAGGGATAAGAAGGGGAGTGAAAATGTTATTGCTGATCATCTCTCTCGGTTAGTGAATGAGGAAGTGACATGCAAAGAGAAGGAGATCCAAGAAGCTTTTTCAGATGAAAAGCTTATGCTAATTCAGGAGAGGCCATGGTTCGCTGACATGGCTAATTTCAAAGCTGCTGGAGTTCTCCCCGATGATTTTACATGGCAGCAAAAGAAGAAATTCTTGCATGATGCAAAGCAGTTCATTTGGGATGATCCCTTCTTGTTTAAGCTTGGCGCTGATAATCTCTTGAGGAGGTGTGTTACTGCAGAGGAAGCTGCAGGGATCCTGTGGCATTGCCACAACTCGCCATATGGTGGTCACTTCAATGGTGATAGGACAGCTGCTAAAGTGCTTCAATCCGGGTTCTATTGGCCCACCTTGTTTAAGGATGCTCATGCTCATGCTAAGAGCTGTGATAAATGCCAAAGGATTGGAAGCATCTCGAGAAGGCATGAAATGCCACTGCAAGCTATCTTAGAAGTGGAGGTCTTTGATTGTTGGGGAATTGATTTCGTTGGTCCCCTCCCTTCTTCATTCAACAATGAGTATATTCTAGTGGCAGTTGATTACGTCAGTAAGTGGGTGGAGGCAACAGCTTGTCAGAAAAATGATGCCAAGACTGTCATCAAGTTTCTAAAGAGACAAATCTTCTCTCGGTTTGGAGTCCCCAGGGTTCTCATCAGTGATGGAGGATCCCATTTCTGCAATGCCCAATTGGCCAAAGTCTTGAAACACTATGAAGTGAAGCACAAGGTTGCTTCACCTTATCATCCACAGACTAATGGTCAAGCCGAGGTGTCTAATCGGGAGATTAAGAGGATTTTAGAGAAGACCGTGGCTTCATCTAGAAAAGACTGGTCCTTAAAACTTGATGATGCCCTCTGGGCATATAGGACTGCCATGAAGACTCCTCTTGGATTATCACCTTACCAGTTGGTCTATGGCAAATCATGTCACTTGCCTGTGGAAATGGAGCACAAGGCATACTGGGCCTTGAAGTTTTTGAATTTTGAGCCCTCTTTATCTGCTGAGAAGAGGAGGATCCAATTGCTGGAGCTTGAAGAGATGAGGTTAAATGCGTATGAGAACTCTAAAAGCTACAAGGAGAGAGTTAAAATGTATCATGATAGAAAGCTACTTAAGAAAGAATTTCAACCCGGCCAACAAGTGTTGTTGTTCAATTCAAGGCTCAAATTATTTCCGGGTAAGTTGAAGTCTAAATGGTCTGGACCCTTCACCATCAAGGAAGTCAAACCCTATGGAGCAATAGAGCTGATGGATCCCTCCTCGGAAGATCCACAAAGGAGTTGGGTTGTGAACGGACAGCGACTTAAGCACTATTTGGGGGGTGAGGTTGAACGCCTCACCACTGTCATTCATCTAGATGACGCATGAGCCTACAGGCGTCGAGCTAATGACGTTAAACAAGCGCTGACTGGGAGGCAACCCAGTGTTTTGAGTTTTTCTTAGTTAGTAGATTCAATTTCACCAATTTTTGGGTGCATCAGGTCTGTCACTGCTCGCCCAGCGAGTGACCACTAGCTTCGCGAGTCTGGTTTTTCACAGAAAAACAGTTCCAAAATTATGCAGACTCGCCCAGCTAGCCCCCACTCGCCCAGCGAGCATGACCCCTACACCAACAAAATCTTTTGTCCAATAAAATCGCTGGGCGAGTACTACTCGCCCAGCCCTTTTTGAACGAATTTTTGCCCCTGGAGCTACTCGCTGGGCGCATAAACTCGCCCAGCGACTCTCTTTCAAAAAAAAAAAAAAAAATTGAAATTCGAATTTTTGGGGGGAAAACCTGACCACTCGCCCAGCGAGCGGTGCCACTCGCCCAGCGACTGCGCAGCATTTAATGCTGTCAGCGGGTAGTTTGGTCAAGCCTGCTTTTTAAATTTCCGAAGCAGCTCGCCCAGCGAGTGGTATCAGTCGCCCAGCGAGCAACTACGGTTATTCCCCATTATTACTTTTCATTTTTAATCTTTTTTTCCCCCTTCTTTTTACCCTAGCCGTTCCCCTTCCCTCTTCCTCGCTCACTTGCGCCTCCACCTTCACCTAAGCTCACACTTTGCACTTTTGCTTCCATCTTTCACGTTTTCTCTTTGTCTCTTCCATCAAGTAAGTGATTTTTGCTTCCATTCTCATTTTGTTGTTGTTTTGCTGCTGTTTTGATGTTTAAGATTAGTGTTAGGGTTCTGTTTTGGTTGATTTCATGTTCATGCTTCTTGAATTTGTGTGTATTAGATATTTGGTCCATTTTGTGTGCCTTTTTCGTCAGTTGTAGTTGGTTTAGCTTTGCGTTCGCCTAGCGGGTGCGTGCTTGTATGTTTTGGGTTGTTTTGATTCATAGTGAGTCGTCCAGCGAGCATTCCCTGTACAACGAGATCCTCTCGCCCAGCGGGCCTGCTCGCCCAGCGAGTGACGATCCTTGTCACTGTTTTCCAGTTTTTAGACCTCTCGTCCAGCGAGCCTGTTCGCCCAGCGAGCGAATCCACCTGGTTTTGCTGTTTCTCTGGTTTTGCTTGCTCACCCCTGTAATCTTGTGTTTTTATTCAGCAACCTTGTTTGTTCTTATTGTGTTGTTTTGTTTTACTTCTAGTTGTAATCCTAGTTTTGTGTAGTGTAATGCTTTGTGTTCTTCTTTTTGCAGATGGCTCCTCCTAAGACTTCCCATGTTGCTAAAAAGAAGAGAATTACCCGAGGCTCTTCTTCTCAGAATCCCCAACCAGACTTCATGGAATCAGACATGGTGCAGAATTTTGATCAACATAAATTCTCTTCGGAGACGGCTGCCAACCGCTTTGCCGAGATAATGCCCAGGAGCTTGATACCAGAGAGGAAGGTCAAATTAAATCCTGGGGAGTATGATGAGTTTCGTTTGGAGCTTGAGAGGCGAAACTGGCATAAGGTGTTAGCAGACCTTCCTAATGAAATTGATGAAGTGTTGGTAAAAGAGTTCTATGCAAACGCATACCAGCAGGTGAGGGATGGTCCCCGTCAATGTAGGGTGCGGGGGAAGCTGATAAAATATGACAGGAAGACAATCAATACCTTTTTGAGGACGACATCACCTCCTGCGGGCCACGTAACTCCATTTAGTGAATTCTCAAGTGCTCACAAGGATCATGATGCAATTGCCTCAGCTTTGTGCACCCCGGGTCATACTTACATGTTGGGCGTCAATGGCAATCCCATCCGCATTCTCCGGAAGCATCTAACCTCATTGGCACAAATGTGGAGTGCCTTCTCCTACACCAACCTAAGCCCCAACACTCATACTTCAGATCTTAACTTAATGAGATCTTATCTCATTTATGGGCTTGTAACAGGTATGGACATGGACGTGGGGGCCCACATTTCTCAGGATATCGCCTACACTGCGGACATGGAGAATGTAAAGTTGGGTTTTCCTGCACTTATCACAGCTCTTTGTAGGGAAAAGGGAATCATTGCTGACACTCCTGTACTCCTCTCCCTCCAGCCACCCATAGACAAAAAGTTCATAAGGAAGAATTGCATTAGTAGGGTGGAACTCAATGAACCTGCACCACCACCCCGAGTACCCCGTCCACCCCGAGCTTCCTCTTCCTCTCAGTCCACACATGATCCTTCCTCCACTTTCGAGGCATCCTTCCAAGCAGCCATGACCAAAATGTTTGCAAGACAGGAGGACATGTGGCTGGGTCATCAAGCACTTCGGCAAGGCCAAGTCAACATCATAGATAGCATGCACCATTTGTCTCTAGGTGTTCCAGATTTTCCAGATGATCTTATCATGACAGGAGCACAGTTTGAGGCACGCATTCCTTGGCCTGTGGGCAGGCCTGAGTCTCAGTGGGGGGGAGGTACTATTGCTGCTGATGATGATCCTGATGCAGAAGAAGGAGGTCAGGAGGACCCTGATGCTGAAGAAGAAGAGCAGGGAGGACCCTGATGCAGTCTGGAGTACTTTGATTGGTGTTTTTGTTGGTTTTGTTTTTTTTTAGTGTTTTAGTTTGTGTTATTAGCCAGCTGTTTATTTAGTTTTTGCTTTCAGTACCTTGTTTTAGGGTGAAACACTTGCTTGATAGTTGAACTAATTCTCTTTTTCTCATAATTTTGTTGGCCAGCCTTGTTTTGGATGCCTTATTTTGTTGTTGGCATTGGGAGCTTTGATGTCTTTTCATGTTATCCTTGCATGATCTTGAGCATTTTGCTTGCAAATCCAAGAGTGAGAATGTGGACGTGGTTGCAATTTGATTAATTCCTTAACCTTGTGTGATTATGACCAGGGGATTGAATGGTGAGAATTGTGAGAATGTGTTTGGGAGTGTATGTGAGAAAGCTGTTGTTGCTATGGATTTGAGTTTTGCATGATTCTTGTAAATGCACATACACACTTGATTAGATATGAGAAAGGCACTTCTTTGTTTTTTTATGTTACATAGCTACTTGGCCAAATAGCCACCCTTGATGCTTGACTTTGATCTTTTGTAAACCTTTTGAGCTTTGTTATTTTTGTGACCCCTAAGCCTATAAAGAGAAATACATCTTTACCCACACCCTAGAAGAAGAGAACAAATAGTATGTTATGAGGGTATAAGTTGGGATTAAGTTTGGGGGAAGATTGTGTGAAAAAGTAAGGGGTGAATTGGTTAAGAATGCCTCTTAGTAATGTTTGAATATCTCTATAAAAGAAAAAAGAGAGAAAAAGAAAAAGAAAAAGAAAATGAATGAACAAAAGAAAAAGGCAAGCAAAGAGGTTGCTACAGATAAAAATGAGGTTAGAAGGATATGGGAGCCTATTTTTTTATATGAAGGTAGAGGATGTTGATGAATGATTTATGCATATTTTTGTTCTCTTCTTCTCATTTGGTGTCTTTGAATCCAAGAAAAACCATGTTTCTTCTAGCCAAGCCAAGCTACAACCCTTAAAGACCTTTTGATCTAAATCAAGTTGTGTGAAGTGTTTTTGAGAAGAAGTGCAAAGGTTGATGAAGTAGTTTTCTGACATGCTGAGTTCGAGTTGTTTAAACACTTGTTAGTTGAGTGAAACACTACCATGGAGAAAGCTGTGATGATTCTCTTTCCTGTGTGCCATATATCATTCTGGTTTAAGGATTTGTGTTGATAAAAGCACCATTCCATGTTCACTCTTTGAAATGCAAAAGAATTTTCTCTATTTTGTGATAAGGATAGTGTGAGTTGATATCATATGCTTCTCTTTTTGTTGATCAGGCTAGCCTTGCTTCTCTTTGCTGTTTTGATAGTTTTTCTTTCCATGAGGACATGAAAAAATTCAAGTTTGGGAGAGTTGATAAGTGTGATAATTACCTATTGTTTACACTTCTTAGAACCTCTTAATTGTCTTTTATTCATGTATTTTTGTGTTAATCTCATGAAAGAATTTAGGATTTTGTTATTTATTTCAAAAACATGTTTACTTTGATGTTTGTGGACTTTTGTAGAAAAGAATGGAAGATTGGAGAAAAATTCACTAGTTGCTGCCTGGAGCCATTAGCCCAGCTAGCTGGATGTACTCGCCCAGCTAACCAGACTCACTAGCCCAGCGAACCAGACTCACTAGCCCAGCGAGGAAGGCTCTCTAGCCCAGCGAGAATGAATGTTGGCCCAGCGAGTTTATCTTTTTGCTCAAACATTAAAAGTGTCGAGACTCGAACAAAAAGACAGTTTTTGGTGGGAGGAACACTGCTGGAACTCAAAACGAAGGCAGAGACATTTCTGGAGCTTAAAGGATCAATCTTTCTTCATCCATTCTACCATTTCAACTCCATTTGTGCTCTAGATGTATAGGAGTAGCTAAACTCCATCTCATTGGGGTTGGATGTAATGTACCTAAACTCGTTATAGTTTCATCTATGCAATAGAATCTCTTTCACTGTTTTTGTGTTCTATCTAAATTATTTTCGTGCATGATGGAATATCTATGCGTTTTGGGTGGTATCTAGTCATTGGAAAGTGTTTTGGAACCCTAGACATGGATAGAACAACCTAAAGATTTGGTTCTAGACATAGACCAAAGCTTTTGGTCATTCTAGACATCGTTTTTAATGTGTCTTTTGTGTTTAAACCTCTAAGGGATTAGTAATTTTTACATAAAAGTTCAAAACATACCCCTAAGGGATTAGGGATTGAATACCTTTGATGTCAATGCTTGAGTAGATGAGAGATTTATATTGTGAGGTGCTTGCTTAGAGTTTTGGTCATGAATTCCAACCCCAATGAGTCTTTGCCTTGGTATTTTATCACTTTAAAGTTTAGAAATCCTTATGTTTTCACTTGTTTCGAATTAATCAATGGTTACATTCAACGCTTAAATTAGTAAGTACACCTAGTTAACTAAACAAACGCAATTTCCGTGGGAAAACGATACTTGGACTTACCATTTTTATTACTTGCACGACTTGGTACACTTGCCAAAGTCATAACAATACCTTCAGCTCATGTTCCGCTTGACTCCGTTTTTGACTCCCTTCGTTAAGTCATCCCAAAGCTAGCATCGGAGCTGCCGTGCTAATCCTGCGTGGTCTAGGAGTTTTCAGCTAAACCCTTCTAGGTAAGGGAAGCTAGAACCCTCCAAAATGTCTGAGATGTTTGTGGTTGTTGGTGTTGGTCTTGTGTTTGATTGCATTTTGAGCACTGTTATAGATGTATAAAATGATTGGATCACTGTTTGGTATGTTATATTATCCGCTGCAGGAGAAAACAGTGGCGAGAACTGTTAAACTCGCCTAAGTGGGCATGTCTCGCCTAGGCGAGGTTAACAAGGGCTCGCCTAAGTATTTTTTCCACGAAGGGTCGCCCAGGCGACCCACCATAATTTTGAGCGAGCGACGTCTCGCTTAGGCGAGGAGAGTCTCGCCTGAGCGAGAACGCGCGTAAAATCACTGTACTGGAAGTCGAGCTCTCGCCTAGGCAAGGGAAGCTCGCTTGAGCGAGGGTCCTCCTTGCCTGGGCGAGATCCTGCTGCCTGAGCGAGAAGTTGGGCAAGAAGGTGGCTAGCCTTGAAGTTTTCCTTGATTTAAAATGTTGATTATGTGCTTGGATGGTTATTACCTTTAAGAATATGAACTGAATGACTTTTATGAATGGGATGGTGTGAGAGTTATGATTTATGCGTTTTAACATGATGTGAGTATGATATATGTATGAGATGGTTCATGAAATTGAGATGAGGAGTTTGACATGAGTTCGACATGAGACGTGAAAGAGGTTGGTATCGATATGGCATGGTAATGATATGAGACAAAGTTCCATATTCTGGGTTCGAGAATAATGAGTTGGCATGGTTTGGTTGGCAATACGAAAGAGGTGAATTATGAGAAATTGTATGAGACGTATATGTACATATATTGTGTGTATGCATGTCGAATCTGTTTGATTGATTGAGAAAGTTTGGTCTGTGTCAGTGCATAAGTCCTTGGGATCTCTAGGTGAGATTCCCAGGGTCGTGCTTCAGTGATCGGGACGTAATCCCATGGCCCCTGTTAGTGGGTGTCCATGGTGGTGCCCCATCTGTATAACTAGGTAAGAATTCAATGTAAGGTTGCATCTTGACACTCTAAGGAGTCAGTTAGTCTCACCTAGAGCGGACTGACTCCTGTGGTGAGAGTAGCAGGAGGCCTGAAATTCATTAAGGGCTAACCTTGTGGTGAGGGAAAATTGATTCATTATAACACTTGTAACACATAGCTCGAGGGTGAGCAGCTCGGGGGTGAGCAGAGGTATCCACCACAAGTGCAAGCATCCGCTGAATCCGACCAGGTTATATGTATCCGGATGAGTCGAGTCGAGTCGTAGTGTATTGCTTGGGAGGTTGTAACATGCTTGTGTGATGTATGTATAATGGACTGTGAATATGTATATGACTTCATTGATGAAATGATTTTGGCTCTAGCTTACCCTTTGCTTGTTTGATTGTCTTGTGTGGTTCTTCTCTTTTGCGATGATCATCAAATTATTGATGTGAGCAGAAGTGAGAAGTTCTCGCGGTCAACAGGAGAACGGTGACTCCGCTGCATAGTCCATCTGGGCTGGAGCTGATGTTTTATTTATTTTTTTGTTGGGCTTTTCTTAGGAGCCACGACCCATGTATTCTATTTGACTTGTGATCTCTTATATTCCTTTTAACTTAATATCTGGTTTTTCTTGTGGCACCGTGGTGTGCCTTACGTTGTAAGGAATGAGTTTAAACTCCAGGACTGCGCTAAGATATTATTCTAGTGTGACACTTCTTTAATTACGCTATTAATTAAATGTGGTATTACAGTAATTTATTTGAATTTAAAATTATTAATTATTAAAATAGTAATTAAAATTAATTAAACTAAAATATAATTTATTAGTAATTATATAAAAGAGTTATTAATTTGTTTTATATAATAATATAGTTGTACGAAGTTATTAAGTTATAAGGAAGAAAATATGTTTGAATTATTATATCGGAATTTTGAAATTCGTTGTAAGTTTCGGTATCTGGTGGAGGCTGTGCTCTGTCAGAATCATTTGCGGTCCTTCATAAAAAAAAATTATCACAAGATATTATTAATCTGTAACAATATCTAATATACGAAGACATTTCCTTTTTTTTTATATTTTAAAATTCTAATTTTATCTTTTAAAATATAATTAATTATTAAATATTTAAAAACTGACAGTTATTTTTACAATTAATTATTAAATATTTAAAAACTGATAGTTATTTTTACAATTTTTTTATAATTACAATTTTTTTATAAATTTGTCGATCTTTGTTTTTTTTTTGTTTTTTTTATTTATTAACCGTTAATCTTTCATCTTTTATAATATATTTCACTTTATTTTTAATAAATATAATATTTTTTATATATTAACTTAATAATATACACTATCATTATTTATTAATATAATACCATATATATTTAAAAAATCAAGGTAAATAGCATAATAAAAGAAACAAAAACATTACTAATAAAAATCACCAAAGTATGATTATCTGAATTTAAAATTGTTGATTATTAAAATTAATTAAATTAAAATATAATTTATTAAATTTATTAAACAAAAAGACACAAATAAAATCCTTTTATATATATATATATATATATATATATATATATATATATATATATATGATTAACTAATAAAATTGATATGTTTGAGTTATTTTTGTAACATACATCTGGCTTATTCCATGGACATTATTGGAGACTTGTTTTATACCATTGATATGATATTTGAATTGTTAACAATACCTTTGCAGTTGGTTATTAGAATTGTTTGAAACGCTCTTTTCGGTCTGAAGATCTAGTTTAGATGGAGTTGGAGGAGAAGCAGATGGAAGTGGAGGAGATGAAATTCTATAAAAAGAAAATGGAGCCCTATAAAAAGGAATAGTCAATAATTTATTTCGTATAGCGAATACATAAAGTTTGAATTTTTATTAACACAACTTTGTACTCCTATGCTAGAATTGCTTGACTCAGCCTCCTCTTGAGTTTGAGTAGTTTGAATTTGTAATGATGGAGTATATGAAGTCCTATAAAAAAAAGAAGACAATACTTTTTTTATATCAATGATATATAATTAATATTCATGTTACATACTTTTGCAATTCAAAATTTATAATTGTATGACATTTTTCTCGGTTTGAGTTGAAAGTGAGATGAAAATGTAGAAGATAATGTCCTCTTGAAAGAAGAGTCAATGATTTGTTTTTTTTTTTCATTAATATATTATTGATATTTGTGTTACTATACTATAAGATACTTTCTTTTTTATATTATTGAAATGTAATTAACATTTTAGTTATTAACAACATACCTTAATTAAATCAAATAAAGTTTCTTAACATGCATTATCTTAAGTTGATGAAATTAAAGAATGTAAAAGTCAATTTAAACCCTATTAAAATATTCAAAAAATTTCACACACTTCTTTTCTCTTCTAATTCATTATCTTTACCTTTTCTTTTCTCTCTCTTTCATCCTCTTCCTTCGCATTCTATCACACCAAACTCAATTAATCTTTCTTAATACTAAAATAAAAACAATAATAGTTATATATGAACTTTTTAAGCTATAGGTAAGAGAATACGTTTCAATTATATCGGAATTTTGTATTTCGTTCTGAGTTTCGGTATCTGGTGGAGGCGTTGCTTTGTCAGAATCTCTTTCGGTCCTTCATAAAAAAAAGTAGCACAATATATTATTATACAAGGTAAAAAAAGTATATTAAAATACGTTTCAAGTATATTAAAATAATAAAAATCAATAGAGTATGATTATTTGAATTTAAAATAGTAATTTAAAGTAATTGAACTAAAATATAATTTATTAAAGAAAAAGACACAAATAAGATCATTTTAGATGCATGATAAACTAATAAAACTGATATTTCAGAGTTATTTTTGTAACATACAACTGGGTTCTTCCAGTTGGACTTGGTGAAGAAAAAGGAGATGATGGGCGTCTAAAATAATCACTTTGAGCACTGCATCAAAAGAAAATATTGTAAATACAATAATTCAATAAAAACATATATAAGTTTTTGGTGTTATCCTAACTACAAATATGATCACCACATTGTTTTAGAAATGAAATAAAACCCTAATAACAATAAAATGTATCTTCAGATTCTAACATTTACATTTTAAACCAATATTTAGGGTTTGTTGCAGGAAGTGATATATAACAAGTTAAAACATATGAGTAACAGTATTACCTTATGACAGAAGTGGGTAAATGATGATGCAGCAACTCTAATTTAAGAAGGAACGGAACAAACGTGATCATACTCTCTTGAAAAGCCATTTTCAGAAGAAAAAAAGTTGTGAAGTTGTTGTTGTTGTTTGAGTCTGATTCTTGTGGAGAAAAAATGAACTGATATTTATAGAGAATGAAAGTGGCATTGGTGAAGAACAGTTTGAGTGATTTGTAAAACTAAGTGTTTGGTTCTTAGTCTCAGCTTTTTGTCTCTGCTTTTTGTCGTAATTTGAAATTGATATTCTAATTAGAAAATAAGTGTGTCTATACATTATTAGCATAACAACTTCCATCTCCCATTCTTCTTGTCCTAATAGTTGCAATACTATTTGTTTGACTGAAAAATTTGTTGCACTTTGACATGTATATATGAACATACTTTTCTCAATCAGAAATTTTAAAAGGGAAATTTCTGTGTTGTGAGAACACTGAGTTTTGCAGCTGAAAGACAAATATAAATATATTAGTTAAATAGACTTTTGGTAAACATTCTCTTTTTATTTATTTTTGTTTGCATAGGTTAGTCAAGTTCCACTGTATTCTCATGTTTGAACTCATCAATGTGTTTCCTTGAATTGTGTATGAAAGAATGACACCCATTGACTGTATAGTTAAGAAATGTGAACACTCTTTTTTTATGTTATTCGAGAAGTTCTCCTCATCATATTTGGGACCTATTCAAGGAAATCAATTTTCAAAGTATTCCTACATATTCAGTGCACATCTTTTAATAAAAGAAAAAATAAATTATTGAAGACATGCTTTTTTTTTTTTACATATAAACTAGGTTAAATTATACTTTTAGTCCCCATTTTCGTAGTAAAATTTGAATTTGGTCCCTCAATTATTTTTTATCTCAATCTGGTCCCTATTTTGAGAAATTTGACTCAATCAAGTCCTTTCCGTTAATGGTAGAGTAACGGTGTTAAATGGGGTGCCACGTGTCAGTTTCTGGATTTTTTGAATTTTTTTGAATTTTTTTTTTTTTTTTTGAATTTTTTTTTACTTTTTATTATTTTTTTTTAAATTTTTAAAAAAATTAAAATTTTGCCACGTGTCAAGCTGACATCGTGCCACGTGGCAGTGACAGTGCCACGTGTCACTATTTGGGAGGTGTCATTTTCTCATTCTCAATTTGGTCCCTGTATTTTATCTTTTGTCTCAATTTAGTCCCAATTTTTGTAAAAATTGTGCAATTTCGTCCCCCTCCAAATTGAAACAAAAATTATAAAATGTTATACAAATATTTTTATTAAATTTGATTTTTTTATTCAAATTGATATTTTTATTATATATTTTCAATAAAACCAAGTTTCTTTAAATTTGTTTCACATTAAATTTTACTTAAAATTGTTTTCAAATTTTAAATTTATTTGTTTTTTATTGTTACATAAACTAGTTAATTTTTCTTAAATTATATAATTTTTATTTTTATACTAACTAAAATATTTGTATAGAAATTATTGAATTTTACACATTTTAAAAATATGCAATTATTTAAAATATAAATTCAAATAAAAAACAATATTAAAGTATAATGTAATAAAATATCAATATAATTTATGAAATTTTTAACCAATTTTTTATTAATATTATTTTCTATTAACAACTTTAAAACAATTTTAAATAAAGTTTAACGTAAAATATAAATTAAAATAAACTTAATCTTGTTAAAAATATTTACTTGAAATATCAATTTTGATAGAAATATCTTTGCATATTTATATAGAAATTAAATTTGGTTTCAATTTGGAGAGGGACAAAATTGCACAATTTTTATAAAAATTGGGACTAAATTGAGACAAAAAATAAAATACAGGGACCAAATTGAGAATGAGAAAATGACAACTCCCATATACTGCCACGTGGCACTGTCACTGCCACGTGGCACGATGTCCGCTTGACACGTGGCAAAATTTTAATTTTTTAAAAAATTTTAAAAAAATTCAAAAAAAATAAAAAAAAAAATTCAAAAAAAAAATAAAAAAAAAATAAAAAAAAATTCAAAAAATCCAGAAGCTGACACGTGGCACCCCATTTAACACCGTTACTCTACCGCTAACGGAAAGGACTTGATTGGGTCAAATTTCCCAAAATAGGGACCAGATTGAGATAAAAAATAATTGAGGGACCAAATTCAAATTTTGCTACGAAAATGGGGACTAAAAGTATAATTTAACCTATAAACTTATATTAAACATGTTATGTATTTTGACATCTCATTTAGACTGATATACCAAAACGCATCAATCATTTATTATTATATAAAAATATTATTAGAAAAAGAAATATAATAACAAAAACATACATAGACCCAACCAAACTCATGCACATAATATATGTGGTAAACTTCCATAGTAAAAATCAAATAACTCTAAACATAGGAAGTTTATGCCTATTATAAAAAAAATATATAAGAGCATACTGGTGTCATAGTATCATATCATTAATAGTGAATTGTATTTTCTAATCTTAAATAAACCAACTTATCATCCGCAGAATGGTTACTCTTTCTAAAAGTGTGATAATACTTAAACTTTACTCTTTTAGTATCTTCAAAAATTTTCTCTATCTCTCTATAAGGGACCAAGGAATAGTTTGAGAAATACGAAAAAAGTCTTACACACAATATATATATATATATATATATATATATATATATATATATATATATATATATATATATTGTTTCAGGTGTAGGGACCAAGAGCCTACTAAGAACCTCTTCAATTTTACTCCTTCCTTCTTGAAATCTCCTTTCTTCACAACTGTGATAATTTCTTCTCCAAGAAATCTATCTCATCACTCGATCGGTTGAACAGACGATCGGGGGTACCTGTCTAAAAGGCTCTGATGCTTAAGTCAGTTTAGGGGCCGATCGGTGTATAAGTGTAACTGTAGTAATAAATGCGAAATTAAGATCCTCACCAACCTACCTTTGGGCCCTATTTATAGTTTCCGGTGTGGGCCTGTGATTAGGGTTCCTTAATCACGGCCCAATGATGCTCTAATCAAGATTACTGACTTGTTTAACGTTAATTAATCCAGTTGACTGGTCTAGTTTGGCCGTTCGACCGATGGCCGCTTGATTAGGTTGGTTATCTTCTGATTTTAACAACCTTAAGTGAATAATTAATCTATATAGTCGATCGACCGATGGTCATATATAAGGCGCTACACGAACCACCTAGGATCTCTATGGGTTGATGCGCGATCGTCCTGGGGGCCGATCAAACGATTATCCTTTACAAGTTAAGGCGTTGTTCGTGTATGGGACCGAGCGACCGATGGTCCTTTACAAAGTAATGCGTAATTCATACATAGGGTCGATCGACCGATGGACATGAATGGTTCGTTTGTGAGACCGATTGACCGATGGCCCCTTACAAAGTACCATGTAATTCATACGTAGGGCCGATCGACCGATGGTCCTTTATAGGTTATCTGTGGGGCCGCTCGACTGGTGGACATGTTTTATATACGAGCTCTCCCAACCTTGTTCGATGGACCGGAGGACTGCACATGGCCGATGGCCCGATGGGACATACAATATATATATATATATATATATATATATATATATATATATATATATATATATATATATCACTTTCCAATCAAATATGTTTAAAGTCAATCTTTTGAGCTCATTAGGAGAATAATTACAAGATTAGAATTTCCATAAGTTGCATCGCTAGTATTCACTAAAGTTGTACAAACGGGCAACCGAAACCCACCACGAGTTGGCCACTGAGTAAACTAACTCAACCCATCTCACTTATTAGTGAACCCAACCAATTTGAACCTGGTAAGACCCACCATGGTTGATGAATTAAACAAGTTGACTCACTTAATTAAAAAAATTGTAATTTTTTTATTAAATTTTTCTCCTACAATCCTGGGAAAAAGGATTCGAAAAATATTAATTATCACTCCTACATAATTATATTATCAAGGTTTACGTAGTTCTAGATAAAAAATGATTGGAAAAATCATTTTCAAAATCATTTCTAGATAAAAAATGATTGGAAAAATCATTTTCAAAATCATTTTTTTTTATGAACCCGTCTAGTCTAGAAGTATCCCATTCACCATAAAAAAAAATAGAAATCACTTAATTCTTTTATAAATTATTTGTTTGAGTGTCGGTTTGATTTCTTATTTTATTTTAATTTTGAAAACTTTTTATATTTATTTTATTTTATTTTAATTATTTTAAATAGTGTGTCAAGCTCGTGCAAACACCAAAACTTTAAAAAGAACACTACTTTTTTCATTTTATTTTTTATATATTTTTTAATTATTTTTAAGTAATATGAAAAAATTATATAAAAAATGGAATTAAAGATGTGTGTGGAGCTTGGTTAGTAACAAGGGCAAACTAGAACTAAAAAATTTGGAATTGTTGTGAATTCGGGGGTGCAAAAAGTATAAATTTCAAACAGGCCGAGTAACACATAAGACATACAACAATGGGGGAATATAAAATAAAATGGCCCAATAATAACTTGAGCGGGTGCGAAAAGATTAAACGGGCCGACTCTTGTTACTTGCAATTTGCCTAAGAGTGTGTTTGGATAGAGTATTTTAATGAAGCAATTCATTTTTTTGAAGAATTTATATTTCTTTGTAATGAAATGCTTTGTTTGGATAGAGAAATTAAAAACCATTTCAAATGCAAGCATTTATTTTGAAGGATTTCAATTAGTTAAATTAGTAGAAATTCAAATACCGTCAAAATAGGTGGAATATGAAATTATTCTCACTCAACCTCACATTCTAGATGATCCGGACGGACATGGCGACCCAGACGTACCCGACTACCCGGACATGCATGACGACCCGAACGTGCACGACGACCCGGACGGGCCTGACGACTCGAAAGTGCCCGACGACCCAGACGAGCCCGATGACCTGGATGGGCCCGACGACCCAAACAGGCCCGATGACCCAGACAAGTCCGACGACCCAAACGCGCCCGACGATTCAGATGGGCTCGATGACCTGGACGGGCCTGACGACCTACACGGGCCAGACAACCCGGATGAGCACGATGACCTGGACGGGCCCGACGACCCAAACGAGCCCGATGACTCGGATGGGACCTTCCAAATCATTGGGTCCGATGAATCGGACGAGCACGACGACTCGGACGTGCCCAACGACCCGAAACAGCCTGATGACCCAGACAGGCCCGACGACCTGGACGGGAATGATGACTCGGACGGGCCCAATGACCCGGATGGTCCCGATGATCCAAACGGGCTTGACGACTCGTACGAGCCAGACTATCCAGACGGACCCAACAGTTTGAAAGCGCCCGTATGAGTTATCGGGCCCACTCGAGTCTCGGGCCCGTCTAGGTCGTCGAGCCTGTCCGGGTCGTCAAACGTGTCCAAGTCGTCGGGCACCTCCACGTCCTCGGCCTCGTCTGGGTGCTTGACCCCGTCCTAGTTGTCGGTCCCGTCCGGGTCTTCGGCCCCGTCTGTGTGTACGGGCACGTCCGGGTTGTTGATTTCGCCCGAGTATTCGAACCCGTCTGGGTATTCGGCCCCGTCCGGATTTTCAGGCTCGTCCAGGTCGTCGGGCCCGTCCAAGTCATCAGGCCCGTCTTGATCATCGGGCTCGTTCAGGTCGTCAAACCCGTCTAGAGCATTGGGTCAATGACCTAGATGAGTTGGACCGGGCCATATTGACGAACTTAATGGCACAGTTGTGTAGTACAGGTCGTCAAGCCTCTAGATCATCGAGCCACCCGGCCTGTCGGGGCTTCCTAATCGATCCAGCTCGGGTGGGTCGTCGGGTCTAACCAATCTGGTTGTGTAGTTGGGTCTGCCCAACCCATCTGGGTTGTGGAACATGTTTCCAAATTTATCACGAACTCAAAACATAATTAAGCGTAAAATAAATATTGTTAAAATTAAATTTTATCTCACAATAAATTCAATTTTTTTTTCAAACAAGAAATCGAAATGTAAGGTATTTCAATTTCCTTATCCAAACAAGTTATTTAAAAAATGAATGGAATTTAATTACAAACAATTCAAATACAAAGCATTTCAAATTCTAAGCATTGTTGAAATGCTCAATCCAAACACATGGTAAAGCAACCACCCTATTCCTTGTTATAGGCAATCATTTGTAGGGATAATTTTGTAATTACATTTGTGAATAAACTATGTAAAGTTGATTGTAACAGCATTGCATCAAGTTTTTACGAAAAATATTTCTGCCCTCTCATTTTATTGTAATTCGGCACAATTCAGTAAAGCTTTCAGATTCAATTCAATAAAGCTTTTGTTTCTTTATATTCCTAAAACTTCTATATCAAGTGGTATCAAACTATCAGTACCCAGGAACATCATAATATATGGCAGATTCAACACACAATCGAGTGCTTAAACGTGAAATTGAAGATAATCTAAAAACACGTCGTAATGTGAAGATCAACACTAAATTCATGGAACTCTTCGATACAATAGTCAGCACACGAGTTATTGACTTAATTTTGTCTCAACAACTCCAAGAACAATTGCAAGATTTATGCCATAATCAAAATTTTGGGACCAATCACTCATCAAATTCTGCAAACCAATTTGAGGTAAAAGATCTTCTACTTACACTTGTAATACCCAATTGACTAAGCTAAAATTTCCACAATTTAATGGCGAAGTTGACAATACACCAGATGATTAAGTTCGTTTGTTTGTTTTTCATTTCAAAGGTACATCACTTCAATGGCACAATGCTTATGTTACAATTATAAGATTACCTAATTTACCTTCTTTTGCCAAAAAACACTAGACTTTTGTTTGACAAGATCGGAGAGGTCTGTGATGATCATATGACAGACTTAATGAAGTTAAGATAGTTAGGGTTGATTACAGATTATTATGAGGCATTTCATTCTATTGTTGCTAAGTTGAGCCTGTTTGAGGAACACAAACTCGTTGGATGATTAAAACAGGACTTTCAAATTATGGTACGTATGTTCCAACTAATTTTTGTACATTGAGCATTTTCATTGTAAAAATTATAGGAATCTAGCACCAATTCCACCCCAACCTCAAAACCATTTCCTAAACCATTTAAACATGTCCCTACCAACAGGCCTCCTATACTGCCTAACCCACCCAAATCATCATACACTTTCAAACCTCAAACACAAGCCACAAAAAGCCTTATCCCAACTTATATAAGTGCACCATGTGCCAAGGGTTTATGTTACAAATTCATGTTATGGAAGTTGAGGAAATGACAAAAACCTTGAACAATATGTCCCCATATTTTCCTATTCGTTGGGCCTGTTTGGGTCATCGGACTCACCCAAATTTTCCTAGTCGTTGGGCTCGTTCGGGTCATTGGGCTCACCCAAATTTTACGGTCGATGGGCCTGTTCGGGTCATCGGGCTCACCCGAATTTTTCTAGTCATTGGGCCCGTTCGGGTCATCAGGCTCACCCGAATTTTCTTGGTCGTTGGACTCGTTTGGGTCATTGGGTTCTCCCGAATTTTTTGGGTCATTGGGCCCGATTGACTCGTCTGGTTTGTCGGGCCCTCCTAGCCCGTTCATATCTTTAGACCCGCCTAACCTCTTATGGTCGTCCGAATATGAATTTAGCCTAGTTCATCTCAATCTTTAGTCTAACCCAACTAAAAATTTAAACTAAAAATTTGGATTGGATTTTTGGATTATAAATGGATTGGATCAAAGCAAAAATGGATTGGATCAAGAAAATTAGATTTTTTGCCCACCCCTACTTTCTTCTTCCCTTCTTCCCAACATTCACCTCCACAAGCTACCCATGTCCAAGTTTTTATCGTCGTCGCAACGAAGTCGCTGCGCCCGCAATTGAAGCATAAATGGTCGGCAACGTTACTAATGATACTTTCCTAACCACCATTCATGTGAGACACCCAATCAAAGTCAGCGACCACTGCGAAACGCTAACTTCAACACCGCTGCACCATCGCCAGAGCATCGCCACAATTAGTCTGCAGACACCAGAGGAAATGCGCGTTGGTTCCTATTGACAAAAACCTCACACATGACTAATTGTGTGTCCTCAATCTCTATTACAAAGAAATCACTTTCATGAAGTTGAGTAGATGATTTCATTGTTTTATGAGGGAATTGGATTGAAAGGATGGATAAGTGTGATTCGTGTGACCCATGTTTGAGTGGTATCTGGTGCCTTTAGAAAGATGGGTTGTTGCGATGTGATTATGGAAGATGATGAAGTGTGAGTGATGTTAGGAATTCAAGTGTGAGTCTAAGTCCCACATTGACCAAAATTGAGAAAGTAGAGCACTATATAAGAATAAAGACCCATAAACCCATCGCCTTAAGGTTTTGGGTTGAGAGTGGTGTCAGTGTCTTATGTGGTTAGGCTCAGATCTCATTGGTGTTGTATCTCCCTAGTGAAACCCCCTCCTTATAAACCTGACAAGTGGTATCAGAGTCGATGGTTAATACCGGCTCAGACGAGTGCAGTACCAGTATGGTCCTAGTATCGAAAGTCTTCCTGGCAAGAGTCATAGGTAAGCGTGTCCCATTAAGAAGAACGACGGTACAGAAAAGGGCAGAAAAGGAGTACTCGTGGTTGGGAATGCTTCCGCTGGAGGGGGAGTGTACCAATGTGGTTGAAGGGACTCACCTTTGAGGGGGAGATTGTTAGGAATCCAAGTGTGAGTCTAAGTCCCACATTGACTAGAAATGAGAAAGTAGAGCACTATATAAGAATCAAGACCCATAAACCCATTGCCTTAAGGTTTTGAGTTAAGAGTGGAGTCAATGTCTTATGTGGTTGGACTCAGGTCTCATTGGTGTGTTATATCTCCCCAGTGAAACCCCCTTTGTAAACCTAACAAGTGAAGATGATTTTGTGGAGGTCATGTCTCTGATCTCTAATTTGGTAGTGAAAATGGTGGTGAAGCAAGTGATGTGATGAATGTTGAAGCGTGGGATAGTTAAAATCGTGAGTGTGGGTGTCGAGAGGGAAGGATGATGAAGCTGATTTACTTTAACGAAGTTGATTGGGTTGTTTTATGCATGTTATTGTGTATGTCTAGAGCTTAGAAATTAAAAAAATGGTGAATATAGAATGCTGAGAGTGAAGGAGAAAAGTATGAAGGCATTGGAATTTTTAAGATATGATGGGTAGTGATGACGTGTGTGTCTTTTGCCTATGTAATATGTGAATGATACTGAGAATGTGAGTGAATAATAAAGGTTGGGGCTAAAAATTGTGAGCTTGCTATACTTCTTAATAACGAAAATGAAGATTTACCAAGTGGAGAGGATTTAGGTATGGTGTAAAAAGAAAATTAAAGAGGTGTAAACATAAAACTTAGCCTCGGCAAACAGTCCAATCTAAAGGAGGGTAAAAAGGAAAAATGTGAGAGTGTAAGTGTTGAAAGGGGTTTTCTTCTTACACCTCTAATTGTTCTTCCTAAACCTTCATTTTTTCTACACAGACCATAATGTCCCTAATATATATATATATATATATATATATATATATATATATATATATATATATATATATATATATATATATATATATATATATATATATATATATATATATATATATATATATATATATATAAATTATTATATAAATAGGTAAGTAGTAGTTACTGCTTACCAACCTTTATTTACTAATCAATAACTCTGATCTTCTTAAACATGCACCCTCTACACTTTTCACCTCACTTGTCCACCAAGACTTGAGCTGTTTGTTTTCTCTCTTTTGGAATTGTTCCTTAACTATCTTTCCTTCTCCGATTTTGGTTCTTTGACTTCAACAATCTTCAATATCTTTAACTACATTATTAGAGCTTTGTTAACATTTTCATTTCATTTTAAGACCTTTATTCTGTGTTTGAGTGATAATACCGACTTTCGAAAGCCAGCATAGACATATTAAAAAATTCGCTAGGTCTAAACCCGGTTATACCAGATTATGAAACCCGTCCACACCGAATTTTGAAAACCATAATGACCAACTTTTGAAAACTGGGAAAGAAGGGGTGTAGAATCATTCGATATGACCCATCTTGTGAAAATCGGGTTCACCGGCTTCTGCAAACCAGTGCTAATGAATTTTAAAAGACATAAAAACCAAAATTTGAAAACTTTTAAGGAATGGTGCAACGTCATAAAAAAAGTTCTGGCTTTTGAAAACTAGTGATTCAAATTTTGATTAATAGTAAACGTATTTTGCAGTGTATTATTTTTTGCTATTATGTTTTACAGGTGGTTATAATTATTTCATTTGGAGATGGAAGGTTATTCTTTAGAATGTTGTAACTCTCATGAGTGAACCAAAGATTAAACATAGAAGATTCTTCTATCTTTATTCCTAAATTGATCGTGATTACACTATGAATTTTATTACTAAAGAGGTATTTTCTACAATGATGATTTACTTGAGTGGGTGTGAGGTGTTGCTTTTAAGCTTGCCTTTGTTATTGCTATTATAAGATCTGATATAACTAATGGTTAACTTGGTAGAAAGACATATGTGTTGCTAGGATGTGAAAGAGGTGGGAAGTATATGAAATATAAATATGAGCTTCAACCTAGTATAACTGGGACAAAGAAATGTGAGTGTCGTATTAAATTGAGAGGTAAACTAGTATCTAATGGAGATGGTTGGGTATTAATCTCCCAAAAACTTTAATTGGTCACCCTTATGCTGGTAGATTAAAACCAGATGAATAATCATTGCTTCTTTACATGACTAAGAGTCAAGTTAAGCTTGCAAGCATTGTACTTACCCTTAAAGAAAATAACAAAGATAATGTCACAACAATAAAAATGTTGTATAATGCGAGATATACTTATAAGCGATCCTTAAGAGGGTGCAAAACTGAATTACAATAGTTGATGATGTTATTAGAAAGCAATAAATAAATTCATTGGAGTAGAGGTGTTAGGATTCTGATGAGGTCAACGATCTTTTTTGGACATATCCTAATGCAATTAAATTATTGAATGCATTTAATATTGTTTTGTTAATGGATAACACCTATAAAACCAACAGATATAGGTTGCCTCTACTTGAGATAGTTGGTGTCATATTGATAGCATATTGAACTTCATACAAATCAACTTTCGCTATCATAAAATTGGCTTATCACGTCTATCTATTTACGTTTGACCCACAATGAACATATATATAAAAAATGATTTATGACATACTTGTAATTAATTGTTGCCTACTGCCTTAGTCACAAACTCAAATATCAAATTTACGCCTGTTACTAAGGTAACAAACATAAATATTGAGTTTTTGAAAGCTTAGAAACAACGCCCCACTGTGCGTGAGAGATTTTGAACCAAAATCCACATCCTACAATGATGATGAAGAACAATGACGACAAAGAGCAGTGGCAATGGAGGTGTCTCAACTCAACTATAGTGGTGATGCTAACCAAAATGGTGTTTCCACCCAACGGTAGTGAAGAAGAAGAAGAAGAAGAAGAAGAAGAAAGAGAATGAGAAGAAGAAGAAAGAGAATGAGAAGAAGAAGAATACGAATGAGAGATTTGATGCAGATCTAAAAAAAATAAAAAAAATGAATTTATGTATGTAATGAGTCATTATTTTCTTCCATTCCACTAATGAGAAGAAGAAGAAGAAGAAGAAGAAGAAGAAGAAGAAGAACAAAGAGAATGAGAAGAAGAAGAATACGAATGAGAGATTTGATGCAGATCTAAAAAAAATAAAAAAAAAACTGAATTTATGTATGTAATGAGTCATTATTTTCTTCCATTCCACTAGCCTTTGTGTACCCATTAGACATTTGTTTAGTGCTTAACTGTTCATCTTTAGAGTGTTTTTCATCTATTGGGCTTTATTGGGCCACTGTTCCGAATTTGGACTAATTTCACATTATTTAGCCTAATTTTTGTTTTTAATTAAATTTAGGTATTTGGGTGAAGCAATTTTGGAGCTTGGACATCAATATTTAGTTTAAGAGAGTCGCCACATCATTTCCACATCATTTCCACGTCAGCAGAGTGAATGGGTCAACATTAGAGACCCAGGAGTGGCATTTTTGTAATTCAGAGTGGCAGAGTGACAATTTTGTAAATATGAGTTGCAAGGCTGAAGTGACCACGCGTTTTAGGTTTCTTTTCCATGCACTAGCCGCTTCCTTCTTTCTCCACTCTCTCAAACCTCCATTTTTTATGTTTTTAAGCTTTGGAAGGTGACCCATGGTGGCACAAGTTATTTTTTCACGTTTTCCACTCGTTTTTGACGTTTTATGAGTCTTGGACAGCAGTTATTGCTTGTATTCACGTTTTTTACACTTTGGGTAACATTTATATTGAAGCATTTTCGTTTTTGGTGGTTGTTTTCGTTGTTCTTCTATTATCCCTTGCTCATTTTCGTTTGCTGCACCATTTTAAACTTTTAGTATCAATTTGAAGTCATTTGAACGGTTGAATTGCAAATTCTGTTGAGAACCCTAATTCAGATTCCATGAGGAACTAAGTTTATGTGTTGATTCTTTGCAGATAATGGATTGAAACCTTGAGATTAGTGTTTTGTTTGGTGGAGTTATGTTAATCTCTCAATTATGAATTTGCGTTTGGGTTTAAATGAAGAAACCATTTTGTTTTTGCTTAATTTGCAGAGTGGAATCATTGTGTGTTCATACTTAGTGAACTGTAGCAGATTCATGGATGTGTGCTTTGCTTAATTGCACTTGAGTTCGAGTTCATTTGCGCTTAGTAATTAATTAGGGTCTCATTAGAGTTAATATAACAATTTTGAGTTGTAATCAGTGATTGGTGGATGTTCATTTGAAGCAAAGAATCAACGTTGTTTTTACATTGATTTTACACGTCTGCATTTAAGTTTTCAATTGTACGTTGCATCCATAAATCTGCCAACCCCTCTTGTGTTATTGTTGTGTTCATCTGGAAATTGAAGCTTTGAATGAAAATATTGGTCGTTGAGAGACGACTTGGTTCAACTGTCACATACTGCATTTTAAGTGTTTTAATTTGGTGGGGTACGACCTCTATCAATATGTTATAAATGTAATAGACATAAATTTACGTATCCTACAATTACGTCTGACCTACAACAGACTTAAAAATCCTAAAATAAGAGACGTAAAAAGTTTTTTTTTTTGTGTTAGTGTTTCTAATATACATAATAAAAAGCACCTAAAAAATAAAACCATAAATGCAAATCAAGAAACATAATAATTATTCAATATTGTACTCCTATAACTTTGAGTATTGTTCTAAGTGACCACAGTCCTCTCTTGACATTTACCTTGTCTCAACAAAGAGTTTTTCCTATCTTTTATCCTTCTTTCTTTCCAACTACATTTAACTCTCAATGTGATTCCACTACCAACAAAACTAACCACATCATGGCACATTCATACCATTACAATGAAAAATTGATCACATGCAACATTAACAAACATTACATATCTAATTTGCTTCCCTTGTTATATATATTTTTTTCCTGAAACCATGAATTGTTTGATTTGTTGACTACGAAATCCCTTGATTACTTCACATATGTCTTATGCAACATATCCAGACTCCATCTATGTCATATAGGAGTTATAAGGTTGTCTTAGTGGTTAAAGTTGGAACGGAAGGTGTGAGAGGTTGTGAGTTCAACTATCCCACTAACATTTGGAGCTATAATGTTGGTTTGATGGGTTTGGAAGGGAAGGTGGGAGAGGTTGTGGGTCCAACTCCCCCTACTACCAAAATACAAACAACTAACATTTTTCGATGAAAAAGAAAATAATCTATATGTCATATGAATGATGGTTAAAATTAGTTTACCCTACATTACTTATATTGTTGGTACAATACAAGATATAAGTTATGGTAACATTAGCTTGACCATTTTATCACTTTAAGTCCTTGTATGTTCCAAAAATAGGAGTGTACCTACTAGGTTGTCATGACAACCTTATTTTTAATATCCTACGAGCTTCTATTCTCACCTAAGTATGTTAGTCTCATCAAACCTTTCTATGCTTTAATAATCTTAGATTATCATCTTATAAACCATATTTGTTTTGATGAGCATACAATGAAAAGTAAAAGAATATTCCTACAAACATGTTCACACATAATCGTCCCTAGGCTTTAGCGTAATAATCTATGTTTGGCATCATTGAACTCCCTTTCAGGAACATTACCATATTTCACCAACAAGTGAACCTTCATTAGCACTTTAATACAATCATATAACAAAATTAATGAATAGGAATTTGACCACCTATCTAGCTACAACATATAAGAAGAGTTATGTTTGAGTCTCAATTAAATTCGTTGGCTCTGCTGTATTTTTCTTTCTTTTACTACTTGTATTATCAAACACCATTCATTGCATTCAAATTTACTTATAACTTGATCTTAATGACCCTTCAAGGGGATTATTCGAAATTCAACAATAATGAGATATGAGTCAAACATACATAAGATATTAACACCATTTCTAACCCAAAGGCAAGGAGTTTATGAGTCTTAACTTAACTTTTAAAGCAACAAATTTATGACTTTTCATTTTTATATATGTTAAAATATTGTTTAAAAACTCATGTAGATCTTACTCGTAAAATGAAATTGATTCCCTGCAATAATGTAGTCTTCATTCCTTCTTTAATACATATTTCTACATTTATAGTATGCTCAATTGAAATATCCTAAGTCAATTTTTTTTTTCATTTTGTATTTCCAATTCTTTCAGAGAAGTTCATCCTTACCTATTACTAATTTTTTTTTTTATCGACAACAAATAGATAATAAAATATAAGGAGCAATTAGGATGCTCCAATCTTTTTAGATATATTTGTATAAACACCTTACACATATAGTTCAAGTATGTATAAACTTTATCCAAAATATCTCAACCAACAACATATTGTTTAAGTGTGTATAAACTTTATGTCATGTTCTTCGTATGCTTTCAAAGTATTATTGTACTTGTTAAACTTGTTATTCTACAACACATTTGTAAAGTGCCAAATCCACACAACCTCTTTTAACAAAAAAAAAAGAGATAGTAGAACACTTTATTAGTGTTTTTAGTATAAATGAGCAACATTATCCTTCTTTGTTCACTTCCATGATTTGATAAGATCTCCCAACTTTTCCTAACATACAAACTAGCTTCATACCAGCCTACTTTTGACCCTTTCCCAAACTTCTCAACATATATATATTTTTTTAAAATAATATAGAATTTAGCACCAATCAGAATAAGAAAAATAAACATTTGCCTATTTTCCTACTATCCATACCCATTCCTTTTGCAGAACAGTAGATAAAATCTTCATCACATAAATCCTGAAAATATTAATGCTTCTTTGTCTTCAAATTTTCTAGCCACCCATCTATTATCAAAAGTGTTATAACATAATATACCAGGATTGCTTAAATTATCAATGTTCCTACTGCACCTACCAATCGCACATCACTTTGAAATCGATGCCTAAGGTGATTTAAATACACCTTCATACTTTCACCCTCTAAGGGGTCTTTTAAGGAAAAAAATGTGATGGACACACTTTAAAGCAGAAAATACCTCATGCGTATGGTGATTGACAACGATTTTATCATCAAAGTTGGGATCAGAACATTGGCACCTCAGAAGGTGGAACGAGAAAGGGGTAATTAAACCACCTTAGGCCTTGAGTCCTATGCGATGCGAGACTATTGGGTGTGGTATGAACATAAGCCCCCTAATTGATGTCTAAAGGGAATGAAGAATCACCCCCAATTGAGGGCTTAAGGTACTGATGGTTCGATTATCAGTCCCACGGTGGCGGCTAATGTTCTAATCCTAAGTCCAGTATAACATCGTTGTGAGTCAGCATACATCCGATATCTTATCCGCTTTGGAGGGTGGAAGAAAATAGGGGTATTTAAACTTCCTTGGCCATATATTTTAAGTGATGTGGGATTATTGAGCGAGGTAGGAACATAAGCCCCATAGTTAAGGTCTAAGGGGAATGATTATTCGTCCCAATGAAGGACTTAAGGGACCAAAGGTTCCTTTATTGACCCCATGGTGGGTGCCAATGTTCTAATCCCAAGTTTGATGATAGAATCATTGTTAATCATCATGCATCTGAGGTATTTTCCACTTTGGTATGTGTGCTCCATCACGATTTTATCCTTAAAAGGTGTCTTAAAGGGTGAAAAGAGGAATGGGTATTTAAACTACCTTAGGCCTCGACTTCTAAGCAATGTGAGACTATTAGGCGTGGTAAGAGCATAAGCCCCTAGATGAGGTATAAGGGGAATGAACATATCATCCCTAATAGAAGGCTTAAGGGACCGATGGTTACCTTATCAGCCCTACGGTAGGCACTAATGTTTCAATACCAAGTTCGATGACAAAATTCGTTTCAATCACCATACATATGATATATTGTTCGCTTTGGAGCTCGTGCTCTATCACAAGTTTATCCTTAAAATGCAACTTAGAGGGTGAAAGGAGGAAAGTGTATTTAAACCACCTTATGCCTCGACTTTTAAGCAATGTGAGACTATTGGGTGTGGTAAGAACGTAAGCCCCCAAGTCGACGTATAAGGGGAAGGAAAAATCATCCCCAAGTGAGGGCTTTTTAGGGTCGGATGATTTCGTTATCAACCCCACGAGACCAATGGTTCCGTTATCGGTCCCATGATGGGCGCCAATGTTCCAATTTCAAGTCTGATGATAGAACCATTGCCAATCACTAAATGTTCCGATCTCAAGTTCGATGATAGAATCATTGTGAATCACCAAATGTCTCAATCTCAAATTCGATGATAAAATCACTGTTAATCACCATACATCTGTTCGCTTTGGAGCTTGTGATCCATCACAATTTTGTCCTTAAAGGGTAATTTAGAGGGTGGAAAGAGGAAATGGTATTTAAGGTACTGTATGCATAGACTTCTAAGTGATTTGAGACTGTTGGGTGTGTTAGGAATAAGTCCCCTAGTAAAGGTGTAAGGAAAATGAGCAAATCATCCCCAATGGAGGGCTTAAGGGATTGTTGGTTCTGTTATTGGCCCCATGGTGGCACCAATATTCATATCCTAACTCCGAGGATAGAATCATTGTCAATCACCATATATCTGAGGTATTATCCGCTTTGAAGTGTGTACTCCATCACGATTTTGTCCTTAGAAGGTGCCTTAGAGAGTGGAAGGAGGAAGGGGAATTTAAACTGCCTTAGGGCTTGACTTTTAATGATGTGGGCCTATTGGGTGCGATAGGAACATAAGCCCCCAATCGAGGTCTAAATGGAATGACAGATCATCCCCAATGGAGGGCTTAGGAGACCGATGGTTTCGTTATTAGCCCAACGACGGATGCTAATGTTCTGATCCCAAGTTCAATGATAGAATCACTATCAATCACAATAGATTTGAGGTACTGTCCACTTTGAAGCGTGTGCTCCGTCATGGTTTTGTCCTTCAAAGCGAACATTATGATTTGACGGACACGCTCCAAAGTAGACAACACCTCGGAGGTATGGTGATTGATAGCGATTCTGTCATCAGACTTGGAATCTGTACAATAACGTTATTTAATCTCAGATAATTGACTGGAGTAAGTGTTATAACATAATTAGTTAAATATATTTTTTGTCTCTTAACTTTCAAGGAAATTTGGGATTAGTTCCTTTTTGAAATTTTACCCCAATTTAGTCCATTTACTTTAGAAATATGTGGGTTTAGTACGTTTAACCAAATTTTGTTAAGTCTATTTAACATTTTAAACGCATTTCAAGATAGTATTTGAGTTTACTATTTGACACATTTTCCTTTCAATGTTAGCTAAGAAACACATTTGAAACGTCAATAAACTTCACAAAATTTGGCTAAAAGGACTAAATCTACACATTTCTAAAGGTGAAAGAGTAAATTGATCCATAGTTTTGTAGATGGACTAATTATAATTTTCACTAATTGTTCATGAATCCTAACCTAATTGAACACTTTCTAATCGATTGCATTGATTTGAGGGGTTCGATTGGTCTGTATTTGTCTTTCCTTTTAATTTAGAAGTGTTTTTATTTTTTTTGTTTAAGTTTTATCGAATTGTCAACTTACTTTACCTTGATTATCGATTGATAGATCAATGTTGTTAATTTTGAGTTCATGAACTCTACTTACTGAATTTTTTATGTTTTCTTTTTTCCATATTTAACTTTTAAATTTGTTTTTGTATTTTCAAATAGAAAAAAAAACAGAGAACTTTCTTGAAATAAACACTCAAAAAAATTTTCATGTGCCCCTCTTGAATAAAATGATAATAAAACTATAAATATTGTTACTCACAAATTCTTTTTATAAATTTCTTAGTGTCTGCTAAACACAATTCAAATGCAATACACATTAAATAACTACTAAATATTATTTGTAAGTGAAAGTTAAACCAACGTGTATACGATAAACAATTATTTTACATACTATATATTAGAATTAGTGAAGGAATAGTCTTGGTTAGATCAATATTACCTTCATAATATTAAATTATGTTCCACCGATTACATTAACTTCGTTAGCCAAGAGTGTAGAGTATTATATCTATACTTCATATGGCAAAGTTTGGAGAAAGTTTTGTATCTCGGAACAGAAGCTAAATTATAACAGAATATAATTCACTACTAAAAGAAATTTACTCTTAAGCTAATTTTGAAAATAAACTAAACTCACTAATTATCATTATTGTAATTAATCTCAATCTTAAAAGACATTTTTATATTATTTTTCCCATCGACGGTTCTTCTACATGTTCTGCTCTTTGTTTTTATTTTTTATCTTAATTCTCATTACTATTTAACTAAAATATATGATTTTGGACATTACAATCTAAAAATAATCTGAAATTGAATTCTATAATGAATAATTTTGGAATCAAAATATCAGTCATTACAAAATATACTATGATACAAAAGTTATATCTTTAGCACAAAATTGAAGCATTAAAATTTATTACAATCCAATAAGCTCCACATCAATTTGGGATAATTCTTCATTTAAGAGAAATTCAAAAATCCATCTCACATTACACTAAGTGGTCGAAAAGATTAAAAATTGGTAAAAAAAATACCTATAATGTTAAAAACACTTATTTTTATTTGAAGGATTAAATCATAAGCAATGCTATATTATTGGACAATATTGTAACATTGTATTTGTCTTGAATTAAAGCTCATCGTGAAGCATTGTATCATTGTTTGTGACCATCTTTAAGGGATTTGAAGCAGATTCTTGAGTCCTGAAAAATTTATGAAAAACCCGTTAGTATTTTTATTCTCTCTTAATTTCTTATACTATCTTGCCAAAAGAGAAAGAAAGAGTCAATAATTTATTTGATACTATTGATACATAATTGATATTTAAGTTATTAGCAACGTACTTTTGTAGTTGTTTATTAATTTGATTTTTTGGTGAAAATGGAGGTGGAGGAGCTGAAGCCCTACAAAAAAGAAAGAAAGAGTCAATAATATATTTTATATTGTTAATACATAATTTGAAGTTTAAATTTTCACGAACATACTTTTGTACTTCTATATTGGAATTGCTTAACAGAGCCTCCTCCTGAGCCTGAGTACTTTGAGATGGGAGAGAGGGTGTCAAAAAAAAAGGAGTAAATAATTTATTTGATACTATTGATACATAATTTATATTTGAGTTATTAGCAACGTACTTTTGTAGTTGTTTATTAATTTGATTTTTTGGTGGAGATGGAGGTGGGGGAGCTGAAGCCCTAAAAAAGAAAGAAAGAGTCAATAATTTATTTGATATTATTGATACATAATTGATATTTGAGTTATTAGCAACATACTTTTCTAATTGTTTATTAATTTGATTTTTTGGTGGAGATAGAGGTGGGCGAGCTGAAGCCCTACAAAAAGAAAGAAAGAGTCAATAGTTTATTTGATATTATTGATACATAATTGGTATTTGAGTTATTAGCAACATACTGCAGTTGATTATTAATTTGATTTTTTGGTGGAGATGGAGGTGGGGGAGCTGAAGCCCTACAAAAAGAAAGAAAGAGTCAATAATTTATTTTATATTATTTATACATAATTGATATTTGAGTTATTAGCAACATACTTTTGCAGTTCTTTATTAATTTGATTATTTGGTGGAGATGGAGGTGGAGGAGATGAAGCCCTACAAAAAAGAAGAAAGTGTCAATAATTTATTTTATATCGTTAATACATAATTTGAATTTTGAAATTTTTACAAACATACTTTTGTACTTCTATATTAGAATTGCTTGAGAGATCCTCCTCCTGTGCTTGAATAGATGTAGATGGGGGAGAGGGTGACCTAGAAAAAAGGAGTAAATAATTTATTTGATATCATTTATACATAATTAATATTTGAGTTATTAGAAACATACATTTGCGATTGGTTATTAATTTGATTTGGTGGTGGAGATGGAGATGGAAGAGATGAAGTCCTATAAAAGGAAAGAAAAAGTCAATAATTTATTTTATATCGTTAATATATAATTTGAGTTTGGAATTTTTACAAACATACTCTTGTATTTGTATATTAGAATTGCTTGACAAAGCCTCCTCCTCAGCTTGAGTAGTTTGAGTTGGTGGTGAAGGTAGAGATGGAATAGATAAAATCCTATATGAAAAAAATAAGCAATATAATTTTTATATCATTGATATATAATTGATATTCAAGTTACATACTTTTGCAATTCAATATTACAATTGTACCACATTTTTTTTTCTGAGTTGAACGTGAGATGAAAATGGAGAAGATATCGTCCTAGAATCAGTATTTTTTTTTATCATAAATATATTATTGATATTTGTGTTACTATACTAACATAATTTCTTTTATATTATTGAAATGTAATTAACATTTTAGTTATTAACATCATACTTTACTTAAATAAAATAAATTACTTAACATGATCTATCTTAAGTTGGTGATGAAAATATAGAATGTAAAAGTCAATTTAAACCCTATTAAAATATTCAATAATTTTCACACTCCTCTTTTCTCTCGTAATTAATTATCTTTCGTTTTCTTTTCTCCCTCTTTCAACCTCTTCCTCCCCATTCTATCACACCAAACTCAATTAATCTCTCTTAAATACATTTAAAAAACTATGCATTCTTTTATACTTTCGAAACTATAATACTAAAATAAAAACAATAATAGTTATATATGAAGTTATATTAAGATATAGGGTAAGAACATACGTTTCAATTATTATATCGGAATTTAGTATTTCGTTCTGAGTTTCGGTATCTGGAGGCGGTGCTTTGTCAGAATCTCTCTCAGTCCTTCATAGAAAAAAATAAAGTACCACAATATATTATTATACAAGGTAAGAGAAAAAGTATATTAAAATAATAAAAATCAATAGAGTGTGATTATTTGAATTTAAAATAGTAATTTAAAGTAATTGAACTAAAATATAATTTATTAAACAAAAAGAACCAGATAAAATCATTTTAGATACATGATAAACTAATAAAACTAATATTTCTGAGTTATTTTTGTAACATACGACTGGGTTCTTCCAGTTTGAGTTGGTGGAGAAAGAGGAGATGATGGGCGTCTCACATAATCACTTTGAGCACTGCATCAAAAGAAAATATTGTAAATACAATGATTCAATAAATATATATATATATATATATATATATATAAGTTCTTTTGGTGTTGATCTTAGCTACAACTATGATCATTACATTAAATAAAACCCTAATAACAATAAAATGTAACGTCTCTTAAGCCCATCAAACAAAATCATTCAACCATTTATATTTAAACCAAATTAGGGTTTATTGAAGGAAGAGATATATAACAATTAAAAACAAATGAGTAACAGAATCAATTACCTTATGACAGAAGTAGGAGAAAGATGATGCAGCATCAGTGATGAAAGAAGGAACGGAACAAACGCGATAAAACCCTTTAGAAATGCCATATCGGAAAAACGTTGTGAAGTTGTTGTTGTTGTTGTCTGAGTATGATTCTTGTGGAGAAAAAATGAAGTGATATTTATAGATGATAGAATGCAAGTGGTGTTGGTGAAGAAGAGTCTGAGTGATGTATAAAACTAAGTGTTTGGTTCTTAGTCTCAGCTTTTTGTCTCTGCTTTTTGTCCTAATTGGAAATTCATATTCTAATTGGAAGATAAGTGAGTTTACATTATTAGCATAACAACTTCCATCTCCTATTCTTTTTGTCTTATATGGCCATCAAAAGTTTCAATGCTATTTCTTTGACTGAAAATTTTGTTGGAAGTTGACACATGTGTATTTAAACCTACTTTTCTCACTCAAAATTATGTAACAAGAAATTTTATAAGGGAAATTTTTCGTGTTAGAGAACGCGGAGTTTCCAGCTGAAAGACAAATATGTACCTTTGTTAAATAGACTTTTGGAAAACATTCTTCTTTTTATTTATTTTTAATGCATAGTTTTAATGAGTCAAGTTCCATTCTTTTCTCATGTTTGAACTTATATCAACGTGTTGAATGATTTACCGAAGAATGACAATCATTGACTGCAAAGCCAAGTAATGTGAATCCATTCTTTTTCTTAAGTTGTTTGAGAAGTTTCTCTTCATATTTAGGTTTTATACAAGAAATTCAATTTCTAATAATTTGACACAGATTAGTCATATCTTGTGATATATTGTTCAGACTTAATATAATGTCACAGTTTTTCACTAACATTTAAAACAAGCCATCAATAAATCCATATAAATGATCACTAACCACCATCAATATAAAATCCCTTTGAACAATAGTTTTGTAAGTTTTTTCTTTCTTGTTGAAAAATAATGGAAGCTTCTTATAATTAGATTTATGAAAAACAAATACAAATGTGAAATAATCACACATAAAATTAATAAGAAAGTTTAACCATTTATACTTACATCTCAATATTGTTACCTACTTTGAAATATATATATATATATATATATATATATATATATATATATATATATAATAGGAGTTTACAAAAATCCTTTACTCACAACTCAAACAAATTTTAAAATATAAAATATTCATTGAACTCTTTTTTTTTAACACTCTCCTTCTTTTTTGTAGTTGAAATATCTTACTGCAACATTTTAGTCCTATTATAACATGGTTAAAAAAAGCACCTATTATAAAAAAATGATATTTAGATTTAAGAACATATATGAATTATGATAATATAAGTATTATCATACAAGTGTTGATGGCTCTTAATGTCGATTGAGGGGTCATGTATGAAATTTGATTCCATGTAAGTAGTCCAATGATGAGATGCTAGAGTAGCAACAAGTTCCACCAAGTGTATTAGATGCGTAATAGTATTAAACAAGTGTCGTATCTATAAGGATTTGTTATAAGATCATCCAATATTTACTACCGAATTGAATGGAATAGTGTTTGTTGTAGGTGTGTATGATTATAAAAACAAATTAATCTAAGATTTGGAAATTATAATGATAAGTACATGCTAAGGTTAGATTTTTTTTTATCTCTTCTATTTCTAGTGTATTATTACTTATCTTTTATACTTAATATGTTATTCATTCAATATCTTGGAAGTACTTTAAGGTAGATCTAGGCTCATTCCTACAATCTACAACCTAAGAACTTCATACCCAGTACAATTAATCCACTCCTAGTTGAATGAATTATTGCCTTAAGTGTGTGACTTTTTTTCCAACTCACCTTTTAGATCATATGCAAGCCTCTAATAAGAATGAGTTGATTTGATTGAACAACAGTTTGAGACCAGTCTCCCAACTCACTCAAAACCATTGAAATAAAATGAGTTGTCAATTCATCCACACATCAAGCCAAATCAAATCACAAGATATTAAATAAAAGGACATACATAAATATCAAAGAGGCAGTAGTATAGAATCAATTACATTCAACCTCAAAACAAGAGAGTTTAACTACTCACGTTATAGAAAAAACTAAGCTTTAGGAGTTGTTGTTCCTCTCTCATGCCTCTCACTAAGATAATCTACTTTAGTACATAGAAATTTTCTAAAGAAGTTGAGAATGAGATGCTAAAAGTAAAGCCTTGTATTTATAGATGATTTTTGGCGATTCTCAGCTTCAGATTCAAGAACAAGGTTTTCCTCTCATGGTGGGTTTTCTATTCATCTCAACCCTCCGTTATGGTGATCAACACTCAAGTTTTCCCTTTTTGGAGGATATCTTTGATTGCTCAACTCTTACTTTTGGTGCTTCGCCTATAATTCCTTTTGAATCTTAAGACAGGTTATCTAATCCAACAATTGAATCCTTAGTATCATCATTAAGAATAGGTGAAAAAATAAATTTGTATTATTTTCATCTTCACATTTTACCTTTCACTTTCTCACTTAAAAAAATGAATTTATTATTTTATTTTTCATCAATATACCTAATATTTTTTAAAAATGTTAAGACTAAAAAATAATTTATCAAAATGTAATAAAAATTTGAAAGACATAATTACTAAAAAAATAAAATATGTTAATCAAGTCATGTCTCAAAAATGTTACAGAAGAAAACATATAGTATATGACTTCTCTTTTTTCATAAAAAAATAAATATACAAAAAACTTATAAGAGAAAAAAGTAATAAATATCAAACTAATATTTTTCAATCAAGAGACAAGAGAGTGTTACATTTTTATCTTAAAGGAGATAAGAGAATTGATGATAGATAAGAGTGACGAGAATGAATTTGTGTTTAACTTTATACTTTTTTCAAAAACAAAAAACAAAAAAGATATAAAAGAAGATATGCAAGAGTAGTAAATAAATATAATAAATAAAAAATTTAAAATGAGAGAAAACAAAAAAATATCTCAATAAATTTTATTATTCTTTATTATATTTAATTTATTGTTAACATTAAATATTATATTCTATAAAAAAATAAAATTCAATCTAAAAATTTAAAAAAAATGTATATATTTTAAAAATAGTTTTATAAAATTTAAAAAATTTTGGGGCATGGCCCCCCTAATGCACTTCTAAGATCTGCCGTTGTATATAAGGTTTTGCAATAGCATATATCACGTCATAATATGTATTAGAATCAATTTTCTGTTTTGCAAAATTTATGGTGACAATATCATATATCGTCACAAAATTGTTCATAAAGTCTTTGTAATAAATTTCGAAATATGTGATTAATCAATTTTTTTTTTCGGAACTAAAATATACTATGATAGAAACAAATTCAAATATGAATGCACTCTTATATTAAATATCGACTATGGTATCACGTATTATGTGAAGGATTCAAGTTCCTTTGCATTACACAATCATAAACAATTATATATTATTGTACAATCCAATAAGTTCCACACCAATTTCTACAATAACTTTTTATTGAAGGAAATTCAAATATCAACATCTCACACTCAACTCTTTCACAGAAAAAAAGATAAAAAAAATACACATAATGGTGTTAAAACACCTTTTTATTTCTTTCAATCATAAGCAACACTATATTGTGGTAGAATATTGTAACATAAGCTAATATTTCTCTCGAAGTTCATCGTGAAGCATAGTATCATTGTATGTAACCGTGATTTGAAGAATATTCTTGAGTCCTGAACAATCCATGTAAAATTAGTTAGTATTTTTATTCTCTCTTAATTTCTTATGATATATTATATACTTTTAACATAAAAGTGACTCTCATGCAAAATATATCACTCACATGTATGCCTGTAAATAGAGAGATAGAAAAATAAAATAAATAAATAAGAAAGATAGATGGATAAATAAAAATATATTAAACGCAATCAGAGAATAAAATAAATGAAAATGCATCACAAATCTTTTTCGGTGAAGACCAAAAAAAGTAATAAAATGAAAAAAAAAGTACTCTTAAAAACAAATAATTTCATAAAAGAAACACACATGTAAAAGTAATAAATTAAATCTGCCTTAAGTAGAAAGTGAAGTAAGGTTTTAGAATTTTAATATTTGAGCATAGTCAAGTCCCTACGCTACTGGAAACCTTTTGCTTCCTTTTATAGTCTTAAAATTAGTAAAATAGAGGTACATATATGTGTAAAATTTTTTTATATGTATTACATTAAAAATAGAATACAATTCAAATAAAGTTATTGTCAAAGTAAATTTCAAAAGGAATATTGTGGGTAGCAATAATATGGAATTTATGGAAAGAGAAAAATTATGTAATTTATGAAAATGAAAATATCGATGTAGAAGAGGTTCATATTCCAATGTTAGTTAGTTTAATGACAAAAAATATAAGGGAAGGAAAATAAAAATTTCAATGTAGCAATAATGGTAAAATGAACTCTACTAATTAATTTTATAATAAATAACTTCAAAAAATGAAATAACAAGATTATAAAAGATGTTGCTTAAGTCATTAGCAACAAGCCTTAATACCTCTGGAGATCCAAATTGTTTGACACATTCTTCTAAATTTAAGCTGGTGGTGACTTCGACTCCTAATAAAAAGGGTTAGTAATTTTATTTTTAATATGTAATTGATATTTAAGTTATTAGTGACATACTTTTTTCTCTTTTTGCTCTTTCGAAGTTGATGTATTCTTGTCTGCTTGTGTTGGTGACGAGGTTGAAGTAGTATCACCTTTCCTATTAAAAAAAAAAATCAATAATTTCTCATAATAACTAATATCTAAGTTATTTACAACTTACTTGGAATTGCTTGAATCATCCTTCACACTTTGAGTTGGTGATGGAGAAGTGAGTGGCTTCGGGTCCTATTGAAAAGGGTTAGTAATTTTCTTTTTTATATAAAATTAATATTTGAGTTATTACTAACGTACTTCGGAAATTGATTGAGTCGTAGCTGCTTGTGTTGTCGACGAGGTTGATGTACTATCACTTTTTTTCCTAATAAAAGAAAAAGTCAATAATTTCTTATAATAATTAATCTTTGAGTTATTTCTCATATCAATAATATATAATAAAATAAATTAATATATTACATATTAATATTACTAATATTAACTTTATTACTAATAATATTAATAATACTAATACTAATAATAAGATATAATAGTAACATGTAATAATAGTAATAATAATAATAATAATTATTATTATTATTATAATATTAATATTGATTATAATTTTATTATTATCACTATAAATAATATTTAAAAAAAATTAATACTAATACTCATAAAAATATTATTACAATACTAATATTATCACTGCAAATAATATTATAATACTAATATTTATAAAAATATTACAACTTACTTGGTAGTGGTTGAATCGTCCGTTTGAGTGGATGCATCTTCGGTTTGAGTTGGTGATGGAAGGGGAGCAGGATGAGAATCACTTTTACTCCTATAAAAAAGAAGTAAAAAAATCAACTAACTAATTCTCTTTTCATTTCTCAATAAATTTAAAATATATATATATATATATATATATATATATATATATATATATCAGTGAAAACACAAACATTATTATATATTCATATTTTATAATTTTTATAGTTAAAATCATAAAAAATATATAATTAATTTTTAAAATAATTATTTAATGTAAACTTAGAAAAATAATATATATATATATATATATATAAAGAGTTTGTAAAATAACGGTTAAAGATAAAAGAGATTTTTAAAATAATAAAATTAAAAATAAATTATTTATAAAATAATTAATTTTTAAAATGATAATTAAAAGTAAAACTAAAAAAACAAATGTGGACATAAAAGAAACTATATCTTGGTATATTATTATAGATATATACTCAATCATTGATCTAATTTAAAGTCTAGATATTTTTATAGTAGATATTTTTAAACTAATTAATATATGAAGTTATTTATGAGAAAATTAAGTAATTCAATTCATCAATTTCAAAAACGTTTTATGAAGTACAGTAAAAAGAAAAAGATGTTTAAATAAATATCACCAAAAATACCTAAAAACATAAATATAATAAATATTTTAGATATTAATAATGACATACATACATACATTTGTATTTTTATACAGGAATTTCGTAGTAATACACAGTTTTTGAGTTTATGAGGTGGCGCTGTGGTCAGATCACTTTGAATGCTTAAAAAAAGAAAAGAAAAATAGGATAATATTAGCTGTGGATTTTGATCAACATTCTAATAAAAATCAAAATAATATATTTAAAATTTATATATTTAATATTACTATCATTTCATTTAATAAAAATAAATACATAATTTAGTATAGTTATAACTATAAAAGAAACATGTTTAAAAGATTATTCATCACTTCTTCATATTCTTAACTCATCAATAATTGAATCATATAACTAAATCTTTTAGTTATTTTTTTCTAATGTAAATAACCATATTATCTGTAAAATATTTATCTTACATTTTATTAACGTGTATAGATTGATTCAAAAGTCTTCGCAAGCTTTCATTTCATTTATATGCGATGAACAATCAATTTCTCTTTTATTAATTTCTCTTTTATTAATTTAAAAAAAAGAATTATTCTTTTCTTTAATCAATATACCTCTTTATAAAAAAAGTTTAAGACTAAAAAATAATTTATCATAATCTAATAAAAAGTTAAGAGATATAATTACTAAAAAAACAATAATAATCAAGTTACAGTTAAAAACTCCCGCTATGAAAAATCACATAACATGTTATTTGTTATTTTATATTCATAAAAAATAAATATACAAAGGATCATGAGCTAAAAGATAGTACTAAATATTAAATAAATATTTCACTATCAAGTAAGATAAGGGAGAATGACTTTTTTTTCTTTAAGGATGGAGAGAAGATATGAAAAATGACAGCATAAATAATGAGAATTTTTTTTCTTCAATAACAAAAAAAAACATATAAGTGTGAGAAATGAGTATATGTTAAAAACTAATTCATCTATTACCCCTTCATTTGGCACAACAATTGGTTGTTTGTACAAAACCTCTTACACCAGCACTATTTAGATCCATATTTTTCAAACTTGGAATGATTAACATACATTCTTCGGTATGAGGGACTAATACATGTAGCCAAATTGATTTCAAAATCAATTTCTAATTATTTTGGCTTTCCTTAGGATGATATTACCTTAATTTAAGCCTTAATATTGTTTATATGTTTTAATCTAATTTTATTATTTATTAACATTAAATATTATATTTTATAAAAGAAACTAAAAAAAATACCTACTTTTATTTCTATTGATTTTTCAATATATTATTACCTAATTTAAAAAGATACATATAATTTAAAAAATTTAAAAACACATATAATTTAAAAAATTTAAAACACATAATTTAAAATAAAAATTCAAAATGTTGGGGGCCATGGCATGAACTAATATGAAACATATTAATTAGGTTTTCCTCTGAGATGTAAAAACATATCAGCTCTGATTCATCAATAATATTACCTTATGACAGAAGTCGGAAAATGATGATGCTGTAACCCTAAGGAAACAAGGAATGGAACAGTCACACACTCTACAAAACCCAAATTTACAAAAACGTTCTAAAATCTTTTTGTGTTTTGTTGTTGGAGTTTGATTCTTGTGGAGAATTGTGATTGTTAACAGAAATGAAGTGATAGTTATAGAGATCTTAGAATGCAAGTGGCATTGCTTAAAAATAATTTGTTTGCTTATTAGTCTCTTTCTTGTTTCAGCACTGTCCTTTTCGAATATTTTAACTCAAAATTAAGTCCAATGACATCATCATTAACACCTTTCCTCTCCAACAACAAAAGAACCAGTAATAATGCAGTGCCAAATTTTCAACAAATACTTTGATTATGTCAAAATCTAATTTTTTAGAGATACTAAATATATAAAATATATTAAAATTTAAAAAAAAATCAAATTATATATTAATTTATATAAAAAAAATATGGGGAACAAAACCTCCTTCGACCATCACAATTATCCGTCACTGCTATGAACTAGTTTTTGATTGGTTTATCTAATATCAAAATTAATGTATACTATGGTAATTCCTCTTGACTTTCACAAAGAATATGTAATTATTTGTTTGATTGAACAATTTGATGCAGTTTGAGATGTATATTTAAACACAAATTGCTCAGTCAAATGATGTAAAAAGATATAAAAAGGGGCAATTTGTAGTGAGAACACAGATTTTGCAGCTGAAAGAAAATTAAATATCTTAGTTAAATAGAGTAATGGTAGCCACTGTACTTTTTATCTATCTTTATTGCATAGTTTTAACGAGTCAAGTTCCATTCTTTTCTTTTGTTTGAGTTCGTATCAACTAGTTTTCTCGAACTTTTTACCAAAGAATATGAAAGTGGTTGACTATGAATGAATGTGTTCATATATATCATAATCTCCCACTACATCGTCGCCAGTGACTCTTATTCTGTCTTGTATATAGCCAAGTAATGTGAACACATTCTTTTCACATGTTAGAGTTTTATTCGTTATTACTTTGGAAGAGGGAATATCTTCATCAATGAGAAGGGAATCTTTTATAAGTTCTTCATGAAGTTTCCTTGTCTTATATTATGGTGAGATACGACTTTTTCCTGAGTAAAACTTTTTACAAAAGAAAAATGACAGGAATTAGGTTAAACATGACGCCATGATGAACCTTTACATTTTAATTTGCATACTCTTTTTGTTCTTTCGTTCTCTTTGAGAACATATAGGTCAAATTAAACATAATTACTTAACTTGCATGTTAAACAGATTCAAATCTAGTCGAAGGTAGGTTGACTTATTATTAGTAAGTTGACCTATAACCTACCAATAATTCTTTTAGGTTTTTATAATTTTTTACAAGGTTTTTATTATAATTATTTATAATTTCTAATTGTGTAGGTTCAAAATATGATTTTTTTAAAATACTAGAATGATGTTTAATAATGTTTAAATAGTTTAAATATTTAATTTATTTGTTTATGAAATTATATAAGTAGACACTTTAATTTTAAACTACTATCTCTATAATAATGTTTGGTAAAATAGATGAATATTTTAATTGTACTGTTGTAAAATAATGAGTTGAATTAATCTACTTTAACTTACTATAATAAATATATAAAATAATTTAAAAATATAAAACATCTTAAAAAGATTAACCCACAAACCCATGATAGGTCGAGCCGAATAACAAAATTTGTTGCTTACGAAAAGATAAGTTGAGTTAGAGTGCCTCATTTTTAATTCAATCCGTAGAGCCGTCAAAATGGGTTATAACCCGCGAGCCAACATCACGGCTTCGAGTCGGGTTGGGTTGAAAAAAAATTACAAATTTCAATACGTGTTAAAAATGAACCCAACCCACTAAGAACCCGGCTCATTCGGGTTGAACCCATGATGAGTAGGAAGACCATACATGTTGCACACCTTATGATCAAGGAGGTGGAGTTACTAGAGCAATTCCAAGATATGAAGCTACAGGTGGAGGTGAGATCTGAGTTCATTAGATGTAGTACCCTAACTATATCTAGTGACTTATTGAGCTCAGTGAGAGAGAGGTAGTTATTGGATGCCAGTCTAAACAGAGTTAGAGAACAGCTTGGGTCAGATGAGGCTAGAGATTTTGCTTTGGGTGATGATGGTATACTGAGGTTTCAGGGTAGGGTATGCGTACCTGATGATGTCGAGGTGAAGAAGTTAATTCTAGAGGAAGGACATAAGAGTCGTCTTAGTCTGCATCCTAGCATGACTAAGATGTACCAGGATCTTAAGGAAACTTTCTGGTAGCAGGGAATGAAGAAGGATGTTGCACAATTCGTATCAGCCTGTTTAATATGTCAGAAGGCGGAGGTGGAGCATCAAAGACCCGATGGGAACCTACAACCCTTGGAAATGCCAATGTGGAAATGGGACAACATCTCCATGGATTTCGTGACCCATTTGCCACGGACTTTTAGAGGGCACAACACCATCTGGGTGATAGTGGATCGATTGACCAAGAGTGCTCATTTCTTGGCGATGAACTTAAGGATGTCCATGGCTAAGTTAGCCCAACTATACATCAAGGAAATCGTGAGACTGCATGGAGTACCTTCGAGCATAGTTTCAGACAGGGATCCCCGGTTTACTTCATGGTTTTGGCAAACCTTACAGGATGCTTTGGGAACCAAGTTGACCATGAGTTCAGTCTACCACCCTCAAACGGATGGTCAGTCCGAGAGGACGATCCAGTCACTTGAGGACTTATTACGAACATGTATAATGGATCACTTGGGTGCTTGGGATGAAGTGCTACCGTTAATCGAGTTTACTTACAAAAATAGTTTCCATACGAGCATTGGCATGGCGCCGTATGAGGCCCTTTATGGTAGGAAGTGTAGGACCCCTCTGTGTTGGTACCAAGATGGGGAAACAGTACTTGTAGGACCGGAGTTATTGGAGCAGACTATAGAGAAGGTGAGGATGGTGAGAGATAGAATGCAGGCTTCTCAAAGTAGATAGAAGGCCTATGCAGATCGTAGGAGGAGGCCCTTGGAGTTCGCAGCTGGCAATCATGTGTTCTTGACGGTGACCCGAACCACTGGTGTGGGAAGGACTCTCTGCTCAAAGAAACTTTCTCCTAAATTTCTTGGTCCATATCAGATCACGAGGAGGATTGAACCAGTGGCCTATGAGATAGCTTTACCCCGTAGCTGGCGAACCTTCACCCAGTGTTCCACGTCTCACAATTGAGGAAGTATGTGTTTGACCCGGCTCATGTGTTGAAAGCCGAGAATATACAAATCAGGGAAGACCTCACAGTGGAAGTACCACCCATCGCTTTAGAGGACAGCAAGGTTGAGGAGCACCGAGGAAAAGCTGTCAACCTTGTTAAAGTCATCTGGGATCGGAGGACAAGTGACTCGACTTGGGAGTTAGAGGAGGACATGAGTAAATCACACCCACATCTGTTTACCTGGTGAGTCTTTATTTTCGAGGTCAAAAATTTTGTTGTTGGAGAGAATGTAAGGCCCAGATTTAATTTTCTGCCCTAATGTTTAAGGGTTGGCCTTAATCTGTTAGGCCTAAGGGCTGGCCCATAGGGTGCAAAGGCCCTAAAGCTGTTACGGTTTCCCTTCCAGCCTCACTTTGCAATCTGAACCTAAACACTGCCACCCTTTCCATTTCAGAGCTCTGCTAGGGTTAGCTGTCAACCCCTCCAAGTGAACTCCAACCAGACCTCCACTTCATGTAAGTCTATTCTAACCTGTACTTTAGTTCCTTCTTCGTGGTTCCAACTAGGGTCAGTCGGGGTGAGCTCGTTTTTTATCTGGTTCCACTGTTTTCCAGCTCGCTAATCCACTCTAAGAGTTGTTGCATTCGCTATTGGTAACCAAGGATCCAGTTACTAGCTTGTTTTCCAGGTAAGGGAAGCTAAAACCCTACTGTTCATTTGGTACGAGTCTGTTATTCTATGCTGTTTGTGATTATTCGAGTTGGACTGCTGTTATGGATGTGTGATATGGTGGGATTGTTGTTTGGGGTATGCTTTCGAGTCTGCTGCAGGTGAAAACAGTAGCGGGCACTAATAAACTTGCCCAAGCGAGCTGGTCTCGCCTAGGCGAGATTAACAGAGGCTCGCCTAAGTCTTTTTCCACGAATGGTCGCCCGGGCGACCCGCTGTCTTTTTGAGCGAGCGAACGTCTCGCTTAGGCGAGGAGAGTCTCGCCTGAGCGAGAACGCGTGCGAGGCCACTGTACTGGAAGTCGAGCTCTCGCCTAGGCGAGGGAAGCTCACCTGAGTGAGGGTCCTCCTCGCCTGGGCGAGACCCTGCTGCCTGAGCGAGAAGCTGGGCAAGAGGGTGGCTGGCCTTGGAGTTTTCCTTGATCTCAAATGTTGATAATGTGCTTGTATGGGTGTTACCTTTAAGATTATGAACTGAATGACCTTTATGAATGAGATGGTGTATGAGTTGTGATTTGTGAGTTTTAACATGATGTGAGTATGATAATTGTATGAGATGATACATGAAATTGAAATGATGAGTTTGGTATGAGTTCGACATGAGACATGAAAGAGTTGGTATCAATGTGGCATGGTAATGTTATGAGACGGAGTTCCATATTTCGAGTTCGAGAATAATGAGTTGGTATGGTTTGGCTGGGAATACGAAAGAGGTGAATTATGAGAATTTGTATATGATGTATATGTATATATCTGTGTGTATGCATGCTGAATCTGTTTGATTGATTAAGAAAGTTTGGTCTGTGTTAGTGCGTAATTCCTTGGGATCTCTAGGTGAGATTCTCAGGGTCGTGCTTTAGTGGTCGGGACGTAATTCCTTGGCCCCTGTTAGTGGGTGTCCATGGTGGTGCCCCATCTGTATAACTAGGTAAGGATTCAAGGTAAGGTTGCATCCTGACACTCTAAGGAGTAGAGATGGCAAATAAACCCGTCCCCGTGGGTATTGCCCGAACCCGTCCCCGTTTTGACGGGGAATCCCCGCATTGACTGGGTATGGGTATGGGTATGGGGAATCCCCGACTTTTTCAGTTGGGTATGGGGATGGGTATGGGGATGTACATATACCCGCCATAATACCCGTCCCCGCCATATCTTCATTCTCGTTTAAATTATTAAAATATTCACAATTAATCAAGTAACCCATATATATATATATATATATATATATATATTCTATTTTTTATTTCTTTTAATTATTTCATTTGTTATTAAACTCATTCTCATCTCCAATATATTTTTTATCTTATCATAACCTTTATGTAATTATGTTAAAATAATGTATGTTAATAAAAAAAATTATGCCTTACATTTGAATATTTATATTATTTTTTAATATTTTTATTTATTATAAATTTTCCTTTCACATGAGAATGTTTATACTCTCAATTTAAGGTAATATAAAAAAAATTCTTTACTTATTATTATTATTATTATTAATTTTTGTTTAATTTGAAGAACTCTTTTGTTTCATTAAAGTAATTTTCGTTATTTTTCAACCATTAAGTATATATGTTGATATTTGAAAAGTTTTCTTAGTTCTCTGAGATATTTTTCGTCTTATCATACCTTAGTTATACATTTGATTTCCTTTGTGTGATTTTTTTCGATAGTCTCTCAAATTATTTCTAAAACACACATTTGTTAGTTTTTTAATATTTTTATTTATTGTTTTTATTTTCATCATGTAGAATAATATATCATAATGTAATTGTTTCACTTTAAATTCTGTTTGAAGTGGTTAAAATTATATATATATATATATATATATATATATATATATATATATATATATATATATATATAATGATATTTAGGAATAGTATATGATAATTCACTACAAGAAAAAATGAAATGGTGACTGATTTAGTCAGTAACCCATATCAGTCACTATTTTTCGTCATTGGTGGTAGTAGTTGATTTATTGTCTAAATTAGTGACTGATTCCATGATCGAATCGGTACTTGATTTAGTGACCAATTTAATTACTAATTTATTTGTAATTTAATGACAAATTTTTTGGTCACTAATGATATTTCTATTTTATTTTAACCACTTCAAACATAATTTAATAATTAGTTCTCTAAGGTATTTTTCATTTTATCATACCTTAATTATACATTTGATTTCCTTTGTGCGATTTCTTTCGATAGTCTCTCAAATTATTTCTAAAACACACATTTGTTAGTTTTTTAATATTTTTATTTATTGTTTATTTTCATCATGTAGAATAAAATATTTCGATATATTCTATCTAATTATTTGTTATTTTATAACTCACTATTAATCATACTGTAATTTTTTTTACTTTAATTGTATAAATAACTTTTATTTACTACAATATAAAAATTTAATGTAATTTCTATGAATATTTTTTTGTCACTATGCAACATATATTGAAGTTCAAAAGATACAAAATCTATGTCAAAATTTTATTATTATGTTTATTATTTGTTTTTTGTGTTATTTTGATCAAGTGATGTATTATAACTTTTTATTAGTGTATAAAAAAGAGATTCATTATAATTTAAAAAATTGAAGTAAACAAATATTTAAAATATATTTTAATTTGAATATTTATTCTTTGTGTCATTTTGATCAAGTGATATATTATAACTTTTATTAGTGTATAAAAAAGAGATTCATTAGAATTTAAAAAAATTGAAGTAAACAAACATTTAAAATATATTTTAATTTGAATATTTGTTTTCCTTTTATACTTTTTTGAAATATTTTTTAATTTTATCAACTAAGTTCATTAATGTTGTAGTTTGCAAATTTAATAAATGTTTTGGTTCACATGAAATTTTATTTGGTATTCTAATATAAAATATAAACAATTATAATTTATTTTAATATATTTGGCATCGAAGAAAATCCTCCTAATATTAAATATTTCATAATATTATGTTTTCTTTACCGTAATTTTTTTTCTTTTATAAAAATTAATATTGAAGTAGTTAGAACATGGGTACGGGTATGGGTACGAGATTATACCCGTTACCCGGTGGGGATGGGGATGGGAAAAAAGTTTGATACCCGTTGGGTTTGGGTATGGGGATGGGGATGAATTTTTTATGCGGGGATGGGTATGGGATAGTGAAACCCGTCCCCGCCCCGCCCCGTTGCCATCCCTACTAAGGAGTCAGTGAGTCTCACTTAGAGCAAACTGACTCTTGTGGTGAGAGTAGCAAGAGGCCAGAAATTCATTAAGGGCTAACCTTGTGGTGAGGGAAAATTGATTTATTGTACCACTTGTAACACATAGCTTGGGGGTGAGCAGCTCGGGGGTGAGCAGAGATATCCACCACAAGTGCAAGCATCTACTGAATCCGACCAGGTTATATGTATCTGGATGAGTTGAGTCAAGTCTTAGTGTATTGTTTGGAAGGTCGTAACATGCTTGCATGATGTATGCATAATGAACTGTGAATATGTATTTGATTTTATTAATGAAATGGTTTTGACTCTAGCTTACCCTTTGCTTGTTTGATTGTCTTGTGTGTGGTACTTCTCTTTTGTGATGATCATCAATTTATTGATGTGAGCAGAAGCGAGAGGTTCTCACGGTCAACAGGGGAATGGTGACTCCGCACCATAGTCCATCTGGGCTGGAGCTAATGTTTTATTTTTGTGTTGGGCTTTTCTTAGGGCCACGACCCATGTATTCCGTTTGACTTGTGATCTCTTTATATTCATTTTTACTTTATAACTGGTTTTCCTATGGCACCGTGGTGTGCCTTCTGTTGTAAGGAGTGAGTTTAAACTCCAGGGCTGCGCTAAGATATTATTCTAGTGTAACGCTTCTTTTAATTACGCTATTAGTTAAATGGGGTGTTATATGCCACATAGGGAAAGAGTTAATATTCCTATGGAACCATATACTATTGTGTAAATGTTAAATACATTAGTTTTAAAAGGTCTAAAAACTTAAATTTTTAGTTTTATAAGACATCAGAAAGCATAAAGATTTGTCGATTCAAGATTTCCTATAAAAATAGTGTAAATGATGATTTATTAAAATTATATTTGAAATTTCTTTATTATATATGTATATATATATAATTTAAAAACATTACCATATAAACTTTTAAATATTATTTAGAAATAAAAAATTTAAATTTATTAATCAAAGTATTAACAAATATCAAAATATAACACACACACACGCACACACACACCACGTACACACACACACGCACACATGCACGCACACACACAACACACAACACACACACCACACACACATATTAAAAAATTAATTTTTAATAACAATTTATCTAAAATTTTCAAAAATAGAAAATATTTTTATATAAAATTTGAAAAGCATGACAAATTTTAAATAAAAATAAAAATTTTAAAAAATCATTAACTATACTATTAAGAAATAATTTAAAATCAAAAGAAAAATTTATATAAAAATTTGATAAAACAAAAAGCAAAGAATAAAAAGAAAAAAAAAGTAGATGAAAGCCGACTACACACACATATTAAAAAATTAATTTTACATATATAATTTTAATAATAAATTTATCTAAAATTTTCAAAATAGAAAATATTTTTATATAAAATTTGAAAAACATGACAAATTTTAAATAAAAATAACAAACTTAAAAAATCATTAACTATACTATTAAGAAATAATTTAAAATCAAAAGAAAAATTTATATAAAATTTTGAAAAAACAAAAAGCAAAGAATAAAAAGAAAAAAAAGTAGATGAAAGCCGACTACTAAAAGTTTAAATAGTACATATATATATATATATATATATATATATATATATATATATATATATATTCATATATTCTTGGACAGAGATTGCCATAACTCCAAAGTTTTTAATTTTTTTTATATTATATATATAATATGTATTTTTTACTTTTTATTTTTTTTTTAAATTTATTATATTAATATATATTAGAAATTAATAGAAGTTAAATTACAAATTTTTAATTATTTTATAAAACATAATATTTAATATTAATAAATAATAAAACATAAAATCAAATATAATGAAAAATAAAAAAAGTTATTAAAATACTTTTATTTTCTTTTTTATTGTATTTTTGAGTTTTTCATAAATTATACTCATCTTATATACTCACATGTTTTTCTTTTTGTTTCGAAAAAATAGATGCAAACTTATTAGTTTTGTTTTCATTTCTTATTTGTTTTCTTCCATTCATGAAGAAGAGGAAAATATTTCTCTAATCTCACATGATACTGAAACATTTGTTTAATAGTTAATATTTATTTCATGAGCTTTATATTTATTTATTATAAATATGGGAGAAAAGTATTATACTATGTGCTTTTGTTTTCATAACTGATTTTTTATTGGAACTTGATTGTCCTATATTTTTCATTTAATAACTCTTAATTTTTTATTTTTTTATTAAATTATGATGAATTAGTTTTTAATCTTAAACTTAAAAGAAGAAATAGGTATATTGATGAAAAATAATATATATTTACTTTTTAAGAGTGATTAAAAGAAAGCTATAAAAACAGCAGAAATTCAACTTTTTTACGTATTCCGAAACATGACACAAATGATCATATTATTCAATTAGAGAAACCTTTCTTAAGGTGAGGACTTTCATATTAATTTTTTGGAATGAGTTCATAAAAATAGTTAAAAATTTTAATTTTGATTCAATTATTGATGAGTTAAAAAATGAGAAGGAACGAAGGACAATCCTTTATATACGGTAATTTCTTTTGTAATTACAATTGTACTAAATTATGTATTCATTTTTATTGTATTAGTAATATATATATATATATATATTAAAATTATATAAAAAGTAAATGAAAGTATAGATGTCATTAGTAAAAAAATACAATTTCTATAAAAAATAAATAAAGAATCGAAGTCGTATGTATAAAACACCACTCGTATATAAAGAAAGAAAAATTAAAAGTCGTGATTCATTTTGGTATTGAAGTCTTGCTTATGAAATAATTTTAATCGTGTTATTTAGACATGACTTATCGATTTCTATAATTTTTTGTCAATATCATTCAATTTGATAAAGATAAAATATTTTCGTAAACATACTGTCTATTCATGACCAACTTAAAAAGATGAATCCATTCAACTAAAACAGAAATATGAATGTACAATAGGAACACCTTATTATTTTTTAAGTTCTATTAAGGTGTACAATAGGGTAAGAATGAAAAGATCACTATATTCTTCAAAGAAAATAGAAAGAAATTTTTTGAGTCAAATACATAGAAACACAAATTTAAAAAGTCTCTATTAATTCAAAAAATAATATATATATATATATATATATATATATATATATATATATATTATTAATTGTAAATTCATTGGCGGACCCTAAGAGGTTCTAAGGGCCCATGGCCCCCATTTTTTTTTTTTTACATTTATACATTTAATATATAATTTTTGATATATTTTTAAAAAATTTAATATTTTTAATATATTTTATATATTTGATATTTTAATAAATTTTTATATATTTTTATTTATATATATAAGGAAAAATATTTTCTTTTTGTTGTCCATATTTATTTTTTAATTTTTTAATTTTATCTTTTAAATATTTTTTAAATAAAAATAATTATTTTATTAGTATAATCTTTTAAATGATTATTTGTTTAATTTTACTATTTTTTATTTGATTATTGTTTTAAATTTAATCATTATAAATAAAAATTAATTATGGTAAAATTATAAAAATTATTTATATTTTATTTTATAATTATAATAATAACATAATTATAATTTTATTAGTATAAAAGAAGTAAATACAATGTTTTTACTAGTTTATATAAAAATTTTAAAATTACTCTTTTGATTCTTGTTTTTGTTCACAAATATTAAGTTGGTCTTCCAGTTTTTCTAGTCTCAGTTTGGTCTGATTTTTTAAAAAATGATGCATTTTTGTCCTTTTTTTTCGTTAATTTCTTGAATCGGGTTAATGTTTTTTCATCAAAAATCAAGTTGTGAATAAAGATGATTTGTTTTGTTGGTGTACTTGACATAATCCTCATGTCAATTTTGATGAAAAATTTTTGCTTCGCGTCAAAAATTTTAACGAAAAAGATCAAATTGTATCGATTTTTAAAAAATCGGGACCAAATTTAGACTAAAAAATCTTAGATGACCAACTTGACATTTTTGAAAGAAAAAATGGATAAAAAAAGTAATTCAACCAAAATTTTGGCACCCCAAAATATTGGTCGAAGATCCGCCACTGTCTAATATAGTTTCTATTTGTAGATTAGATACTGAATTTATGATTATAAATAGCTAAAATTTTGATAGATAATGTTAGAGGTCAATTTAGACTTTAATTTACAAATCAATTATAATTTTTTATAGTTAATAGAGACTATTTTGGATACCAATGAATTTTAGTTTATAAAATGATGTCTAACTTAATCAATATGATGATTAATTATTTTGTGTCTCTAAATTTGATCGTTATTTAATAATTTTCTTGTATGATTTAAAATTATATATATTATGTGATTCTTAGTATCTCTTACTGTTAGAGATATCATTTATCTCTTGAATTTAATTATATTGATGAAGATATAATATATTTTATTCTCTTTTATTATTATAACGATATCTTAGGTTTTAATTTTTCCTTTATATAATGAGATATTGTATTCTATATATTGAAAAAGTTTCTAATAGATCAATATGAAAAGTAAGAAAGTTCTTTGAGTTATCTTTCATCAAACACATCTTGTACATATTGTTTTTTTTTCTTCTCATGACTTATACATATCTAATATGGTCTTAGATGAAAAAAAATATCTTCCACATTTTCTCATTTCTTGTTGATTTCTTGCCATAACGAATCCTACTTCATCCTCTGGTTAATCGCCTTCCGCAGGTTCTCGTCGACTTTCTCCAGGTTCTCGTCGACTTTCTCTATGTTCTCGTGACTTTTTCCAAGTTCTTATCGACTTTCTCCATATTCTCGTAACTTTCTCCAGGTTCTCATCGACTTTCTCCAGTTCTTGTCGACTTCTCAAGATTCTCGATTTTTCAAGGTTCTTAAATTTTTTGAATTTTTCAAGGTTCTCGACTTTCTCAGCTTTCTTAAAGTTCTTGACTTTCTCGAATTTCTCAACTTTTTCAAGGTTCTTGACTTTCTCCAATTTCTCAAGGTTCTCGAATTTCTCATGATTCTCGAATTTCTCAAGTTCCCAAGATTCTCTTCATTCGACTACTTTGCAAACCTACTACTTTCAAGTTAGGCATTCATAAGCTTCATGCCCATCTTGAGAGTGGGTGTTAGAGATATCATATATCTCCTGGTTTTAATTCTATTGATGGAGATATAATATATTTTATTCTTTTTTATTATCATCAAATATTATGTATTATGATGATATATTAGGTTTTACTTTTTCTTTTATATAATGAGATATTGTACTCTATATATTGAACAAGTCTCTACTGAATCAATATGAAAAGTAAGAAAGTTCTTTGAGTTATTTTTCATCAAACAGATCTTGTACATATCTTTTTCTTTTTTTTATTCTTATGACTTATACACATCTAATAGTTACATACCTTATTACCATTATCCGCTCCGATACATGATATAGTTACACTAAAATACTAAATTGTCTATATACTAAAATTAAGTATTAAGTATTATATACATTATTAAGTTTGTTCATGAAGTATTAAAATTAAGTATTAAATTACTTATAAATCAGTAATTGGGAGTTCATGTTTTGACTTCTATGTTTTTCTTCGCTAATGTTACAATCTTAGAAAATAATAGTAATTACAAAAAAATGGATAAAGAACATAAATATTTAGAAAAAACGAATTGTTTAACACACAACCTCCCGACTAAAATAAATATTTATCTAGGTTGTAATCAAAGATCGGTTTAAGCTCTCTCTTCTACTTTGCTAAGTGAAAATAATAACGTTCTTACAAAGTTATTGGGTTAAAACTTTTTACACCATTTTACCAATTGTAGTAATGACTTTAGATTCTCGTTATTTTCTTTAAAGGATGGATATATGTATGCGTTGAATAGAAGAGTTGTTGTGAATATTTTTTAGCTATTGAGCACCTTCAAACTCACTCTAACATCTTCCTTGTATCTGAGCAACTTGGACATAAAAGATACAATTAATGTGTTTCATGCATGCATTGAATGCTCGCCTCTTTTTAAGAAACATCCATAACTCAATGTACTTTTCATTCCTTGGATATATTCAAAAAAAAATTATCCAAAAAATTTCAAAATAAAAAATATTTTTATATAAAATTTAAAAAGCATGACAAATTTTAAATAATAATAAAAGTTTTAAAAAATCATTAACTATACTATTAAGAAATATTTCAAAATTAAAAGAAAAATTTATATAAAAATTTGAAAAAACAAAAAGCAAAGAGTAAAAAGTAGATGAAAGCCGACTTCTAAAAGTTGAAATAGTATATATATATATATATATATATATATATATATATATATATATATATATATATATATATATATATATATATTCTTAAATTATATAAAAAGTAGAGAAAGTAGAAGTCATTAGTAAAAAAATACAATTTCTATATAAAACCAATAAAGAATCGAAGTGGTATGTATAAAACACCACTTGTATATAAAGAAAGAAAACTTAAAAGTCGTATGATTTTAGTAATTTGAAGTCTTGCTTATGAAATCATTTTAATCGTGTTATTTAGTTAAAAACCAAATTTGGTTATAAAGAATTTTAATCCACGAAAGAAATTCATTCATACAATTTCATCTATACATTAGAAATCATTATTTATATACTCATGATCTATTTAACTATTTTTCCCTTTTTACAGAGTGAATGTCCTAGTCAACATTTGGCTACTCTTCTTCGTGTCAGGATCTTTGCATGTATCCATCAACTCGTTGACCACTTCTCTCATTGTTGGTCTCTCACCTGGATGCTTATCAGTACATCTCAATGCCATCAAAAGCACTTTTTCAACTTGTTCCCTCAAATTTGAATCCAAAAGTTCCTCTTCAAGCCCTGAGTCAACAATTCCATCAATGCCTTTTGTTTTCTCCCAGGTACATGTAACCCACCCCACAAGATCTGTTCCTTCCATAAATGAAGGATCATCTAGCACCTTCTTTCTGCATATCAGCTCTAGCAAAAGCACTCCGTAACTATACACATCACTCTTCTTACTCATCACTGGTGAATAAGCATTCTCTGATGCATACCAAGATAAACATGAGTTATTCCAATGAAGAATTCATATTTAGAGTTAAATATATTTTTAATACATGAAATTTAATGCAAAATTGAAATTCGCCTGTATTCAAAACTTTGATACTAAATTCTAAAAATGAATGAATATAGTTTTGTTAACCGATTATGTTGAACTTTTTTTACGTGTAAACCGCATTTCATGTTACTATTTGAATTATTTACACCGTTTGACACGTTCTCGCTTCAACATTAGCTAGAAAACGGGTTTGACACGTTAACAAAATTTAATATAATTGGGTTAAAAATACTATATGTTTATTTTTAAAGTTTAGAGATCAAAATATATCAAAGTTTCAGACAAAAATGAATTCCAATTTCGCGTCAAAGTTAATGGAATAGAAACATATTTAACCATAATATTTAAAAGTGAGAGATTAGAGTAAACGTGATAAACAAAGACTAGAAGAATTACCTGGTGCAATGTAGCCTACTGTACCAGGAACAGAGAAAGATTGCAATGAATAAGAGGAATGGTCTAGAAGCCTTGCAATGCCAAAATCAGCAATATGAGGCACCATATCAGAATTCAAAAGTATATTCTTTGGTTTGATATCTCTGTGCACTATGAAAGGGTCACAATCATGATGGAGGTATGCAAGTCCATGAGCAATTCCAACTGCAATCTCATAGCGCACATTCCACTCCAAAGGTGGTGGTGGAAACTTCTCATGCAGAACATCATGAAGACTTCCATTTTCCATGTACTTGTACAAGATTAGACCAAAGTCCTTTCTTAACCAGAAGTTTTTTATTCTCACTAGATTTTTGTGCCTTATCTTCCCAGTGGTTTCAATCTCTGTGCTCATGCTAGTGATCAGTTTTCTGTTTTCTGCAAAGGGAAATTTCTTTATGACAAAAACTTCGTCCACACTGAATTCAACTTTGTAAATAACTCCATGTGCTCCTCTCCCAATAACATGCCTATCATTTAGGTTCTCTGTGACCTTCATCACCTTCTTGAACAAAGTTGAAGATCTCTGTTCGGGAAAAATCTTCACATCTTGCTTGTAGTATAGCAGGTAAACAAGACCAAGTAACAGAATTGATATCAGTAGTGAAGATCCAACTGCTATCAACATAACTTTAACTTTACTCAGCCCTTTTTTATTTGTAGTGTTGTTCTCGTCACATGGCTTCAAGCTGTTATTTTTTGAACAATTTGAGGAAAAACATCTAACACATAAGCCAGGAACTCCCAAGAATGATGAGGGAGAAGAATGGAGCAAGTTCACTAGTGTGTCTGGAAGAGGACCAGAAAAAGAATTGTATGAAACATTGAGTTGAATCAGTGAAGAGAGATCTTCAAGAACTTCAATTTTTCCAGTCAGATTGTTGAGAGAAATATCCAAGCTTTGCAGTAGTTTCAGTTTCCCAATCTCAGGAGGAATTTCACCTGTCAACCCATTAGCACTTAGATTCAACTCATAAAGAAGATTTTGCATCTCACCAATTGATCTAGGAATCTGGCCTCCAAAATCATTTCCCCCAAGATGCAGATCAGAAAGGCCTTCAAATTCTGATAAGAAAGTTGGGATACCACCAGTGAAATGATTGTCCCTTAGATTCAATGTTGTCAACCCTGTCCAAGTTCTCAAACTAGATGGGAATGAACCATTCAGAGAGTTGAATCCAGCATCGAAGTACTGCATTTTCTTACAGTTTGACAGCTCATGTGGCAAAGGACCTTCTAATTTGTTTTGAGAAAGGTTCAACTTTTGAAGGTTCACAAGGTTTCCTAGCCCAAAGGGTATGATCCCAGAAAGATTGTTGTGAGAAAAACTAACAGTGGTAAGATTTATGCAGTTTCCCAAACTTGATGGAATTGTTCCATTGATGTTGTTCCCACTGAAGTCCATGTAGGTGAGACTACTATTGCTTGTAAAATCAGGTAAAGCTCCAGTTAAGTTGTTTCCATCAAGCCTTAATCTAGTCAGTGTTGTACATGTTCCTATGTCAGGAGGAATACCACCTTGCAATTGATTTGAAGCCAGGATTAGCTTAGATAATTGCTGTCCAAAGCAGAGATTAGGAGGAATGTTACCAGTGAAGTGATTATATGAGAAATCTAACTCCTCTAAACTGCTATTGATTCCTAAGCTTTGAGGAATGACTCCAGAGAATTGGTTTCGGAACAAGCCAAGTTTTTTCAGTTGTTTGAGTTCTGTCAATTCTGAAGGCACCTCACCAGAAAGGTTATTGTAATACACATGCACTTGCTGAAGGCTAGAAATTTTCCAAATGCTCACTGGAATTCCACCTGTCAAATGGTTGTAATGAAGTCTAAGATCTTGCAACTGACTCAGCTTTCCTAATTCACTTGGAATTTCTCCCTCAAGTTCATTGTTATTCAACATCAACATTTGCAATGACCTACAATCACCAATTTCTGAAGGTATTTGACCAGAAAATTGATTGGTTTCAAGGCGAAGAATAGAAAGTTGTGTTAGTTGGCCTAAGGATGATGGAATGCTGCCTCCGAAACTTGTGTTGAAAGCATAAATTTCTCTTAATCCACTGCAATTCCCAAAGGTTGAAGGCATGCCTCCACTAAATTTATTCACTGACAGATCCAAATATTGTAAACTTTTACATGTGCTAGATCCTAATAATGGAACGGTACCCTCAAGTCTATTATTACTGAAACTCAACTTAACAACACTTTGAAGATTGTTAACACTTTCAGGTAGAACTCCATGCAACTGGTTATAGTCCAAATACAGTTCCTCTAATTTGCTGCAGTTTCCAATGGAAGGTGGAATAGTTCCTGACAACTGATTACGATCCAGATACAGTATCACAATTTCTGAACCGTTCCCAACATTCATTGGAATGGAACCAGTGAAAGAGTTTTGGTTCAGGAGAAGATCTTCCAAGTGTTGAAGTTGAAACAAGAACTCAGGAATTTGACCTGTTAGACTATTGTATGGAACACTGAAAGAGACTAAGTTCTGCAGGTTTTTCAAACTATCAGGTATGTTTCCTGTGATACTGTTATAAGAAAGGTCAAGGTTTTGAAGCAGACTACAGTTTCCTAACTCAGAGGGTATGTTCCCTGAGATGTTGTTTAAGGACAAGTCAAGTGTTTGCAAGTGACTCAAGTGTCCAATTTCAGGTCCCAGAAGACCTGAAATTGAGTTTCCAGAGAGGTTAAGATAGATTGCACTATTGTTATTGTCACACTGGACTCCTAACCAAGAACATGGAGTGGAATCAGAAGCATTCCAACTCAAGTTTATGGAAGGAGGCACAAATGTCCAATGATTCTGGAGTGACAGAAGAGCCACCCCGTCATTATTCAGTGCATTAACAGCATATAACATGGAAGAAAAGCAAATCATGACCAAGTTGAACCTCACCATGATGTGTAGTTAACACACAAGCAAGCTAAAAAGAAATTGATAATTCAAAAGTGTTGGAAATTGTCTTATTTCTAGTAAATGTGAGATATCTAACATAGACTTTCATACCGAGACATATTTACCTACATGTCTCGGACATACTTATTAAGAAAAAGCAAAAGGCAAAAGTAGTGTTAAAAGAGAAAAAGTACCTATTTGCAAGCTTTATGATGAAAGTTGAAGTGAGATTTATGAAAGAATAGATGACCAGAATCTGAATGAAAGAGGATTGAGAGAAAAAGGAAATGAGAAAGGTAGGAACATAATGAAAGAGTGTTGGGTGTCTAGGAACAATGCTGTTAACTCACTATATACCAGGTTTCTCTGTCCATAATGTCAACTTAAATAAGATTTGAATTTCTTATAAGTATTTTAACCATTAAAAATTTATAAACTTGTGTTATATTTCAGTTTTAGTTTTATAAATTAAGATAGTCTTTTTTTTCTTTTGTATTTTTAACTATTAGAGTAATTTTATTTGTACCAATTACTGGTCAGATTTAAAAGTCATTCTTCAATTAACTTGGACTAAAGCTTCAGAAAAGTACCCAATGATATATTATTGAGTAACTAACTTTGAAATCTGTGTATTACTCTGTCTAATGGCGTAAAAGTATAGTAAATTCCCCGAAATTTCCCTATTTAAACAATGATCAAAGTTATTTATATTGTTTTAAGTCAAAGTCTACGTAAAAATAGTTTGTTATAGTCTAGAAATCGTTAGTAACGAAAATGTCCCTTTTCATGGGAAAATACATATCTTTATCAATGATCTCATTTATGATAATACAAAAGTAAAATTATGTAACAAGAAAAGTTGTTATAGTAACCTAAATATTAGTTAGTCTAAGTAGATAAACCTGAATCAAACTAACCAACAAATCAGGAATACGAGTCTATCTTTTTAAACATTAACTTGTCTGTCTATGCAATGTGAACACTCTGAATTAGGTTAATAGTGATATAGGTAGAGAGCTATCCAATATTAAAAAATTTCAAGAATAATTCATTTTTGCTGATGCTGAAAAATAAAAAAATACTGCAGTGTTTGGTTATGAATTGTGTATGTATGATTTAAATATAAACAATATTCTCTCACATTTTTCAGTCTTTATATATTCAAACCTTTTATTTTGTTGACTTTGAAATTCAACTTGTCAATGACTAATTGATTTTTTTTTCAATGAATAACAAAGGGCATTGAATTGAATAAACGTCGAAGGTTGTTTTCCTTTCACATGTAGTCTTTGTTCTTGTGTTCTTCTAGGAATATATGTCTTTAGTATATTTGTCGAATTCTAGTGAGCGGTTCTTTTTATGTGCATCTTGTTAGGTGAGAGTTTTCTTATTGATAGATAAAATCTAAATAAAGTGTATCAACATATTTGATATTTATATTTTACTGTTAGGTTCACAACAATAAAAAAATAGAAAACACAATAATAAAATTAAAATAAAGCATTTTATTTATATTACAAGATATTGAGTCATGTCTATACACATAAGGTTCTCTCTACAAGGAATCTAAAAGCAAAATAACAAAAGAAAAAAATTTAAGACAATTAAGTTTAAATGTTCAATACAAGCGAAGACAATAATGTCACAATATTATAATACTCAAGAGTGTATCTTAGAAAGGCTTATTTTTATTCTGCAGCCCTCTTTTCTTAAATAGGCACTATAGAATATATTTACATTAATATTCAGTGAAGGAGAGAGGAGTTATAGGATATTTCCTATTTACAGGGAGTAATTGAGAATCCCTAATAACTATGTATTAAAAGTATAGAATAATCTATTAAAGATAGAATAAGCTATATTTATACACACTAAATCCCCCTCAAAGTGATGTTGGTAAATCAATCAGCAACAATTTGCCAACAAGAAATTGATGACGTTATCAAGTCATATCTTTGATAAAGATATCTGCAACTTGAAGATCAGTGGAGATGTAAGGAAGATAAATGACATTGTTGGTCAAGGCTTCTCGAATATAATGGCAATCCACTTCAATATGCTTGATACGTTCATGAAACACTGGATTTGCAGCAATCTGAATAGCACTTGTATTGTCTGCATGAAGAGGTGTAGATGTAGGTTGGGAAAACCCAAGCTGGTCCAAAAGACTACATAACCATACAACTTCAGCACAAGCAGATGACATTGAACGACATTCAGCCTCAATAAAAGATTTAGAAACACGATCTTGCTTCTTACATTTCCAAGAAATTAAGGCATCACCAAGAAACATACACCAACTAGTAGTAGACCTACGAGTGTCCGAACATCCTGCCTAATCAGCATCACTTATGTCATAAGTTGTAAAGATGAGGCTTTGGGAAAGAATAACCCACGTGTAGATGATCTTTTAAGATATCAGATAATACGAAGAACCACAGCAAAATGAAGATGACGAGGAGAAGACATAAATTGGCTGACCTGGTGAACAACATATGAAATGATAGGACTAGTAGTGGTGAGATAGATAAGACTGCCTACCAAATGTCGATAGAGAGTGGGATCAAGCAAGAGAACTCCTTCATCTTTCCTGTACTTGACATTTACTTCCATAGGAGTATCAATTGATGTAGTTCCCGCTAAACCCGCCAATTTGATTAAATCTTGAATATACTTTTGTTGGTTTAAAAAAAATTCATTGGATCGATGATGGACCTCCAATCCCAAAAAATATGTGAGTTATCCAAGATCTTTCATGTGAAATGTTGCATGGATCTCAGTTTGCAACTTAGTAATTAACTCTTGATCAGTTCTTATAATAATGAGATCATCCACATAAACCAAAAGGAGAATGATACTAGCGGGAGACTTGTGAAAGAAAAGAGAATAGTCATATTGACTCTGCGTAAAAGAGAACTTAAGCAGAGTAGTACGAAACTTTTAAACCAAGCCCGAGGAGCCTGTTTAAGCCCATACAAGGAACATCGAAGTTTACAAACATCAGAAGAGGAAGAAGGAACATTACCAGAGGGAAGTTTCATGTAGATTTCTTCTTTGAGATCACCGTGAATAAAATCATTTTTCACATTCATTTGATGCAATGGCAAAGATTGAGAAGTAACAATAGCAAGCATAGTTCGAATTGTAGTCATTTTAGCAATAAGACAAAATGTCTCCTCATAATCAATCCCATACTCTTGTATATTACCAAGAGCGACTAGTCGAGCTTTATAGTGATCTAATGAGCCATCAAATTGAAGTTTGATAGAGAACACCCATTTACTTCCAATAGCTTTTAATGTGTGAGGACAAGACACAATATCCCATGTTTGATTTTTTTTGAAGTGTATGTAGTTCTTCTTGCATTGCCTTTTTCCAACAGTCATGTTCCATTGTTTGGGTATAACTAGAAGGAATAGAAAAAGACGACAATGTAGTGGATAAAGAAATAGGTGTAAAGAAACCATACCAATCATGAGGTTTTAATGATCGAATGGACCGACAAAGAGGTAAAACAGATGTGACAGGATCAAGTGCCGACGGAGGGATAGAATCAAGTGTCGGAGCAGAATCATGAAGGGTACCAAAAGGAAGACAACGCTTTGTATACACTAAACCAGGCTTGAAGCGTTCCACAATGTGAGAAGAGTCTAAAAAAATGTGGCATAAACGAGAAAGATGAAGACGATGGTGCTACATAGGAGGGAAAGAAAAACTTATTTTCAAAGAACACCACATTCCTATAAACTCTAAGGCGACGAAGCTGCAGATCATAGCAAATATAACCTTCTTTTTATTAATAGCATAACCTAGAAAAACACACTTAACATATTGATTAGTGAGTTTGTGACATTCATAAGGAGCAAGATGCACAAAACAAACAGAACCAAAAGTTTGAAGATTAAAGTAAGAAGGAGAATATCCAAAAAATTATAGAAAGGAGAAACATTATGTAGAGTGGGAGATGGTCACCGTTTATTAAATGAACAATAGTGGAGAGAGCTTCACACAAAAAACGAGGAGGAATAGAAGATTCTAGCAAAAGAGTGAGAACAGCATCAAGAAGATGATAGTTCTTTCTTTTATCAACATCATTTTGTTGTGGTGTAGAAGGGCAAGAACGCCGAGATATAATTCCCTCATTTTGAAGAAAACTTTGAAATGCATTAGACAAATATTCACCTCCAAAATATGATCTTAAAATTTTTATGTGAGCAGAGAATTGAGTTTTAAGGAGAGAAATAAAACGTTGAAAAACAAAGAAAACTTTTGCTTTAGACCAAAGAAAATATACCCAAGTAAATCGACTGTAGTCATCTATGAATGTGACAAAATACTTATAACCCACATGAGATACAATAGGAGAAATCCCCCAAACATCACTATGAATAATGTTAAAATAATTATTTGTCTGAGATGCATTATGAGGAAAGGGTAAAGTTTTACTTTTACCAAGTTTGCAGGTAGTACAATCAAACGAAACAGGTGAGATTTTATTGCCCAAAGAATCATATTTAAACAAGGTACTAAGTACATGAGAATTTGGATGGCTTAAACGATTATGCCACATTTTATTTAGTTGTCTATCATCAACACAAACTAGAGAAAAAACAAGACAATATGTGAAAGGCAAGATGCATATGTGAAAGGTACTAAATAGTATTTGAGTATTCAGCCCAAAGATTTTGAAAACCAAAATAATATTCCTCAATTGATAGACTTCCTTGTGTGAAATTAGCCATCTCATACTCCAATTGAAACCTTTGAGCTGCATTAGCTTGATGATAAACCTTTTTCAAATAATCCCACATATCCTTAGCACTGTTGTAAGGATGAAAATTAAGAATAAAATGAGGCTCAATAGAGCTAAGAATCCAGGTCATGATTTTGGAATTTTTCATTTTCCATTTTGCCAAATCTGTTGCAGTTGTCGGTGCGGGAAATTTGCCATTAATATGACCCCATAATTCTTTTCCTTTCACAAAGAGCTTAAATTGGAACACCCAAGCAGCATAATATTTTCCATTAAATCGAACCAGAAAGCGTTGAGTTTTATGAGGCCATTATGAACAAAGACACAGAGAATGGGTTTCGAAAATCAAAACCAAAGAAGACAGTAGAGGCGTTGTGATTAACGAAGAACGTCAAACCAGAACAAAATATTGTGAGCGTGCAATAGCAAGGACGAACAATGAGAAAGAATCGAAGCAAACCCGACAATCACAATGACACGAAAAAGAGTCAATGTCGCCAACAAGAACATATTCGCAAACACAACAATCATAGTGACACGAAGAGTCAAAGTCGGAACAAGAACAGATTCGCAAATCACCATCGAGCACAAACCGAAACGAACCAAGAAACAAACAGGTTTAAGAACTTCCACCGATTACGAACGTCAATCACAAGTTCGAAACCAGCAATTGTGAACAACGTGATGAAGATGGAGGCAGCAAAGCTCGATAACAGGTTGAAGAAGAAGACCGGGATGAAGAACACAAGAATGACCCATGGTTTAGAGTTGTAGCTCTGATACCATGTCACAATATTACGATATATGAAAACATACTCCAATACTCAAAAGTGTATCTTAGAAAGGCTTAATTTTATTCTGCAATCCCTTCTTCTTAAATAGGCACTATAGAATATATCTACATTAATATTCAATTAAGGGAGAGGGATTATATGATATTTCCTATTTAAGGGGGTAATTGAGAATCCCTAACATTTATGTATTAAAAGTATAGAATAATCTATTAAAGACATAATAAACTATATTTATACACACTAACAAATAATAACACGTAAGATGAATTGTTCAAACTTAATATTATTAGGCAAACGGTCTCATGTGATCTTTATGATCATGATGTCGAGTCAATTATAAAATTATGGAAGAGCTTCTGCATCACCTTCCTTTATTTGCAAACGAAAGCTTAATCCATTCTAGATTATTTGAATCTCAATCTTGACAAGAACTTTGTAAACATATTTATGCGATTGAATCTTAATCTTGGCAAGACTATCTTATTGTGAGAATAGTAAAAACACAAGAAAGTACAGTTGAATTGTATATTTTTAATTCTTTTAAGATCTTTACATTGCAAGTGATCAACTAATACATTTTTTGTCCGATGGAATGCAATATATGCAACTTTAGGACTTGATTGATTTACTTGTTTAAAAGCTATTGAACATGTATTTTCGTAATAAATCTCCTTTCCATATTAATGTAGATTATAATAAAGTGTAGTTCAAAGATATAGGGAAAGAAAGAAACACAAAAGTTATTTTTATGTTTATTGGTCTAATCACTTAAACTACATGATAGAGTTCTTTCAAGCTCGAGATACTCAAATGGTGTAGATGAAATGTAATAACATAAGTGATGGAATAAGAAAGAATTTGAGAAAAATTGAGTGGTAGGAAGGTGTTTCTTAAGATAAGTTCAACCAAGTCTCAAAGAAAAGGTCTATGAGATAGTCGAATTTGAGAGGTTATCCTAGGAAACTCAAAAACAAATTTTAGATGAAAAATTGTCATCAATTCAACAAAGAGTGAAAAATTGTCTCAATGAAATTTTCAGTAAATAGTTTGTTCTACATGATTTATAATCCATCATAAACAAAAAAAAAACTGTATAAATTTAATTAACACATTAGTATTTTTTATATATATAAAAATATGACATGCTTAAAACTAAAAATCTTAAAGATTACAAGTATAAATAAATAAAAAACTACATACATAAATATTTCTTTTCATACATAAAAATTTCTTTTCTTTTACGTGAAGAATTAATTGACAAGAAAATTTTCATCGAAACAATAATATATTAATTAGAAAAATTGTTAACTAAGACTACAAATAAAAACATTCATACAGTATTCCGTATCAGAAACTCTATACAAAATCTCTATAAAAAAGAAGAAGTTATATCTATGAGACAACTAATGAAAGTGGAGATTATGTGTATATTATCATGATCTTTATCTTTTGTTTCAATTCATCCTCCTGGTCATCTTTTACTTACATTTGAATTGCTTTATTATTATTGATAATTTATATTCTGCAATTCTTTACTCACAAATGAAGATGTAAAAAGTGGAAATACCGAGACAGAGTAATTTGTTTTGCTAGTTTTTCTTCCTCTGGGAAGAGGATAAAGATTCTGAACGCTTTAAGAGTTAACTGTATACTACTAGTGATTGAGTATGATCATTATCATATCTTGATTGTACAACTTTGATAAACAATGATTACATCTGAATCAACCACCTTAGTAGTTTCACTAACATCAAAACTGCAAAACACTGATTATCTGAACAATTATAACTCAGTTCCTGGTTTTCCTCCTGGTGGGGACAGTATCTTTGCACTTGTTTAGCATCACAGAGTTGCAGTAAGCTTTACTTCTTTAGTCAATAAACAATTCAGAAGATGTAGTAATCCTATCTCTCTTTTTTTGCATGTTGTAATCTCCTTGAGATGAGTAGTTTGGTAAGTGAGTGAAGCTAATTCTATTACAACTTGTCAAGTAAGGGGATCAAAAACTATGTCCCAATCTGCATGTTTTTCTAAAAAGAAACACGAGAACTTATCACGTATCTTATTACTACTCTCATCTTATTACTCTCGCCCAAGTCAAGTCAAATTAATTGCTGATGGAATCTGGTGCGTCAGTGCTTAATGATCACATCACCTGCTTGGCTAAGTGTAAAAACTTCAGCAAGAATATATCTTCCTCTGAATGCTTGGCTAAGTGTAGAAACTTTAGTTTGAATATATTTTCCTTGCTTCAATTTCATCAGATATTCATGTATGAACCAAGAAAAAGGTGTAAACCCTGTTAATGAGGATTGAAAAGGAAGGAATCCTCAGGTACATACTTAGTCCTCGTATTGTAATGCTCAAACCTCGGATTACCATAATCAACACCCCTCATCTCAACTGGTTTTCTCTCTGCTCCAACACCCTCCGAAAGAACATGTCCAACCTTTTCTCGTTTGCGATGTTTAGACCTTTGCTTCTGGCTCTTAGATTTGGCATGAGATGGAACCTCAGTTGATCCATAGAACTCAGCATACTCCTGTTTTTTCAATGAATGGTGCTTTCTTAACAAAGAGGGATCCTTGGAAGAGCTTGATTTTATCTTTGCAGGCCTCATTTGTGAATATTTCTCAGCTGTGCTTGGAGTGTGAACTTGCTTAGTTTCTGTAAGAAGTGAATCAAAAGCCCTTTGCCTATCTGTCATGGGGGCTTCCTCTACCTCATCTTCTGGCATCTTAAGACGATCATTTTGCGGTGTCAAGCCTCTCATGGTGCTGTCAGATTTGGAACGCCATGGTATGAATCGAAAGAAAGAACTAAATGTTTCGAGGGAGAGATTAGAAAGATACACAAGAAGTTGTCTAAAAGATGGCCATTTTGTCTCCCCCTTATGGTCTTGGCCTTTGAATTCACCTTTTGATGGTTGCTGCATTATGCATGCAGTGTAATTAGTCAACCGACAAGAACATGTTTTCTTAAAAATGAACAACATGACATGACTATTGCAACATGACAGAATGAAATGCTAAGGCACAGCAAAACAAGAGTTGTTGGCAACAGGAACATTTGAAAGATCTAAAATAAACTTAAGAATAAAGTCATGTTTTCAGGGAAACCTCGAGCAATTTGTACTAAAAAATAATTTTTTGAGGCTTTTTTCTTCTACTTGGAGACCTAAAGTAATTAATACTAAAAAAGATTGAGACATTTTTTTCTTGAAGGCCTGAAGCAATGACTCTACCTGTTTGGATCTTGAGTCGGCCCTAGTGGGGGGAATCCTACTATGAACCCTACATAAATGACAGTAAAGGCATAAATAGACATACTGTTTTGGGAAAGAAAGATGATCCAAATCCTTGCTGAAACCTGCATGTAGCGTATCCTACTAAAACAGCACCAACAACTGTGAGGACATCTGCAGAAAATCAAAGAATGGAACTATAAATATTGAAGAACGCTGTAACAGAAAGCATTCATGGATTACATTAACAATTTTAAGTTTTAGCCCCAAAAGAAAATTGACAGCAACTCAAAGTTCCTTTTCAAATTTAAAAGATGCCCATTTTATTTCTTCACTTTACTGCACAGCACTGCAGAAAATTCACATTTGCTAGTGGCAAACACAATAACAGATTTACAGAACAACCTTTTCACAAAATGTTAAACAACCCCACCAAGGGCAACAAAATGTAGCTTAAATTCATTTTTTTATTGAAATTTTCGCTTTCTTTCATTGACCTCACCAGGGAGTTACAAATAAATACAACATCTAATATACACAGTGACCTGTAACAGAAATTTTGCTACATATGTCAAACAAAAGATTAAGAATTTAAACCTGTAACAGAAATTGAACTAGATTGATAATCACAATCCTCCTGGTTGAGAATGATTTGGCGAAGAGCAGCATTTCCTCTATCTATGACCAACAAGGAACAGGTTGGACGAACATACACAACATCAAAATCATTTGAGAACTTCGCATCCTCACTGGGACCATCCCTGTAGCCTGCAACATTTGACTTTCCTCCAGCAATGGTTGTCACACCTACAAAATATTTCCAAAAATTAGTAACTGATACCTTTCACAATTCTCATGACTACTAATGCAACATTTCTATATCCGTGTTTATTGGCAATTTTATATTAAAACTCAGTTCTGATATTGTTATTCTTTACCAGCATCTCCAATCTTTCTGATAGCTAGATTTTGTGTATCAGCAACATAGACATTTCCTTTATCATCCACAGTAATGCCTTTGGGATGATTGAAACGAGAATCACTTGGTTTTCCATCTACATGACCAGTGTAGCCTTGAAAAGACCCCGCCACCAATCTTCCTCTACTATCTGTAGCAACATGGAGACAAACAGAGTTAACAATCAAGTACAATAACTTAAAAACAAATCACTGTGATCACTCAATAACTCTAAAATTCTACTCCATTAACTAGAAAAATCTCATGATATGATAAACCCATAAACCCCTAAACCAAGTACAATAAAGCTTTCCAAGTTTTTCATTTTCTGTTTCCTTATTCAAAAGACTTAAACCAATATTATTTTTCACCATCATTCTTATTATGTTGACATCTCAAGGTCAACCCCCACTCATACTCAACAAAACAATACTCAAAATGCGATTTTTTTGATAAAAGCTGCAAACCTTCGTACAAACAGAACAAAATTGTAGACTTTTCTCATGTAATTGAGTTGTGGTGACATCTCCACAAGAACTCTTTGTTTATATAGTACTTTTTTTACTCAAATCACTCTTTTGTGTTCTGTATGCTCTCTTATATTACTATGAGACCTTGGTGAACACCCACTAAAATAGTCTATAAAATACAAAACCAATTTGAAAAATTTGTATGCAAAACTGTCATGTACCAAACAATGGAATTTGATAGTTACACAAGGAAAGGGGACACAAGCAACCGTACAATGCGATAAGGGCGGGGTGATTCGAACAATGTTGCTATTAATTACATCAACAGCAAAGATTTCACCATCTTCGGCAGAAACAAGGATCCTATGAGGAACGACCCCAATATCATTTCCTTCAACAACAGTATCCACAACATAACCATTCTCAAATTGAAGAACATTCTCATCTGAAAAGCAACAATGAAATCACACCGTGAGCCACATAAACATGAAAAACCATACAAGATGAATTCAACTAATTGATTATCAAAAAAGTGAGAAAATTTAAGAGAAAACATCCAACCTGACTGAGATGTCTTTGAGTTAGACCTTCTCCATTTGAGAAGTGAAGATAGATGCCCGATCAATGATCCTGATACATAATTACAGGAACAAAAAAAAAAATCAACTTTGTGAACAAATTACATAACAACATGTAAGGGATTTTCTTAAAGAAAAAGAAAGCCAAAAGGGTTAAATTAAATTTCATTGAAAATCAGCACTATAACAAAATTGGAAAAAAAACGGATATAAAAGGAAAACAATCCCCAAATGCTCATTCAAAGTGTCCTATCGGTGAAATCACAGATAGGATCAAACTTTAGGGTACCCTTTTGAAAACAAATAAAACAAACAAGGAAAAACCAAAATTTTAATACATGGGTACGTAAATGAGGAAGTTGATTTTCTTTTTTTTCAAAAGAAAAACAGGTTTACCAGAAGGAGAAGCATGAGCTTGAAACTGAAGAGTGTAAGAGAGAGCAAGCACAGTGAAAGCACAAAAAACAAGGTGATTAGTCATTGTGTGAGTGTGAATGATTCAACATAAGGTTATTTCTTCTCAGTAATTATGGAATATGATAAAAGGGACATGAAATGTATTCTGAATGTGATCAAGTAGAAGACATGAAGTGCGTTCTGCATCTTCTGCAACGCACACACACACTTCTGTTGTTTTTTTTTTTTTATGTTATCTTCACCACCGCCTCAGTAGTGTCTGTCTCTTCTTCATGTTTAACATTTAATAAAAGAACATGTGATGTTAGTTAATTAATGATGTTTTGATTAGAAAAGAATTACATTTAATTAGAAAAGAGGTTTGTAAAAGGGACAACAATTTCTTTTCAAAAGAATTTTCAAATAAAAATGGGATGTATTTATAGTTTTTTGAAGTACAAAAGAGAAAACAAAAGTGAAATGCCTTTTCCAAATTGTTCCTTTGCTGCTTGATATTCTGAGTCAGTCTTTGTTGCAACAGTGCACCAATTTTACGCTGGGTCAACATGTTATTTTGATTTGTTTTAAAAATAAATAAATAATAAAAGTAAATTTATTTAAATATTTAATAGTAAATTTTAAATAAAATAATTAAATATAGGATTAAATATCTTTTAGTATATTTTATAACATCTCATTTAATAGTTTTTACGCTACTAAACAAAACATTATATCATGAATTAATCAAAGCATATAGTAGGAATAGGCTGATATAGAGTATCAATACAGTCATCCAAAATAACCATATATGCACCAGCTATATTTACAGCCTATACTAAGAAAGGATTAACAAAACACCCCACGTTTAAGCAAAACATGGAATAGAGACTACTGCTAGATATCCCATGCCACAGATCAACTCTATCCAGGAGGGGAGTGTCTTCACCTGTACTTTTATCTGCTCACACCAAAAGTAGGCGATCATTGCAAAAGGGGAAAACACACAGAGAACAAACATAGGCAAGAAGGGTAAGCTAACTTGATTAAGAGAAATCATACAGTTCAATAATAAATATCAATCAAGAACTTATCACATTCGTCAGAATTAATTAAACCACCACAAATACAGTACATATACATGACTCTAAACTCAATATCAGGATTATGTAAGAGACATTGGAGCTCTTGGTGGCTTACACCTGTGCGGTTCCCAAACTCTGCAGAGTTTGGACACAAGGGGTTATCACCCAACCACTCCTAGGGTAAGTTCCCTTCATGTCTAAGACTGATCGGGTCCAAAGACTAGGACCTCCTACTACTCCTCACGACATAATCCATTATACTCTACATAAGTATTAATAGTTATTGGAGCGTCAGGATACCAACCAAAACTGAGTCCTTATGCCTTTACATTCACTAAAACATTCCCTTTAGAATTTCCCTTGAAATCCTAGTTCAATCACATCTTATGATGATCCAATTCCATACAATTCCACCACATATACTATCAGTCATAACAATCCAAGCATAGTATGAACAAACATCACATTATTTCCTTTAATATAGCTTCATTCATTTAAAACAGATAAATAAATATAATTTTGTAGTGGAACTCGCTCAAGCTAGAAGATCTCGCCTAGGTGAGAGGGTTATCTCGCTTAGGCGTGTCACTCTCGCTTGAGCGAGACCCCAAACAGAGGGCAACTCCAAATCTGAGCAATTTCTCGCTCAGGTTAAATTGTTTCGCTTAGACGAGAGTGTTTCTCGCTCAAGCGAAACCAGCTCGCCTAGGTGAGTCCTCACGTAGTAACAAGGGTGAGTTTCTGGTGTTTTCGCTCAGGCGAGGGTTGCTCACTTGGGCGAAAACATCAGATTTCCAATCTATTTTCACATGTAGAGCCACGAAATTCATACCAAAATCCCAATTCAACACAAACAAGTGATCCAAGCATCAAACAAACACAAAATCATGAAATCAAAGTCCTAAAAGACAATCTTTATACGTAATTTGAGCAAACAGTTAGGTTCCCTTACCTTTTTTTGATTTTTGACTTGGCAAGACACCACCTCAATAGTGAGGGCACAAAACCTAAATCCAACCTATGAAAATGCAACAAAGTGTTGCAGGAGAAGGGTTAGACTTAGTTAACCCAGAAACAAGTGGTGAATTTTGTATGGAGAATCAGGAAGAGCTTTAGTTGGTTTGACTTACTCTGAAGAGGGAAATGGAGGCTGAGAATCCACAGAGAGCCCTGTTGAGACTTCACTTCCAGGACTTGAATGCAAGAATGAGAAAATTGTGACCGAAGGAGAGAAAATTGTGGATGGAAAAGGGGCTGATGAAGTATCGGTGTGTGTGACTAGAGTGGAAAGAAGGAGAGAATGTTTTAGGCAAAGAGTATAGGGTTTCACATATTTTGACTCTAAATTATAATATATTACAACTTCAATTCTTACATGGGAAATACTCTCTATAATGGAAGATAATACTTTATATAATTCTTTTACATTATACTTTATGCTTTAGTAGCATAATTTAGTTGAGAGATCAAACATAACTTTTTATAATATTTTGAGAACAAAAATATATTTAATTTTTAAATATAATTTTAAATTTAAGTATAATTATTATAAATATAAATTACAATATATTTAAATAACGCTAGTTTTTGTTTATTTTTAATTATACAAATTAATTGAAAACTATGGGATCAATGCACTTTATCTGAATGGAAGATTCAATTTAGGTAATAACTTTTTGTAGACTGATTTAATTCATTTTATAGACTTTTCGAACTTGCGGGACGGATCAAACCTCCTTTAATAGCTCTCGATAGTGTGGCAATAGTCCTTTTACTTATATGTAATAAAATACAAATATAAAAAATTATTAAAATGTAAAGTGCAAAAGGAAAAAGAAATAATAATATAATAATATAATAAAAGAGGTAAGGATAAGAATGAAAGAGGGGTGCACCGACAACACTTCTTTCTTTTTCACTTTACTCAAATTCACTTCTAACCTTCATCCTTTTCTTAGCATTTATGAGTAATTGGGAGAATAAGAAGCATTTTGAACTAACTCTGGATTTCAAAATATAATAAGCTTTTATTTATCCAACTGATTTCTTCTTTTCAAGTTTTTTTAGTAAATATTGTAAAAATGGGATATTAGATTGGTTAGATCGATTCTGGAACGTGTATTAAATTGGTTCAGGAACCGATATAATATAAGCCGATGTAATATTTCTGTTAGTTATTAGATGGGTTGAAAAAAACCGATCTAATGTACAAATATTAGATTGATTTTTGTAACCCGATCTTACATTATTAATTACAAAATGCATCATGATGAAGTCCTTTAGATCGGTTCTGGTATAACCCGATTTAATATGTTGAGCACCTTTAAAAAAAACAGCAACCATTAGATCGGTTATGGTCTTAAACGACTAATATATATATATATATATATTAGTCGTTTAAGACCATAACCGATCTAATGGTTGCTGTTTTTTTAAAAAAGTGTGTTTTGTAATTGCAACCAACCAAAACCTATTGCATTCAAAACCAAATAAATATAGACAGTGCGGTTCCAACAATTTATAGAGTACATATTTAAACAACAATTCAAATCCAACAATGGATTTTACCAAAATATTTCCTAAGTGAAAGAAAACTAATGCAACAAAGGAAAAGTCTTGCATATAAACATTTTTAAGCTACAAGAAGTATTTGGCCCATTCAGTTCTTACTTCATCAATCTTCTCATATCTCAATGGTTCAACATTGTTAAAAACCTATAGTTCAAAGCAATGAATGCATATTAGTTAAGTATTTCATAAAAACATGTTTCAAAGAGGAGTCTTTTGATTCCTTACCTCATCTCAAGAATCTTTCAGAGCAGCACGAGCTATGGTCCACATTCAGTACATGACATAGTATCCACACTCAAAACTTTCTTTTTGGATATTACACTAAGAAGATCAAATTTATAGTAATTAATATATGAAAAAAAGTACAAATCATACAATATAAAAGATGAAAACTTATACCTTAGGAGAAATCACTTTGAAATTTTGTGAAGATGAAGTTGATTTACCACCCAACACATTGTACACATTCAAAGCAGTAAAAAGTTAAGTCACTAGTCAATTACAACATATTTCATGACATAAATAACACATTACAAAGGGACTACAACATACTTCTGTAGTATATTTCTCATGGCTGAGGAGATCGGTTTGTGCAATGAGCATAACCAAAGTACAATATTCTCCATTGGAAAAATAATCATCAATTGCCAATGAGACCTAGAAAAGAAATATAATTAGTGATTTGAATTAGTTAATTAATAGCTAAAGTGACTAAGATGAACTTATGCATGAATATAAGGTGCTATGTAAATTCTTTTCTTTGATTTCCCCATCCAATTTTGAATGTACGTCTGACATTCCATATGTTTAGCGTCACCTTTTTTTAATTTAAAAAAAAGAACGTTGGATCGGTTCCCCGCTAAACCGATCTAATGTATACACGTTAGATCGGTTCCCCCCACAACCGATCTAATGTAAATGAAGTTATTTTCAAAATTGCCACCGCGTGAATTGTTAGATCGGTTCCTCCACAACCGATCTAACATGCCTGATCTAATATCCCATTTTTGCATTAGTGAGTGTTTTAGTCATTAATCTTAATAAATTAGTTAAAATAAGGGATCTTCTCGGTCTATTATATCATATCTTAAAGGTTAAATCATTTTAGAGGTTCCCATTTTTGTAGCGATATCTCAAGTAGGTCCCTCCATTTTTATTTGACTCAATTGGGTCTCTAATTTTAAAAATAGCAACAATTCGGCCATTATCGTTAACGACGTCAGTGACTATTAAGTGAACAGTGACTAGGCATGTTGATGTGTTGTTTTTTACTAACGTGGCTTGATTCAAAGTAATGATGTGTTAAATATTATATTAATTATGGAATTGGCATAATAAGAGAGGGTCGAAAATTTGATTTGGGGGAAACGCAAACGACTTAGGGTCTTCTGCGAAGAGAAGACAAGGGGGAGAAGCTGCTGGAATCCAAGTGCAATTGAGGTGTTCGTTCATCTGAATCACACATTCGTTTAAATAGAAGGGCAGAGAAGGTGAGTTTCTCTTTATAGTATGTCAATTTCTGAATAAATTGTTCAGTGCATGTTGTGGTGTTTGTGTTTTGGGGAACCAGAATATTGGTTATGGGGTTTGTGTGTTTTGGGGGAACCACAATATTGATTATAGGTTGAAGGTGTTTAAATATGGTTTTGTTGGCCCACCATGTGTAAATGCTTTTACGTTGTGGTCCCCCATGTTTAAAGTGTTGTTGAAGTGTCTTCTTCAGTGTGGTTTGTATTTAATTTATGTTATTTTTTTTTTGTCGATATTTGATTAGTATATAGGTTTATGTATCTATATGTATACGTGTTTGTGTGATGGACAAGGAATTTGAGGTTGTTTTTCATTATGGAGGTAAATTCTTAAGTGATGGGAAGTTACGGTACGAATATGGGGAAAGTAATACATTATCCTTCAACCCAGACATGTGGAGCTACTTTGTTAATTTAAGTGTGATAAAAGGGCTTGGGTATGTTGGAGATAATAAATTATGGTTCTCTATTGGAGGCGTTTCAGTATTAGATGACAAACTACAGCTTCTGTGTGATGACAATGGTGTGATGCATATGGTTAATATCGCAAGACTAAATGGTCAGGTTCATTTATTTGTGGAACACACATTGTCGGAACCCTAGGTGATTGAAATGTTGGAATATTTTTCGGATGAACCTAACACACAGGAGGAGGGTGGTGCAGGTGTTTTAGGAGAGTGTGCTCAAGGTGAAGTTGAAGCTGAAAATGAATTAAGGGAAGAGGGAGGACAGTATGAGAGTGTTCCTGTTGTAGTAGATGGAATTCAATGTGAAAGTGAAGTTTTTGTTTTAGGAGATGGTATTGAATGTGAAGGTGAATATGATTGTGAGATAAGGAAATAGGGAACTCAATCTGATATTGGTGTTGTTTTAAGTGATGGTTTGTAATGTCAAGCTGAAGGTGAGGTTGAGATAAGGGAGGATGGAGTTCAGTGTGAAGCTAAATGTGAGGTTGAGATAAGGGAGGATGGAGTTCAGTGTGAAGCTGAAGTTGAGGTTGAATTAAGGGAGGTTGGAGTTCACTGTGAAGTTGAAGCTGAGGCTCAATTAAGGGAAGAGGGAGTTTAGTATCAAGGTGTAAGGTAGACTAAGATAGAAGAAGATGGTGATGTTTACAATTGGACTGAGTTTGGACTTGATGATAGCATGGATGAAAGAACTGACAACCTAGATGTAAGTATTGATTGTGATATAGATGATGAACTAGGTAATAAGGAATGGTCTGGTAATGTAGAAGTTAAGGTTGAATCTGTTTCACGTAGACAATCTATTGCTTCTAGGCTAGAAGTCAACCAATTGCATGATACTAACGTGGAGGATGATGTCAGGGGGTTGTTAGATAATGAATGGATATCTGATCAATATATGAGTGATGTAGTAGATAGTGATGAAGAAAGGTACGAGAATTTTGGTACTTTTACAATGCCCAAGACAATGGCTGATTATAAATGGGAAGTGGAGACCTATTTCATTAAAAAAGAGGAACTTTTAGAAGCCCTCAAAAGTTATGCTCTTGAAAATGGGAGAAATATAAAGTTCGTAAAGAATGATAAAAGACGAGTGAGGTTAAAATGTATAGGTGGGAAAGGAAAATGCCCATGAACTGCATATTGTGGTTACATGAAAGCAATTAAAACTTGGCAGTTGCGGAAAATTGTAGATAAGCATACATGTAGTAGGGAATTCAACCTACGTATACTTAGTTCAAAGTGGTTGAGTAAAAAACTAGAAAAAATAGTTAGGGAAAACCCAAAAGTAAAGGGAATTGAAATCCGTGAAAAAATTAGTAAAAAATGGAATGTTGGTATCTCTAGTTGTATGACTTATAGGGCCATAGCAATTGCAACACAAAATGTTGAAGGGTCCTTTAAAGAACAATACAAAAGGATATATGATTACGCACATGAGCTTCTAGCAAGAAATCTAGGATCAACAGTCAAAGTTAATATTGAGGAGAATCAAGGGCAGCCAATATTCAAGAGGTTTTATGCATGTTTGAAAGCCTGCAAAGACAGTTTCATTTCATGCAAACCAATAATTGGATTGGATGGGGCTTTCTTGAGAGGAAATATGGAGGATAGTTGTTAACAGCTATTGGTCGAGATGCTAATGACCAAATGTTGCCTATTGCATATGTTGTTGTGGAGGTTGAGAATAGGGATTCCTAGACCTGGTTTTTGGAGCTACTTATTGAGGACCTTGGTGGAGTTGCAGTGTGTGCATCGTACACATTTATATCTTATCAAAAAAAGGTACATTTCAATTCAGGTTCTTGTTCCTACATTTATATGAGATCAATAATTTTAACGTAATATTTATTTTTATATTGGCAGGGCCTACTTCCAGCCATACAAGAACTCTGCATGGAGTTGATCAACGTTTATGTGCAAGGCACTTGGATGCCAATTTTAGAAAGAAATTTCCAATAAAAAGTCTAAGGCGTCTAATGTGGAGAGCAGTTATAGTCACACACCCACAAGCATGGGAAAGGGAGATGAGAAATATAAAAGAGGTCAACGAGGATGCATTTAAGCATTTGATTGCAATTCCCCCCATTTATTTCAATTTCAATTGCATTGTTTTTAATGCTTAGTCATTTTAATTCCAGCGAAAGTGGTTGTATTCTATCCTAATTGAAATATTAATGGTTTACATAGATATTGGTCAAGATCACGATTCACCACAAAAGCTCAACTTGATACCTTGGTAAACATTATGTATGAGACCTTCAATAGTGTATTACTGCATACAAGGACTAAGCTGGTGATAAGCATGTTGGAGGATATTCGTGTGTACTTGATGAGAAGGTGGGCAAAAAATAGATTGAAGATACAATCAATATCAAGATCTATCTATCCCACGATTATGAACAAATTTGAGAAGGAGTTAAAAATAATAAAATATTGGATTCCTAGGTAAGTGTTGCATTTTGTTTTGTTTGAAAATATGAATATTGTTTGATTATTGTTGTTTTATGTGTCGTTGCAACTGGTATGCACATAAGTTATTTGAAGTTAGGCACATTTCACAATTATGTGAGAGGTTTGTTGTCAATATAGACGAACAATCATGCACATGCATGAATGGAGTATAAGTGGTATTCCCAGCTGTCATTCTCTGTCTGCAATGAAGTTTCTAAACCTCAATGGAGAAGACTTTATCCCAACTGTGTTTAGGAAGTCCACCTACGAAGAGATCTACACTTCCATAATTTATCCTATCAATGGTCAAAGTTTATGGGAGACAACTCCATATCCTAATGTGTTATCCCCTTCGAATAGAATATTTCCAAGCAGATCAAAGAAAAAAAGAAGATTAGAGCAATGGGAGATTAGAAGAGATGAAACACGACTGAGAAAAGGTGGTTTACATAAAACATGTCGTATTTGTAAGCAAACATAGCATAATCAAAGGGCTTGTCCGCAAGCAATTGAAATTCATATGGCTCAATTAAGGGAATCCTAACAACCACGTCCAACTGAAGCATCCCAGCAACCAAGTCCAACTGAAGCATCTCAGCAACCAACTCCCACTGAAGCATCTCAGCAGCCAACTCCCACTCAACCATCTCACCAGCAACTTCCAACTCAACCAACTCAGCAACCACCTTCCACTCAACCATCCCAGCAACCACTTCCAACTCAACCAACTCAGCAACCACCTCCCACTCAACAATCCAACAGCCACCTCCACCTCAACTATCCCACCAACTAACTCCGCCTCAACCATCCCACCAACCAACTCCAACTCATCCATCACGAGGTGCATCAAACACCAAAGCAAAACTCAATACTGGGAGGGGTGAAATACCATGATCACTAAATGCCATATTTGGAAGTTGCATGTGTTGTTTCGTACTTTGTTATCTCATTTTGTAAAAGTTGTGAACCTTTAAGGTCACTTGGCAACTTTTTTAATTTCTTTCCTTGCATGAAGACATCTTTTAATATTGTTACTGAATGGCTGGACCACAACTTTTGTATTGCTACTGAATGGCTAGACCACCACTTTTGTGATGTATTTTGCGTGAACTCAGAACCTCTTTATATGAAATCTATTATTTACTTTTCATTATGAATTATGAGGTCTGATGCTTTTGAATAATTGCATGTAGAATCAGATTTATAATTACCATATGTGGTCTGATGCTTTACATTATCAATAAATAACACATGGTACTCATGAAATTGTAATGAACTCTTTCGAACTTCCAAATTCATTAATCCCATTATAAAAATAGTACATGGAAATAACCATCCTAAACAACGAATTCTAACCACTAAAGGAGATTGCAACAACAAATCATGCATTCTTTATTAGCATTGATAACACAATTACATTAACTATAAAAACAAAAATAACCATCCCAATCAACACCTTCATCCATTTCTCAAATATTTTAATTGATTTCTCCAAATTACTGATCATTTTCCTATCACCATCACTTTCTTTAGTCTTCACCAAAATATCAACCATTCCTTCACATTTTTCACTATTACCACTTTTTTCAATGGCATCTTCACTCCACCATTTAAAGTAATTGCACCCACCATCTTCACTTCCACTCTGCGAAAAAATTAAATAAATAGTTATCCCCTATAGCATTAAAAACCACAAACAACATACCTTCAACCTCTCTGACCTTGTACTTTGAACAACCCCAAAATTGTTTCCCCCTATTTTTTGCTATTTTCGCAGTTCTTATAACTGATTTCTCTCCACAGTAGCAAATCGGTGGTAACCCCAAACACCTCGATCCTCGAACACCACTTGAAGATACACTAGGGTTCTTCTTCCTCCAACCATTACAAGTGCAAGAGAAACAAGAATGGCAAAGCGACATTTGCGACTGAAGAAAGAGATGCACTAGCTGAAGAAAGAGGATTCAACGAAGAAGATGAACGGATTTAGGGCTTCAATCACTTTATTTAACAATTGACACGTAGGCTACAAACAATTTCAATATCAATTGACACGTATCTGTTTTACTTGTCCACTTCATCATCTGGAAACGTCGTTTGAGCAACTTTAATGATTATGGCTGAATTGTTGTTGTTTTTCAAAATTAAGGACCCAATTGAGTAAAATAAAAATGGGGGGACCTAATTGAGATTTCGGTACAAAATAGGGACCTCTGGAATGATTTAACCTATATTAAATGTGTGTTTATTTGGATAACTTTGTTATAGGTTTCTAGTTGTGAATAATAGTGTTTTTATGTTCTGGGAGTTTATTTTGAAGAAGAGTCATTTTGAGTAAGAAAAGTTAGTAAAAGTTAAAAATAGGTTTAAACTTTTGGTTGGTCCTCATTTTTGTTCAAAAGTCTTAATTAGGTTATCAGATTTGTTTTTTAGTCTCAATTTGATCTTCATTTTTGAAAATGTGTTGTAATTTGGTAATTTTCATTAATACATCACTAACGATGTTAGTTGATGTGTCACATATCAACTCATGATTTTTTTTTTCAATTTTTATTTTATTTTATTTTTAAATTATTTTAAAAATATAGAATTGTCACATGTGAAAGGAGGGTGTCCTATCACGTGGCAGCGGTAGTGTGACGTGGCAGCACTATTGGGACAAGTGTCATGTGATAGGTGGCACTACCACGACCATGTTACATTGCCTTTGTCAAGTGGCAAGACCTCCTCATTTGACACATGGTAATTATATTTTTAAATTAAAAAATTAAAAAAATTAAAAAAAGTTAAAAAAAAATAATGAACCGACATGTGACACGTCATTTTAACGTCATTAGTACTATATATATTAATGGAAATGACCAAATTGTAACACATTTTCAAAAATGAGGACCAAGTTGAGACTTAAAAAAATCTGATGACCTAATTGAGATTTTTGAACAAAATTGATGACCAACCGAGGGTTTAAATCTTAAAACTATTATTATTTCATGTTTGTGAGGTTGGGGATAATTTTGTGATAAGTGGATGAAGTTTTGTAGAGTTTTTATTTTGAACTTTGCTTTCTTGTTTATTCTATTAACTATGACTTGTTGATTTTAGTCTTTGTGTTGATTTCATGTTGATTATATGCCTACGTGATCGAGTCGTTTTAATTATAAATGAGACTGGGTAAGCCTTCAAATTGATGCATTGGTGTATTAAAAAAAATTTTGAACATGAATGAGCTTATATGGCATAGGTAAGCCTTAAAATAACTTGGATACACCTAATGAACTAGTTTTAAACACACTAAAACTTTTACATATTGGTTATAGCGCTAGGCAGAACCAATGAGTTGTCGGGTGCCACCTGAAAATGGATTCCAGAGAGTTCCCATGTTGGAATGTTGGCGCCAGCTAAATACCGTTAGGTGCCATCCGAAAAATGGAGTATAGATAGCTCTAAGGGTTCTAGCAGTGGGCGCCAAGTTTTGTACGCTGGGTGTGCAGTTTTCGGTGTTGGGCACCACCTAGGTTTTGCTATTGAGCTATCTCGGGAAAATCACAATTACTACTTCATTAATCGTTGGATTAGGCTGAAAGACCGAAAGATAATTCTTCAAACATGGTTCTTCAGTTTGACCATTGAGATTGTCAATTAAAGATTTGTGGTTAAGAAAATACATCTTGTTGTTTTGAGTAATAAGAGTTTATTTTTTTTATTATGTATTATTAGTGTAATATAATTTGAAGTTTGATTATATATTGTTAAAAAGGGAAACTAAGAATATGGTCTTGTGTTGTGAAATATGATGTATTGGATATTAGAAATCATGTTCGTGATGTTTTGGTTCAATTTATGGTTAAATATGAATTATCGTTAGTAGATAGTTGTTATGATGTATGAATATGAGTTTTGTGTGTATGATATATATGTAATGGATCCTAAGGAGGGAGTATTACTTTGATGTGAAGTGATGATAGTGTATTGAGAGGGAATTTGTGTGGAGACTATTCTGGCTCTACTAGTTCAAACTCAAGTAGATGGTGATTTCTAGTGGTGGGAGTCGATGGAGGTTTCTATACTTTTGAGTTTAGTACGAAAAGGACTAGACTTGCAAATATAAAAATTACCTTGGTTATGCTCATGATGCAATTAAGGATTCTAATCTTCAAATTTATAACTATAGATCCTAAGAGGTAGGAGAGAGACATGACAAATGTAGAGCCTTTGAGTCACTAAATACACTTGAATTTATGAAGTATAGTCAAATGTTTATGTTGTGTTTGAGCCATGAGAGTGAGTTGTGAGGATTATGTTGTGATGATTGAGCCTTGTAGTTGTATTATGATAGAATTGATTCGTGGTAACTATTGATTTCAAATTTTGATGATGGAGTCTGCTTGAAATGTGATTTTGATTGTTTAACCATATTTGTGATAAAGATAAGGAAAACGTGATAAATGGTGGGACATGTAACTCGTTTATACAATGATTATGTATGTTTGATGAAGAATGTTGATTTTGAACTGATGATAGAATTGACATATGTAGTATTGTTAATTTTCTCTAGCTTACCTTTTGTTTTTATGGTGTTGTAATACCTATTTGCGATGATTGTATGTTCTATGAGAGCACAGGTGGTAGAGGTACTAGTAGTGGCTACAAAGCTTTTAGGATGTTAGAGTAGAACGTATATACTTGTATATATTATTATATTTTATAGTACCTCCTATGAATGTAAAATATTATATTTCTATTGAAAAATATTAAAATATCATGGAGAACTATAAATATATTATGTATATGCATATTTCATGATGTTACTATTTATTATTAATCATAAAAAAATTGGTAGTGTGATAGATGCTAATTTGGGTCATTCAAAAGGTTATTGATATTCATAATTAAAAAAGTAATTTTATGATGAGTTCATATTTTTTATCTCAATCAATGTTTAATTCTAGATATTTAATTGAATTTGTGTGCTTAAAGAGTGATTTATTTGACAGTTCTAATAATTAGGCTATTTGAGCTTGTGTGATAAAAATATCTTAAAAAGTGATTTTTAGTTGCATAAATTATTTTTGGATATTTTAACATTTGTTGATGCAGTTGAAGTTAAGATTAAGCTCATTTTAGGTAGGAAAATAAATTGATTAAAGTTACAAAACACCTTTAAATAAAGGTTAAAATCAGCAAGTTCTGAAAAAATCACTTTTGTACTCCTAAATTACATATACATTGCCCTCTTTCCAAATGGACCACACAAAACCTACTTCTACACCCTTGTCCTATTTCTATTTTCACCCCACTTTTCCACTCAATAATCAAATCCAACCAGATGCTGCCAAGTGTCATGATCCACCATTTTAAATTTGTGCAACTATTATTTGATTGTGGCATAATCCAACATTCTCAAAAGTGGCCAACCAGAACATGTCATGTCATCACCTTCAACCTCCTAAATCCTAGCAGATTGTGGCACCAACAAAGTCTTGTCGATGATGTGAATCAGGTTACCTCTAACAACATCGTCGACGATCATTATGTCGCCGCCACTGTGACGCAACAAGCCATCGCACTCAACCTCTCACCACCTATAACACCACCAACGTGGAATTCTTTATATATGACGTGAATTGGGCTAAGCTTCAAGGGTTAGTTCCATTATAATTTTTTAATTGGATTATGAGGTTAGATCCATAAATTAGTTTGTTCTTTTGATTGTTGTTGTGATTTATTTTCATATATGTCTTTTGGTTATTAATTTAGTAAAAGTAGTGATTTTTACATTGTAGCAAGTTAGCACAGTGTTAAATCTACATAACATAATAATCATATGAGTCCAATGGTTTTTAAATTTTAATTCAAAATTTACTTTGGTTAAATCTAGAAACTTTTATATGATTAAATGAGTTTTTACTAATAATTGAGAAGTTACTTTGATTAGAGGTGAAAACTTTTATTAGAATTAATCAAGAAATTACTTTGGTTAATTAGCTTTTTACTAGATATAAGAGGTCAAAGAATAGACATGATTAGACATAGTAATATTTAATTGAGAAGTTACTTTAAATTTACTATCAATAATCTATAAAGTTCTTTCTTTTGATTGAGAAGTTACTTTGATTAAAAGTGAGGAAGCCAACAAATTAATTGAGAAGTTACATTGATTAGTTTGAAATTTTAGACAAGAAATCATTAACAATAATATTTCAAAAACCAGTAATGAATCCTATTTTGAAAAAATGAGTGGAATCAACTTGTTTTCTTTACTATTGTTTCTATTTTATTTTTTATCTTTTCAATTTTATTTGGTTCATTTATCTTAATCCTCTTATAATTTCACTACCTCTTTTGTATAATTGTTATAATAACTAATTTGTTAAAAAATAATTCCATGTTCGTTGGGAGTAGGGATGGCAAAGGGGTGGGGCAGGGACGGGTTTTACTATCCCATACACATCCTCGTAAAAAAAATTCATCCTCATCCCCATACCCAAACCCAACAGGTATCAAACTTTTGTCTCATCCTCATTCCCACCGGATAACGGGTATAATCTTGTACCCATACCCATACCCATTTTCTTACTACTTTAATATTAATTTTAATTAATTTTTATAAAATAATAAAAAATTACGGTAAAAGAAACATAATATTATCAAATATTCAATATTAGGAGTATGGTTGTTTCTTCGATATCAAATACTTTGAAATAAATTATAATTGTTTACATTTTATATTAGAATACCAAATAAAATTTAATGAGAACCAAAACATTTATTAAATTTGCAAACATTAATGAAACCTAGTTGATAAATTTTAAAAATATTTTTTAAAAAATATAAAAGGAAAAAACTATTTTTAAAAAAAAATATAAAAGGAAAAAATATTTAAATTAAAATATAGGTTTAATTAAAATAACATTTATACAAATAATAGATTTGGTCTTGAATTTGACAGAAACAATATTGTTTTACTTTGAAAAAAAAGTAGATGATTATATTGTTCTATTAGTATAACATTTTTTGTGCAACTAAATTTTAATATAAATATCAGAGTACTTAATGTTGTAAAAATATTTATACTTAATTACTTTTAATCTTATAAAAAAATGACTTAAAAAATCTTCTTCAATTATTAAAAAAAAATGGGATAAAATTGAACCAAAGGCACAAAAATGGGGACTAAATTGAAACAATCAGGTATATATGAGTACTAGATTGAAATCAGTACAATGACAGTTGTCACACGTGGCATTATCTTGTCACGTGACACTGACATTGCCACGTGTTAAAATAGGGACTTGACACGTGGTAACACAAAAAATTTGCAAAAAAAATTAAAAAAATTAAAAGAAAAATTTTAAAAAAAATTAAAAAAACGTGAGAGTGACACGTGGCCTGCCGTTAACGGCGTTAATTATTTTTTTCTGAAAGGGACCTTGATGCACTTTTTCAAAAGTGGGGACGCAATTGACATTTTTTTTCCGGCGGGTACCAAATTTACACCCTTCTACCAAAGTGTGTACCATCCGAGTAATTAAACCTAAAATATATTTTAAATGTTTGTTTACTTCAATTTTTTAAATTATAATGAATCTATTTTTTATACACTAATAAAAGTTATAATACATCACTTGATCAAAATGACGCAAAGAACAAATAATAAACATAATAATAAAATTTTAACATAGATCTTGTATCTTTTGGACCATAATATATGTTGGATGGTGGTAAAAAAATATTCATGGCAATTACATTAAATTTTTATATTGTAGTAAATAAAAATTATTTATACAATTATAGTGAAAAAAATTAAAGTATGATTGTAATGAGTTAGAAAATAAAAAATAATTAGATATATTCTACATGATGAAAATAAACAAAAAATAAAAATATTAAAAAATTAACAAATGTGTGTCTTATAAACAGTTTGGAGACTATTGGAAGGAATCACACAAAGGAAAAGAAATATATAATTAAGGGTATGATAAGATGAAAAATATCTTACAGATCTAAGAAATCTTTTCAAATATCAACATATATACTCAATGGTTGATACAAAAATGATGCAAAGAACAAATAATAAACATAATAAAATTTTATCATAGATCTTGTATCTTTTAAACTCCAATATATGTTGGATGGTGATAAAAAAATATTCATGACAATTACATTAAATTTTTATATTGTAGTAAATAAAAATTATTTATACAATTATAGTGAAAAAATTAAAGTATGATTGTAATGAGTTAGAAAATAAAAAATAATTAGATAAAATTTATCGAAATAATATTCTACATGATGAAAATAAAAAAAAAATAAAAATATTAAAAAATTAACAAATGTGTGTCTTATAAACAATTTGAAGACTATTGGAAGGAATTGCACAAAGAAAAACAAATGTATAATTAAGGGTATGATAAGACGAAAAATATCTTAGAGATCTAAGAAAACTTTTCAAATATCAACATATATACTCAATAGCTGAGAAATAACAAAAATTGTTTTAGCAAAATAAAATAGTTCTTCAAATGAAACAAAAATTAATAATAATAAGTAAAGATTTTTTTTTATATTACCTAGTAAATGAAATGTTTATGCTATTAAACACTTAAATTGAGAGTATTAAACATTCTCATGTGAAAGGAAAATATACAATAAATAAAAATATTAAAAAATAATAGAAATATTCAAATGTTAGACATAAATTTTTTTTAATTGACATACATCATTTTAACATAATTATATAAAAGTTATGATAAGATAAAAAATATATTGGAGATGCGAATGAGTTTCATGACAAACCAAATATTTAGAAAAAATAAAAAATAGAAAGAATATATATATATATATATATATATATATATATATATATAGGGTTACTTAATTAATTATGAATATTTTAATGATTTAAATGAGGATGGAGATATGGCGGGACGGGTATTATGACGGGTATATATTCATCCTCATCCTCATACCTAATTGAAAAAATCGGGGATTCCCATACCCATATCCATATCTAGTCAATGCAGGGATTCCCGTCAAAACAGGGACGGGTTCGGACAATACCCACGGGGACGGGTTTATTTGCCATCTCTAGAGGACGACTTTGGGTTACTTTACCATTTCTACTTTATTGAGCACTTTTTTATAATACCGAAGTTGATATGGATAAGTAGTATTAATTTGATCCCTTCATGAGAGCGTTATCACTTTACTATTAAAAAAAATTTAGAGAAAAGGTTATAATTAAAATTTTAACTTTACTATTTAGGTTTTGAAAAATATAGTTACGAAACTTTAAAATTTTAATATTTTAGGAAGTCAATTATACTACATTTCAAATAACTAGAATTACTGGATATAAATTTAATTATTTTACATAAAAAATTCTGTTTTTTAATTTCAAATAAAATTTTAAAAATACCTTAATAACTTTTAATAATTAAAATTAGTAAATTTTAAATTACTGATTTAGCCCAAAAAAAATAATAAACTAAATGTTAAAAGTTTAAAGATAATAATGATGCAATTAATTAATATAATAAATTAAATTTAATATCGAGTATTCATATTTATAAAGTGTTTATTCTATGCCCTAAAATTTAAAAATATAATTCAATCAAGTTACTAAATTTTAACTTAACTATACAATTTCCGTAATTCTCAATTCCAGTAATACATTTTCAACATTTTTAAAATTAGAAAAATATATTTACAGTAATTTTCAAATGAGTAAATAATAAATTACTAATTGAATCTTAAAATAAATTATAATTGAAAAAAAAATTTGAGGAAAATATTATAAAGTTTTAAATAACAAAATTAATAAATTTTAATTTTTTTATTTGTTTGAACTATCCATAGTTTTAATGAAACACTTATGACATTTTTGTAAAAAGGTTTAAAAGATTAACAAACTCGAATAACGTTCAAGCAATTAATGTCAATTCGTTATAGTTTCAATAAAAACATTTATACCATTTTTAAAAGCATAAATATTTCAAAAAGACTTAATTTTTTTCTTAAATAATTGAAAATGTTACTTTTTATTTAAATATTTATTTTCACGATATCAAGTTATAATAAAGCATTTATAACGTCTTTTATAAGTTATAAATTTCCAAAAGGTATTTATAAAAAAATGAATGTAGGTTTATAAACGATAGGATGGAATGTTTATCATTAGGCAACTATACTCATTAGTCATGAAGAAATATTTTTTTTATTTAAGAGTGTAATTCCACTTAGATCCTGACTTGATTCATTTGTAATCTTGATTCTGATACCAATTGTTAGGATCGAATGCTTATTACTAGGCCAACAGTTATAGTTATTATTCAGACACAACTTTTTTTACTTAAGATTGTAACAGTTTAAGCTTCACTATTCGATTGTGACTCGATCCACTTGGCTTCCATCACAGGACAATTGATGTCACATGCAATCATCTTACCCTTAGCAATTATCATACTAAAAATTTCATTTGGATTGTGACTTGACCCACCTAACCTCCGCCATGAGACTATTGTGCAACCCACAACAATAATTAGTATTACTAAATTTTTATATAGAATACATAATATTATAAAAATTAAAAGTTTCTTAAAAAATGTTTATAAATTCGATGTTGAAAGAAAATAGTCCAAGAAGTATTTGATTTTCAATTTCTAGTTTCGATGGAGAGAAATCTACTTTGCCATTATTGGGCTTCTTGGTGGTATAGTAAAACGCGTTACTGGTTGGTGATGAAATGTCCCTTATACCCATAAAAAATTAATACAAATCCAAATTTTATTCTCTTTTCCATCTTTCACTCCACTAGGGGCCGCACCCCTCTTTAGTCGTTTGCCCCTGCCACCAACTTATTGAACAGGTTCATTTTCGAAAAAACAAAATTCGATTTTTGTGTTTTTATGCATTTTCCGAACTGGATTTACAGAATTGTCATTAATTGTATTTTTTTAATATATTATAGATTATGCATGTTGCATTTAGAATTATATTTTAAATTGCAAAATCTGAAATATATATATTTTTTAAATACATTACAATAACAAATGTATTTTTTATTTAGAATTATATTCTAAATCGCACAATCTAAAATGTATCACTTTTTTAAATAAATTAGTTTTTGATTAAAAGGACAAAATTATTAATTAATTTTATGTTATTAATATAATGATTTTATAATATATAAACTTATGATTAAGACAAGAGGAGTTTCATCTCAAGGTGATAATAGGTATAAATATATAATGTAAATAATAAGTAGAAAAGATCACGAACAAGTTTGAGATGAGAATGATGTTGTGTGATGGATGCAACTACAAATGGAGTTAATGTGCATGACAAATTCTCTTGTGGTGTGGCTCCCCAAAATTTTTTGAATTTTTTTTATTTATACGTGGTATATAGAAAATGATTTGTTTTTTAATTTTTAAATTATATGTAAAAAAATTGATTTTTTTTAAATTTTAAATAATAAGAATATATATTAGAAATTGATGAAAATTAAATTAGTTATCTTTTTATTTATTTTATAAAATATAATATTTAATGTTAATAAATAATAAAACATAAAATCAAATTTAATAAAAAATAAACAAATTTATTAAGATATTTTTTATTTTCTCTATCATTGTCTTTACGAGTTTCTCACGTAATCTACCCACTATTTACTTCTACTTATTTTGTTTCTTTTGTTTATGAAGAAAAAAAAGAAGTTGAACACAAATTCATTATTTTGTACTCTCTTTTTTTGTATGCTTTCTTTTATTCTTGAAGAAAAAAAAAGATAATTCTCTTTTGTCTTATTTGATAGTAAAATATTAGTTTAATAATTAACTTTATTTTTTATTTTACGAGCATTTTGTATATTCATTTTTATGAATATAGAAGAAAAAGTAATGCACCAAGTGCTTTTTCATAATCAGTTTTTAAGTGTGGCTTGATTATCATAGATTTTTCTTTTATTAATTACATATTTCAATTTTTTATTAATTATGATAAATTATCTATTTGTCTTATTTTTTTAAACATTGGTATATTTATATGAAGAAATAAAAAAAATAGATTAATTATTTAAAATTGATAAAAGGGGAGTATCGTGAGGAAGAAAACAAAAAAAAAATAAATCTTTGACAAAAACAAAAAAGTCAAATACATCTACTTGATTGATTATCTTTAAGTTGTCTCGTCTTATTTTAACTATTCTTGTTCCTACAGTTATAACAGAAAGATAATTGTCTACAATGAACAAGATTGCGAAATAAAATGGAGGATGAATTTTTTGTCGACAATATGATTATTTACATTGAAAAAAAAATAGCTGAAAATTTTAATATTGATTCAATTATTAATGAGTTCAAGAATATGATGGAAGAAAGGCAATTCTTTAAATGTGTGATTTGTTTTATAATTACTACTATCCTAAATTATGTATTCATTTTGATTGTATTAATCACAACAATTCAATATATAAATTTTGAGTGTATTTTGGCTCTCTACAAATATTGACTTAAATCCGCCAGTGGTTATTAGCGAGTTATGCAATTCATGTTGTAATTAGATTTTGGGAGGTTGAGGTAAGAAACAAAAATTGTAGTTAAGTATTATATTTGGTGATGGTGAAAATTATTTACGATCACAAACATGATTTTTTTTTTCAGGATTGAGGAGAACTCAAGTTGATCTCCCAGGTCACAACCAAAACAAGCTTGGGGGACCTTATTCACAAATTGAAGGTATGGTACTTAATTTTGGATTACTGTCGTTCAGCAACATAAGTTGTGACATTGTAAATAGAGGTTTGCTTTCATGCTTTATGGACATGTGACACAGGAACACAATAATTTATGCCTTCCAATTCGCGAGATGACCATCACATTACATGATGGGTTGACATTGCTTTTAGGGATGTCAAAAAAACTCGTACTCGCAGGTATCCGTGGATAAAACCTGCAACGGGTAAGAAATGGATATTGTAAATGGATATTCCCAAGTAATGGGTATGAGTATTTTTAATACCCACATGTTAACGAGACGGGTATGGGTATCATAGTATCCATACCCGTGAATACACATACCCACTATACTCTAATTTAAATTAAAAAAAAAATAAAAAAAACATAATTAAAATATTAACATATTGATTTTGAATGAGTTATTTTTGTATCAATTAGTTTTAAGAAAATTTCATTTCTTTGTAAACTGTCATTCAACATTATGTAAATGGGTTATTTGGACTTTGTTTAAAATTTATGAATGATATGTATTGTATTGTCACTATCAAGATTGTTTTTATTTAAATTTAGTCCCTTCATATGTCTTTTTAATATAATTTAATCTCCAAATATGTCTCTTAGATTCAATTTAGTCCCCACATTTATCTCTTTGTTTAATTTCGTCCGCACATATATATATATCTTTCATTCAATTTAGTCTCCACATATGTCTTAACTAATTCTTTCTTTAGTTAACTCAAATTAATTAAATTAAATTACATTACATTTTTCAAATCCATACTTTGATTACCTTTTTAACATATAATATATTAGTTAATGAAATTTAATTCACCATTTAATATTAATTGTCCAATTACTAATTATTACTTAATGTATGAATTTAAAATTATTAATATCATACATATATGTAGTTATACAAATTAAATTTTGTAATTAATTTTTCTTTAATTAATTAAATTTAATTATATTTTTCAAAATCCAAACATTAATTAACTTTTTAATATATCATATATTAATTGATAAGATTTGATTTGTGACATCCTATTTCTAATAGAGTAATCTACTAAAATTAAGCATCACATAATTATAATGTAAAGGTTTAATTATTCGTAAGGTACCCAGTTTGGTACTAGAGTGTCAAATTGGTACCCGCTTTTAAAAAAATGTCAATTGCATCCCAACTTTTGAAAATTGCTTCAATTAGGTCCCTTTTAGACAGAGTTGACTAACGCCGTTAGTCAACGTGCCACGTGTCAATCTGTGGTTTTTTTGATTTTTTTTAAAAAAAAATTTAATTTTTTTTTAATTTTAAATTTTTTTTTAAAAATTTTTTAAAAAAAAAAATTAAAAATGCCACGTGTCAAGTCCCTGTGTGTGACACGTGGCATTGTCAGTGCCATGTGACATTGTAATGTCACGTGTCAGTGTCACTATTAGATGTCATTGTGTTGATTTCGATTTGGTCCCCACATATGTCTTTTTGTTTCAATTTAGTACCTAAGTATGTGTATCTGATTCAATTTTGTCCCAATTTTTTTTTTTAATAATTAAAATATTTTTGTAATCCATTTTTTATAAGATTAAAAATAATTAAGTATAAATATTTTTACAAAATTAAGTACTAATATTTATAATGTTTCTCTCAATTTCAGACCAAATTTATTATTTGTATGAATGTTATGTTATTTATAAGTACTAAAATGACTTTTACCACTAAATTTTAATATAAATATCAATTACTTAATTTTTTTTAAACTTTTATACTTAATTACTTTTAATTTTATTAAAAAATATTTTAATTATTAAAAATTATTAGGTCAAAATTGAATCAAATACACATAAGTAGGTACTAAATTGAAATGAAAAAACATAAATGGGGACTAAATCGAAATCATCACAATGACATCTGATAGTGACACTGACACGTGGCATTACAATGCCACGTGGCACTGACAATGCCACGTGTCACACATAGGGACTTGACACGTGGCATTTTTAATTTTTTTTAAAAAAAATTTAAAAAAAAATTTAAAAATTAAAAAAAAAATTAAATTTTTTTTTTAAAAAATCAAAAAAACCACAGATTGACACGTGGCACGTTGACTAACGGCGTTAGTCAACTCTGTCTGAAAGGGACCTAATTGAAGCAATTTTCAAAAGTTGGGATGCAATTGACACTTTTTTAAAAGCGGGTACCAATTTGACACTCTAGTACCAAACTCGGTACCTTACGATTAATTAAACCTAATGTAAAAGAGTACATGACATGAAGCATACATGTACTAACTATTACAGTTATCCATAGTATACTTGGAATAAAAGCTTAGGCATACCACGATGCCATAAAACATAACACAAGAGTACTATTGTTTTCCAAAAGATTGCTCATAGAGCAAGGAGTTTACAATAAACTAAGGGTTCTTCAAAAGGATCTCAACAGTCAGCCATAACCCAGACCAAGGGGACCACCCTACAATGCATCATTTTCGCCTCTTTGAGAACCACTAGGGGTTTCCACATCTGCTCACACCAACAAAATTGGTGATCATTGCAAGAAGGAAAAGCCATACAAAACACAGAACACAAATAGAAGGGTAAGCTAGAGTAAAATATTTTAACATGTTATCGAGCAAGCAAAAGATAAAACATGTTATAATCAAACAAGGCAGTAGGCACCCAAATCACGTGAAAGCAAATATTTACAAGACTCTTTGACTCAATATCCAGATCATACGCTTGATATAGAATTCTAAAGGAAGTATGCACTTGTGCTGGTTTCTAAACTCTGCAGAGTCCAGACGCAAGGGATTATCACCCAACCACACACATGGTTAATCCTTTAATGTCTTTGGGCCCAATATGTCCCAAGACTAGGACCTCCTGCCACTCTCACCACATAAGTCACTGTGCTCTATGTGAGCATGAGCAATTATTAGAGTTCAGGATACCTTCCTTTATCTAGACATCTCCTATATCAAGGTATACACTAACCACAATCACCAAGAGTTTCCCTTGAAACTCCTTTACCAACAATTTCACATGTCATTATAAGCATTCAATTCTCATGCCAAACCATCACCAAACAAACAAGTCATGTTTTCCATTTCATACTCAACATAATAAGATTTTCATTTCATCTCATACTTTTCAAATGCATACCAATATTCATTCCAACCAAGTCATGGTTCATTTCATAATGACACATTCATTTCAGTCCCATTCAAGCATACATATCTAGCATGGCCACACACTATGAGCAAGGAAAAATAATTAACACAAGCATGGAGCCACATCAGCCAACACAACAGCTTCTGCTAGGAATTTTCGCCCAAGCTAAAGGTCCTCGCCTAGGCAAAAGGGTCTCTTTCGCTCAGGCGAGCCCTTCTTGCCTAGGCGAGAGCTCGACAAGGGTTGTTGTAGGGTTCTAGCGAGTTCTCGCTCAAGCGACAACACCTCGCCTAAGCGAGACCACTTCTCGCTCTAAACACAATTTGTCGCTTAGGCGACAACTCGCGCTGGAACCAAGGGCGAGTTCCTGCTACTCTCGCTTAGGCGAGGGTCACCCACTTAGGTGAGACTAACAGGTTTCTCACTTGTTTGCACATGTAGCTCCCTGTTCAACCATGCACACACACACCATACGGATTCATGCAACTATCAACATTATTCAAGCACCAGTAACGTAAAACAAATCAGGGATAAGCAAAATAACTTAAAACATAAACCTTAGTTTCCCTTACCTTACTCAAACTTAGCTAAACGAAAACAAAACCCCAAAGAGAGCAACACAGCTCCAGAAATAGATTAAGGAGCTGAAAAAAATATTGGCACACGAAAAATAATAGGGTTACTAGGACGAACCCTAGGCAGAGCCACAACAAGACAACTAGAAAAAGGAAGGTTGGGTTCTACTTACATGAAGATATGAGTTCAGGCAGCTCTGAGCAAAGAAGATTTGCTAACTTGAGGAGGCAAGAACTTGTGTCCTAGCAGAGCTGCTGTTCAAGAGTTTGAGGAAGGGGATGGATCTGTTTTTAGGAAAAGAGACAAGTGAGAGCTTGGTAGGGCTGGAAGGGGTCTTGGGGGTCCCCATAATGGGTTGACCCTAAGAGGCTAGACCCAAACTCTCTCTTAAAACAGAATTTAAATAAAAAAGGGGGTTTCACATGATTCATTATTTAATTAAAGAAAAATTAATCATACTTATATCAATATAATATTTATATAAACTATAAATTTAGTATCAACTTTGAAAGAGACAATATTGCTCGATTTCGAAAAAAAAAATTGGGACTAAATTGAATTAAAAAGACAGATGTGTGGATTAAATTGAAACAATAAAACATATGTAAGTACTAAATTGAAATCAAGATAATGACATTGTTTTATCACAAGGCACATTAGGATTAGGGACCTGATATGTGACACACTAGAAACCTGACACATGGCAAAAAAATTTTTTTCAATAAAAATTAAAAGAAATTAAAAAACTTAAGACAAATATAAAATAAATTAAAAAAACCACAATTTGACATGTAATACACAATTATTGTTTGTTGTTAAAGTTTTTAAAATAAAAATGACCTAATTGACATACCGTTTAAAATTTGAAACACAAGTAAAACATTTGTTAGAACATAAACCAAATTAACACGTCCCAACTGAATAATTTACTCTTTAACAATTTAACAATTATAAAAGCATACATATTATACAAAGTATAAACATTCTGAAATTATACAAATTATAAAATCAATTAATTATTAGCATAAAAATTATATAGTTAGAAAATTTTATATACAACGTATGAAATAAAATTATATTAAATTTTATAAAGTACATAAATATATAAATTATAAATTTTTATGGAATAAAAATTTGATTATATAAAGTTATATAAACGTATACAGAATTATATAAATTATATAATTTATAAAATAAAGTTATATAAATTACAGTAAATATTAATTTATATAAACTTATACAATTTTTTTAAATTATATAAAAGTATAAAAATTATGTAAGTTTTACAATATTAAATTTACAGAAAACTATCAAATTTAAATAATTATAAAGTTTTATAAACTAAAAATTTTTTATTATGAAATTTGAAAAATTATATAAATTTATAAGTTATATAATTATAAAGTTATAAATTATATAATTATAAAATTAAAAATTATATATTATAAAATTATAAACTATATACTTATTAAATTTTAAAATTATGTAATTTATATAATTAATTTTATAATTTTCTATAGATTATTTGTAATAATCTTCATAAAATTCATATAAAAAATTATATACATTGATAAAATATAGTTATATGATAAATTTGTATAACTCTAAAATAATCAAATTAGAAAAAACTGTAAACAATAATAATTATGTTGGAAGGATGATGAAGTCACTGTAAGAAAAAATAAAAAAAAATGATATTTGTAAATATTCATATCCACTTCTGAAGTAAGTTTGTAAGTGAGTAGTTTAAATAAAGAGATTAGATGATTACTTGAGTAAAAGAATTTACAATAACTATTTTTTTTAATCACAGTTACATATTTTAATTTGTTCCAAATAATAAAATTAGTTTTATTCAATAAAAAATATAATTAAAAAATCACACCAAATTTTTTGTTATAAAAAATTACATCAATTTGGTAGTGACCAATTTTGAATTGAAACCATTTATAAAATGGAAAAGAAAATCATCTATTTTTTTTTAACTCCTTTTAACAGCCCAAAATTCCGAAAACTAGCTTGGTTTGAAAAAACTTGACCCAGTTAAAGTTAGGACACAAGTCAAAAATGACAACTCTTGCCATGTCATCAAGTTAATCTACGTGTCAAAATATGATTAGTTAATCCACGTAAACGCTCTCTTGCCTCAAAACCTTGCAACCCTTCTGCTCCTATTATTAGAGAATTCACAAAGCTTCATTCTTCTACTTCATACAGTTCAATTTTTTCTTTTATTTAAAATTTTCTTTAAACTTCTCAATCGAATCGATATCTTCAATAAACTGGTAAATCTTCTCTCTATATTTTCTCTTCGATTTGTTCCCGAGAATTCTCAGATTATCAGATCTGGGTCATATTCTGGCTTTGTTCGATCCGCATTTTGCGTAGGTTAATCGTCTCGTGGTTCTGTGAATCTTTGGTCTGTGGGAATGATGTGGAATTCTCGTGTGCTTTGTATGCGGATGAAATTGTTATTGTTCTGATTGCTGTCATTTTAGGGTTTGTTCTTGAATGCTTCTAACTCAACATATTGTTTGAAGGAGAGTGGCTATGCCGGCATGATTTGATTGATTTCTCATCTTGAATTTTTTGTTTGTGATGATTGCTTGTGTTATATGATTTTTACTGATTATCTAATTGGTTTGTCTCCTTTCTTTTAGTCAATGCATGTGCTAATTTTCTGAATTTTGTCCATCTTCATTTAACATTTAAGCAATTAATTTAATTAATAATATGTAATTTTTTTTCATAATTCGTGGGACACATGACTTTTTTTCAGATGTGATAATCTTCCATTATTGTATTTTGTCTAGAGCCGAAAGTGATTTGTTTTCCTTTTCTTTTTTCCTTTCTTATATAATTTATATTGTCACTAATTCTTTTATGGATGACTTGAATGTTCATAATCAAAGTAATAAGGCCTCTGTTTGCTGTGTTTTAATGATTTTTCTTATCTACTTAACCTGGGTAGGACTCTTGTACATATAGGAACTACTCCTTGCATCATAGGTTTTGATGATCAGATTTCATGTGAAATTGTTGCAATCTTGCAGTTCCTGTTCCATCCAAACTCCATACAGTGATAAAAAATGGAATAACATCATTAAGACTTGTGATTTCCGGTGTACTTTTGCATTACTTGGTTTTTGTCATTTTAAAATTGTCGTTTGGATGCAGAGGTGTTCTTTTAAAATACAATTTCTGGTTTTCTCCCTTCTTACGTCCTATGACTTTATGGTGCAGGTTAGACTTGTGTAGTCTGACAAGATGGGAGGTGGATTTAGAGTTCTTCACCTAGTTAGACCGTTTCTCTCATTTCTTCCGGAAGTTCAGACTGCTGACAGGAAAGTGCCATTTAGAGAGAAGGTCATATATACTGTGATTGCTCTGTTCATCTTCCTTGTTTGCAGTCAGCTCCCTCTGTATGGAATTCACTCTACAACTGGAGCAGATCCATTCTATTGGATGCGTGTTATCCTTGCTTCAAACCGTGGAACTGTTATGGAGCTAGGAATAACTCCCATTGTGACTTCTGGGCTAGTAATGCAACTCTTGGCTGGGTCCAAGATAATAGAAGTCGACAACAATGTGCGGGAGGATCGTGCTCTCTTGTTAGTATCTTTCTGTGTAACTTATTTACTTTATTGGCGCATGTTTTTTTTTACATTTTTTCTTTTACAATACCTATGATTTAGCTGGTTGTTTCTGTTGGTTTCAATTTTTCATGCAATCATTCATTTAATGACATGTAGTTTATTATCTTGTGCACTGGGTTATGTCTTATGGCTGTCAGTTTTTATGAGCTTTTGCATATTTTGTGAGGTTTTTCCCTGTCATATATGTTTCCTATTGACATAATTTCTTTTCATATTCCAGAAATGGTGCACAGAAGCTACTTGGCATCTTGATTGCTGTTGGTGAGGCAGTTGCATATGTTCTTTCTGGGATGTATGGTAGTGTGGGCCAACTTGGAGTGGGAAATGCAATCCTCATTATCCTCCAGCTCTGTTTTGCCGGTATTATTGTGATATGTTTAGATGAGCTCCTTCAGAAAGGGTATGGTTTGGGATCTGGAATTTCTCTATTCATTGCCACCAACATATGGTAAGTTTTATTATCTTTTATTATTAGTAATAATTTAAATAGTTTATAATCTGTTTCCAGCATTGATCTTGCGTCTCATAATAGCAGTGTGTGGTCTTTTATCAGAAAACTTATAAAGATTATCTCATTATGTTGCAGTGAAAACATCATATGGAAAGCATTTAGTCCCACCACCATTAATAGTGGACGGGGAGCTGAATTTGAGGGTGCTGTCATAGCTCTATTCCATTTGTTGATAACTAGAACGGATAAGGTTCGAGCCCTTCGAGAAGCATTTTACCGGCAAAACCTTCCCAATGTGACAAATCTGCTTGCTACTGTCTTGATCTTCCTAATTGTGATATACTTCCAAGGTTTCCGTGTGGTTTTGCCCGTGAGATCAAAGAATGCCCGTGGGCAGCAGGGTTCTTATCCAATCAAGCTTTTTTATACCTCCAACATGCCCATTATTCTTCAGTCTGCCCTTGTGTCCAATCTCTACTTCATTTCTCAGGTAGTGAAGTTTAAGGATGGTAAATTGTCATCTGGAATAAATTTTCGTTACAGTTTTAACCAGATTTTTTATTGTATTTGTTCAGCTTCTACACCGAAAGTATAGTGGAAACTTCATTGTTGATCTATTGGGCAAATGGAAGGAGTCTGAATATGGAGGTGGTCAATCTGTTCCTGTTGGTGGTATTGCATACTACATCACTGCACCTTCCAGGTAAGAGAAGTGCTGCCCACCGTATGGTTTATGGTTCATTGCAATATAAAATTTCTGCTACTTTGTTATGCCGACATGATCTAAAATTTCAATTCAATCAACTAAATTTTACCACTGTTATTATTTGTTGCTCAATTTCCATTTTGGCACTTCTTTTGCAGCTTAGCTGACATGGCAGCAAATCCTTTCCATGCATTGTTCTACCTTGTGTTTATGTTGTCAGCATGTGCCTTGTTCTCTAAAACTTGGATTGAAGTCTCTGGTTCATCTGCTAGAGATGTTGCAAAGCAGCTGAAGGTACTACTGATTAACATGCATTTTTTTTTTTGTGTTTGTAACTTCAGTTCTTCAATATAACAATGAGCCTGTTTTCTCACCATTTTGTTCTGTATCTGCATGTTTGAATTCTTGTTTCCCAATTGAATTAGTACTGCAAATATACTCTCAAAAAGCTTGAAGCAAAATAGATATTAATCATAGGATTAGATCTAAGCCAACATATTGTCTAATGTAGTGTTTAGCCTCAACTTTTCTTTAGGCTTCTCTTTCTAAATGTAGAAACGTTCTTGTAGTATTCCTTTTTCAATAACCATGCGCCAAAAAGTTGAGCTTCTATAAAAGCTAGTTAGAGAATCCTCTACTTCAAGAAGGGAAGCCCAAAGTACTTAAACCAAACACTACCTAAAATATTCAATTTTTCTAGCTTCATTGCAACTTTATTGGTAATGTTTTTTGTAAGCTGGTAAGTCTGGTCTTCAAACACTGGCCGACCTCATGGAAATTGATCTTTTGTAAAAATTCGTGAGCTGAATATGTTTTGATGCTAATTTCTCTTGCCTCATAGTATCATGGTTTTGAATTCACAGGAGCAACAAATGGTAATGCCTGGACATAGGGAGTCAAATCTGCAGAAAGAACTGAACCGATACATTCCCACTGCTGCAGCATTTGGAGGCATATGTATTGGTGCCCTGACTGTGTTGGCGGATTTCATGGGGGCAATCGGTTCAGGGACTGGAATATTGCTTGCAGTAACAATCATATACCAGTACTTCGAGACATTTGAGAAGGAGAAAGCTAGTGAGCTTGGCTTCTTTGGTTTCTAAGTTCTGCTTAGCATTTACTGTTGGTGATGCAATTCTCCTTCCCCACCTGCAGTTTTGCTGTGTATTGAGTACTGCTTGTAGGTTGTTTAACACCGTAAGGAAGAACTTTAGATTAGTTTTTATCTTCTCTCAACCGAGGAAGCCCGTAGTATATCACTGTAAACGTTTTTGGATTTTCTCTGAATTGCGTTAATTTAATTTGTCATCATAGTCTGATACCCTGGGCTAAAAGTGGATCTTAATTTATAGTTTAGTTCTAGAAATTACCTGTTATTTCATATTATTTTTCTTGACGTGTGATGCATTAATTTTTCACAAGAATCCTTCTTTGGAAGTGCTAAGGTCGTGCCCTTGTTTTAAGGTTATTATTACAACGTGGGCAGGTTGTCATAAATGGCATTGTTTTGTTGGGGAAAATAAACATTCAAGCCATTATTTCATTGACCATGAGGCAATAGTATTTTTAGTCGTGTTCTTTTTTCTCTTAAAATATAAAATTATACAATGACTTCCACTTCATCTTTCTCCACTCTTTTGACGAATTGGATGGCGTGAATACGAGGATAAACGAACTAAGATTGCAAGCAAAAATAGTGATCAATAATAACAAAGGTGATGTTCCAACATTGACTGGGGAACGTGTGATGCAAAGAAAGGAATTTTAAAAAATTACTTTTTTTTCAAGCTACTTGAGTTAAAGAGGTATAAACAAGCTGAGATTCAAATTGTTTTCCCAAATGAACTAATTTTCCCAATTTATTTTCTCAAGTAGACCCATTGCAAGATTGATTTTCAAAATAAAACACTTTACTCTTCATTAACAGAATTCGGTATCGAAGGTCCGAATTTGTACCTGTTTTTTTTTTGTCAGAGTGTTTTTTCCTCTTAGAATTCGGTGGGAGCTGAAAATGCTAGATTATATGAAAAATATAATTAATGAATTATAATTAAATATAATTGATTATCTTGACCACTTTGTTTTCAAACTTTTAACAGGTAAGCATTATATGGTTTTGAGAACTCTCTTTTTCTCAATACTTACAAATGATCTTAGTTGTTTCCTCAAAAAAGAGTTATTGAAGAATAATCTTTTACATTTTGAAAAAAGTATCATTTCTTAAGGTTATCAAACAATATTGAAAAGTGCTATTGGTTTTTTATATTGTAATTCTCTTAATTGAAGTATTTGAGTGTCTCAATACAATACCTTGTGTTTTTTCTTGGAGGATTTTTAAAGAAAGCTGGTAAATTTTCTTGTACTTGTTGCATAAGAATTCTTGAAATTGAATAATAATACAACCATGTTCCTTTTCTATGAATACAGAAAATTGTCCTATATAATTTGCAATAAAAACATATAACAAAGACAAATACATGAAGAACTATTACATATAAGTTTACAATAAGATTTTCGTTTTCTGCAAGTCCCAGATAATATTCTAGCAAGAAGCCAGACAACATAAGAAAGAAAAGCATTAAAAACCTTTTCTTAGGCTAACAAACTATAACTTTTGTAAATTAAGGTGCGTGCCGAATTGAGGTTGAGCAGTTATGACTGTATTTGGAGCATGAACATATGAAGAAGATAGCTCGAACTTGAAGTTTTGCAGAATGAGGGACAATGCCATTTTGGCTTCAAGCAAAGCAAAGTTTTGGCCAATGCATATTCGAGGACCCCATCCAAATGGGATAAACGAAACTTTACCATTTGTTGCTTTTGAGATTCCTTCCGAGAATCTTTCTGGTTTGAACTCTTTTGCATCATTGCCCCATAATTCAGAATCACGATGTACCAACACTACTGGAATAGTAGCTAGTGCTCCTGCTGGTAAAGTCATGTTTCCAACTTTAGTTTTCTTCTTTAGGATTCTTGTAAGAGCAGTAATTGGTGGGTATAATCTTAGAACCTCATACAAAATCATTGTGACCTGTGAAAATGCCACAAGAAACCGTAATGAATAAATATTAATATCATTCTTTCAGAAGCAAGAGATTTATTTTGAAAACTGATAAAAGTTTAACACAAAAGTATCAATTTCTCAACACTTTTTCTATGCATAATAAATTCAACAAAATATTGAATGTGTGGTAGCAGGTAAACTTGATTTAGTTGAAATGAAATTAGAAAAGGAAAAACAGATGAAAATTAAAGCTTATATTAATGAAAGTCACCATTTTTCTACTGATGAAGATTAAGACTTGTAAGTCACTCTAAGTTATAAGGACTATTGCGATTAAAACTTAATTTATTATTTTCTTAGTTTATACTTTTTAAGTAACATGTTATTGGTTTAAAATATCTATTAATCAATAAACAATCCACGTCGAATTTTAATTCACCGTTTTTAACAGAAACTCTCTCCATTATCCATTATGTTGTCCATCTACAAGGTTCAAATATGTATAGTTTTAAATTGGTTTAATTATTATTTTGGTCCATGTTTTTGTTTAAATGTGTCAAATTGGTCCTCTAGTTTTTTTAAATTCAATTTGGTCCAGATTTTAAAAAAATTGATGCAATTTGGTCATTTTTGTTAAATTTTTTAAAGCAAATCAATGATTTTTTTTATCAAAATTGACACTATGATTATGTTAATTACATCAATAAAGCAAATTATCATTATTAACAACTTCAATTTTGATGAAAAATCTTTAATCCGTTTTAAAAAATTTAACAAAAAGGACCACACTGCAATTTCTTAAAAATCGGGACTAAATTGAAACTTTAAAAAAATTAGAGGATCAATTTGACACTTTTGAACAAAAATAGGGACCAAAAGAGTAATTAAACTATTTCAAATTTAAGAGCATATATTTAGTTTCTGACATTTATGAATGCTGTATTCAAGTTAAGCTTAGTTGTTTTAACATAAAGTTTATAATTATCCTAAAATTATATTTTCAACTTAGTGATACTTTTTAATGATTTAATGAAAGCAAGATAAAACTCGTACTTACAACTTTTAGACGACTTAATCCATCATAGTCTGGTTCTTTTGTGCCAAAAATTTCCATGACTTCTTCTCTTGCTAGTGTTTGCCAATTGGGAAACCTACTCAACAACACCATTGTCCAATTTAGTAGCACCGATGTTGTTTCTTGTCCAGCAAAATAAAATAACTTACACTCGTTAATTACATCATTGGTGTTCATTCCAAAGTCTTTCTTAAGTCCTTGATCTTCAATCTCTTTTTGATTGGATTCCAATAGTAGCCCTAAAAGGTTATCATTGGAAGCTTCGTTTGTTTTCATAATACCCTCTTTCTTTTGGATAATTCCACGAAGTACATTTCCAATTTCGTTATCAATCTTCTTCATCCTCCTGTTTAATGTAGTTGGTAGAAACCTAACAATGGAAAAAAGAATGATAATGTTAACTTGAATCTTCTTATGATTTATCTTTTTTATTCATCTCCTTTTTAAGTCATTTATCCTATCGATTTCTATAAATTGCAACAAATTAGAACAAAACCTTGTGATCTTCATAAATTCCTCCCAACTATATAACCATGTAACATATATAATAATTGATTAATTGAAAAATTAGAAAGTAATCTCAAAGAACAAATATGGGCGAGCGACATGAAGGATTTATATGTTGTACCTTTATTATTATATATCTAAAGGGTTGAAATATTGAAGTACCACCATGTGTGTATTTTCTTTGTCGAATAAAAAATTGACAATATGAAAGTGTAAATTAATAATTTATTTACCTCCACCCTGGAATATAAATAGATCGAAAGACCTTGGCTGTAAGTTGAGTTTGTTCTTTTAGGAGTTGAAATACTATTTTTCCTTCTTCATAGTTACTTCCGAAAGCTGTACGAGAAATCACATCAGCTGTCAAGTTGTTTAAGAATGGCCACACATCTACCATGCATGATCCTGTTTCGCTCACTAACATCTTCCATTCCTTCATCATCTGGTTACAACTATCATACATGGCAGGCAATACAAGCTGCAAAACATTTTAAACCTTAAAAAAATGAAGATCAAAAACTCACATGCATGTGCAAGTAAAGATAGAAGAATGTGGAGGGTTATTATTTTAATAAACATGGACACAACCAAATAAACAGTTTTTTTTTTTTTTTTTTTTTTTTTTTGTGGAAAAAAGGTTAAAAAAGGAAAGGAGGGCAACAAAATGAGAATGATCATGATGATTGTGTTACTACTATATGTGGTGAACTTGTTTTTCTCGTGCTTACAAATTTATTAATATTATATCATATGAAAGCACATGGATAATTGAAAGTGATTAAATATATTACACATTACATTGAGAAAGAAATTCTTCACATACTTGTAATGATTTTCGAGTATTAAGGATGAGTAATGAAGGTATGTCAAAGGATGTTTTCTTGCAAATAGTGTAATTATTACTTAGAGGAACTAAACATACTTAAGATGTGTTTTAATATGATTTATGTGCATTTGATTGATGATAGTTATTATGTTAAATGGAAACTCACTTAATGTAACTTGGATATGGATAGAGAAGAAAAATTATAAATTGTATAAGATTAAATCTTTGGTTGCTAAAAATAGTGTAAATGTTATATTTATATATGGAAGTATCTTTATGGCACGGAAGGCTTGGTCCACTACAAAAAAATACAAAATTATTGATGACATTTTATCGATGGAAAAAAATTGTTCGGTAAAATAGAATTTACAAACATACTTCATCAATGGATTTTAGAATTTTAATTATCTCCGAAAGCATCTATCAGTAATCACTACTAAAAAAACTTATATTTCCTGTCAATTTTGTTTTGATTTTTTTTTGTAGAAAATACTTATAAATTTTGTTATGAAAAAAAGATTTGCAGAAAATTTCTGTCAATTTTTTTGCAAAATATTTTGTATAAAACACTTTTCGCAACAAATTTTGTAAGAAATACTTACGAATTTTATAATTTTGTAGGAAATAATTACCCACAAAGGAATTACCTGCCAATTAAAATTCTTAGAAAAAATAGCAGGAAAAAACCTTTTCCTGCAAATTCTTTTAACAAATTTACAAGAAAATTCTCATGTAATATGAGAATTTGTAGTATTAATAGATCTATTGATAATATTTGTCGGTAAATTAGAATTTTTATTGTTGATGGAAATATCCATTAGTAATGGATATATTGGTAAAATCTATCAATAATTTATATTGTTTATTATCGACAAATATTTTCGTTGTTAAATTACATCAGTATAATAAGAGCCAAAGTTCCTGCTTTGAGCTTTAAGCATTATTGTAAAATTCTTGAGCAAATCCATTGATAATTGAATGCTTTTAAAACATGTCAATAAATCCATTGGTAATGAATCTTTTTAAAAGAAATCCATTGGTAATTGGTTTTTCTCGAAATTCATTGGCAATTCTTTTTTTTAATTCATCGATAAAATTGTCAACAATTTTATTTTCTTAAAATCCATTAGTAAATTTGTTAGTATAATGGACATCACTTTTCCTACCAAATGTTACAAAATCTTCATTATAAATTAATTGGAGGGTAAGAAGAAGGAGAGGAGGGAAAAAAAAGAAGGGGAGGCAACAATAAGAATTGCAAAGGCGATGGTGATAGTGACGACAAAAATAGTGGCAGAGGCAACGAAGGAAGAAGAGAACGAGAAAAAGGAGGAGGTGGAAGAGGAGCCAAAGGTAGGAGACACGAAGACGATGAACATGACAATAGACATGGTGATGATGATGGTGGTGGATGAGGAAGAGGAAGAACAAGGAAAAAAAGAATAAGATGAGCATGAGGAAGAAGAAGACCAAAAATTGTAATATTTACTGACAAATAATTAGCGATGAACAAAATGCATTAGTAATTAGCGACAATTAGGCAAATCAAAGTATTATTTAAGAAACATCTTCCCTTAAGGAAGTCATAGTTGTTTGAAATAATGTATTATTATGTTTGTGGCTCATTAATGGTAAAGTCTTTAAGTTGCACTTTGTTTTGTTACTTTAATTGATGATTGTTTCAGGAATCTATGGCTCTATGGACTATGGAGAAATAATTTCATGCTTTGGATGAAAGACAATCAGGCAAAAAGATAAAATACATTCATACTAATAATGGTGGTGAGTATTGTGGACCCTTTAATGTCTATTGGAAGAAATAAGGTATTAGACATGAAAAGACTCCTCCTAAAACTCTCCAGTTAAATGGTCTAGTTGAGAGAATTAATAAGACTTTTGTTGAAATAGTTAGGTCTATATAAGCTTTTTTGAAACAATGTTGCTTAAGCATTTTTAAGGAGTGACATTACTTGCATTTGTGCATGTTACTAATCTTTATCCTATAATTGCAAGGTGAGGTGCCAAACAAAATGTGGTTTGGAAAAAATGTCAAATATGAAGGCAAATAGATATGAAGGCAAGATAGTGTATCTTTATTAGTTACAATTAGGATGAATTTGAATTTAGGTTGTATAATCCTGGTGAGAAGAAGCTAGTCGTAAATCATGATTTGTAGTTTATAAAAGACCAAACCATTGAAGATATTATAACAAGATGGAGAAGACTACCCTTGAGAAAATCTAATTGATTATAATCCAATGTTATTGCCTATTCAAATTTTGGATAGTGTTAGCCTGATTCTCAAAATGATAAGTAGCATGGTGATCTTGATGATCAACATATTAGAGAAGGATTAGAGGTTCTAATATATAATGCTTTAGATGAACATAATATGGTTCATAATGATGATCTTAGAGATGCACCTCAATTGCCACAAGTGCCTACTAGTAGGTCTAACATGCTGAGAAATATTTTTTAAGTATCCTTTTAGTGAGTATGTAACCTTAATTAACGGTGGAGAACTTGAGTGTTTAGAAAAAGCTTTGTAAAGTGAAGAAAAATAGTAGTGAATGGGTGCAATGTTAGATGAAATGAAATCTTTGCCTGATTATCACACTTATGGCTTAGTAAAAAAATGCCTAAGAGAATATTTTTTAGAGAATAGGTGAATTTTCAGGGAGAAACAAGAGACTATTCTACATCTTCAAGGTAAAACGCAAAATTAGTGGTGAAAGACTTTAGATAGAGAAAAAATGTTGATTTTAATGGGATTTTCTTGCTTACGATGAAAATGTTATCCATCATAACTATGCTAAGTTTAGTTTGTTAGGTTTTTAAGGAGGGGGTTTCACTAGGAAGATACAACACCAATAAGATCTGAGCCCAACCACATAAGGCATTGACACCACTCTCAACCCAACACCATTCATTAGGGAGGTTTAACAACAATGCGATGTGAGCCAAAACCGCATAAGGAATTACCACAATCTCTGACCCAAAATCTTAAGACAATTATTTTGTAGGTCTTTTCCTTATATCTTGCTAAACTTTCTCACTTTTATTCAATGTTGACTTTAAACTCCACTTGAATTCCTAATAATCTCTTCCTCAATTGTGAGTCTCTTTCTCATTGGTACATCTCCTTCAAGTATAATCATTTCTAACCACGAATACCCATTAGCAACCCTTAATTATATCATTGTTCCTCATAACGGGGTACACTTTCCTGAAACTTTTGTTAAGAAGACTTTTGATACATGGTCATATTATACTTGTCTGAATTAGCTACCAAGATAAACCATAAACTTTTATAAAATTGATTACTCTTTTGAGGAAAATTCATCAAGGAATATTTAACAACAATGAGACTTGAGTCAAATAGACAAATGATTGATATTATCACCAACCTAAAATCTTAAAATAATGTATTTATGCATTATCTTACTTATATGTTGCTAAACTTTCTCATTTTTACTAAATGTGAAATTTAGCCTCAATTTAAATTTCGTAACTTGAAACCCAAACGTGGCAAAGTGTAGGCTAATTATATATCTAGATTTTTATTTCATAATCCACTTTAATATATTTTTTGTCATATGTTTCGTTATTTATTTGTAGTAAATCCTAACATCATTAGTCTTTAAGTTTTTATTTTTGTAATTGTAGTAAATAATAACATCATTATTTTTTAATTTTTTTTATAATTGTTATGTTTGCATTAAATGTTCGTTTCCATAAAATATTCAAATTTGAGTTTAAAAAATTACAAAAGTACTATTATTATTATTTAATTTGTAGGGACCAGTTACAAACCCACAATTGCATTGGAGTAATACTTATTAATCCGCAAATCTTATGCGGACTAATCCATCTACACATTTTATTATGGACCGAATAGAGAACAAGCAAAAACAGAGTAAATTGGTCAACATCGTCACTCATCAACCAGATAACTCAATTATTATGTCAACTATAAAGAAACTTTATTTATAATATTGACTTAAAAGTATTGATCCTATCGATATAGGGTCTATCAATTTTCTTTACAATAGTATGTTAACTATAAATCTCAAACTACAAATAACATATTACTCTATGAAAACTAATAATAATTATTGGAAATTTAATAAATTTATAATATATAAATGAAATTTAGGAAGATTGAATTAGATTTAAAACTCAATTCTTAATATAGACTTCACAAATCGTGTAAAACAACAAAAAAATATTAGCAAGAAAATTCAAAAAAGAAAAACCTTGAGCTTGACGAGATTAAATGCAGGGTTGATGATCTTTCTGTGCTTTGACCATTTGTCTCCCTCAAGATCTACAAGTCCAGTTATCAGGAACTTTGCAAGTGGAGTAAGGGTTGGCTTTGGAAAATCATTTATCATGTTCAGAACCTCTTTTATTGCTTCAGGCTCCATAATATGCACAGTAATCTTAGGGCCATACCAAAAAAATGAATTCTTACCTACAAAAATTATCAACTTATTTTCTAAATAAGCTTATATATATATATAATAATCATTGAAAAACAAAGATGTTTATTGATGATTAGGTAGAAGAAGACTGAGAAAATTGAGATTACTAATCACAGTATGAACTAATTTGAGCCTTAAAATCATTTGTTAAAGGTTGTATTAGAAAGCATACCAGAAACTTTGACCAATTGATTTTGAAACGGAACTAGGCGAGTTGCAGCATCATCGTCGATGTGTATGGGTTTAGATTGCGCTTGATGCTGCATCGTGTTGATTTCTTTTATGTCTCCGAAGAAAAGCTTGTATGGGTTACCCTTTATGCCTTGTCGTCTGAGGAATCTCTCTGCCCTTTTGGGTTCCAACCACACCCAACTCAGTGCTTTTGTTAAGAATATGATAACAAATGCAACCAAAAATCCAACAAACATCATTGCTGCATCAACTTCCATTTCCGATGTCAAAGTTGTCTATAGTTGGAATGTTTATATAATCTGAAACAGAGAAGAGTCTCTCGACAAGGTTATGCACATGTACGGACAAGAACAACCTCCAAATACTTCACAAAACACTAATATGCTTAAACACCAAAACATGTATCGTTGAAATTTATGGGACAACGACCTCTGCTTTCTGTAAACTTTGTTTCTTTTTCTTTTATAAATAGTTGAAAGAAATTTTTGACGGACAGTTCTAGGTGGAGATAGACACAATGAAAATTATATACTGTATAACAAAAATCAAATTTTGTTGCTCATGTAATATAGGATCATCTATGTCATAGAATAACCAAGTTGGTTTTAGTGACAATAAGAAAAGAGGTTACATGTCACATTTCATTTTTGTTCATTTTATAAACAAGTCAAATGTAAACCTATGACGCCTCTAATAAAATATTCATATCATGTGTCCTTTTTTGTTACTTTATTATTGTCAATTTGATAAAGCAATATTATACTAACTTATTTTTAAAATAAAGAGGTTATTTAAGAGCGCTTAATAAAATAAAATTAAAACAATTATCATAATATTTTGTCGAAAACTTTTAAGTATATTATGTCTATTTAAGATACACCAGTGCAAAGTTACCTCTACTCACGTGTTATATCACACTAGTGTACAAATATCATTTAACGATCAATATTAATAACATTTCTGAAGCACCAGTCATTGGTATTTTGATTTTTGTAAATAATTGAAGAAAAATGATAATCTGACTTCTTAAAAATTGTTCCTTTTTTACTCCCTTACGTGCTATTAGGAGGTGAAAACCTGGAAAAAAAATTGATTTATTTTTATAATTGGTGATGTGGCACTGAATACGTATTGGAACTTAAATCGAGAGAAAACAAAGGGATTAAGTTTAGAGTTTGCTTTGTCTCTCTTGCTCAGAGAAGATTGATCCTCCCTTTCTCCGTCATCTTCTATCTCCATACACACAATTGGAATTGAGATTGGGAGAAAAAGAAAAGGCTAGGGTTTCATTAGAAAGAAAATGGGTTTTGGATTTGCTTCGTCTCTCTTGGTCGGAGAAAATCACTCTTCCTTTCCGCTCACCGTCATCTTCTATCTCCATACACACAAAAATGTAGATCGTTAGACTGTCATCGTACCGGGCCAACGTCAAATCTCGTGCCCTCTCCCTGTTGCGACAATGAGGACCGATTTCCCCTATTGCTACTAGTGCAAGGTTCTACTTCTCACTCTCTGTTCTCTCTGTTTCGTTTACTAATGGTGTGGTTTGGATTCTGATAATATTCACCGCCTAAAGAGAGAACTGAGCATGCCTCTTCACCTTTCAAGCATCCATCTAATGTTCCATGTAGTCTGCCCCAAATTGGACAATTTTTGGTGTGTTTGGATAGAGTATTTTAATGAAGCAATTCATTTTATTTTTTGAAGAATTTAGATTTCTTTGTAATGAAATGCTTTTTTTGGATAGAGAAATTAAAAGAGATTTAAAATGCAAGCATTTTTTGAAGTATTTCAATGAGCTAAATTAGTAGAAATTCAAATGCCCTCAAAATAGGTTGAATTTGAAATTCTCCTCACTCAACCTCACATTCTAGACACTTAGGTAGAGTTGTCAGTTTGACCTAGTCCATAGGAGAGTTCGATGAGCCCAACCGACGACTCGATGAGTCAGACGGACCAGGTGGACCCGACAACCCATACGGGTCGGGCGAGATCGATGATCGAGACGTACTAGGCTGGCCTAACGACCCAAACGAGTTGGGCGTGCCCGACGACCTAAATGGGCCGGCATGCTCGACGACCCAAACGGGTGGGCGGGCTTGACCATCAAGAAGGATTAGACGACGAAGACGTGTCGTGCGAGCTTAATGACCCCACAAGGTTTGGGCAGACTGGACAACCTACAGGTGGCGCATAGGCTTGAAGACCCAAACGTATCGGGCAAGCCCAACAACCCGTACGGGCCCGACTTGCCCGATAACCCAGACATGCCCGACCAGCCCGATAACTCAAACCGGCCCAACCGATCCGCCTACCCGACAAGCCTAACCAGCTTGACGACCTAGACGGGCCCGTCAGCTCGACCACCTAGACGAACCCGACAACCTAGATGGGCCCGACTAGCCCAATGACCTAGACCGACCAAACGATCTAGATGGGCCCGTTTGGCTCAGCGACCTAGACAAGCCCGATTGGATCGACGACTTGGGCGGTACCAACCGACCCGATGACCTAGCTGGGTCGGTAGGCCCAACGACACAAACTGGTCGGGGGGACAATGATACAAATGGGCCTAACGACCTAGATGGGTCGGGTAGGCCCAAAGACCTAGTGGGGCCAAGGGTCGTCGAGCCAATATCTTAGACGGGACATATCAGATTGGGTAGTCGGGTACATCCTGCTTATCTGGGTCATCGAGCCCGTTTCCAAATTTATCATGAACTCAAAACATAATTAAGCCTAAAATAAATATTGTTAAAATGAAATTTTATCTCACAAGAAATTCAATTGTTTTATCCAACAAGAAATTTAAATGTAAGGTATTTTAGTTTCTTTATCCAAAATAGTTATTTAGTAAAGGAAGGAAATTTAATTGCAAGCAATTTAAATACAATGTATTTCAATTTTTCAGTATTGTTGAAATGCTTGATCAAAACACAAGGTTACTTTTTAAGTTCTCGTAATTTTTGTCGGTGGCCAAAGAAGAATTATCGCGTGAGTGTGATTATAGGTTGAAGGCAGCGAATCAAAAGCTGTATCGAGATCTTCTTGCTGGGATCGATAGATTTTATGTTCCAATAGTTGTGGATGCTATTTCAAGTAGAAGAGTATTAACTACCAAGCTTGTTTATGGTAACTATAAGAACTTTAACCACTTCTTTTTTATGCATTTTTCTATACAACTTTACATGCAATTTTTTGGTACCATAACTTACATAGCCTGCTTACACACTTAAGTGATGTAAAAGAATGAAAACATACATGGTGGTCGATGCAGCTGCATATCCTGTTTAGATGACAATGCTCTCAACATATATGTAGTAATTATTTGTGTAGAAGATATAGTTTTCCAGATTGGATAGCAAATTTTCCCTATAAATGCTCCTATTTTATCTCATATAATCTGATTTGGTAGTCATTTACTCAATTTTTTTTTGTAATTCATTAAAAGTTAGAAGAAAGGTATGTTAACTATAAAAAACTTCATGTAATTAATTATATAATTATGTTTGGAGAAATTATCACCTTTAATCAGACAATTTTATGAACACAAATTTGTCCATGTTTTTAATCATTCTTTGGTACTTGTTGAGAGATGCTACTTGTTATGTTCATTAAACAAGGGATGCTTTCCTTATTACTTCAATTTTTTGGTTCAATTGGTGGACAACTATTTATGAATTCTTGATTTCTTATTTAGTTTGACAATCAAACTGTTTACATCATTCATGTCAAATAAATAAAATGACATTCTTGTGAATTAAATATTTTTATTATCTTGCTACAAGAATTACAATTCACAAAGTGGCATCACTGGACTAGGAAACTCATAATCATATTGGCAAAAAGTTATTAGAAGTCATTGATGAAGTTATTTGTATTTTGATTTTTGTAGGCATGTTATTTTGCCATGTGTTTATATGTGTGCACAAGTGAAATATTTAAGGCTATTTTTTGACATACTAACTCTAGCATCACCAATCGGAAAATTCTGGTCCATACATATGAAATTTGAAGTATACTTGATGAATTTTGGTTTAGCTATCTAGTTCAGGTGTTGTTGTCTACGTGAAGTAAACATATATTACTGTTAAAGGACTTGAGTGAATATGACAAAGTAGTTAAGATTTAAAAGGAAAAACTTCACTATATATGTTCTTAGTTCTCACACACATGATTTTTGCGATCTCTTCTTAACTTGGAGGGTGTTTTTAATGCAGATCGATCCTAAGTGGGGTAATTTCTTATTTGATGAAGTTACAAAGACAATCAATCTGATTGATTTCAGGGTAGCACGAGATTACCCTAAAGTATTCGTTGATGACTATTTAAGAATGATTAGTTATATATCAATAACTAAGTCGAGGTTTGAAATCTTCATTGTTTTGAGTCCTATGTCTTTTTTTTACTCAGTCAGACTCGCCTATAGCATAATACACATGTTAATGATAAAAAATGCTATAAATATACGTAACTTTTCATAACTTGTATCCCAAACTGCCTACATGACAATTTTGATGGGTCCCATCCTAGTAACTAAAGTGAGGATTTTAAGATGGGCAGCAAATTCTTGTGGATTTTTATTATTGTTTATGATGCATAATTGATTAGGTTCTAGCATGTGCAAATGACGATAGTTTTATCATATTTTTCATTCTGTTTTCTTGCATTCATTGTTAAAGAAAGTGTAGTAAATTGCCTCCACTGGGTTCTTTGGTGAAAATGAATAGTGGTGCTGAGGTAATGAAGTGGTTGATTAAGTTTCTTGTGCAATTTTTGGATCTGAGTTGGAAAACAAATAAGCATCAAGTCCAAGAACTATGAGACTAAAAGATAGCAAGAAGTAGTCATTTATAGAATAAATAATAATATATTTTAAATTGTATTGTGCTCTACTTGTATTTCATATTGACAATGGCTCTTGAAGTCTTTGAGCTTTGCATTAGAGGAAATGAGTCCAAAGTAATAAGATAATATTCTTGTAAGCAGTATATCACAGAAACAAGAACTCTGTATATTGAGATTGATGCAGCAGAGTGTTTACAAATAGATTATATAAAAGCTGTAGAGAAAAACTAACTAAAACAAACAAACAAAACCTAACTAGACTAACAAAATATAACCATGGTTAAACTAATAGGCCCCCCTCAAGATGGGAGAAAAATGTTTTCTATGCCCATTTTGGAGAGAATGCTGAGAAAACTGGTTCTGGGTAGAGATTTGGTTAAAATATCAGCAAGTTGGTGATGCTTTTGTATATGGTTAAGCTTGATAGTTCCTTTCTCCACATGTTCACAAACAAAGTGTAGGTCAATATCTAGGTGCTTAGTGCACTCATGGTGGGAAGGATTAGAAGCAATTTGAATGATGGCTTGATTGTCACAATAGATCACTACATAAGGTGTGAAAATATGAAAGTCAGTCAAAAGGTTCTTTAACCAAACAATTTCAGTAGATACAGAAGCTAATGCACGGTACTCAGCTTCTGTAGAAGATTTACTAACAGTCTTTTGTCTCTTGGCTTTCCATGAGACTAAAGATTGCCTAAGAAAATGCAGAATCCAATGGTGGAGCGACGGGTGTCCATACATGAGCCCCAATCAGCATCAACATAAGCATGGATATTACAATCAGAAGCAGATTTAAACAAAATACCCTGGCCAACTGTATGCTTGAGATATCTTAATAAAATATTAGCAGCTGCCATATGTTCAGTAAAAGGTTTAGAAACAAACAGGCTTAATTTATGGACAGTATAAGAAATATCTGGACGAGAAATAGTCAGATATAACAACCTACCAATAAGATGTCTATAAGTAGCAGGATCAGCAATAGGAGTGCCAGAATTATTATGTAAATGTAAGTTGGGAAGCATATGAACAACAAAAGGTTTACAAGCAAGCATTCCACAATCTTCATGCAAAGATAGAACATAATGGCATTGACATATAAATATACCAATTTTTGATTTGGAAAGTTCAATGCCAAGAAAGAATTTTAAATCACCAAGATCTTTTAATTTGAATTTGTTTTTCAGTTGAATATTAATAGAATCAATACAATCCATGTTAGGGCCAACAAGAATAATATCATCAACATAAACAAGGACAGCAACAAAAGTATTATCATGGCCTTTTGTAAAAAGAGAATAGTCATGTTTAGATTGACAAAAACCAAAAGAAATAATAGTATCATGAAATTTATGAAACCAACTGTGTGAAGTGTTGTTTTAAACCGTAGATGGATTTATGAAGATGACAAACCAAAGGAGCATTAGATGTGGGGGTAAAATTATGAGTATAACCGGGAGGAATATGCATGAAAATCTCTTTATTAAGATTGCCATTTAGAAAAGCATTATTAATATCAAGCTGAGTTAAATGCCAATTAAAAGAATGCACAAAGTAGTAATTTTTGCAACTGGAAAAAATCAGTACCATATTGTTGTGTAAACCCACGAGCAACGAACCTAGCTTTGTGTTTAGTTACAGTGCCATCAGAGTGAAGCTTGAGTTTAAACAGCCATTTTCAACTTATAGGTTTCTTACCATGAGGAAGGTGTGTGACAGATCAAGTGTTATTCACATCCATAGCAACAAGTTCATCTTCAATGGCTTTTTGCCAATGAGGAATACAAATTGCTTGCTTATAAGTTTGAGGCTCATAATTTTCAGAGATTTGACAAAGGTAGTGTGTGTAGGGAGTGGACAACTTGGAATAGTTAACAAAATTCTGATTAGGATAGGGGATTTTGGAATTAGGAGTGACATTGTAACAATGGTAGTCCGAAAGGTAGGTAGGAAGAATAATAGACCTAGCTAACCTACGAATAGGAACAACAAAATTTGAAGAAGACCAATGCAGTAAGGGCTTTTGGCCTCGGTTGTTTTTGATATTCTACGCCGGTTCCAGAACCGAGGCATATTAGGGTGAGGCCAAAAGGGATGGCTTTTGGCCTCAGGTGTGAACTGAAGCCATAGAGCTACTCTTCTACCTCGTTTCTACTGTGAACTGAAGCCATTGTGTCAACGGTGGCTCAGCCGCGCAATGGAGGCGTTCTTGTCCGCAACAACGATTGTCAATGGTGGTTTGTGAATTTGCAGGGTTCGCGACAATGTTTGCAGATTTGGTTTTTTGATTTGCAGGTTTCGCAATCGCAGATCTGGTAGAGGTGGTCGCTGGTTTCGCAATCGACGCCATCTAAGACGATGTCGCCGAGAGGACGAGATGAAGTTAGCAACTTGTGTTGCGTCGTCGGCGGAGCTGAGGGAATACTTTGATGCGTCGTCGGCGGAGCTAAGGGTTGCAGTGGCCTGCGAGGTTCAGTTGCAGGGTCTGGCCGCTGCCGAACGTGGACAAGAATGCTATGTTGACGTTGCCGTTTTGATCCCAGTAGACGCCAATTCCTCCAGCGTGGAAGGGTTTGAAGAGAGAAATGAAAATGAACAACAGAGGGTTTTGAAAGTTGTTTGCGGGAAGAGAGAGAGAGGAAGGAGTTACAGATTGTTTGCGGGAAGAGAGAAAGGAAAGAGTTGCAGATTCGCGGCGGGGGAAGTAGAAGGGTTCGCGAAATTAAAACCCTAAATAAACCCTATGGCTTCGGTTCCTCTAACAACCGAAGCCATATACCCCTTTTTGGCACCGGGTCTTGTTGGACTGAGGCCAAACACCTAATGACTACTTCACTTTTTTAAAAATGCAGACCCTTTTTGGCTTTGGGTCTTGTTGGACCGAGGCCTATAGCACTCTTTGGCACCGGTTTTGCACGAACCGAGGCCTATTGTTGTCTTTGGCTTTGGGTGTTAGCTGAACCGAGGCATAAAACTTGGCTGGAATTTCAAAATTGCCACCGCGCCATTATATGCTTCGATTTCTGGCTAACCGAGGCATATAAGGTGAGGTAAAAAGGAAATTCTGCACTAGTGAGAGGCTAGAGTAGGAAAGGGAGAGGGAGGGTTACTATCATTAGGAGATGCAGAGGTAGGAATAAGAAGGTTGTGATCCAGAGAAGAGGTATCATCATCAAGATTAGGTGGATTAAAAACAAGAGTAACATGATTAAAAATATCAAGAGTAGTAGAAACAATATTTTCTTGAAAAGGAAAAATATGCTCATGAAATTTAACACCTCTGGAGATAAAGGTTTTCCTAGTTTTGATATCCAATAGTTTGTAACCCTTGTAACCAATGGGATACCCTATAAAGATAGAAGCGGTGGCTCTAAGACTGAACTTATGTTTAGAGGACAAAAGGGTAAAAGCATGACAGAGGGAACTGAAAACTTTAAAGTCAAAATATAGAGGGATTTTATCAAAAGGAATTTCATATGGTGACTTATTTCCTAAAACAGGGCTAGGGGTTCTATTCATGAGAAACACAGTTGTACGAATGCAATCACCCCAAACATTTATAGGAACATTAGATTGAAAAAGCAAAGAGCGAGCAATGTTAAGAATATGCAAATGCTTACGTTCTACCACACTATTTTGCTCAGGTCTTTCAACATAAGAGAATTGATGAACACCCTTATTAGTAAAAAAATCATTAAGAGACAACTCTTTAGCATTATCGGAACAAAAAACTTTGATGTTAACATGAAAATGATTTTCAATATATTGAAATTTTTTTGGAATAAGCATAATGCAATCAAATTTGTTTTTAAGGAGATACACCCATGTAAAACAGCTTTTATCATAAACCAAAGTTAAGAAATAACAAAAGCCATCATAAGTAGGATAACAAAAAGGGCCTCAAACATCCGCATGAATGATATCAAAGCAATATGGACTAAAAGTATTTTTAGAAATGAAAGGTAAACATTGTTGTTTAGATAGAGGGCATATGCTACAATGATGGTTTCTATCAACCGTAATTAAAGAAGTCTTGGCAGTAAGTAAGTTGTAAACAGGAACAGACAAATGGCCTAAGTGCCTATGCCAAACATCATGTCACAAAATTACAAGAATTAAAATTGACAGAAGGTAAAGATTTTTTATAGAAATAAAAAACCAGAAGGTCGTGATGCGACTTAGCAGTGCCAATCGTCTTTTGCGATTTGAGATCCTGTAAAATGAAAAAATTAGGTTGCATAATAAATCGGAATTGATTCTGCTGAATTAAAGTAAGAAGAGATAATAGATTGAATCTAAATGAAGGAATGTAAAGGACATTATGAAGAAATATGTCCTGAGTAAGTTTAATACTACCAATGCCTTCGACTTTAACTTTGAAGGAATTAGGAAGTAAAACATATGAATTATTCATAGTCACATAAGAATCATACAAAGATTTGTAACAACAAATATGAGATGTGGCACCAGAATCGATCATCCATTGATATGAATTAATAGGGCGAGATTTCTTAGCATATTTTTGTTTATCAATTGGGGGTTTTTGAGAATAATTAACAGAGAAAGCTAAACTTTTAGAATTATTTGATGATTGGGTATCAATAATTTCTCATTGAGATTCTTCTTGCAAAATTAAGGAGAAAACGTTACCGATATGTGGCAGAGGATAAGAGAGAAGGATTTGACCACATATTTGGGAGAAGGAATCATGCAAACCCATCATGAAGGTCATGACATATTCTGAGGCGGCGTGTTGTTGAAGTTGATGCAGCACATCGCAAGAACAATTGAAAGTGGGTTTGTATCTAGAAAGCTCTTCCCAAATAGATTTGAGTTTGGTATAATAGGTACTCACACTATCAGAACCCTATTGTAGGGACAAAAGTTGACGCCATAGTTGATAGATGTGCGAACCATTTTTGCGAAAGAACCTAGTTCAGAGATCCTCCCAGATCTCATGAGCAGTGGAGGCGAAGAAGATGCTTATCACAATCTCTTTCGAAACTGAGTTGTACAACCATGAGATAACAACGTTGTTCGCCCTTGACGAAGCAACGAAAGAAGGATTGTCGTCTGAAGGGGCGGTTAGGGTTCTATCGATGAGCAGTAGTTTGTTCTTGACGGAGAGAGCAACCCTCATCGTTGCGACTCCAAGTGACGTAATTTGTGTGATCTAAGGGCTGCGAAGTGAGAAGGATGCCGGGACCATCTGAATGATGTAAGAAAAGAGGACATGTGAGATCGTGATGAGGTTCTTTGACGGTGGTGGTGGAAGAATTGTTGGAGGTGGCAATAGAAGCCATGAAAACTTGCAAGTAAAGAAAAGAAAGGCAAAGAACAGAAGGAGAGAACCCAAGGGGAAAAAGAGATTTAATTCTCTATTGATACCATATCACAAAAATAAGAACTTTGTATATTGAGATTGATGCAACAAAGTGTTTACAAATAGAGTATATACAAGCTGCAGAGAAAAACTAACTAAAACAAACAAACAAAACCTAACTAGACTAACATAATATAACCAGAGTTAAACTAATACAGTAGGGTGTGATGATCTTACTCGTCACTCTTTATATAATCTTTGAATTTGCTGTATATATTCAGATTCGAACGTTGTATTGTTCCTAGATTTTGGTGAACATTGAAATAATAGGTAATCTCTTAAATGAAATGTTGTAATCTTTTGGAGGTAGAAATGTCAATAGATTCTTTAGTCCAATTGATTAAACTGAAACTTAGATAATTAATTGTTGAATGTGCATGAGTTTTGGATGATGATGTTGTTGACCTTATGATTCATCAGCGGGAAGGCAACTTTCTGGATGCATGTAGCTCATTATTTTTTTTTTTCTATTCTTATTTCTGAATTGAAGAACAAGTTTGATAATTCACGAGGTGGATTTGACCAAATTTGATAAATATGTTAAGACATAGACTAATTTATATTTTTGGATTTAATAAATTGAATTGATATAATTTTGTGATATTCTTGGAATTAGTAAAATCATCTGATATATTGTTTGTGAAATTTCTAGAGCTAGTGAATTGATTTAATACTATTATTATCATTTAAAAAAAGTTAAATAAAATAAATAATTAAATTATTGGTTATTAAAATAGTTAATAACTTTTTTAAATTTTAAAAACTTTTTTAAATTTTAAAATTTAAAAAGGATTATTAAACCATTTTTAAACTAGGTGCTAAATAATTAAAAAATTATACATTTTTGTGATGGTGGTTATTTATACGAACCATAACCATGTTATGTTAATGGAATTTTTTGGTGTGAGAAAAGTTAAACATAGGTATGCACTTATTTGGTGTTCAGTCATAAGATAATGGTAACTTTACATTTTTTTGAAGTTGTTATGCAATTTGACTTAAAATAATAAATAAAGTAAGTTAACATGTTACTCATTATATAAAAAGACTAATGGTACACACCAACAAGATTTTTTGATGCGAAAAAAGTTGAGCATGGGTATGCACTTATTTTTTTTTCAATCATTAGATAATAGTAACAATACATTTTTTTAAGTTATTTTATAATATGAATTAAAATAATTAATAAAGTAAGCTAACATGTTACTCATTATCTAAACATACTTATGATACATACCATGAATGAGGGGTCATTTATAAGAACCATGATCATGTTAAAAAATAGAACATGGGTATGGACTTATTTAATGTTTAATCATCAGATTATAGATAAATGTTTGCCCTCATTTAAAGTAGGCGAGCACATAATATTGGTGTGGTGAACAATCACATACCAAACACTATTACTATGTCAACAAAATAATACTTAAATCAACATTTAATATATCAAGGGTCAGCAATTAATAATTCTAGAGTTATGATATTTGTCATGTGGAGTTGTGGACCAATTATCCCATACCAGATTTAATTATGTTGAATATAACTTCCATAAACCTTAGTGAAGTGTTTTAATTCCCTGAAACTAGTGTACATGTTGAATGGCTTACCACATACCAGAGATTGTTATTGTATGCAAAAAGAACTACTTAGGTCACCACTTAATATATCACTGGTCAGCAATTGATAGTTCTAGAGTTATGAGGTCTATAATGTGGAAGTTGTAGACCAATTATCCCGCACCAGATTTCATCATGTTCAATATAGCTTCCATATACCTTAGTGATGTGTTTTAATTCACCGAAACTAGTTTACATGTTGAGTGTCTCATCATAGATATAGATTGTTATTGTGTGAAAAATGTATTGTGCATGTCAACACTTAATATATCAATTGTCATCACTTAATAGTTCCAAAGTTATGATGTCTGTCATGTGGGAGTCATAGACCAATTAGCGAGGTATTTTAATTTATTAAAGTTGGTTTACATGTTGAGTGCCTTACCACATATTGCTACTACGTGCAAAAAGTACTATTCAAGTCAACATTTAATATATTAGTGGTCAATAGTTATTAGTTACAAAGTTATGATGTCTGTAATGTGGGAATTGTGGACCAGTTATTCCACCACAAATTGTTATTGTGTGTAAAAAAAATTTAAGTTAGTTTATTGACATATATTCTTATGTTTTTTTAATATTTAATTTAATTTCAAAAAATTTAACATTGACTTAATTAAAAAAGGTTACAGATTAATTTAACTTATCTTTTGATGAAACAATTTATTGGAAAAAACATACACACTTTTGCTGATTAATTTTATTAAAAAATATATTAAAAAAAGTACATTTTTGCAAAAAAAATATACATTACTTACAAAATTAAAAATAAATAACATTAGATTAAATAATAATTTTATGTTATTTTTGTTTCTCCAACAATTTATCGGCACTAATGTTTACATTAGAGAATCACATTAAGTAGGCAATTATGAATACAATAGCAATCTTTTCATTCTATTATCAATATCTAATGCTACTAATCAATAGATCACGAACAAGGAAAAACATGTAATAGTTCTGATTTTAATCATGACCCCAAGTGGCACCATGCTATAGCAAAAAAAAATGTCATAGATTGATTCTCGAAGTTCTTTGGCAGCTACATTTTCATTCATTGTTCTTAATCTTCTCTAATCTTATACCATTTTAGATTCCTTTTGTCAACTACATTCTTTGTGCTCCAAAAAAGTATGTGCTTCCTCTTGAATGCACGTTGCTGCAATTGCTAGTTTCCTCTACAAGTAATTCCCTATTTCCTTGGAATCCATTCCTGTTAAGTTTGTTTATAGGAACAACTTGCATCAAAACATCAAAAGGTTACTATAATGGATTTCTTTTCTTTCTTGGCATAACATTCATATAGATATGAATTAAAGCTACCTAATTTGTTATATTTTTAACCTAAAAATATTATTTAAAACATTAGAATAACCGAGTAAAGGGATTATAAAGTCCTTGAAATTGTGAAAAATAATAGAGATGCAAAATTGCATCGATTGACAACAAAAAAGAGGAAGGTAAGGGATTAGTAGTACTATGGCCACCTGATGCTCATGAAATTTAGAGATAAGAAATAAGATGAGGGTTTAGGAGAATACATTTGAAATTGCTAAGGTTGCGGGGATTGTTGGCGAATGATTGGCATAGTCACATAATCACCCAACTTCCCAATTTCTACAATCCCTTTGGAAGTGCCCAAAGACCACGTCTTACCTTTCCCAACACCAACAAATATGAATACCAACTATAACAAATTCAAGTACTATGTTGGTGTTTTACTTGAAATACCCTATTTTTTCATAAAACACTTTCTTTTAGAAGTATTTCAAAAATAGAAACTGCTTATAAAAAGGAATATGATATTTAAAAATGAAACAGAGAGGGAGAAGCAGGACCTCGCACTAGTAGCAATAAGGAAAATGGTCCTCATCGACGCAACGATGAGAAGGTGCGAGATCTAACGTTGGCTCGATACGACGACAGTCAGACGATCAACGTTTCTGTGTGTATGGAGATAGAAGATGACGGTGAGTGAAAGGGATGTGCGATTTTCTCCGAGCAAGAGAGACAAAGCAAACCCAAAACCTATTTTCTTTCAAAAGAAACCCTAGCCCGTTCTTTTTCTCCCAAGCTCGGTTCCAATTGTGAATATAGAGATAGAAGATGACAGTGAGATGAATGAGCGATTTTCTATAAGCCAGAGAGACGAAACAAACTCAAAACCTAGCCCATTATTTTTCTCCCAATCTAAGTTCCAACGTGTATTCAATGCTACGTTAGTAATTATGAAAAAAATCAAAATTCTTCCCAAAATTTCACCTCTCAGTGACACGTAAGGGAGTAAAAAACAAGTAACTTTTAAGGAGCCAGATTATCATTTCCAATAACTGAAATATTTTATAAAAGTTAGGGAGACGTTGTCTAGAAAATTTGTGATATAGTGACTGTTAGTCTAAGAACCATCATTAACATTCTCCAAGAGGACATTTATCTACAAAATCGTCATCATTTTCTTAATCGATAAATATGGTTTTGGTCCCTAAAATATTACGAAAAATTGGAAATGGTCCACGTTATAATTTTGTCCTCATACAAAATATCCCACTTTATTTTAGAAAATAAAAATAAAAATAAAATAAAATTAATTATAATAAATAATCCAATACAATAATATATATTAAATTCTAAATTACAATAATTAAAAATATAAAACAAAAATAATACGTGCGAGATGGCTTTCTAAGATACACCAAGGGCTATCGCCAAATCTTGTTGACCATCATCAAAAGCAACTCATACTATAGAAGGCTAAGGCCATAGAACCACAAAAGCAACCACATCTTGTAGGAAGCTAAAGTTAGCATCGTAGAAATCACCAACACAACAGAGACTAGTATCCTCCATCAGAAAGTCAGAAAGTCATTGTATTGCAGACGCCTAGAACATCACATAGAACTAATCATTAAAGCAACAAAATCTCCTAAAATCATATTAAATTTCTATAACCAAAAATCCTCTATAAAATGAGAGTAAGTTGATAGATTAAGGATTGGAAAATTTGTTAAGAAAACTCTGAGAAAACGTTTCAAAATAGAGGGCAAAGTTTAAGCAAATTTTCAAAAATTCGGAACATGATGTATAGGGCTAAGATCAACATCATCAACCATAGAGCCTAACAACACCACAAACCATCCTCTGTATTTGAAATCAGTAATAAAATATTCTGGCTTATATAATTTTTGTTTCTCTCATTTTGTACGCGAATAATAATAGAAGAGCCACATAACCCTTTGAGCATAAACATGAAAAATACCTTGATCTTTACCCAGACGCTCACATATTTATCACATGTTTTAAGATAAATTCCCACAACCATGATCTAGAAAAATCTTCAGACTCCCATCACAGTTGAAGACGACCCCCTTCGAAGCACACCATATATGTCTCGAAATCGTGGTAGGGCCATTTCAGAATGGCGTATGAACTACCTCAGCAGAATCTGAGTCATTCCCTCTCAAAATCGCACTTGAACCCCTTCCGGGAGGGCAAACCTGTAGTCACGTCTGAGACTGACTTTCTTTCTTCCCCGGAGTCATGTTTGAGCGATCCCATACAGCTTAACACCATCCTTTGCAGCTAGCTTTTTTCCTCTTTCATAGGTTCCCTTGGACTTTTAGGAAATATGTTTCTATTTCTTCAATTAGTATATTCATTCTCGTCCTAGGACCAATTTAGATGAACTTCTAATTTTGTTATCTTTATTTTAACATTTTAAACCATTTTAGATACACTTCTAATTTGGTCGTCTTAAAATTATTTGAAATAATTTTATTTGTATTTTTGATAGTTTTATTTTTTTACTTTAACATTTTAAATCACTTTAGATGTACTTCTAATTTGGTTATCTTTATTTTAACATTTTAACCACTTTAGATACACTAATTATTTGAAATTATTTTATTGGTACTTTTGATAGTTTTATTTTTAGTTTAACATTTTTAAAACATTTTAGATGAATTTCTAATTTGGTTGTCCTCATTTTAATATTCTAGATCACTTTAGATCCACTTCTAATTTGGTAATCTTAAAATTATTTACTTATACTTTTAAGAGATATTTCATTTATTACTAATATTTTAACAAATTTAAATGTATTTCTAATTTGGTTATCTTTATTTTAACATTTTAACCACTTTAGATACACTAATTATTTGAAATTATTTTATTGGTACTTTTGATAGTTTTAGTTTTAGTTTAACATTTTTAAAACATTTTAGATGCATTTTTAATTTGGTTGTCCTTATTTTAATATTCTAGATCACTTTAGATGCACTTCTAATTTGGTAATCTTACAATTATTTACTTATACTTTTAAGAGATATTTCATTTATTACTAATATTTTAACAACTTTAGATGTATTTCTAATTTGGTTATTTTACTTTTACATTTTTACAACCACCCTGGATGCACTCCTAATTTGGTTATTTTAAAATTATTTGGAACCTTTCTTATTTTATGTTACAAAATATTATATATTAAAATAAAAAAATTAATATTATTTCTATCAACAAGTGTTTTTTAACAAGAGTTGTGCAACTCTAATTCTTCATTGCACCCGACAATACGTAGGAGCGAGACACCATCCTTGTCGACCTAAATAAATATAAAGTTAATGATATTATGTTATATTAGTAGTAGTTTTTTTTTTGTTAAATATGTTTTTGGTCCTTTAACTTTTATTGAAAAATTGATTTAGTCCCCCTTGAAAATCTTGAACCAATTTAGTCCCTCATCTTTAGATATGCGTGGATTTAGTCCTTTGAACCAAATTTTTGTAAGTTTAGTTGATGTTTCAAACGCGTTTCTCAACTAACATTGAAGAGAAAATATGTCAAACAATGTAAATAACCTAAAATACTATAATGAAATGTGTTTGAAACGCCAAATAAACTTATTAAAATTTGGTTAAAAGGACTAAATTCATGCATTTACAGAGTTGAGGGACTAAATTGATTCGAGTTTTCCAAAAGGGACTAATTCCAATTTTTACTCAAAATTGAAGGACCAAAAATATATTTAACCATTTTCTTAAGTAAGATTTTGTTTGAGGTGAACTAAATTTTCTTAAGTTTTCTAATTTCTCTATTTAATTAGAGGCAACCATGTTAGGATAAACATAGTGGGGTGCTAGTACCTTTCATACACATAATCGACTTATAGATCCACAATTTGGTTTTGCGAGCCATCTCTTTATTAAAAAGTTTTTTTCTAGTACTTCCATTGAATAAATATTGGTGATGACTCCATTAAAAGATGGATTGTGATCCCGTCGTGGTCCTAGTTGCGACAGTCCTTGCTTGAAAATTTGGCATTGTTTGGTCTCTATGCTTTCAAAAGCATTGGTTTTAGTCCTTTGTTTCTAACAATGTTAAAGTTTATCCTACATGGCAAACAACGTTCCAATTTAGCTTTAAGAACGTTGACACATGTGGTGACACATGTGTTGCCATGTGTTATTTCAATTTTTTAATGAAAATCATTTCTTTAAAAAAAAGACTACATCATCTATTATTTTATTAAAACTAATGTTTTTTTTTTAAATTGAATAAGAGTGTATGAAATTGAATTAGTTGGGAGTTTAGGTTTTAATTGATGAACAACATATTTGGAATCCGTTCACGAAGCATTTTGAGAAATTGGTGGTGAAATCCTAGAGTTCTATTCAAAAGGGGTTTGTTTGTTCAATTAACAGATTAAGGTTCAGGGTGTAGATCATGAACAAAAGGTGGAAGACATTTTTTTGGATTAGTGTATGTTGTTGTACCTTTCGAACTATGAGGAGGAGTTGTGGATCCAAGTTTGCGACATCATCATCCTCATACTAACAATTGGGATATTTATAATTGGGACTAAAACTTTGTGGGGGGAAATTATTGCTTCTGAAAGCAACTATTGTGAAGAACAATCGAAAATGTTTTTGAAGATGTAGAAACTAGGAAGTAAGTAATGAAGGTATTTGTAGTGTTTAGATTTGTGGTACTTCCAATGGGCTTATGAGGTAGAACCTCACATGGAAGGACAATTAGATAAATAAATAAGAATAAAGTGTTTGTGGTAATGAAATAATGATAAGTTGAAGAGGAAGTTACTGGAAGAGAGAAAAATGGATCAAATCAAGATATGGTTTTTTGTAGTATTATGAGTGTTTACTGATATATTTTGTGTTTTATTTCTCCTAAAGTCCAATTGGAATAGGTAGTTATTGAATAGGTAGTATGTAAAGAATGTTATGTATTTCACTATGTCTATAATGATAAAGGTGTTTTATATTTTGTAATTAGTTTCTGTATTTGTAAGTTTGACTTGTTATCAGTGTAACGTCCTAACCGGAAATTACTTATTTAAAATTAAAATTAATAAAAATATTAACAAACAACATTTTTTAATAATATACTATCCCAAAACGAGGAAATATTTAAAACTTTAGTTTATACACATCAAAAGTTAAAATTCGTAAATACATTCATGCTTACAAATACAAAATAGTTCATAATAACTGATTACAAATATAGTCTTATAAAATCCATAAAGATAATCCCAAGTACAACTCCCATGCTAGCCCACTCCAACTTTAAGTATTCGCGTGCTCACCTACATCAATATCTGCTCCCACGTAACGAGTTACATGATCATCGTCAAACACACATAGATAGGGTGAGCTCAAAAATAAAATATACATCACAAGATACATAATAATAACAAAATTAAAACCCCTAACACTTTTGATACTCTCCCATCTCAGACCCAACATTATCATCTTCCTTTGGACGCCTCTTGATTCAACACCCTTTGATGATTACATTGATCGATCCTTGCTGCCATGAGTGTCTACTCGCCCCTACGACTACAGTCCACCACCTATAGTCCACACGTGGGAATAAATTTGTCACGACCACTATCTACAACACCAAGTGAAGTTCCCCAATACGAATTGCAGTCCATATTTGTCCCAAGACTACCAAACTCGTCGACTAACACCGAAAATGGCACTCTTTAGGAACCCATCCGTACGAGCCACGATCTCGCACACTGCATTGGACTTCCAAAACCACTAGGCTACAACCTCGAGTGGCCATGTGTTACCCAATACAAGATGCACTCGTAACTGGGCCCCAGCAATGCATCGCATCAAGACCTTCATCCAAAGTTGTATAGAATCCTCAACGCGATCCAGCTCTACACCCAAAATCGCCTGGCGCATCACTCACATTGCTAGGTGGTTCCTTGCGATTCCCTCAAGCCGCTAGGCGCCACGCACCTTCTAGTGCCTTTGCTAGAAAACTCCGCTTGGTGAAACCTTCCCTACCACCAGGCGCCATGCGAGTACAGTGGCCACTGCCACTATTTTGGGTCTCTATCGCTTGACAACTCATCCAACGTTGTCAGGCGCCATACCAGTAGCGTAATGCTATTGGTTTTTGGTACTTTTGAACAGGTTCTAATGAACCCCAATGTAACATCCCTAGGGAATATTACTTAAAATAAATAAAAAAATGAAATAATTATAATAATAGTTATCTCGATAAAAATCCCAATGCGGGAAAATTTAAATTCATTAAACTAGCACGCCAAAATTCATAACTAAATCCATATAATGTTATAAGTTCCCAAGTCTTGTATTTAAAACATAAAATACACAGGAGTAAAATCCTAGCTCTAATCCCACTGCTGGCCCTCACTCCGTCGCCTGGACATCCTCAGCATCACCTGTGCCAACATCTGCTCCCGTGTAACGAATCACACGATCATCGCCATACACAAACACACAAACAAGAAAGAGTGAGCTGTGAAAATAGAATAACAGATATATAAAATACAAGATAACCTCATATACCCAACTTATCAATTCTACTTATTTCTTGGCCAAGACCTTAACCCCAAGGCTTTGTAGCCTTCAAAACACACAACTGGTTAGCCTTGGACTCGGGAACATGATGCTCACACGAACCTGCCCGCTCGTGGTCTTGTCTTTATGAACCTCCCCGCTCATAGTCCTGCTCTACGGACCTACCCGCCTGTAGTCCAACACATGTGATCCACCAGCCCCGTACCTCCCCGCACGTGGCATCTCTCAACGTGACCACGGAACATACGAACCTACCTCGCTCGTATCCCTACGTGAGAGTAACTGGATATGAACCTCCCTGCTCATATCATCACATGTCATTCGCCATCCATGAACCTACCTGCTCATGGCACAGCATCTCCCGATCCAAGCAAAGTATCATTGTTAATTGAACAACACACCAAGAAAGTAAAGAAGAACAGTATTTTCGCCTGGCCTTGCCCACGCGCCGCCAGGCGAAATTGCTTCAGACCACCTGGCGGTATTCACCCACCGCTAGGCGCCAGCGTCGTTCCAGTGCCCCCTGTTTCCTCATAACCGCCTGGCGGAGCTCGACGTGCCGCCAGGCGCACCTCAGTACTAAGCGCTCTCCTATTACATCCATCGCCTGGCGGGTATCAGTGTACCGCTAGGCTCCATACCAGAACAACACCTTCCTGCTTTGTGGTACCTTAGGTAGTCTAATTTACAGGATAACTCATTTTCATGACCAAATAGGGACTTTCATATCAACGGCTCTTTGTGGTTAATCCATCCATTAGTACACATAATCAAGTACCTATACTAAAAAAAATGATTAATCCATCTAATCACTTTTGTTCAAGTAACAAGAATAATATCATACCATAACGATTCCATTCCTCCTATGAACTTGCTAGCATCCAATTTCTTAACACACTGAACTGATCAAGCTTTCACTTCTTGTTGGACATCAATACCTTATAATTTCGCCCTTCCCTTCGACTCACTATATGTATATATGTAAAATCTACCACTTTTCCACCTAAATATCCTCCACTCAAGCTACTCCGCTTCCCCAACCCCTCACTCATAAATTCTCTAGTTTTCACTATACCAACTACTCCATCACCACATATTCCTTCCCCCTCTCGCACTATCCATAGCACAGCATCCCACCTGGACTGCTACACGCCATCGCCTGGCGGCCAGCATGGAGCTGCCAGGCGGCATATCAGATACAGACCTCATCTCGCATTTTCCCTACATACTCCGAGATCTCAACTCCCTACTCTTCTCCCACGACCGCCACCACATATTCATTCACAACATTTTTACCACTCGTTCTGACCAATATCACTTTATTCGCATTCCATGTTTCCAATTACATCCTAATTAGCCCATACCACCCAAGATTTACATTCATTCCTAGGTTTCCACCCAAACTACCCATACACGAAAATCCAATAAATTCACAAGCATTCCAACATATCAATTTGGAACGATAAAATATTATAGATATATATGTATACAATCATTGAACCTCAGCAATTGGTTACATTCACCCAAAACAACATCAAAATCATCAACCAGAACTCGAACAGCGTCGCGCCGCCTGGCAGGAACTCATCGCCGCCAGGCGATTCAACCCAACATAAGAACAGTTGCTCATCTCTGATGAGCTGCCTGGCGATAGGGCTTGAACCACCAGGCGATTTCTGGGAAAAACCCAGAAACCCAATCAAACAGTGCAGAAAAACGGGTGAAAGGCATGTAGTTTCAATCACCAAAGCACAATACAATGTATATGTATCTAAAGCATCGAAAACAACTCCCCTTACCTAGATTCCTTGCCAAATTCGAATATGTATGCCTATCCCCTCACAAAACCTTCTTAGCCTTTGTTTCCAGTCCAATCCTTGGTGATTTCAGCCCCACCACTTCTCTCAATCAACCCCCAAAACTCTGAAAAACCCTTGCTTATGGTGAGTACGAATTTACAGTGCACTCTTTCTCTTCTTATGACCTTCTCTCTCACAATCACTCTCACTTATTACCCTTTTAGTGCCTTACACGAATTTTTAATTAAGAATTACACCAATGCTAGTCCAATGTTCAATTAACCCTCTGTTTTCCAACCCTTAGGTTACCTCTCCTTTGGCTGCTAAGTTTCTAGCCCTTTCACATTCATGCAAAAGGAAAATTTGGCAAAAAGAAATTATTTAGTTCTCACCCAAGGTTTGAACCCACACTCATGCACATACCCAACCAAGGCCAAACCATTCAACCAATCCATATTTCATGATAACTCCTACAAGTCTAGGAATTTATCATCACACCACGCATTCAATATATAATTACATAAAAATGCATAATTTAAATAACATCCAAGTGACATACATAGGACTCGAATCCAAGTCCTCACACATAATAAAAGTACTCTCAACCACTTGAGCTAGTACTTTTCCACATCATAGTCCCTCACATTTATTACTTTAAATGTTCTCGCTACCCGTCCTAATTAAATAATTAAATTAAATAACTATTCAATTTTCCCGGGTCTTACACCACATCCCACAGCACACAATTCATAACACACTTACACTTATCTAGTCATAACCCTATGACTGAATCACAATACAACATATTCACGGTTTCACGATTGAGGTCACACTCTTAATTAACTATGATACAATCCGTTATGCACTCATCATTTTACCAAATAAAACATACCCCAATTACTTAAATAAACAACACACATTACACATAATTACAATCTCCAAACATGCACAATCCATATCATAGTCAAGACAGAAACCTTATTTTGTTATGTGCATTTATCTCAATTATCACCTAATCAAACATAATTCATTTTATAACACATGCATGAGTTTCTTTCCACCCCCTTTGCCCAACTAATCCAATAAATCCCAAGAACGTGAAACATAGACAAAAATCTAGATATCCTTTTGTCTTGATGTGTCGCTTAGCAGCAGTTCATTCGTCGCCAAGCGGTGCATACAATTCTGGGTTCTACACAGATTTTTCCTGCACCATTATTGTAAGACCCGTGGAATTTAATTAATTAATTAAATAATTAATTAATAAATGCGGGTAGAGAGAGCAATTACTAGCTCAAGTGGTTGAGAATGCTTTACTTATGTGAGAGGACTTGGCTTTGAGTCTTATGTTTGACATTTATGTGTTAATTACATGATTTTTATATTTTTACATGTATGTTCATGTTGTGGAATAATAATGGTACTTGGATTATACTAGTTAGCAAGAAACATGAATTAGCATGATGGTTTGGCATTGTCTTGTCATTGGCATGGTTGTGGGTTCAAGCCTTAGAGAACGCAAATTAAACTTTATTTTTGTCATTTTGGGTTTTAGGTTTGAATTTGAAAGGTTAATAGAAACCCTAGATGCGTGAGCAGCCAAGGGGGGGCTGAGAAACGGATCATAAAGGGTCAATGAATGACAATAAACATCACCATTAAGCCTTGGATTCGTTTTTGTGTTATTACCTAGCTTTAAGACACCTTTAAAAGGCCAATGTGAGGTAAGGAGAAGGGTTTTTTGGCAAGTTGTATGTGTACTTAGAAAGTAGAGCACGAAAATTGGAGAGTGGTGAGGTTTGAGTGTAGAATTGTGGCTGATTGGAGGAAGAACTAAGAGGACTTTGGGTGAGCAAAGAGGAACTTTAGTGGAATTCTCAAACTTTTAACAAGGAAACCAGGTTAGGGGAGTTTTACTCGCTAATTTATATGTGTATAAATATATGTATGATTGAATGTTTATTTAGATGCCTCTGTTGGATTAAAAAATTGTACAATTTCACGTTTATGAAAATTTTCCACAAACCGCCTGGCAGGCCTTCAAAGCCGCTAGGCGGCTCATACCACTTTCTGCAATTCTAGGTTCTTGGAGAAGGAACCGCTTGGCGGCATATACCCAGCCGCCAGGCGACACATAGCGATGCACCAGATTTCTGGGTTGGGATGAAGCACCTGGTGGTAGCGAGTGACCCGCCAAGTGGCGCAAGCAAGTTTTGGCTCGAATTAATGTTTTTGTGATCTGGGCAGTTTCTGACAGGTGGAAAAGCTAACTGTAATGATTAACGAATGATTTTTATATCGTCAATGTACAATTTTAGGCATTAGTAGGCATAAGTGAATGAAATAGTGGCTAAGTGCCCTAGGGTCGAGAATTGGGGTACAGTTGTGTAATTGTTTGAGATTCTTGCTGGATATAATTAGTATTGAATTGGAGGACTGCATTGTTGGATTTCTTGTGCCAAGAAGAGAGGGAATGGAAGAGAGAAGCGAAAAAGGAGTACACGGGAATGTTGGCAGGCGTATCAGAAACTGGTTTATTTTCCAGGTCTGATACACTGCCTGGCAGAAGACAGGTTACCGCCAGGCGACAGCGTTGCACTAGTGGCGTTCTGGGGTTTTGGTTAGGTTGGTTCAGACTGATTGCTGTGATGGTTCGTAGATAGTTCGTGGACATGAAGAGGTGTGAAGTAATTAGTGGAAAGAGATGAATTGGGTACCTAGAAGAGAGGAGAGTAAAGTGTGGTTAAGGATATAATATTTGAACTATAGGGTAGATAGGAAAATAAATCTGTCCTATAAGGGTTTATGGCTGAAATACAAATACAGAAGTGGTTGGTACAATTTAATCAGGTTAAGTAACAGGATAGGGTCACATGGTTGTGAGGGCTTAATGGAGGGAATACTCATAATATAGTCAAGAGATGATATATAATGAATATAAGTTGTATTTGGTTGTTGGGAATTGTTACCTAATCTTAAGTAAAGCAACTCACTAGTATGATAGGATAAGAGGGCTTATACCGGTAGAAGCAAATTTTGGTGATATAATATCCATTGAAAAAGTGTACTTTGGGTGTGCAAATGCATGAATTGAGTCTTAACACCTGAGTGGAGTTGAGAGAAATCAGAGAAAACCATACTTGACTAGGTTCTGGTATGGTGCCTGGCGGCGAGGTTCAACCCGCTAGGCGATAGCAATGAAACAGGGAGTCTGCATGGCGTGAGGCGCTTGACGATGAGATGTATTCCGCCAGGCGATAGCGGCAACATCTGTAGGGTTATGGAGCGTGGGCGCCTGTTGTGTTTGCGTGTTTTTAGGCGCTTGGTGTCTGACGGTACGTGTCCCCCGCCAGGCGGTCTGGAAGCTGTAGCGTCTAGCTGTACGTGTCCCCTGTTAGGCGATTTGGCTGATGTGAGTCCTAGTTATTGGACTTTGAAGGGTGATCTACAAGGCCTTTAGTGATGCTTCAAAGGTAAGATTGCTGGGTTCCTTAAGTTGAGCTCGGAACGTATCCCTTGAGTTGAGCTCGGGATAGGGGTTAAGCACGTACATTCCTCGAGTTGAGCTCAAAATGGCATCCCTCGAGTTGAGCTCGAGATGGCGGATGAGCACGAGGAACCCTTGAGTTGAGCTCGGGTTGGCGAGTGTTGCCAGTGTGAGTGTGCTGGTTTGGCCAGTACGGATGGGTTCAGATAGATTGCCCTCCTCAGTAAATCGCTGACGAGTTTGGTAGTCTTGGGACATTACAGACTATGTTCGTATTTGGGAACTCCGCCTGGCGTTACGGTGTATGATCCATGGCATTGGTCTCCGCACGTGCTTTGTTGGTTGTAGCCGATAGCTTTGACAGCAAATTACCTTGGGGTAATCACTATAAGAGGTAGAACACAAATGATCTGGTTGTGGCCAGATGATAGAGAATAGAGAAAGATATTGTATTTTGGTTAATTGCAGAAAATATAGTTATATAGTTGGTTATATGTTTGTTTCTATGATATATGTTGATTTCATAAGCTCACTTTATCTGCTTGTGTTTGGCGATGATCGTGTACGCGGTACACGTGAGCAGAGGATGTTGATGCAGGTGGTGCTGGTGATGCTTAAACACGGAGTGAGGGATAGCATGGGAATATATTACTATGTTTTATTGATTTTAGTTTTGGAAATGATATGTAAACTTTTGAGAGATATTTGAATATTGTTTCACTTTATGAACTATGAAACAATGTTTATTTATACGGTAATAAAAGTTTTAAATTCCCCGCGCTTTTGGGGAATGAGGTTTATTCATAAATGCGACATCTTTATGATATTATAGTTTTATTTATTTAAATCAGTAATATCCTGACGAGATGTTACAAGTACGAACCCTAATTTCCCAATCATCAATTTTGTCATGCATTTTAGCATCCCTTTAGTGTTCAATTAAACTTATATAATTCGTGCTCACTCAAATTAATATCACTCTCATGAAACAAAACCCCGATCATAGGCAAAAAATCATATCTCATCATCTCCAATACAAACATGAACCCTAATCCCAAATTCATGCAAAAATACATATCATGATCAGCCAGAATTTCACGTACAGGCATTCAATCCTACCAATATTCACACCAGTACACATAAGACCTTAATTCAGACTTCACAACACAGTTAGAAAACATAAGAAATCATCTAACTAAACCACCAATTCGCGTCGCCTGGCGAAACCACACTACTGCCAAGCGGTTCACTTGAGAAACCTAGAAAATGGTTCTGAAAGCATACATCGCCTGGCGGATCTTCAACACCGCCAGGCAATTTCTAGAAAATTCTAGAAACATGAAAACTCAAGATAAAAATGGCAGTATAATACAATCCAATCATCAATTACTATGCACAATCGTATAATTAAAGTTAAAAGACGGAGTGGAACTCCCCTAACCTGGATTCCTTGCACCAAAAACGTTCTAGCTTTCTCCTTGACCTAAGTTGTCCTCCCTTTGGTCTCCCACGCTCTCGTCCTTCAAATCACTCTCAATTTTCCTTACTTTTCCAGCCCTAAACGAATTTAATTTAATTAAAATGAAATTAAATTCAAATCAATTCCTTAATTGGTCCTTAATAGCTAATCAATTCAAATTAACCTTTCTCCAGCTCTTCATCTTTTCATTTCGTTCCTAAGGCATAAAAAATGTTATGATTTTACTCTAGCCAAGGTTTTAACTCATAACCTCTTAACTACCAAGTACATGCACAACTATCAAGCCAATTCATGTTTCTTGGTTGTTCATACTTATATATAATTTCATCTTAATACTCCAGTCTCCAACATACACACATGTAAAACAATAAAATAATTAAATTAAAAACTAATTGGCATACTCAGGACTTGAACCCAATTCCTCTCAAACACAATCAAGTCCTCTTAACCATTTGAGCTAGTACTTTTCCACATCATAAATCCAAGTATAAATGTCATAAAGGCACTCACTACCCACATTTATTACATAATTATTTATTTAATTTTTTAAATTCCCCAGGTCTTACAATCAGTCCTTGTGTTGTAAGTTTGAGTTGTTCTTAGTCTTTATGTTATGATGAATAAATGATACATATCTTTATAAATTTGAGGTGTGTATTAGTCCTTATGATCTAATTCTGATTAAGCATACAATTGACATAATAACAAACGCATATTGAGAGTCACATCATAAAGAAAATATTATACTATATATAATTGAGTCATAATGACAGTGATGGTCCAAACAAGTTAGTCATATTTGTCCCATAAAGTTTAAACAAAAATTTATACAAAGTTCAGAACAACAAAGTAAAAATTATAATCCAAATTAATGGTGTGTCGTCCTTCACTACAACAAGATAATTCAACTACCAATAAAGGTCACATGGGTTGTCTAGAGGGTTTGTTCGAACTGGCTTGAGAGCCTAAAATTGTTGTGGCCATTATTGTTGTCTTAGATCTCCTTCCTCCCCTACTACTTGATGTGTGTGAGGTAGTGGTTGGGTAGATCTTAAGTTTGTCTTCTTTGTCATTCCATATGCACATGTACTTCAACTTGCTACAATCTTTTTGTTTTTTTTTGCTTTTTCACTGTCATTCATATGCATTCATTAGGATCAATGTACATGGTAGACATTCTTTACCTTGTTGGTTTTTCTATTTTTGTAACCTCTAATGTTGTGACCATATTGTTGACATTTACTACACTTCATCTTAAGTGATTTTTTCCATACTTTGGAGTGACTTACATTTTCATCAACTTCTCTTCTTCTTAATTTTCTAGGCTTCCCTAGAAGAATCTTATATGTTGGAGGAAGGAGTCGGGGTGCATGTGTTTTAGGCTATGACTGATATCCATTAATGGGTAAAATTTGTGACCCATAACAAGCTTCAAAGGCATCTCTCTTATAAAATGGATGCACATAATCGTACGTTGTTCTAATTTATAATTAATTAAAATAATGACATGTTTACAAGGTATCCCAACTAAATCCCAAAAATAACATGAACAATTGTGGTTTGTAAGATCAACAACAAATTTGTCCATTATAAATCCTTGGGTCAGTTCAAACATACCATCTCCAGTTCAAACAACAATCCAATTCCCACTTTTTTTGTACTTCCCTTCAAGCCTTTTGTTTGGCTTAGGCATTAGAATTAAAGAATATGCACTTAACTTTTATCTCCATCAAATAACACCTTATTCACTCCATCATAGTAATTACTGGTTTATCCCTAACTAACAATATAGTTTTATTCAATGATTCAGGCAGGTTATGCATAAGCACATCACACCTAGGATATACACTAAAGGCATGCTTACACCAAGATTGGTCTTCTTCAATTCCTCCATCTTTGCTTCCCAAGCTTAGTAGTAGGTGGCTTTTGTAGCCGCCATCATGAGGTTTCGAATGAGTATCCCTCTTCCAAATCTCTTCGTATAGTTGTTGTGTAGTTGTCTTAGAGAAAACTAATGCTCAACTCCATGTAGGATTTCATCAAAGACTTGCATCAATCATTACAAAGAATAAACAAAACATTTATTTTGACATACAAGTATTACTCATCAAATAACTCATTCAAGTCAATTTAAATGTACCTTTTACTTGTCAGAAATAAGAACTATGCGATTGCTCTAGACATCCCCAATGTCATCCAACAACAGACTAAGAAACCATTTCCAATTCTCTTTACATTCATTTTCCACCAAAACAAATGTGAGAGAAAAATATTGGTCATTTGGGTCCCTTGCAATTATCACTAACAATTGGCCTCCATAAGTGGTTTTTAGGTGGCATCCATTAACACTTGCAATACACATTCTTTTCAGCTCTGCCACATAGTCATAAAGTAGTGTATATTGTTACTCCCCATCCCCCCTAGAATCTCTAAGGCCATTTGTTTTTATTTTAATGCCCTCCACTATATGACTTCTTTATATCACAAATTATCTTAGTTGTAGTCATCTTCCCAACATTTCTAAATTTCTCCACTACTACTTTTCAGACCCAATCCTTGTTTACATTTTGATTCCCAAAAATTCTACCAAAGTTTTGTGCATCAACCAAGGTCTTCACTCGAAATGTATCACTTCCTCCAACTTTCCTACATAAAATAAAAAAAACCTACACTTCCTTTTATAAAAAACTCAAACTCTAATGGCATCATTCTTAACAAACATGATCTCTATCCAATTTAGTTCCTTAAGAGTTTGTTTAAACTCCTTCAAGGAACACAACTCCATCCCCTATCTGAATTTGAAGTTTCTACATATATCTTCAACTTTAAACATTGGATACTTGTGCACACCCTTGCCTTCACAATCCACATCACTATCTAATTCATCAATATTGTTGGTGGCATTTATTTCATGATTGTCACCAATTTGGTGTGTGTCAAAAGAACCAACACTTTCATTGGTTTTAGCCTTCCTTTTTCTCCCTTTTTAAGACAAATTTTTCAACCTTTCAAGTACATCTCTTATGTCCCTGCATGATGTATCATCCTTTCCAAACCATCATCATCTCTATGTTGTTCCTCTTCACTCTCATCCAACTCTTCATCGTCATGACTAACAACACCTTCCTCCTTAGATTCAACACCACTTTCATCATCATAGCAATCCTCATCAACAAAGACATCATCATTCCCACCTTCTCCTTGTCCCCTTTCAACCTCCACATCGACATCCACATCATCCATACCAACAACCACCTTCTTAGCATCCTTAGCTTCAACCTGTACATCCTCATCATTCACACCAACAACCCCTTCCTCAGCTCCCCTAGTTTCAACCTCCACAACCGCATCATTCACATTAGAAGCATCTAAAACCTCATCATTCACATCAACAACCCCGTCCTCAACATCACTAGCTTCAACCTATACACCCTCGTCTTTAACATCAACAACCTCTTCTTGAGCACCATCCTCAGCACCACTCTTTGATCCTTCAATAAAATCATTTATCGAAGTTGTACTAACCAAATGGTTAACATAAATCTCTACCTCTTCTTTCTTGTTTTCTACATATTCAAACAATTGTAAAGCATCCCTATCTATAGTTGGATGCCTCAAATCTCTATCACAAATTCACTTGTCCATCACATTTAAACTTGTCTTTCACGATCGACAATGACTTGAAGTATTACCACCTATCAAGATCCACTCCTCGCACATGTTGTACCCCTCATACATACAAGTAAATACCGCATTGAACGAAAACAAACAACACATACATCATCACACAAAACAAAAACCTAAATGCAATGAAAACAACCAAAACTCCACTTATTTTATATCAACCATCATTTTCAACAAACAATCCAACTTTGTTCCTTATCCAAAAAACCCTTCCTCTACTTGGGATGCAAACAACACCTCTGCCTCTATTCGTGACCCACCTTTTGTTTGTGAAACAACTTAGTTTGTCAAGTGAAACCCCTCAACTCATTTAATTTCACTGAATTTCAATGAGTTTAATTAAGCACATCATTGTAATGAAACATTTAAGTAGTGCACTCTTTTAAAACAAATTGAATTTCATTAAAACAAAAAGTGAAACATCACATGACAAACACGTGTCACCATACGTGTCAACGATCTTGATGCTAAATTGAAATGTCATTTGTCAGGTGGGATAAACTTTAACGTTGTTGGAAATGAGACACTAAAACCAATGCTTTTGAAAGCATAGGGTCCTAACAGTGCCAAAGTTTCGAGTAAAGATCATTTCCAATTTTTTGTAATACTTCAAGGACCAAAAAAATATCTATCCTTTCCTTCAATTATAAATGAAAGTTTGCATTTTCTTCCCTTGCATGCAATCATTTTCTCTATATTCCTCCATTTCTTCTGTCATGTTCTCCGTCAAGGTCTTTCATACATCTGCTTTCATTGTCCCTAACTAATAGGGTGTCCCTTCTACTCCACATTCCCCACCCTCCTTCCCTTATTGGATGTCGCGTGCTCTTCTTTCCCCTTCAAAGACCACCGCTATCCCCTACCCTCCCTACTCACCTATCTTAGGTTGCCTTTCCTTTATTTTTGGGTTAGGTTTTCTTTTAAAATTGTTATTCTTTTATTATATTTGATTATTTATTAATAGTAAATTAAATAATTTAAAGTTAAATTGTATTTCGGATCTTAATGTAAAATATATTTTGTAGAATTGAAAGAATTTAATTATTGAACATGTTGGTATTGAGTCTGGGGGTTTCCAACTCCTAGCAAATATTATTAAACTTTTGGAAGTTCATGATTAAGTGTTATAATACCTAATTTCTTTTAGACTTGTTCATTGAAAGATCCGTAGTTTCTCATTTGAGATCTAATATTGATAACACTGTCGTGAAGCGATCAAATTAATACTACAAAATTATAGTAATGTTAGTAAGAAAATAGTAAGGGTAAAGTAACACAAAGTCATCTCCCAACAAACACGGAATTGATTTCTAACAAATTAGTTCTTATAGAAACTATACAAAGGGTTAATCAAATAAAATAAGAAATAAAGTTGGAAAAAGATAAAAAGATATAAAATAATGATAAAGAAAATAGATTGATTCCACTACTCTTTCAAAATATATTCATCATTGGTTATCTAAAGATTATTGCACAATTAATTATTCTTGTAGATTTGCAAATTAATCAATATAAATTCTCAATTAATTTGTTGGCATTCTCACCATTAACCAAAGTACATTCTCAATTAAAATTAAGAACTTTGTAGATTAGTTATAGTAAATTTAACCAAAGTACATTCTCAATTAAATATTACTATGCCTAATCATGTTTATTCTTTTACCTCTAAAATCAAGCAAAAAATTAATTAACCAAAGTACATTCTTGATTAATGCTAGTTAAAGTTTTCACCTCTAATCAAAGTACATTAAAAAAATCATTGGAAAAAACTCCTTCAATCACATGAAAGTTTCTAAATTTAATCAAAGTAAATTTTCAATTAAAATTAAAAACCCTTAAACTCATATGATTGGTATGCATATAGATTAAAACATCTCACTAATTTGCTATGTAAAAACCATTAGTTTTCACGTGATTCAAAGATAAAAGATATAAATGAATTAAAACTCCAACAATAAGAAAAAGAACAAATAAATTATTTCATTCTAACATCAGAATCTATAATGAAATTATAGTGGAACCAACTTGTGAAGCTTAGCACTCCATAAAATCAAAATAAACGAAACATGTCCATTAAATCAAAATAAAAGAAACATAGAAGAAGAATGGACATAGAAAGAAATTAGGCCCCTAAAGGGTTCCTAAACTTTGAAGTTCCCAGCTTGTTTTTTTGTCTCGCCTTGGTCTCTTTATATGGGACTTGGATTAGGCTTTTCTATTGCTAAAATCTCTCAAATATCTTATAAAATAAAGATAAAGATAAATATTATTAATCTTTATAGTGATTATGAATATTTAAAAATATTTGGAGAGATATAGATTATTTGACAAATATAGCTGGTTGCAAATTTTATGATATAATTAAATGAATTAATTATTTAAAGATATCTTATAAATTATGACCAAATAATATTCGCATTAATTTTTCCAAATCAACCCTTTGTGTCTCTTCCAATTATCTTCTAAATAATCCAATATCTTCAACATAAAATATCTAAAGATATATTTTCCCAAATTATCTTTTATCATACAGATAGAGAAGACTGCAAGGTCCATTTTTTGTTGTCTATTTTCTCTTCTTAGCTTAGCCAAACTTCTTCACTTTTTGAAGCTTTTCACGCCTTCTTAATGCAATGGTTGATTTGGATTTTTGTGATTTTGATAATTTTAATCAATTTATTTTGTACTAACACACCTCAAAATATCTAAAGAATATTTATGCAACTAAAAAGCTATTTTTAAAATATTTTTGTATCTCATGATAAATAAACCCAATTATAAGAAATCTCAATTAAATCAATCTTTTAAGATCAAAAATTCAATTAAATCCCCAAAATTAAATATTAAATGAGGGCAAAAATATGAACTCATCAAATACATCGATCTCTTATGTATTCATCCAATTTTAAAAGTATTCCAACACCATGTTAAACTTTATATAAAACCTAGTGGAGGTTGTATTGATAGTAATTCACTACTAAAAGTTCTCATATTACATGAAATTTTTCTTGCAAATTGATTAAAAATCTTTGCAAAGAAAATACTTTTTCTTGCTATTTTTCCTAAGAATCTTAATTGGCAGGTAATTCATTCGTGGGTAATTATTTCCTACAAAATTATAAAATTCGTAAGTATTTTTTACAAAATTTGTTATGAAAAGCGTTTTATACAAAATATTTTGCAAAACAAAATTGAGAGTAATTTCTTGCAAATTTTTTTCATAACAAAATTTATAAGTATTTCCTAAAAAAATCAAAACAAAATTGGCAAAAAATATGAGCTTTTTTAGTATTGATTGTATTGGATCTTGCGTTGTCCGATTGGACAACGCAAGAAGTAATCACTTTTTGATAGTTGATTATTACATAACTTATAATCAACATTTCATATATTTTACTTAATTTTGGTTCATTGCATTTTGTGTTGATCTTGCCAAAATTAATTTTGTTTCACTTCATTTTATGTTGATCTCACAACTTGAAGACCAACGTGAAATGTTGTCAAGATTTCATAAAATACAACGGATGATGATTACAATGGATGTACCATTGAACTATAATAAAAATGAATTTTTTTCAAATATGATGGGTCATACCTTTGTTAAAATAGTGAGATTTACATGCATTGAACAAAACATAATTTCAATGAAATACCTACAAAACATAGATATAGGTTGAGTTAGATTAATTTAGTGCATATAAGTGATGATTATAAGAGAGGGGTGGAAGAATATCTACAGTTTGCACAACGTAATGTCGTAGTATAGACAATACAATATGAATGAGAAGTCCTTGTGTAGATAGTTTGAATAGGAGGAAATTACATGTTTATGAAATTATTGAATATCTTTTTGCGATGGATTTCTTAGAGTGGAAGGCAAATTGAAGGACATGATCTGTGATGGTGAATTGTTACACATGTCGAGCGTGTGCCACACATAAGAGTTTTTTGATTTGACAATGGACGACAGATTGGAGGACATGAACTGTGATGTTAGACCAGAATCCTTTTCTCAAGCAATGTATGAAAATATTTCTAACAATGGTGAGATTTCGTTATATGTTAGTTCAACTAACGTTATACGATTATTAATAGTGTTAAGGTTGATAAATTTAAAGACAATGAATGGATGAACCAATAAAGTATATGTATGAACTATTTCGATATACAAAGAGCGTTCTTACCTAAAAGTCACACATCTGCTATATTTGTGTCCATGTTACAATTGAAAATTAGATGACTTATCAATTCATCATTAAAACCACACATGTCACACGTACTTGCCACCTTAATTTTCCTATTATGTAGATTACTAAATCACTACAAAAAAGTATAATTTTAATAGGGGTTTCTTATTTGGGGTTGTAATAACCCCTACTAAGACATAAACATAATAGGGTTTTAGTAACCCTCTTTAAGTTTTAGGGGTTTTATAAGAAACCCCAGTAAAATTTAGTTTCTAATTTTTTTTTCTCAAAAACCTAGAAACAACTTTACTCACGTTCCCTCTCATTTTATCATCTCCGCCATCTCCGTGTGCCTCTCATCAAGACGTAGTGTCTTACCGCCATCTCCGCCATCAAATTTTCTCATCAAGACGAAGCAATGGTTCTTCTCTCTGATTTTCTTTTCTCTGATTTCTTCCTCTCAATGTTCGCTCAAGGTTAGATTTCAGTTGCGTCATCGATCTTTCAATTGTGCCTCACCGTTCTCCCTACTTTCAATTTCTCCTTTGCTTTCAATTTCGTGTCACTACTCTTTCAATTTCATCATATGCTTTCATTTTCATCTCATTCAATTTCGTTTTCCATCTCTTGTCAAGAAAACTCGAGCTTCCAACAGCACAGAGCACCCATCTCTTATCCATTCTCTGTTCCCAGTGCTAGTGGTGAGATGTAAGGTTAGATTATCACACTTTGGGTAAAACATTCTACTAAAACCCTCGACTAATTAATTGTAAATGTAAAGCCTATGTGAACATTAACCTAAACAGAGAATTCAGAGACAAAAAATAGAGAACACTTCTTATTATGCTTCAAACCTTAGCCTAGATAGATAGCTATCTATGAATGCCTAGAATGTGGTTATATTTAGGTTCTTGTTTGTCTTTATGAGCAAGTAAGAATGATTTACGTGGGGAAAGAAATTATTTTGAATCCAAGTTTGGTATGTGAGATAAAGATGTATAGAGTATATAGAAATGATAATGGAGTGGGTGTGTTAGAGTAATAGAGTGGGTAGTTGGTTAAACTGTGCAACTCAACCTGCTTTACGAATTTCCACCAAAATTAATAATAAGTGGGATTAGTTTCTTTCTTAAATTAAATACTAGGATTAAATAGTCATTTAGTCCTAATTTTGGTCAAGTTTTTTCAGTTTGATCCTACTTTAGAAATTGTTTTCAATTTGGTCATACCTTTCGTAAATTTCATTCAATTAGATCTTTTTTCTTAACTCCGTTTAAATAGTTAACGGAAAAATGTCCAGTGTGGTTCAGTTCTGTGACGTGAAGCAATATTGAATGACGTGGTTGTTATTTTATTGTGTTGGCCTTTTAATTTTAATCAGATAAGTTTAGGGTTTATAATTTGTCAAATTGGGTTCAGGGATTCATTTGGATTTGGAGATTTCTTTCAATTGGAGATTTCAGAAGGAAGTTGCAAACCTCTGGTAAAACCATTAGTGGAGGTTAAAACCTCCGGCAATTGCCAATTTATTGATTATTACACGCCATGCAAAATATTGAGTTGAGGGTAAAGCTTTAGTTTTTCCGAAAGAAAAAACATCATACCAAAATTCTTCCTAATTTAAATTTTATATGTACTTATTTCACGGTGTAAACTTGTGTTTCTTCATCCTTTCATATCCACTCATCCTCCTTGTCTCTATATAAAGTACTCATATCTGTTTCTTTCATCAGCTTAATTGCTCACCATAACCTTCTGTCACTCAAACTACTCTCTTCTTCACACACCAGAAGCCACACTAGCCTCCCTTCACTTAAATACCCTAGTGTACCTTCCTTGGAGATTACATTTGTAAACAATGGAAATGTCTCTAAAATCATTTCTTCTATCCACTCATCAATCAAAAACTTTATTTTATTTCCTAAACCTCTCTTTCATCCTATACTTTTATCAAACCAGTTATCTTTGTACCCTCCCCACTCGCCACATATTTTCCTAAACTTATTTTTATCATGATTCCACCTAATCTCCATGCCGAAAATCTTATAGGCAACTCCTCTTCCTCTCAAATTCACTGTTTAACATTAACTATAATTCATGTATTATAACCTTTTGGACATTATGGGCATGTCTTTTAAAAGAAGAGAAGGTATACATGAGAATAATCCTTCAACTTATTATGATAAACGGGGACATTATGAGAACCTTGGTTCTAAACACGAAAAACAATGAATTAATCGGAACCTTATTTTCCTTATGAGACTATTTTAGAGGAGAGTTTTCTCAATTAGATAAAAGAACCTCATTTCCTTTCCTCTTTGCTAAAGCCTTAATTGTATAAAGAAGCTTGGACATTGTGTACGGACAAAGTTTTACCAAAAAACTACATTATAAATATTTGAAGTTTAATATATCCAGGGAAAAACTATCCTATATAATTTGTAATGAAAACATAATAAAGAAAAATATATGAAGAAACATTTCATAGATTTTTGCAATAAGATTTTGTTTGCTGCAAGTCACATGTCCCAGATAAAATTGTAGCAAGAAGCCAGACAACATAAGATATATAGAAAAGCATTAAAAACCTTTTCTTAGGCTAACAAACTATAATTTTTGTAATATAAGGTTCGTGCCGAATTGAGGTTGAGCAGTTATGACTGTAATTGGAGCATGAACATACGAGGAAGATAGTTCAAACTTGAAGTTTTGCAGAATGAGAGACAAAGCCATTTTGGCTTCAAGCATAGCAAAGTTTTGGCCAATGCATATTCGAGGACCCCATCCAAATGGGATAAATGAAACTTTACCATTTGTTGCTTTTGAGATTCCTTCTGAGAATCTTTCTGGTTTGAACTCTTTCGCATCACTTCCCCATAATTCAGAATCATGATGTATCAACGCAATTGGAATAGAAGCTATTGCTCCTGTTGGTAAAGTCACATCTCCAACTTTAGTTTCTTTCCTTATGACTCTTGTAATGACGGTAGCCGGTGGGTATAATCTTAAAACCTCGTACAAAATCATTGTGACCTATGACAATGACACAAGAAACTATTATGAATTAACATTAATAGCATTCTTTCAGAAGAAAAACATTTAGTTTTAAAAGTTTAAAATAATAGTATCAATGTATCAACTTTTTAGTGGATAATAAATTGAACAAAAATTTGAATGAGATGTGGTAGTACACAAATAGATCTTTTGAGGAGGGATCATTAATGAGATATAATATCAATAAGATACGAGTCAAATGCATACATAAGAAATTGACACGACCTACAACCCAAAATCTAAAGACATTGAATTTGTAAGTCTTTATTTTTATATAATGTTCAACTTTCTCACTTTTACTCAATGTAAAATTTAAATAAACTTAGATTTTCAAACAGTAAACATCAATTAGTTGAATTGAAATGAAAACAATAAATAAAGACATTAAGATATTAATGCCTTTATTAATGAGATGAAGATTAATTTGATCAATAAATAATTCATCAAGAATTTTAATTGACCATTTTTAGTACGAAATTCTCTCCACCATGTTTTTCATCTATAAGTTCAAATTGAAAACATGTATACTTTAAAAATTAAGAACAAATATATAGTTTTAAACATCCATGAATGTTGTATCCAGGCATAACATTTAGGTTTTGATGAGCAAACTTTATGTAGTTTAGATTGGTGCAAAAATATGCACTAAAGAAACGGAATACTAGAATTTTTTATTGGTGTAAAAAGTATAAATAGATTAGAATACTCCAAATATTCTTAGTTTATTCTTTTATTGATAAAAAATAATATTGTATATTCAAGTTAAGTTATATCGTTTTAACATAAAGTTTATAATTATTCTAAAATTATATTTTTAACTTAGTCATACTTTTTAACGATTTCAAGATAAAAAGTGATACTTACAACTTTGAGACGATTTAACCCATCATAGTCTGGTTCTTTTGTGCCAAAAATTTCAATGACTTCTTCTCTTGCTAGGGTTTGCCAATTGGGAAACCTACTCAATAACACCATTGTCCAATTTAGTAGCACTGATGTTGTTTCTTGTCCGGCAAAGTAAAATAACTTACACTCGTTAATTACATCATTGGTGTTCATTCCAACATCTTTCTTAAGTCCTCCATCTTCAATCTCGTTTTGATTGGATTCCAATAGTAACCCTAATAGGTTATCATTTGAAGTTTTGCATGTTTTCATAATACCCTCTTGCTTTTGGATTATTCCACGAAGTACTTTTCCAATTTCGTAGTCAATCTTCTGCATCCTCTTGTTCAGTTTTGTTGGTACAAACCTAACAATGGAAAAGTGAATGATGATATTAACTTGAATCTTCTTTTGATTTAGCTTTCTAATTCATTTCCTTCTTTTGTTTTTTTTTTTTCTTATAAATTCGTATTGGACATCATTATACCCTTTCATATCTTAGCTATCCTTATAAAGTATAATAATCATTTGTTTTCACATGCAAAAATTTATTAATAAACAAAAAAAAAATACAAAAAAGTATGGGAGGTTAAAATAAATCATATAATAAAAAGTAAACAATTTTAAACCCATTATGAAAAAAAAATCAAGTTATAACCTATATGGCATCCTTCTTTTACTTATTTATGTTAATGATTTTTTCTTTTTAAATTGCAAGAAACACTAAAGAAACATAAATTTAGCTTCTAGATATTATCGTTAGTCAATTTCTGATACAAATAGGGTTGACTTAGTTAACTTTAATACTATGTTAAAGATTAGTTTAAAAAAAACTAAAAAGTGTAAAATTATTTTTAATTTTTTAATAAATAAATATTTGTATTAATATTGGACTAGTATTAGCTTTAACAACACTAAGTTAATTTTTTAAAACAAGAAAAGTTTAAAAAATGTACAATTATTTAAAAAATTATTAAATAATGTGTTAACATCATATTAACGAACACTACCTAAAATAAATATTAAAAATGAACAAAATTAGCGACTTGACAACATTTACTATAAGAAAATATGTAATTTTAATAATATTGACCTATTTAAAAAATAAAATATTGTTGGTTACTAAAGTAATCACTATTATGAATAAAAAAATTATAATTGGTCTCTAAATTGTTCTAAATTGGTTTATAAAATTTAGTTACCAAAGTTTTAACTACCAAAGATAATTGGTCACTAAGCATCAGTTACCAATGTTTTTACTACTAAAGGATTTGGTTTCTTAAATTAGTCTTTAATTAATTAGTGATAATTTAGCGACCAATTATATTTTTTTATTCATAATAGTGACTATTTTAGTAACCAATAATTTTTTATTTTGTAAATTAGTATCTAAGTTGGTCACTATTAACTAAAAATTTTTGATCACTAAAAGTGATTGTTAATAAGACATTTTCTTATAATGATTAACCTTATTTAAAATTTTATTAATTTAAGTTAATGTCAGCTAATAAAATGCTAATAATAGAAAAAATAAATAAATAAGGTTAGTGTTAACATATTTTTAATATTTATATTTATTTAAGTTAGTCTCAGCTAAGTTATATATCATGAATTTATGTGTGTTCTTTACATTGAATAAGTACAATAAATTCTCTTCTATCTAAAGGTTCGATATTCATAAATATGCTAACACTCATCTATCTCATCCATTCTCATTTGTTTCATCCAAGTACATCTTCTTCATCTACATTTCTCATCTCCTTCATCCACATTCTTCTTCTTAATTCTTTCATGCATACTCATTTTAATTCATATTCATCTCTTTCATTCACATTTATCTTCTTCACTTGTACTCATCTCCTTGATCTATTGAAATTGTTTATTTATTTTATTACATTATTTGAAATGGGTATTGAACATGTCAATCAAGGATCGATCCAAATTAAACTAATATTAAAAATAAACTTTATTAAATCAGCTCAAGTGAAAGTAATCTTATTTATTTTTAATATTTATTTTCCGTAGATAAATATTCACTCTAATTAAGAAACATGAAATTTTTTTAACTCAATATCTAAGAAATAAGGAACAATATATAACTGACTTATTCAGAAAATAAAATTATAAAATAAATCCTAAACCCAGAACAAAATTGGACACTAAATGCTCTAATTTGAAACCCAATTAAGTTCAATGAAATAGGAATCATCATTTTCCTTCTCAAAATCCTCTTTTGCAAAGAGAGATTTTTAGTTTAGACAGTCCTAATGAATTTTCAAACAATTTTAGTTTTGCATCAATAAGCCTTAATTATTATCTATAGGGTTGAAATATTGAAGTACCACCATGTCTGTATTTTCTTTGTGGAATAAAAAGCTGAAGATATATGAAATTGTAAATTAATAATTTATATACCTCCACCCTGGAACATAAATAGATTGAAAGACCTTGGACGTAAGTTGAGCTTGTTCTTTTAGGAGTTGAAATACTATTTTTCCTTCTTCATAACTACTTCCGAAAGCTGTACGAGAAATCACATCAGCTGTCAAGTTGTTTAAGAATGGCCACACATCTACCATGCATGATCCTGTTTCGGACACTAACATTTTCCACTCCTTCATCATCTGGTTGCAACTATCATACATGGCAGGCAACACAAGCTGCAAAACATTGTAGACATTAAAAAGATGAAGACATCGAGTGAAAAATATTCAATGGAATGGACTAAGGTTAAAACGAATAATGATTTCATTTTTGTGCTCGAATTTGATTAGGAAGAGAACATTTAGGGCATAAAAGTACGTGCAAATTTCATTTTACAACTCGATTTTATAAAATTGAGTTAGATTTAAAGTCCGCGTCTTAACGTGATATATCGAATTATGAGTGTCTATCCTAATAAAGTTTGTTAGTTTGCTGTTTGTTGGGTCTATTATTTCACCCACTATCGGACTATTATCAAATCACTTATTGATGTCTAGTTTCACGTAAGTATATGTCTCGACATGAGAAAATGTATTATAAGTCTCATTGACCAACTAAGGTCAATTCAAAATATATAATTAGATGCATATTTCACTTTACAAGTAAATTTTATAAGGTTGAGTTAAACTTAAAGTTCTTTTTTAACAATTATTCTAATGAGTTAAAAATAATATTGGAAGCACTTGAAGCTTTTGATCTAGGGTTTATCAATTTTCACTATAATAGTATCCTGCCTGAAAATCGTAAACCTCAGAGAATAGATTGCTCCAGGAAGATTAATAACACACCCTTCACAGATCATAGATCATGAAACAATAAGAAATTTTTGCAAGAAAGTTTGAGAATAGATGTTGAGAAAGAAAGGAAAAACCTTGAGCTTAGCGAGATTAAATGCAGGGTTGATGATCTTTCTGTGTTTTGACCATTTGTCTCCCTCAAGATCTACAAGTCCTGTTATCAGTAACTTGACAAGTGGATTAAGGGTTGGCTTTGGAAAGTCACTTATCATGTTCAGAATCTCCTTTATTGCTTCAGGCTCCATAATATTCACTGCAATCTTAGGCCCATACCAGAAAAACGAATTCTTACCTGCAAAATTTATCAACCTTTTTTCTGATTAAGCATCAAAATAAATATATAAATACATATAATCATAATCATAATTATTTATTCAAGGTTAAGGTACAAAAACACCGAAAAAGTGAAATTTACTAATCACAATATAATTCGGGAGCTAAAAACTTCTTTAACTCTAAAAAAATCATGAGTTAAATATATTTTTAGTCTTTCAATTTGATGCAAAATTAAAATTTGTTTTTATCTAAAATTTTGATACATTTTGATTTTTAAACTTTAAAAATTAATATATATATATATATATATATATATATATATTTACTCAATTATATTAAATTTTTTTACGTATGAAATGGTATAAAAATTTATAAGAAATCACTTTTTAAATCTTATATACTAAAATATATAAAAATTTTGAACAAAAACAAATTTTACTTTACGTCAAAATTGAATGACTTAACCCTAAAATTATATACCAGGTATTAATTATAAGAAGAAATACCACATTCTTTGACCAATTGATTTTGAAATGGAACAAGGCGACTTGCAACATCATCGTCGATTTGTATGGGTTTAGATTGTGCTTGATGCAGTATGATGCCCATTGCTTTCATGTCTCCGATGAAAAACTTGTATGGGTTTCCCTTCATGCCTTGTCTTCTGAGGAATCTCTCTGCCCTTTTCGGTACCAACCACACCCAATTCAGTGCTTTCGTTAAGAATATGATAACAAATGCAACCAAAAACCCAACAAGCATCATTGCTGCATCAACTTCCATTTCCGATGTAAAAAGTGTCTATAGTTGAAAGTTCAACGTATGCATATTTATATAAAGTGAAGCAGAGAAGAGTCTCTCGACAAGGTAACAAATGGCGCTGCATGTTTACGCACATGTACGGACAAGAACAACCTCCAAATACTTCGCAAACGACACACTGATATGCTTAAACACCAAAGACATGCATCGTTGAAATTTATGGGACAGCGACCTCGGCTTTCTGTAAACTTTGTTTCTTTTTCTTTTATAAATAATTTAGAGAAATGTTTGACGGATAGTTCTTGGTGTAGATAAGACACGATGAAGATTATATATTTTACAACAAAAAATCAAATTATATTGTATAATTTTTACTCAACTGGAGTAAGATGGAAACTCGTGTAATAGGATCGTATCTTTCAGGTACAGAAAAAAGAAGAAGTTATGAAGTCCTTTTTTATCCCATAATTATCATAAGCTTATTTAATTTTATCATTAAAAAAAATTAAAATCGTCGTTAAGTTCAAAGTTTTATTTCAAACCTCAGGAACAATACTCTAGACTTATTTAAAATATCATTAAATAAAATATAATTAAATACTTTATATAAACAAATAATTAAAAAGGATATAGTTTTAATAAATTTTGTTTTATAGTTTTTTTCTCTTATTCCTCTTCTAACTCTCGCACAGCATATTCTACAATCTCAAATTCGTGGAACTTCATTCTTACAACGTCTCTCAGCTATGTCACACAGTTTGATTCAAGTTTTGGGAAAGGGTGTTGTACCACGAAATCAATATCACCAAGCCCATATCGTGTTGAAGAAGATCAAGGATCTCAGAGACATTCTTTCCCATTTTCATTTTCATTTCTCATATTCGTGATATTTTATAGACTTTGGAAGTCATGATATCTAACAAAGTTTTCAATCCACAATAGTTAACGGAAGTTTTTTAACCCACACAAATTAACGGAATTGTTCAAACCTCCATTAAGTGCCAAATGATACAAAACTGCAGTCAAAGATAATTTTTCAATGAATGATGAATTTGAATTTTCAACTTTATTTTTTTATTGTTCTTATGTTGTCCCTTCAAAATTTATTTATGGTCATTGATTTTAAATTTTAATATATATTAAAAAAAGTTAAGTATTAAAATAATGCATTTTTAATGTTCTGTAGAAAACTGCACCAAAATATCAAAAGATCTGAATTTAAGATTTGTCCGGTTAAAACTATAACCATATGTAAATGATATATTGACCAACCTCCATTAAATCCATATTTTCTAATATAATATATTTTAATGTATTTTTATTTATTTTTAATTCTTTTCATTAAATTTATGATAGTGATGTTAATCTAATGTTATGTGATATTTATTATTTATGTGACGTGTAATTGTCTTTTTGTTAAACAACTAATGACAATTATCATTTATTATTCATTATTCATGTATTATGTACGTTCTTATTGTTACGTTGTCATTATCAATTTGATATAAAAAAAAAAAAAAACTATCTATTAACTTATTTTCAAAAATAATAAGACCATTGAGAACATTCAAACGTGAGTATGTATACATATATCGAATGATATAAAAGTAGAATTAATGTCAAAAAATATAAATAATTAAAAATTATATTAGTTCAGTCTTCACCATAATTAAGTCAGTTTAATAAAAAAATAATTTCATTTTTTTTTAGGCTTAAATACCTTTTTGGTCCTCATTTTTGTAGTGTTTGTTGCGGATGGTCCTCATTTTGACAGAATGTTTAAAATGATCCTCATTCTTACCGAATGTTTAAAATGGTTCTCATTTTCGCAATTCATGTTTTATTTGGTCCTTTTCTGTTACGCTGTTTAAATCATTAACGGAACATTGTTTAAAATAGAATTAAGAAAACCTTAACCCACAAGCAAACACAACCTAGAAAACCCTAAACCCACTTACCTCGTTGATGATGATTAACTAGAAAATTGAAATGAAGAGCGCAACTGCAATCCAATGATAAAATGACAAGTATTAGCTGCTTCCTCTGCAAATCCGAGCTCAAGAAAGACGAAGGTGAAGAAATTTCCCTAATTGCAAAATTTCTCCTAAATTGAAAGATTAATGTTAATTAGCCATATGTACAGTACACGTAACACACCCTAATACAAACCGTGTCACCTGTACAATGCTCCGTTAATGATTTAAACGGCATTACAGAAAAGGACCAAATAAAACACAAATTGCGAAAATGAGGATCATTTTAAACATTCGGTAAAAATGGGGATCATTTTAAACATTTTGTCAAAATGAGGACCATCCGCAACAAACACTACAAAAATAAGGACCAAAAAGGTATTTAAGCCTTTTTCTTACTTTCAATTTTCCATTGCTCTACTCTACTATTTAGATGTTTCTTTGTTAAAGTTACCAAGTTATTACAGTAACTGATAACTACCACACATGGATGATAAATTAAAAAAGTGTTGTATTTTATTGTCTAAAGCAGTGGAGTATTGATAAGAAAATTTTCTTGGACAATAATTCTGTTAATAATATACCTTGTAAGATATTTTAAAGGGTTAAATATGTTAATAATATACCTCCCCGTTCATAGCAGCCTCAAGTGTGAGCACGGAACATAAGAACCTCCCCGCTCGTATCCCCACACAAGAGTACAATAGATATGGACCTCCCCGCCCGCATCAATCACGCATCTCAAATCTTCGTTACAAACCTCCCCGCTCGTAACTAATCCAGCATGTCCCTAACCAAGCCATCAAACTCATCCATGCAAATCCATCTGCAATGGATCCTTGCCCCTGCACTATCGTCTGGCCTTGCCTAAGCCCGCCAAGCAAGATTGTGCTCCAACTAACATGGCGGTAATCCCATGACACTAGGCGCTACGCGCTAATAGCCCCTCTGTTTGTGACTTATCGCCTAGCGGAAGCATATTTGCCACCATGCGCCACACCAGTAAAATGAATTCTACTAGTTTAGGCACTGTAGAATTGATCCTAACACATTAAGCAATCATATCTACACACCTAAAATACCAAGTGCTTATTTTCACAATTCAAGATACCTCCAAAACAGTACCAATAATTTAGTTAGTTTTTTATTTAACAGCAACGACCATATGAATATGAAACAATGACAACCATCCAGATTTAAGCAACAACAATATCAAATTTCTGATAATTTTAAAGAACCCTTCGAAATCATAACGCCAAAAATAAATTTATTTTATTTATTTGCGTTTCCTATAAGACCCGTGGATTTAATTAATTAAATAAATAATTAGTGAATAAATTCGGGTAGTAGAAGCCTTTATGGCATTAAATTCTGATTGGTATGATGTGGAAAAGTACTAGCTCAAGTGGTTGAGAGTACTTTGATTGTGTGAGAGGACTTGAGTTTGAGTCCTATGAATGTCATTTATGTGTTATTTAAGTATTATTGTTTTAATGATATGATTAATCACGTTTCTCATGATATAATGCTTGAATTGTATTAGTTAACATGAAACATGAATTCGCATGATGCTTAGCATTAACTTGGCATTGGTATGGTTATGGGTTCAAACCTTAGAGAACCCAAATTAAACATTATTTTGGCTGCAAAACAGACCATAAAGATCCAATAAATGGTAATTAACAACATCAATTGTGCCTTAACTCGTTTTTGGTAATTAACCTAGTAATAAGGCACCATATAAAAGGCCAAATTGTAGTAAAATTGAGAATTTTGCCCAGGCGACTCATACCATTCTTGTGTGTTTATGGGTTCCCTGGAGAAACCGCCTGGCGGTGAAGCCCTGTACCGTCAGGCAACGTAAGCCTGTAACCCGTTTTTGGGTTTCTCTGATGAATTTCCGCCAGGCGACGCGAGCCATGTTGGTTCGATTTTGTGATTTTGTGCGTCCTGGAATGGTTTTGATCGGGGGAACATTAAGTGGTATTAGTTAAGGGAAGATAAAACATGTATTTCATTGATTTTTGGTGTAATTGATGGGGAAATTCAATAGAACAGTGAAAATGCAGTCTTAGGGTTTTGATGTTGGAATTTTGGTAGAATGGAAAGTGATAGTTGTTATTTTTTAAGATCAATTTCTGTTGAAATTAGCTAAGGTGATTCTGGGTGTCACTAGAGTCATGTTCTTGGAGGGAAACAATTACGATGGAAATAGGAAAGCATACATATAGTATAGGAGATTTATCGCGGGTGTAGAAAAGCTGGGAATTTGCCCAAAAACTTATGCACCGCCTGGCGGCACGTGGCCTTAATTCTATGTTGTTGTAAGAGACAGAGCTGGTTTTGGGAATTTAGTGGTCCAGGAAAGGAAGGAAATAGAGTCAGAGAAATGTTGATTGGTGAATTAAAAATGCGTTAGTAGAGGATTGAGTTGAGATAGGAAGAAATGGGAACTTTAGCAAGTCAATAAGTGAGTTTGGATGGAAAAACCAAGGAGAAGAGGTTGAGGCATTGGAAGTACCATTAGGTCCCAAATTAATCCAGAATATAACCACCATTTTTAGAAGTTGAATATTGAGTTAAGAGGGATAACTGAATAATGGTAAACCCAATTGTGTTAAGAGTTGGGGATGGTATAAAATTGCACAATGAAAAGTGTTAAACCTGAGGGTATGAGTGGTATACCTGGGGAAAAACTCAAACTAGTGATACGTTTGTGATTCAATTGACATTGAGTAAATTGTCCTGAGGACATAATGAGAATTGGAAGATATAGAGATTAGTTGGTGGCAATGATACAAATATTAAGATAATTGACTTCTGGAAATGTGCAGGAGTAGATGGAAGATTAGCATTCGAACAAGTGCAGAAAAAGATAAAGTCAGGGACTGTTCTGGTATGGCGCTTGGCGGCGTAGTTCGAATTGTCAGGCGGGACTGACTGTTCCAGGAAGGAGTTTAATGCGTGGCGCCTGGCGGACATGGGGGTCCCGCCAGGCGGTATTTGGATGCAGAGAGTGCTTTGAGGTGCTTGGCGCCTGGCGGTACGTGTCCCTTGCCAGGCGGTTTGGAAGCTGCTAGCGCCTAGCGGTACGTGTCCCCCGCTAGGCGATTTGGCTGTTGTAAGTCCTAGTCGCTGGACTTTGTAGGCGTGATCTACGAGACTTTTGGTGATGCTTCAAAGGTAAGATTGCTGGGTTCCTTGAGTTGAACTCGGAACGTATCCCTTGAGTTGAGCTCGGGATAGGGGTTAAACACGTAGCATTCCTCGAGTTGAGCTCGGAATGGCATCCCTCGAGTTGAGCTCAGGATGGCGGATGGACACGAGGAACCCTTAAGTTGAGCTCGGGTTGACGAGTGTTGCTGGTGCGAGTGTGCTAGTTGTAGCCAGTACGGATGGGTCCAGATAGATTTACCTCCTCAGTAAATAGTTGACGAGTTTGGTAGTCTTGGGATGTTACGAACTATGTTCGTATTTGGGAACTCCACCTGGCATTACGGTGTATGATCTGTAGCAATGGTTTCACGCACGTGCTCTGTCGATTGTGACCGATAGGTTTGGCAGAAAATTACCTTAGGGTGATCACTAAAAGAGGTAGAACACGAATGATGTGGTTGAGGCCAGGTGGTACAGAATAGAGTGAGAGACTTCATTTTGGGTCTTTGCATGAAATATATATATATATATATATATATATATATATATATGACCACTTATATGAATATCAATATGATTGTATGTTAATTTTATTAAGCTCACCCTATCTGCTTGTGTTTGGCAATAATCGTGTGCGCGGTACACGTGAGCAGAGGATGTTGATGCAGGTGGTTCTGGTTATGCTTAGACACGGAGCGGGGGATAGCATGGGAGTCTTTTTATTATTTATATTTTGAAAATAAATTGTAAACTCTTATAAGACGTTTTGCTATAATTTCAGTTTTATAAACTATGGATTTGGAATTATATGTGGTTTTTATTGTATGTTAATAAGAGTTTTAAATTTCTCGTGCTTTTGGTAAATGAGGTTTATTCATAAATGCGATGTCTTTATGACTTTATTTATTTTATTTACTTTAAATCCGTAATATCTTGACGGGATGTTTCATTTCCTCAACATTTACATCCACACACTATTGAATAAAACTTTTTCGTTACACCTAAATAAATTCATGCAGCCTATGCCAATCACCGTAACTTCAATCCCTGCTCCAAACGTAATAACTTGACCCCTAACCCCTTCTTAATTTCTAACATCAAAGCTAAAACAAATTCACCTATAAAGTTGTATAATTTCTAACATCAAAGCTAAAACAAATTCACCTATAAAGTTGTATGCTACAATTCCTTTTGATACAAACACAACTACATAATCACAAAAGTAAAATTATATCATTAGCTTTTATATATAAAACTCAATTCGTACGTATGCTACAATCCTCTTTGACACAAAACCACCACATAATCACCAAAGCAAAATGATTTAACATATATATATATATATATATATATATATATATATATATATATATATATATATATATATATATATATATATATATATATATATTCATATTTTGTCATATTTTGAACGAGTTGGATAATCCTTACTAGTTTTATCATTTTAAATATAATCTTGGATTGGTATCATTATATTATAATACATATAAATCAAAAAGGGATTATCTAACCCGTCTAAATTCTGACAAAATATATATATATATATATATATATATATATATATATATATATATATATTCTACAAACTAACATTTACGTATATAAGAAACCTATCAACAATAAAGTGTCAGTCCACCTAGCGTTAATCACACTAAAATACTCACGTTTTTAAGTTATGCTAATAAAATAAGAATTTCCAGTATGATGAAGCATACATACACGCAATTTTCTAAAACAATACCTATAAAAGTCCAGAATGCTTCTAAAATCTCAGAAACAAAAATATTTGATTATCTTTAGTCAATCACAACAACAATTTAACGTTAGCAGATAAAACACCAAGCCCCCAAATCACGATCATGGTATCTCATATAACTTGAAACTAATTCACACTGAAACATTAAATTAAAGCTGCACTCACGAGAGAAAAGAAAATTGATATTGGAATCTCTGCACGTAAACCGATCCATTGCAAAATATATATATATATATATATATATATATATATATATATATATATATATATATATCATGGCTAAACAAACAAGAAAACCACAAAATAATAGTTAATTCCCCTTACCTGGTTTCTTAGCTTTAAACAATTTTCAATGAGTTCTTCCTTGTTCCCAAAGTTCCCCTCCTTGCCTCCACTCCAATTCCCTATCTGAATTGCAACTCCCAAAATAAATAATACAAATAATAAAAACGAAATTAATTTAAATTCAAGGTTTTATGACTATTATTTTTTATTACATCTACAGTTTCTAGAGTTTTTTACATCACTTATCAAAAATATAAAATATAAAAGGCCTACTTACTCTAGCCAAGATTCAAACCCACAACCTTCCAACCCATTAAACACATGCACACCAACAAACCATCACATTATTCTTGTCAATTCACACATTCATACAAGGTTAAACCATGTTTCTGCATTCATAATATTTTGGTAATATAAAACACATTTAAAATCACACTAATGGCACACACTAAACTTGAACCCAAGTCCTCTCAACATAACCAAGTACTCTTAATCACTTAAGCTAGCATTATTCCTTACCTAGGATTTGTCAATAAATTCTCTTAGAGTACTTTCAACCCAAATTTGTTTGTAATTTATTTATTATTCTTTATTCCAATTTCCTGGGTCTTACATTTAAGATTCATATATTCTACATGATGTTATAGTATATGTAAATGTGTGAAGTATATGTTTAGTATTTCCTAAGGATTTCTACAAAACTTGGAGGGTATGAATTTGTGATCAGCATTTTAAAGTAAGTTGAAATTGAATCAAAGCATTGAAAGTTGAAACTCGAAAAGATTGATCATTAAACTAAATGAAACAAGGTTTAATTTATTGACAAGATATCAAATATTAAGTACAGAGAAGAAAATAGTAAACTTTATATACTTTTTTTTTTATCGGCAAAGAATTAAATTAAATTAATAATAGAACACTTAGGGATACTCTAACCCATTTAAAAAAAGATGAGAGAAAGATGCAGTGCATCTCTAAAACTTGTCAAAACAACGATAAAACTTTCACGTATAAAAGCTAAGACTCTCCTAGAAATTGGGCATAAAATATATAACTTAGGGGCCTTCGAACAACATCTAAGCAACATTCTTGGAAAGGAAAAAGAGCTTGAGTAGGCGCCAACAACATACTATGCTACTACAATAATATGGCTGACCAATTAAAACTGGACTTTGAATGCAAGAGATATGCCTTCCCAACGTCAAGCTGGGTAGGAATCTTAAGATTAGCCACCCAGATCGCACCTTCCCTGGCCAGTCTACTAGATTACACAGAAAGTGAATACGAAACCAGGTATGCATGGTTCGTTGCGCTCCCGAGACTATGTTCTCTTGGTTGTTACGAAGTAACCAAAGAAGTGTGTATGATCACTGATGAAGAACTCATTGCTTTAGACATAGGAATCCCTTTCATGCTCACCTGACAACTTAAACACAAAAAGCATCATATCATAGAGATTTTAAACACACAATATGAGCGAAGTACTAGTCACTATATGAAAACTTTACCGAAGGAATTTTATGTTTCAACCAAGCCCAAGCGTTAACTTGAGCAAGACTAAAAATTTCTTCAGTGTCAACTTTCTTTTACTTATAGATCACCTCATTCCTATGTCTCCAAATTTCCCCAACTATAGCCAGCCACATTCCTTTCCACACTGTGTTTTGCCTAGTGTTCAAGCTACTCATATGAAAGTGTTGAAAGTGTATCCTAGCTTGGTTGTGATGCACTGAACTCACCCCTATCCAGCTATCACACATTTTACACACTTTTTGAGACATTGTACAAGAGAAAAATATGTGTGATGCACTCTCTTCACAATCTAGGCATAACTCACACAAAGAATATTGTAATTGGATCCCCTTTACCGATAATTTATCCTTTGTCGCTAACTTATCCAAGAGTAGCCTCCACCCAAATAATTGTGCCTTCGGAATCACTTTTATACTCCATAACTCTATGAACACCTTGTCGTTTTCCCCTTCTGAGCTACCCATCAACTTCATATATGCATACCTTACAATATATGCTCATTCTGCGGTTTCCTTCCAACTCCAAGTATCCAGATTCCCTTTCCTAAATGTACGGCTATTAATTAGCTGATAGAGTTGTGCTTCCATAGCTTGCTCCCAAACAAGTATTTGTCTCCTCCAAACCAATTCCCAAACCCATGTGTTGTCGACCCAATGTCCTACTCTTGCTATGGGACTTGTTTACTTTATGAGATTAGGTATAACCTATCGAACCTCGAGCTAAGTGGTGCATCCCCCACCCAAAGATCTTCCCAAAATAGTACTTTGTCCCCTTCTCCTATTACCCAGTCTTTACAATTTTCAAACCATGCTCTTTGTGTTGTGCTTCCACAAACCTTATGGATGTCTTTCCACCACCTTGAAGCAAACTTCAAGATGACAGTTTCATTAAGGTTCCTCCATGACCCATATTTTGATTCTAGCACCTCTCTCCACATGCATTTGTCTTCCATGCCTTTATATACTAATGGATAGAAGGGTAAAATGTTATCATTTTGTATACTTCAAAGGTGAATTTTAAAGAGTGATATGAGGCACAATATAGTTTCTTTCTTCTGATTCAATATGATTGTGAATTTAGTAGACACATGTTTGTATGTCTCTACAACAACTCTTATCTGTAGCATATAAAATATCAAAGTTGTTTAAGATCCATTTAGAGGTTTTGAGAAGAGTGCAAGGTGCCTTGAAGTTGTGCCCTTTTGATGGATTGTGATGCCATTAGATTGATATATTTTCCTGCAACTCATTTCATGGACATGATAATGTGGGATTTTAATAGAGACTTTGCACTATTAGATGCATAGAGGGAATGAAAAGTTAGCTTATGCCTCATTTGTTTTCTTCTTTCTTTCTTGATATTTTATGTTTGTTTCAATAGGATTTGTGCTAATGTTATTCTGGTTTTACATCTTGAGGTTATCATTTGTTTTTTCTATCAGTTAATGCTAATCATAATGAAATATGTAATGTTGGTGTAGCCTCTCCCCTTTCTCTTGCTTTCTTCCTCATTGATTATGTGTATTTGCGTATCACCATTACATAGGACATTTTTTTTACTAAATTTCAAATGTTCAACTTAGATCTTCTCTAACTTGAAATTGAAATGAATATTTTTATTCTTGCAACTTGGACTTGTGGAGAACAACATCTTGAATCATGAGTTTGAATTGGTAGCATCATATCTAAGTGATGCCAATACAAACAATACCACCTTGTTCTCTAAAGACATATTACAAGTCAAAAATAATGTAATGGATTTTAAAAAACTGAAGATTCATGACTGTGTTTCAATTTTATTGAGTTAATACTAGATATTACCTATGAGAAATAGGAAAGAATTTGAAATAGGAATGTAATTGTTTTTATATGCCCAATTTAAAAAAAAAATCATGTTTAGAAAAAAGCTCATGGACTAGCCCTAGTTCACAAAGTTTTTGTGGATTTTTTGGCCTTGTGAGCTTTTTTAATAGGAAGCTTTCTGGTCCTAAGGACCTTTTTGGCCTCAACCCACATGGGTCAGGGCCAAGTCCTATGAGCTGGACCTAATTGACAATTCTATTTTACCTTCGTTGTTATAATAACACTTGTAAACCTTTCATTAATAAAAAAAATTATTTGAATCTCTTAAAACAATTTTGATATTAAAAATTCTTATTATTATTGCCAAAGTAATTCTCTATGTACTTATCATAACATTTTAAAAGAGTTATGAAAGAGGTGCAACAAGTCCTTATGGTTGTAGCAAGAATCAACAATATTTAAATGCTTTAGTTGAGTTAAAAGATCTACACTAAAAGCGAAGATTCATTCACTAATAACCGGGGGAATCAACGTTGTAATTGAGATAACTGCGTTGATATATATTGAATCTGTAAAATTATAGTTGTAGAAGATAGGTGAAACTTAATCTAAATATGCGTCCTATACCGGTTATTACTAATCTTGTATTAGCTTTTAAATAAAATGTCAGTAAATAAATATAACTAAATACTTTTTAAATACTTTTTATAAACAAATAATTAAAAAGGTGTAATTTTAATTTATTTTATTTTATTTTTCTCATTTTTCTATTCATCCTCATATACTCTCTCACCTCATACATTAGTCCCATTGCACCTAGAGCTGATTTCAAGTGCATATTCAACAATATCAAATTCTTGGAACTTCATTCTCACAACGTCTCTCATCTTTGTCACAGTTTGATTTAAGTTTTCAGAAAGGGTGTTGTACCACGAAACCAATATCACCAAGCCCCTATAGTGTTGAAGAAGATCAAAAAGGTTATAGACATTGTTTTGGTTTATTTTGCTTCGTTCAAGAATGTTATATTTCTTCTCCATTTTCATTTTCATTTCTCATATTTCAAAGTTTTGAAAGTCGTAATAGTTTATAGGCTTTGAAACTCATGATGTTTTACAAAGTTTTTAATCCCATAGTAGTTAACCGAAGTTTTTTAACCCACACAAGTTAATGCAATTGTTGAAACCTCCTTTAAATACCAAACGAATGATTTCTCTGCAAAAACTATAATCATAGACAAGTGATATAGCGAAAGTTTTAACTTTTAGTAACGTAAAAGTGAACTTCCATTAAAATTATTTTAATGTAGTTTTTGTTATAAAATAAAGCTAATAATAAAGGAGATAAGAGAAAAGAATAGAAGGAAGAATAAATAATAAGAGAATAGGGAGCAACTTTTCTGTGTATTATTATTGATAGGAAGAGTTCTATTTATAGATACAACATGTAATCCATAAAGGAAACAAATCAACTTAATTAATACAAATATTTACATAAAGAGTAATGAATCATATGAGTATCAATCATATGAGTAAATATATCAAATCAATGGACAATCATTAATTCATAACACTCCCCCTTGAGTGTCCATTTGATAAGAGAATGTGCCTCATTAAAACCTTACAAGGAAAAACCCTTCGAGATAAAAAAACCTAGAGAAGGAAAAAGAGTACAACATTTTGTATTCTTTAATACAATATTTTTCATCCCCCTCATGTAAACTTACATCATTAAGGTGACAGAGTCTGAACTTGTGAATCATTTGCTCAAAAGTTCTTCTTGGCAAAAACTTTATAATTAGACATGCCATATTTTCACATGAATGATTTTTTTTGGATATTTATATCATTCTTTCAATTGAACAATACATTATAGTCTTCATATATGATTGTTGATTCCATCTTTATCAAGGACAGTTACAAGTTTCTTGCACATGTTGAATTATAGACCTTAACCAAACATATTCACCACTTTCCTCATAATTTTGTATGATTAGACGATGTTGCTACTAGGGTTTGTTTCATATACCATTATGAAACCATTTTGTTACCACATGTGAACAAACATCTTGTTTGTGATAAACCATTGTGACATTGTGAGAATATGTAAAATAACATTCATATACATAACTCATTGGTCCGAATATGAATCATTTGGATGGAATAAGCTCATATTCTCAGTTCCCTTAAGGTAACGAAGTATATGTTTTACTCCAATCCATTTTCTTCTTGTAGTTGAAGAACTATGTCTTGCTTAAAAAAATTACAACAAATGCAATATCAGGTCGAGTATAATTAGCAAGATACATTAGTGTTTCTATGACACTAAGATATGGTGCTTCTGGACCAAGCAGATCTTCATCATTTTCTTGAGATCTAAGAAGAGCATTTATAAACATCTAACGACCTCACAACTATTAGAATGCATAATGGATGTGACTTGTCCATTTAGAACATTTTACGCACCTTAATTATATAAGCCTCTTGATGTATAAAAACACCTTTGTTTAAATTCTCAATTTGAAATCTCAAACAAAAATTTTGCCTTTTCAAGATTCTTCATCTTAAATTCTTTCTTAAGCAATCAATTGCCTTTGTGAGCTCATTAGGAGTTCCAACGATGTTTATGTCATTTACATAAACAATAATTATGGCAAATTCATTTTTGGATCTTTTCATATAAATACAAGAACACATATGATCATTTCTATATCCTTCTTTTAGTAAGTACTCAATAAGACGGTTATGTCACACACGTCCTAATTGTTTTAATCAATAAAAGGGCTTGTTCAATTTTATTAAATAACCCTCTTTAGATTTTGCCTTGTTGGGCAAATAAAATCCTTTGGGGATTTTCATATAAATATGATTCTCAAGAGAACTATACAAATAGGCTATAACATCATCCATTAGATGTAAATGTAAATCTTGTTGTGTAACTAGGATAATCAAATATTACAATATTGTTACATCCAATACTAGTGAATATGTCTGTTCACAAATCAATATCAGGTTTTGTGAAAAATCTTGAGCAACCAATTGTGTTTTGTATTTAACAATTTCATCATTCTTAATTTGATTTTTGCGCAACAATTCATATGTACCCAACGGGTTTCACACCTTCAGGTGTGCGAACCATAGGTCCAAAAACCTTTCGTTTAGCAAGCAAATCTAATTATGTTGATTTGCATGTTTTCATTTTGGCCAATCATGTCTTAGTCAACAATCTTCAATGATCATTAGTTATTGATCCTCATTGTCACTCATAGCATTCCTCGCTATATTATATGTAAAAGTTTCATCAATGTTGACTTCATTTTGGTTCCATATTATATTATTCTTGACATAATTTATTGAGATCTCATCATTTTCAACAATTTCAAGTACCTGAGGTTCTTTTGGAACCGAATCATTAATTATGTCAAATGAATCTTTTGGGATTTCCACTTTTTTTATTAGGCCATCTTGCCTTTTAGCTCTCTTTCTCATTCAAGAGTTTTTATCTTTGGAACCAATAGGTCTATCACGCTTCAAACATATCTTTAGAACTAACAGGCCTACCACGCTTCAAGCGTGATAATATCAAATATACTCAAAGCATTAGCAGTTAGTATATATGATTTGATTACCCTTTCTGCCAGTAAGAATATTTGGTAATTGATTGACTAATTTTGTAAATGAATTATCCTTTAAACTTCCTGTTCACATTCTTTTGTACGAGGATTAAGACAAGATAATGATAATTCATTCCAACCAATATTCTTTTCCAATTGTTTCTCCCCCTAATGTTGGAAAAACTTATTCATCAAACTGACAGTCGAAAAGTCAAACTTAAATAAGTTTAATTGTAAATAAGTCTTTTGTTGGTAGTTTAAGATATTTTATTATTGAGGGAGAATCATATCCAACATATATTTTCAATCCTCTCTAAGGACCCATCATAGTCTTTTTTGTGGGGAAATTAAAACATATACACCACACTAAAAAATTCTTACATGGGAATATTAGGTCAGTGACAAAAAACCAACTGCATAATAGAGTTTTTGTGATAACTTGTTGCCTTGATACGAATCAATAAACAAATATGTGGTGCTTCAGGTAATCTGAGAAGTGAGCTCTTAACTGTACTAATAACTTTGTAATTACGTGATTGTGAGTTGATAATAAACAAATATGTGGCCATCTAGTTGATGCATCAATTAAAACCATGAAATATATAAATGATCCACATGGTGGGTGTATTGGACCACAAATATCACCTTGTATTCGTTCTGAAAATGAGATTGACCCATTTCTAATTTTTTTGGTGATGGTCTTATAATCAACTTTTGTGAACGTATAGTACATGAGAACTCATTGGTCTAAAGAAGTTTATTGACTCTTAAGTGGGTGTCCACATGAGTTTTTTTTTAACCTTTTTTTCTTTCGCATCATAATAGATCTAGGATGACCAAACTGATCATATCAAACAAGAAATTCATTTTGATTCGTAAACTTCTAGTTTACCATGACATGCATTTTAATTGTACTAATATATACGTAATACAAATCATCCAACTGATCACGTCAAACAAGGCAATCATTTTGATTCGTAAACTTCTAGCTTACCATTACATGCATTTCAATTGTACTAATAAACTTGTAGTACAAATTATAAGAGAATGTTGATAATTTCTCCAATACACTTTTTTTTTCAACTCAATCGTAGAGATATAAAAATATTTCATATCTTTTTCATTGTTTGTCTCAATATGATATCCATTTAGACAAATATCATTGAAACTTAATAAGTTTCTATTAAATTTCTTGGTAGAAATATAATAACTCTTCTAGAGCCTTCAAATATATTTGTAGTACTATGAATAATACTAACATTGATGTCTCGCATTATCAAACAAGAGAAAAATTTATTACTCTTGAGAATTGTATAAGTTGTTACACTATTAATAAGACACATATTCTTTGGTACTAGTGCAAACATTCGTTCTTCATATAAACGTAATTATCAATATTAGATTTTTTTTAACAATCTCATAACCAATGGGGTGATCAATGCTTCCATTTGGTTTAGTAAAGCAAATAATAGTATCAAGATAAGTAGCATCCATATGGCCATAATCAGAATCACCATCTTCATAAGCAAAGTGTGTTTTTATGTTCTTCTCATTATTAGTAAGATGTTTTGGTGTACAATAAGTACAACTCAAATGGACTTTACTACCGTAATGATAATATATACTTTCATTTTTTTTTGGTCAATATTTTCACATTTTCCTTTTCCCTTTTTCATATTATTGTGCCACTTTTGGCGACAAAATGTGTCTTTTAAATTTCCTTTATAACCATGTCCATAATCAATATCACAATCACGATCATAAAAATATAAATCAAATGTTGCTGCATTCACTTTTGGGAATGGAGCAGAACCAATTGGACATGTTTCATAATTTTCTATCAAAAGCTCATTACTTTGTTCAGTCATACAAAGGCATGAAATAAATTCATAATATTTATTGTTGCATTCACTTCTGAGAATGGAGCATAACCAATTGGACAGGTTTCATGATTTTCTATCAAAAACTTTATTGCTTCGTTTAGCCATACATAGGCATGAAATAAATTCATAATATTTGTGAAATCTCTTTTCACAATATTTTTGTTGCATGAGCAAATTAGTTGCTTAGATGCTTTATTTCTTTCTTTAATGGTATCCCAAGATCCATTGCATCTAAATGTATTTCAACATTTAAAATCCAATATAATTGTAACATCAAGATGACAAATTCAAAATTTGTAAGATTTGACATGTTTAAAATTAGTAATAATAATATTAATAATCACCATTAAAAAATAATAATAATCATCGTCATAATAAATAAAAATAATAAGACGAAGATGAGAATTGATAAAGTCCAACAATTGTTATCACAAGAAGAAGAATATAAGGTAAAATTGTAAATGGAGAAAGGATTAGGAAAAGTCTGGATTTAGACACGCAAAACACTATCGTTAAAGAGAAAAAAGCTTCCACTAGTGATGTGAATCATAGGGGTGGATTCGTTTTATGGATCTATGTAGGTTGGAATGCTAATAAGCAAGAAATTTGAGAAATTATTTAAAACGAGAAAATGAAAATAGATAAGAAGATGGAGAGGAAATTGATAGATGTCACACTTTCAAGAATGGAAGATAAGCCTAAGATAAAACTCAAGGATTCTTGAATCACTCAACAACTTAGGAAAATCACTCTCACTAAGATAGAAGAGATAAAACTCTTATATTTTATGAATAGAACTCAACTTGTTTCATTGATGAAAATGGTTCAATTTATATAGAAGCTTTAACCACTGCAATTACAAAAAGACACATAAATTGAAATTACATCTCACTTAAAATTATTAATGATCTTACTACTTAATGGTTGATTGTAACTGAAATTATGGCAACCCAAAAGTCACCCAAAATAATTCAATAAGTCACCTTCTTGGTCTCCCCACTACTAAAAAAATACTTATTACCTGCAAATCTTTTTACAAAAATATTTTAGCAAGAAATTCCTGCACATTTTTCTTTAAAAAAAAATTCGCATGAAATTCATTTGATTTTTGATACAAAATGTAATTGGCAAGAAATATTTGAGAATTTTGTAGCAAAATATTTTCTGTATGAAATGCGTGCAAATTTTTCCATGATAAATGATTTGCAACAATAAAATTTAAAATTGCCTGCAAATTTATTTACATATTTGTTAATTATATATTTTTTTCCTACTAATAAAACTTTGCATGAAATACCTGCAAATTTTCCTATGTAAAATTATTCGCAGAAAAGAATTTAAAATTACCTACGAATTTACATATGTATCTATCAATTATACAATTTTTCTTGCTAATAAAATTTCGCAACAAAAATATTAAAAATTAAGATAATTAAAGTATTTCCTAATGTTTTTCCGTAATTTTTTTATTAGTTGTGCAGAAAAGTAAAATAAAAAATTGAGGACGGTGACGGAAAGCAGGCCTTCATCGAAAGCACACCTTCATCGAGAGGAACGGGGCCTTCAACTTCAATGTCACGCTCTCCGATCATGAGAAGTACATCTGCGCAACGAGCATGTGAAGAAATATGACTGCTGCTGAAGAGTATAAATCGACATTCACCCTACCGTCAACCACACGCTTAAGGTATGCAAGGGAAGACGCAAGTAAACGGGACAAGTACGCTTCTCTTCTGATTAGGGTTTCTTTTGAGTCGATCTTTTTCGATTATTATCTCCCATTCTCTATCATTAGACCTTTGCAATGTAGTTCATAATGAAGCACGACGGGAAAACTGAGAAGGATATTCACAATTTAAGGCGGGAAAGTGAGGTGATTCATTCATTTTTTTATATATTGTTTTTGCGCTATTTGAATCTCGTTGTTACAGATTTCTTATCGTTTGGAATTTTGAAAAGTGTTGGTTAAGGAGTTTATGTGGCTTGTTGTTTTTGACGTGTTGAATTGCTCTTTTGATACCCTTTTCAATATTCTACATTATAGATTTTTAAGCAAGATTCACAAAATCATAACAAACCTTAATAAGGAAAGCACATGAAAGCACGTTGCGGTTAAAGTGCTTGTATCTTCAAGTAATAGAGCATGCGTATTTTATATTAAAAAGCATTATACTCTTTTTGGGACCTTGACAATGTTCTATTGGCATTTGTGAAGGATTAAGGATAATTTTTTGTTGTTGTTAATATTGTTTGGTTGCAGATTGTAATCCAACTCAAGAACTTACAAGCAAATACAAACTAGATTTTTACATGTGTAGAAAGATGCAGATTGCAGATTGTTTTTACCATTGGTTTAGTGAATTAGAAAAGCATGGGTAGAAAGTTGGAAGCAGATATTTATGGATTATTGATTCAGTCTTTGAAGTGTGAACCAAAGATTATATCCCCTGTAGCCATAGTTAGCTAATTTGTTTTTACTTTTTGGTCTTAGATAGACATATAATATAGCTTTTCTTTACAAAAAATCTACAGAGTAAAATGAGGCAGGAACAATGCTTTTGGTGATTACTCCAAACATATGGGTTTTAAAAATTAGATTCTATTATTTTCTACCCCTCCTAGATAGTGCCTTTTGAAGAAGATTTCTCATATGTTGTATCATGTTTCTAAAACATGCTTTTGAGAATTCATCCAAGGTCCTCTCTTGTTTTTTACTATAAAAACTTGTTTTCTTTTCTATAAAACAAAATAGATGAAAGTAGAGTTGTAGTTTATGATACATTTGTTGTTGTCTTTTTTGCAATGAGACTCAACACTGCCTCTATGTTTCCCTTACTATTAGAGTGGAATTATTGATGTTAGAAATGAAATACATAATAAGTCACCACCACATTAATAATAGATTATAATGGTGTAATTTTGAAAAACTAAAGAAATAAAATACATAATTAAGTTTTATAAGGATTAGAAATAAAAGATTGAGATTGAATTGAAAACTTTTTTCTTTCTTTCGAAAAGATGTGCCTAATAATTAATCGTTTGGTAGTGTGGTTGCATATGAATATATGATGATTATTGTGTGTAGGAAGCAGAGAATTTGGTGAAAAGTAAAATAAATGGTTTTTGTGACATGTATTTAAGCATATATTTTGGGAAAGAGAATATTGGTGAGGAAGTTCCTAGGGGAATGGCATTCAACAACATCACGATTTGGTAAATTTGGAGAAGTCAGACTTAGGAAAGGCATTTTGTATTGCCTTTTGATAAGTTATATCATGTAATTGTCTTTGTTTAACTCAACTAAAATATAGTTAAACCCGTGTTGATATACGAAACATCTCCTGCATATGATTTTACTTAATAGAATACAGTTATTCACACCAATTCTCATGCCTGATTCTTTTTGCATGAAAATACAGGCTCCTGGTTGTATTGAAAAGCCTGTGCAGTATAAAATGAAGTTATGGGTATTGACTGGAGACAAGATGAATGGAAACAACTGTCAACATTGGGCACATTAAGAAGATTAGTTTTGGATTCTGTTTGTAATGAACTTGTATTAAATATAAGCTAATTTTGTTTTCCCTTTTCCTTTTATAGGTATGCTTCTTGTTTACTTTTAAATGAGACATGAAACAAATAGTGATTACTCTTGATTCTTGAGATATCTTGCCATTGAAAAAATAAGGGGGAGAGAATGGCTAGCAAAGGTAAACGACCTTGGAAGTTATCTCAAAATAATTTTCTCTCTGTTTTATATGTTTTACACAATGATTTCTTAGGCATATCTTGAAATCGTTAAGGGGATTTGGCAAATAAACTTTTTGAAACAGTGTTCTAATAATTAAAGGAAGTCCAATTATTCTCTAAACATGATTTTGGAGTGTCCTTTCATAAGTATGTTGCAAATCACACTATGCTTCCATCATTAGTAGTTTATCTTTCATGGGAGTATTGCATGTATTCAATTTGAATTTGTGTGTCATATATAATGGAAATTCCCTCATAAATAATAGAAATCCCTTAATATAGTCATTGTTTGAGGTATCAAAACATTATAATCACATTAGCAAAAAAGAAGAATGCAGGTATAGGATCAGGGGAGACAACGTTATCTATAAGTTATGGGGCAAATTATTGGCATCAGTATTTTTGAAGGAATTGACGTCGAAGATTCACTTCATTATACCTATGTGGTCTATGCTTTTACAAGGCTTTAAAAAGATTTACATTCTGAGTCCATAACAAATGAATAATTGAGGATTTTAATTCTAACTAAGTATTTTGAAGAGCTTATTGAAAGTTTATTTGAGCTTATGAATCGTATAATCTCTCTATTATTTCAGTAAGATGCATAGTTAACCTTTTTCATAAATAACTCCTTTTTAGCTTATTCTATTAAGTTTAATGATCAAATTTAGAGAGGAAGCTCTAATGTGATACTAACTTAAGTTGTTTTCATGAACACGTACTTAAGCTACTGTCTCCACCCTCACATACCCTCACATATGTGTATTTATTCCGTGTTAACTAACATGTGGTCCCAAAATGTGAACCTGATTTGGTGAATTGTGCTAAACTATGGAGATTCATCTATTGTCAGGTTTTTTATTTTAAATTAATGATTTTTCCAAAAGCTACTTTCCTTGACCCCATGTCATAATGAGTAATGTTTTGATGCTGATTTTAGAATATTTGTACATAACTACTTTGGATATGCATCTGACTTTTACTTGTACATTTATTGTTTTGTATCTAGAAGGTGCATTTAGCTTCTTTTTTTTTCTTTAGACATGCTTGGGCTCTGTAGACCATTTAGAGAACCTTACAATTTAGCTTTTGATTTAATTTAATTATACTCTTGTCTAACTATTGTTGTGAATGAAACTAATTTGTCATAATGATAGGCATGGATTCTTCTCTCCAAGATTTGCACGGTCTGATGCTGATGGCAAGGACCAATTTGGTGATTCAAGGCAAATATCATAATTGGCTCTCAAAAGATTAAAGTATTATATGTTTCTTCTTGGAAAAGTTCCTCTAAACAAAGATATTATGACCTTTTGAGAGGCTTACTTTTATTTTATGTTTTTAATTTCTAAAGCTCAAATTAATAAAATTGTTTTCTGCATTATTTTGTCTACATTGTTGATCATTTGAGCTTAATATTTTGTATATTCGTGATGCTCGTAGGTAATTTTGCAGGGATAAAGTTATAATGTCATTTTTGAAATTATTGTAATTTGTTTGATATATTTAAGAATATTTTAAAGATTTGAAATAGCTTATGTAAAAATTTATTAACTTCTTATTGAATTATGTTATTCAGGATCATTTATTTGGTAAAAAAGCTAAATAGATGTAGAAAGTGTTTTGTTTTTTTATTTAATTAATATATGGTATTGATAATAATAAAATAAATTATTTTTTATAAATTATTTTGTCATTTAAAATAATATAAAAACAAAAATTATATATTTTAAAATTTATAAAAAGTTTCTTGCAAATTTTCTTGCAAAATTATTGGTAGAAAAAATATACATGCAAATTCATTTTCGCAAAAAGAATTACCTGCAATTTTTTTTTGTAATAAATTACCTACGAATTTAAAATACGCAAAAAAATTACTTGCGAAATGTAAATTTGCAAGAAAAAGGTACTTGCGATTTTTAGATTGATTTTTTTGTAGGAAAAATTGTTGTGAATATTTTTTATAAAAATATTTGCAAGAAATTTCCTGCGAATTTTGAAATTCCCCAATAACTAATTACCCACGAAGGTATTACCTACCGATAAAAATTTATAAGAAAATTGGCAGGAAACAATTTTCCTGCAAATTTTTGTAAAAAATCTGCAAGAAATTTTTCATGAAATAGAGAAAATTCTAGTAGTGCATTTTACAATTGATTAAACCAAAACATGATTTGGTAAGCCAATTTTACAATGAATTGAGTCATATTTAAACAAACTAATAACTTTAAAAAATAAAAAATAAGAATAACTGCAATAAGGTGGTGCATTAGTTCTTCTCCATTTGAGCTATGTCCTCAGAGTCCTCAGTTGATTGGAGCATCGTGCTGAAAATGTGTTATAAAATAAAGCTAATAATAAATGAGAGAAAAGAAGAGAATAGAAGGAAGAATAAATAATGAGAGAATAGGGAGCAATTTTTCTGTATATTATTATTGATAGGAAGAGTCTTATTTATAGATACAACATGTAATCTATAGAGGAAACAAATTAACTTACTTAAGTAAGTAAATATATCAAATTAATTGACAATCATTAATTCATAACAATTTTATTTTTTTAATAAGCATATTTCTTTCATTAAATTTATGACAGCGATGTTTCTCTAATGTCATGTGATATTTATTGTTTATGTGACGCGTAATTGCCATTTTGTTAAACAACTAATGACAAGTATCATGCATTATTCATTATTCATGTTATGCAAGTCCTTTTTGTTACGTTATCATTATCAATTTGATAAAAGAAAGACAGTATACTAATTTATTTTCAAAAATTTGTTATTGCAAATAAAAAAATAAAAAAATTTAAAAAATAATAAGATCGTTGAGAACGTTAAATAACATTAACAAAAATCATCATAATATTATTATCAAAACTTTTAAGTATATGTTTATTTAAGATACTTATAATTTTAGTATAGATTTTGATTATATATTTTACCGATAACTATAATTTATATTTATACTTTTCTATTATTCTATTATTTTCAAAATAAATTTGTTAACATCTACTTACAAGTTTTGGTCATATTTTTTTTTATTCATTAATAATTTCTTCTTTTCACTTATTATTTAAAAAAATTTAATAGAAAAATAATTTTACAACAAATTGTTCTCAGAAAATTAGATATACATAATTTTTCATTGCCCTCTAATTTAATACAAACATAATAATTGGTTGAAAACAAATTCATAAATATCCAAACACTAAAAATAGATTAATAAATAATGATGAATTAGTAGTCGTCCATTCATTTGATACTATTACTTATGAACAAGGTTGGCTTAATGGTAAAACAAATAAAAAACTCGCTTTAGGTCTTTACAAAAATAAGGCCTCAAAAAAATTTATTATTGATATTTTTCTTTTAAATTAATTCTAAATTACGTTTAAGAAAAAAATACCTCAATTTTTTTTTCTAATATAACTCTACTAAATTAATTATAAAATTATGTTTATGATTGTAAATATTTTTTTACTGTTATAGCTCTATTAAATTAATTATAGGTTTATGATTGTAAATAAAATTTAATTAAATTATTATTAGTGTCTGATAATTTTTTTTGTATTAAAAATAATAATTAATGAATTAAAATATTTATTTAGTAAATTATAAATTTGTATTCAAAAAAGAGAATGATTAGCTATTTTTATTTTTTTATAATAAATTTGGATTCTATTTTTTTGTTTTAATTTTTTATCTCTTTGTAACTTATGTTGTCTCTCCTTACTTTCTTCTCTTCTAATAGTCTTTCTTTTAGGGTTTTGGTAGATTACATTCCTTGAATCTCATATTGTCCAAGTGTACCCATCTTTTTATCATTGTTTCTGGTTAGAATTTTTTTTTCTTTCTATTTTTGTTGTTTTTTTATTGTTTTGGATTTGTATTAGAATCGTAAATGTGTTTCTTTTGCCAAATTTTATTTTTTGGTAATTTTTCATTTACGAGTTTCAAGAAATTTTTTGCATATATCTTGACAAGGAATTGAAATTTTTTTACAAAACTATTAATTAGATTACAGTTTAGTCTCTTTATTGAATAGGAATTTACAATCAAAAGATGTGCATTGATGGAGCTATTGAACAGTTAAAAGGTCTTTTTTCACATTTTGAAAAGTACAGAAAAAATGGATTTCAAAATGCATTAATTTCTGCCAAGGAAATTGCTTTCGAAATTAATATAAAATCTAAGTTTCGTGAAAAACGTATTAGATGTAGAAAGAAACAATTTGATGAAAACGTTGAGAATGAAATTATAAAATTTTTTCAAGAATCATTTAGAATTGATTATTTTTTGTATACAATTAGGACAGTTCAAAGTATATTTGAACAATTTAAAATATATGAAGATATTTTTGGTTTTTTATTTTGTGTTAAAAAATTAAAGTAATGAGATTGTACATTTTTAAAAGAAAAATGCTTAAACCTTGAAAAATTCTTAAAACATGATAATTTGTTGGATATTAATGGATTTGATTTATTTTCAAAATTCAATATCTTAAGATAAATTATAGTTTGGAAAACAATAAACCAATTAACATTCTTAATTATATAAAAAAAATAGTTTTTTTTTCAAATGCATATAATGCTTATAGAATAATATCAACAATTCTAGTATTAGTTGCTTCTAGAAGGAGTTTCTGAAAGCTAAAGATAATAAAAACTTATTTAAGATCAATAATATTTTAAAAAATATTACATGAATTAATTATGACAATTTAGTAAATTATTTTGCAAAAAAAAAATTTAGGTTAAATCATTGAATTGTAAAATTTTAAATAAATATATTTATTTTAAATTGTTATAAAATTGTTTTAAAATTTTATATTTGAATTTATAAAGTTTTTATTTTTAAAGCAACTCTAACATTTATCTATAAATTATAAATATATAAATATTTAAAACAAAATTTAAATAAATATAAGTGCAAAATATACATTTAAATAAACTTAATTTTGTTAAAAATATCAATTATAATAAAATTATCATTGTAAAATATTTATAAAAATTAAATTTGATATAGGGATGAAATTGATTCAGTTTTAAAATAATTAGGACCAAATTGAGACAAAATAACAAATACAAATACTACATCGAGACTTTTCACATCCAATATTGACACGTGGCACTGCTACTGTCACATCACACTGTCTCTGTCACATGGCACAATGTCCGGTTGACACGTGGCAATTTTATTTTATTTTTTTAAAATTATAAAAAAATTAAAAATTTTAAAAAAAATTAAAAAAATTTTAAAAAAATCAAAAAAACCACGTGACACATAGTTAATGCCGTTACTGAACTACAAACGGAAAGGACCTCATTGCAATGAATTTTTCAAAATAAGAACTCAATTGAGTCAAATAAAGATGGAGGATCTACTTGAGATTTTGCTATAAAAATGGAGACCTCTAGAATAATTTAACCTAAATTTTAAATAACATACTTCATTTTTTAAGTTTGTTTTAAGCTTTCCAAATTCATGAGTCACCCTTACAATAAATCTCAAAAGCGTTATTACTATTATTAGCATGTTGATTTATTTATTTATTTATGATATTATAATGTATTTTCTCATTTTAGGAAAAACAAATTCAGAAACACCTATAAACATTTGTTTGACGAAAATGAGTAAAGTGATATCTATGTGTGCACGCAACCCATTCACGAAAAAAAAAGTACTGTAATAATTATATAGAAAGAAATTTATTTTCTAATGTTTTCGGAAAAAAATTATATATATATAATCATAATAATTATTATAAAACAAAAAATGTTTTGCAAATTAAAATAATTAAATTGACAGACAAAAAGTCTATTAAAAATTGTACGGCCATGGTATAGGACAATAAAAATGATCTTATGAAGCTACTGAAATTAAATGAGATCATCTAAATACATACATACGCACACATACACACATATATATATATATATATATATATATATATATATATATATATATATATATAAGTATATGTATTAGTATGAAAATAGTTTTAAAAATATTAATAATAAAATTATATTTCATACATTAGTAATTTTATCTCCAATTCAACAAATTTGACTGAATTAATTACTTTTATTAGTCTATACGATTATTTCAAAAGTGTTTTATACTAAATGTTGTTAGTTATTAGACAAATTTAGTGAATTACTCACTAATAAGTAGCTTAAAAATATTAATAAGAATCAATATAATACACGCTTTGATTATACCTTCTCTTTAATTATTTTATTTTTGTGCAATTGTTCCAAGGATGCCTTATTAAAAAGAAACTTAATAACAGTTCCATATATTATATTATCATCTTACTATTGAAAAATACAATAGTAAATATGAAATTTAAATGCAATTACAATGTATATTATATTTGTTATTTTCCAAAATTTCTAACCAATTACAATACACTATAAACGCGATTAATTTGGGTATCAAACATTTACGTATTTCTTTGACTTTTCGATATTCTATTAGTTTAATGAGGGAACTAGGATTTTAAATAGAGTTGAATTTGGAGAATCAATTTATTTAATTTGTTAAAGATAGGTTTGAGTTGGTGTGACTATAAACTTTTTAATGTGCCTAATTTGCATTACTATCTAATCATAAAGAGGATAGGGTTGACTTATTATTGTTGAGTATTTTATTTTGGAACTTTGATTTTATATATTCTTCATGTAATAAAAAGAGATATTAAAGTGTTCTATTTGACATTTAACTAGTTCTCTTCTATTCAATCTTATTATATTTTGTTAAAGTAATACCTCAAATTCAAGTAGGCATAGATAATCAAATTCACTTTAAAACATATGTATCAATAACTCCTTAACATAATATTTTGTGGAATATTATGACATTCATAAGTTTGTATATGTTGTGAAAAAGAGTTAATTGAGTTTATTGGAGGAGGCTTATCTTATCTTAACTTATCTTATAAATAAAATGGTCAGACTAGTTCAATTAACATGTAATCTTAATCATATTAGTTTATCCCTTACGAATTTATAATTAAATGTGTCGGTCTATTAAAGTTTTAAAATAATTATTTTTAAGAGAAGATGAATTAATTTTGTCCGTTAAGATTTCAAATCAAGTGAATTAAATTTATTTTTTGACTTATGATTAAATATATTCATTATTGTTTTTATGATCCAATCTAAACCCGTATAAATTATTAGATTGATCCATAAGTTTAGACACATTTTGACAGTTTTAATTTTGTTTAAACAAGTTAAACACAAAATAAATTAATCTAAAATATTTGAAAAATACAAAACCTCGTCCAATTGATATAGATTTGGCTTAGTTAAGTTGAAAGATAAAGTTGAATTAATAATTTAGAGTGTGTATACATAAGTTTGGTTATATATATATATATATATATATATATATAAAATCTCTTTTTCAGTGTTCATATTTGTTTTCTAATTTTACCTTTTAAATAATTTTTAAAAAATTTAAAATAATTATTTTATCAATTTTACTCTGAACAAATAAAATTATAAAATTATTTATATTTAATTTTATAATTATAATAATAATAATTTTATTGTTTTTTATTACCATAAAAAAAAGTGAATAGTAAATTATAAACTATAAACGGGTCGGACCGTCCCGCATTGCCACCCCTAAAAAAATAGAAACATAAAGTAATAATTCAACGGAAGAGAGAAGCAAGGAAGAAAGAAAAATAAATATCTTACCTATTGAAAAGAAGTTTCAATTTAGGATACAAAGCGAAAAACTACATAGGAAACGTAAAAATGGAAAACAACAACAAAAATAGCATCAACTAGCAGTCAAACGCTTAGCCAATGTGTTAGCGCTTAAGCGTGCATAGTTTTATCAAACCCCCCTCAACCCTTAAACTTGGGAAATATATATTTATCATTCCCAACTTGACACGAAGATTATTGAAAACAACATGGCAATCAATTTGGTGAAGATTACGGCAGCTTAAGGGCAGAAAAAAATACACAGGAGTTTGATTGATCCTTTGTTGAGTTTGTCATGAACAATATGGCAATCAATATCTATGAGCTTAGTTTTTTTATGGAAATCCTAGTTGGAAGTGATGTGAATGAATTATTGATTATCACAATACATAGTGGCAGGTTTTGATGAAGGGAACGTGAAGGTCTTAAAGTATGTAAGTAGCCATTGAATCTCATAAGGGATGGAGGTAAGTGCATGGTACTTAGCTTTTGTAGAGCCTCGAAAAAATGTTTGTTTCTTTTGAACTTCCACAAAACAATAGAGTCACCAAAGTTGATGGAGGGCCTAGTGAAGGATTTGCGAGTGTCAAGACACGAAGCCTAGTTAGAGTCATTATTTGCTCTCAATTGAGGTTTGATGTTTGTTTCGAATAGGAGGTCGCTAACAAGGTGACCTTTCAGGTACCAAAGAATCTGATGCACAATTTATTGATGGTGAGCGGTAGAGGAGGAAACAAACCAATTTAGGTGGTTAATAGAGAAAGTTGTGTTTGGTCTGGTATTGGTGAGATAGATGAGGCGGCTAATGAGACGATGGAAGGAGGAGGCATATTCATCATTAAGAATGGTGTTGTTGTGGATAGAATGAGTTCGTGAAAAATGCATCATAGGAGTTGATGTTAAGATGATCTCGTCGACGTAAACAAGGAAGGTAGTAGTATGATGATTTTCAAGTTTAAGAAACAAAGAATGATCAAAGGGGGTTTCAAGTACCATTGTCTTTTGGCTTTCTTAAGGCCATATAAAGATTCTTATAGTTTGCAAACGTTTTTGACACCGGGGGTAGGTAACCAAATGGGGGTTTCATATATACTTCCTCATGGAGATCACCAAGGAAGAAGGTATTGTTGATGTCAATTTGCTTGAGGATCCATTAGCTTGAAGAAGCAATAACAAGTAAGGGAGGAAGAGTGATGAATTTGGCCACTACTGCAAAGGTATTGAGGTAATATTGGCTTTCAAGTTAGGTATAGCCCTTGGCATCTCATTTGTGTTTGATCTTGTATATCCACTTGCAACCTATGGTCATTTTTCGAAAGGTTAATGAAGATTCAGGTGTAGCTAGCATTTAGAGCTTGTAATTCTTCATGCCTAACTTGAAGCCACTATGGAGACTTTGATGCTTCAGTGTATAGACATGGCAATGCTTTTAAAATTAGATGACCAATGATGATATGAAAGGAAACTATGGAAAAGAATTGCATCATTGTGTTGGTATGAAAATCTTAGACGTAAGTAGGTGTATGTCATGTGTGAGTGGAGCGTCTAAAGGGTGCTTCAATATTCTTAGTGGAATAAATGATATTTTTAGGCTTAATATTATCAGCAAGCTTGGCAATTTCAGTAACATCATTGTCAATATCAGTATTGTTGTTAGTGGTAGGGATAATGAGATTATTGTTGTCAATGGGAACATCATAATTAATAGGGACACATGAAATAGTATCATAATTATTGGTATAATTGCAAGGTATGGATAAAGAAAAACTATTACGATCGTAATTTTTTCCAACATTATAGGGAAAACAGTTTTCATAGAAAAGAACATTATGAGAAACTTCTAATCTATGAATTTTAAAATTTATGTATAAATATCTTTGGTAAGAGCTTTGAAATCGAGAAAAACTCTAGGCACAATTCTATTATCAAGTTTCTTTCAATAAGAAGTAAAAGTGTTAGAGTAACACAAACATCCAAACACACAAATATTTAATATGTCACATGATTCCATACAATTTCTCATAAGGAGTGTTATTATTCAAAATAAGTGTAGGCATACAATTAATAAGAAAAACAATGTGTTAAGTAGCAACCAAAAAAAAAGAAGGAATATTATACTGAAATAATAGGGAATGAATGACATTTAGGAGACGTTGGTGATTTCTTTCAACAATGTCATTATGCTCAAGTGTTTCAACATAAGTAGTTTGATGTATTATGCCCTTAAGAGAGTAAAAATAATGCATTTGAAATTAAGCTTTGTTATCAGTCCTAATGGTTTTGACCTTAATGTTAAATTGATTTTTAGCATAAGCAATAAAACCAACAAATTTTCTATGTTTTGCCATATGACAAATATCACATATATGAGAAGAGTTTGTGAAAAATATGCATATATAGTTTTCAAAATAGTGAAGCTCTTCATGAAAAGGACGTCCTAAGTGAAAATGCCATAGGCTAATGTTCTTGACAATACAATGAGAAGAATGATTAAGATGAACATTAGACTTGTTTATAGGAATATCACAAATGTACAAACCAACATGTAACCTAACTAAACCAATCATCTCTTTCTTGTTGTTCTGTATAACAACCATCATGGGAAAATTTAATTGGTAGTTGAGATATAAAATCATTTTTGAAACAAATATGAGGTTAAAAGTGAATTATGGTGCATAAATAACATCAATGAGATAAAAATTTTGATTAAAAATTATGTTTCCACTATAATTGATAGTGACAATATTGTCATTTGGTAGGCTAATGTTAATGAGGCTTATGCATTTGTAAGATGCAGGGAAACATAGGTATGGTATCTGGCTCCTAAATCAGGAATCCAGAAATTTTTAACCACATTGAGATTATGAGTATGACCGATATTACCTATTAATGAATGAGTAGTTGAGACAAATCCTACTTGATTAACTTGTGCTTGTGTGTTGTTTTGAGTAGTATGTTTGAAGATATCATCCAACACTTGATATTGCTGAGAAGTGAGGCGAATATCTGGAACTTCATTGCAATTTGCATCTTTTCTGATATTATTATCTTCTTGCGTCAAGATATTATGAGTTTGAGATTGTTTATTATTAAAGAAATTGTTACCAACAGGATCTTGGTGTTTTTTGTAGCACACCTCAATGGTGTGTCCAAATATTTCATGGTGTGTGCATATCTTAATGTTGTTGGTACCTTTTGAGTTCCTTGTTTCTTGACTTAGGGAATCCATTCTTATAGTAACACAAAGTTTTGATGTGTCCCACTTTTCCGCAATAGGGGCAAGTTATAGATCCTACAATGACAATTAATGTGATTAACAATTTTAATAATAGCAATAAGATTACCAATAGACAATTACCTCTTCTATTGTACCACAAGCAAAAAAAATCTTTGTTATATTAGGAATTAGCTCCATCTGCAACACATGTGACTTGATGTTTTTGTATTGACCATTCAATCCTCTAAGAAATTGCATTACTTGATTTCCCTTTTTTCTTTGTGTCATAATATGTAGAACTTACCAATTGCATTCAATCTTGCATGTACAAATATGATATGGCCGAAAATTATCTAAATCATCCCATACCACTTTGAGTTTGGTAAAATACTTTAAAACACTAAGGTCGTCTTATGACCAAGTAGCAACTTCAACTTGAAGATCTAAGATACGAGCCAAATTTTCTTGTGAAAACTTGTTTTTTAAATCATTCCAAATATTTACCGCCTCATCCAACCAGATTATGCTTTGCTATATAAATAATGAAACTAAGTGGACCAACCATGAAGCCGTCATGTGATTGCACAAATTCCAAGTCGAAAAGCTCGAGTATTCTTTAGGCGATTAATTGGCACTGCCGAGAATAAACTCAAATTTGTCTTTTGCGTTCAATGTCATGATCATTGACATGCTCCATGAATAGTAGATGGAGCTATCAAGAACAAGGGAATCGAGAGTGGTGCAAGGTCTTCACTTGGGTAAAGGTAGAGGAAATTGTGAGCAAGATTTTCATCTACTATGGAAAAATAAGTGTTAGTTTTGAAATGGTTGAAAAGCCAAGAAGGGGGGTTGAATTGGCTAGTTAAAAATTTAGGCTATCTTTGCAAGCTAAAAGTCACCTTTAATTGAATCAAATAGATCACCAATTTAGGATGCAAACAGTACTGAACTATACATTTTCAATCGATCAAAAACAGAGTTAACAGATTGATTTTACTAAATAGATTCTGTTCTGGTATAATCAATCGATTGAAACTGAAAAACAGTCGACTGAAATACTGGAAAAATGCAGAAATGCGAATTTGAATTTTAAACCAGAAACAATGCTCAAGAATGATCAAGATCAGTTCCAAATGATTATACAAACATGCTCAATGCTTCAGATGCTATGAAAACATGCAAGAACATGAAAAAGATGATTAAAGCACATGTTCTTGAAACTCTAAAATGAAAATGCAAGAGAGAAAGGTTAGAGAAGAGAGGACACCACAAATTTTTATACTGGTTCACTCAAACCTGAGCTACGTCCAGTTTGTTAAGGCAACCTTAGCTTGACTTTGCACTATTTCAAAAGTTTTACAAAGTATCCACCCTTACACTTCCAAAATATGCAAAAACACCACAAAAGACTCTTGAATCACACAAGAATCACACCAGCACAACAAGAACCCTCTTGCAGACCTGGAAAACCACCAGGCACACACACAAAGCTTGAGAAAGATCAAACCTTAGTGGTAGCACAACCTTGCCTACCACAAACCACTTTCTCCAAGCTTCAAACCAAGCCAAAAGCTTCAAGAATTGATCCAAGATCAATCTTCAACAGCTGCAACACCTATGATCACGAAGGAGAGAGTTTCCACAAGTTTCCAGAACCAAATCGTGCTCTAAAATGATCAACAGACCTCTCTTTCGAAAATCACAGCTTTTATAGTCAAACTGTTACGAAATTCAACAAGTTGATTTTCAAATCAATCGGTTGATTTCACTTGACTTAAGTGAAATCAGTCGATTAAAAACTAAATCAACTGATTGAATTTGTTGCAGTTTAAGACTACTGCAGCCAACCTTTTAACCTATTAAAAAACCATTCAACAGATTAAAAGAGACATTTTAACCTGTTGAAAAACCATTCAACAGATTAAAAACACAACAAAGACCAAACTATATCTAATTAATGCTTTAAGGTCTACAACATGAATTACAAACTACAAGCACACTTTCTTAATGATATAACAACATGGAGAACACATTCCTTCATCAATGTAGGCTTCATTCCAATGTTTATGGCTTCAAGATAGTTCAAAAGAACTTCATTCAATCTTCATCAAATCTTCAAGAAGCAAACCACCATGGCTTCTCATGTCAACAATAAGAGGGAAAGAAGAAGTTAGGCGGTAAAGAAAAAAGAAAAGCTTCAAAGAAGATAAGAGATTAGTTAGAGTTATGCAGCAGAGGTCTTCAAATGAAGAGTTATGATACCATAACACAAATATCAATATTATCCATGAAGAAAGGTAGAAGAAAAGATAGAAAACATAGAACCCGATTGCATGGTGAGAAAGATGAGCTTAAAGAAAAAGAGAAGACAAAGTAAGACTCTAACAAAAGAGGAAAAAAAAGATAGAAAAAAATAAAGTAATGAAAGAAATAGAAATATCTTATCTATTGAAAAAGAAGTGTCAAGTTAAGATACAAAGGAGAAAATTGTATAGAAAAAGTAAAAAAAAAAAAATAGTTTATCACTAACTAAATTTAAGTTACTACGAAAAAATGGGATAAATTAAAATAGTTATTTAAACATGAAGAATGAAAATTTGATCTAGTTATTTTGATAATGAATGATCCGACCGTAAGTCTGGTACCATCATTAGCATCAACTACCACGTTCTTCAGGTATTGTCTGCTTTGGATCATAGAGCTCTATCACGGTTTTGTCCTTAAAAGGTGCCTCAAAGTGTGGAAGGAGGAAGGAGTATTTAAATTGTGCTTGGTCTCAACTCCTAAGCGATGTGGGACTATTGAGTGTATCGAAACAAGCCTCCCAGTCAAGGCAAGTGGAGTTGTCGTCCCCATAGACGGCGCCACTATTTTGACCGCAAGTCCGACAACATCGTGAGGATCAACCACTACATTTTCGAGGTATTGTCTGCTTTGGAGCATGGACCTCCGTCCACTCTAGACAACTCAAGACTTATTCATTAATTGCTAAATTTGAGACTTGACTATTGAGTAGAGCTTTTTGTTGACTTGAGCATTGGAGTACCTTATGTAGGTATACTTCCATCTTTTGCTTGAAGAGGTGTGAGAACTTATAGAACGACCACTAGACCTAGAAGAAGGACTTGTCGAGAGCTTTGGAGTCCTTATAAGGTACTATCTCAGTTCCATAAGAACAAATAATGATATTAAAATACATAATATATTATGTTGGATGTTTTCATATTTTTCTAAAGTTGCATAAATCTTTTTGATCATACATTAAAATAGGTATATTGTATCTCTTTAAAAGTTTTCATAAGTAATTAATTAGATATTCATGCTTCATTTAAAAATACCTTGAGGTTTCAAATGATAATCATTGTAATCCATTATAGAAAAATATAATAGATTATCTTATATATCCTAGAAAAAAAACAAAAATTATAAATTCGTAAATAATGAATACTAACATAAAAGATTTCTTACATGCACGATTACTCAATTAGATAAATTACTAAATGAATATTTTTTCTTCTAAGTAATTTTCATGAATTAATTAATTATCTCTATATTTGAAAAGTTTATAAAACATATTTTCAAAATAAAAAACACATCTCTCTTAAAAAAAAATTTCTGACAATTTCAAAGGTGTGATATAAAAGTCTTAAAGGTTGGAACATATTTTAATAATTCATGTAAAATCCTACAAAAATAGTATTTTAGAAGTGATAATGATTTTAAAATAGTGAGATTTGATTATTTTAATATTAAAAGTTTTAGTTTAAATTTTGTTATAAATGAGTTTCATTATTTTAAAACATATCATCTCTCTAGAAGTCACTTTTCTAGAGTTCTCTGATTTCTCTTTAGGAGATCTCGTTCTTTGTTCGCCTGATTAAAGATCTGAGACTGTAGGAATGATCCTCGCGATGAACTCTTCAATTTGGACTGATCAATTTCTCTATTCGCGTAAGTTAAGTTTCAACCCTTTTCCTTGGTCTTCTTCTAGTTTCTATTACATGTGAGGATTTTCTGCATGCATGTGTCCTTTTAATCTTCTATATGTGTCTCTGTTGATTAGTGATCATAATTGTTGGTCCTGATCGTTCTTGTGATGTTTCTATGTGTAGATACAACATCTTGTGTGGTTGGAGGTAGTTTGGTATTCTAAGAGTTATTTGGGCTGTCTTTTACAAGTAAGGGAAGATAGGTTTCTATTGAATTTTGGTGTGAACTGATCATCTTGGTAGTTAATTGTGATATGGTGTGTTGAAATGATAAGTTGTATGTTGAATTGTTTAATATTTGATTTGTGTTTGGTTTTGATTTGGGAAAAAGTTTGAAGATATATTTTGAGTGATTGGGTATTAGTTTTGGACTCTCTAAAACCATTTGGAACTAAAAACACTAAAAGAAAGGTGTCCAATTAGTCAATTTCACAGGATCAATTTTCCCCAAATTTTTTTTTCTAGTACACCATCGGGCATCGTTACAGTGTCATTGGGCACTAGGCCACTGACTTGGTATTGTCGGGCATCATTTTGGACCGTCAAGCGTTAGAAGTTAGTGGGTTCCAGGGGCTAGGCGCCAGCTGCCACTTTTCCAGCATCGAGCTCCACCCTATTTTTCTAGTCTACGTCCTCTTGGTAAAATAAAGGATTTCGCTTTGTTAACCGTCAGATCGAGCTAAAATTTTGACATTTGATCCTAGACACATGATTCTTCACTTTGACCTCTTGGATCTTTGTTTTGAAGTTTGTGGTTAGATAAATTATTTTCACCGTTTTGATGTACTTTGCATATATATATATATATATATATATGTTTGATATTGTAATTGAATGTGTGAATTAAGATTGCATGAGAATATGATTAATGAGGTATGTATATTGTTCAGTATGAGAAACTTGGTGTGAAATCATGTTTTATGGAGAAGCGATGAGGTTTTAAGTATAAAAGTGAATTAGTGGAATGAAATGGTTAAAGTTGAATTATATCCTTATTTTGAGTCTTGGCTTCTAAGGAAGAAGTGTAGTCTTCACTAGTATATTGTTATGCATTGGCTAGGGTGTTGGTAAAAAACTATCATATATTATACTAGGTTTACAAACTCATATAGAGTATTGTGACCTAGGTTGTGAGAGTTGAAGGAGGTTCTTATGGTGGGATTAGATTGGGACCACTAATCTGGTGATGCCATAAGTAACTTACCATTTCCATAGGAAATTGATTCATGTTGGTTAGCCTAAGTGGAGCTAGGGCCTTTGTTGCAATCCACTTTTATAGTAGGTGCACAACTTCTTATATTTGAGTCAATGATAAATCAGGATAATTGAGTCTAGAAAATTTGTAATTGTATATTTGGTATTTTTTTAATGAATGTTTGAAATATGGTATTTTATAATGTAATAAGTTTAACTGTTATTTGATTATTTCTTTTATAAACTAGTTTTTCCTCTTTTGTTTGTTGTTTGTATGTGTTGTGTTCTTCTTTTACAATGATCACCTTATTGGTGTGAGCAGATGGACATACGGGTATAGAGACACCTCTTGATGTTGAGAAGTTGGTTGTTTGGGCGATGAGCAGATTTAGATTATGTTAGGTATAATATTGTAATAGGATCCTAATATAGTAGCTTAAGAATATATATATATATATATATATATATATATATATATATATATATATAAGTGATATTACTATAATTTTATTTTGTAAGATTGTACTAATTTACGATATACATTGGATTATCAATCTTTAAAATACTCTTAATAAAATGTTTTATTTCAGTAGTATTAAGCTATTAAAATGGAATATTACAATTCATGGTTAAAAAGCGGCCTTAATCATGGGTCTTATGTCAATAAACTTGAATATCAAGTAAAATGCATTTTTAATATGTAGTGTATAAATTGTCATATTGTTCACTTACAAGATGGATTTTTTTCATAACTTTTCATCTTATAATTATGGTTATATACTTAGATGTGATGCATGTGCTTATTGGTAGCTATTAGTAGTGTTTGCAATAAATTTGATTTAGTAGCGGAAACAATTGAAACTTAAATTATGTTAGATTAAACTATATGTAAATTTTTATAATATCTAATTAGTTTAAAAATACTTACACATTCTTCTACTTTACACTTTCTTTATAACTTGATATTCTTGTGATATTTGTTGTATTCACAAATTTAATAATGTACTAAAACTTATGAAAATGAAAAGTAATCATTTTGAAACTAAAAAAAATAAGGTTCTTTTTTATTTTTTTAATCAAATCAAATCCTCTTAATAATTATTCCGTCTTTTATTTTAATATTAGGTATCAAAACTTATTTTGATGGTCATTAATTTTTTATTGTAATTTTGAAAATGGCAAGAAAGTCTTAAACATTTGAGGGTGCTTTGTGAAAATTATTCCTTTTACAAACTTTTCATGAAAATATTCCAAGAATTAATGAAAAAGTTTGGAGGTGGTGGTGTGACGACTAAAAAATTTTTTATTTATTTATTTATTATTATTATTTTCTATAATATGCGTATAAAATTTAGAGGCAAAATTATACAATGACATCTAATTATACTTAAAATATATATATATATATATATATATATATATATATATATACAATATTGTATGCATCTTATATCCACATCATTTAGTACATCTTATATTTCCTACAGTAGAAGAGGAAGGAGTGTTATTTATTTATAGTTTTCCCCTCATATACTAGCTTTCAAACAGGTGGAGGGAAAAGGTTATGGATAGGGTTCACTTGGACTGTTGGGGTAAATAGAAGGTAACTCCGATTTGTCCTTCGATGACAATCGGTGCATTGTGAGTAGAGAGGAAAGTAATAGCAGAGTTTCTTGTTCCCTAGAATGTCATAGAATTATTCACTACATTGGTTTGTCATGCATTCCTCGGGAAAACAACCACAACGTCGGCGAAGAAGGGATCATGCATGTTGGGAGCAACCATTTATGATAAATTTATAAAATTTTGTTTTTCACACACAATCATAAAATAAGGAAGTGAGACAAAGATCACATAAAAATATAGCATATCTCAAGAAAATAAAATAAAATGAAAACTCTTTCAGATTCATGAAAATTGGGTTTTTATTATACTTTATAAAAATTTTGATTAATTTTGTAGTGACTAGTCAGGATAAATGAACCTCATCATGGCTTTAACAAAGTAACTCAAGAACATCTCATCTTGAGTAATATCCACTCATTTAAATCCCCAAGGTCATACCTCTAATTATAATAATCAAATCTTTGTTTATCATAAATTTTATTTTGATATTAAACCATATAATTGTATAAATAAATAATTAGTGTTAGTGCATAATTGGAAACAATTATAGATAAATAACGAAGACCAGTAGGTGATTGGAGATAAATATAAGTAATTAAAGAGGACCAGTACGTGACTGGAGGTAAATATAAATAAATAAATAAAAATGAGAACTAAATATAATTTAGAATGAGGTTAGGGACATCTCACTTAAAGAAGGTAAATATAGAAATAAAAAATAATTATGAAGAGATAAGAAAAATAAAAGTCAAAAGATAGAATGATAAATGTTTTCTCCCCTTATCTCAAAGATTGAAAAAGATTTGAATAAATGCATGATTCAAGTCTTATTTTTCCTTTGAGTCTTACAGTTACGTCTCTCCTTCACTATCCTCTTTTAATAGAAGCATTAAAGATTTCATCATTAAATTCACTCAATCCTATATTAGATTTTGCAGTAGAGGAATAAGAATTTTATTAGTTGAAATTCTATCTGTTACTGAACATTAGTCCTACATCATTTACTCTAAGAGATAAAGTTATATATATATATATATATATATATATATATATATATATATATATATATATATATATATATATATATATATATATATATATATATATATATATATATATATATATATTTAAATATTATTCGTACATATATTCTGATATTTTATTTATTTAATTTTTTTTTCAATATCAACATCTTATTATTTTTAATAAACTTATTTTATTTTATTTCATATTTCTTAAATTTATTATATATATATATATATATATATATATATTATTATGTAGTTATAATTATAACTTTAATACATTATATTATATATAAAAATGTATTTTAAAAAATTTTAAGTATTATGATACTGAAATCATTGTAGTGTATATTTGGGATGTTACATGTGGTGTTAATGGTCCTTGTAGTTGTAAAAAATTATAGAGAATACATATAATTTGTGAATAATTTCAACATATGGGTTGCTGATTAAAAAAAAAGTGTATAATATGATGTAGGGATTAAAATTATATTGCATCTTTTTCAACTCTTAGATTTTATTGTGTTTCACAAAGAAAATTGGGATATTCTTAAAATGATTCATGAAAGTACAAATAAGATTAAGAGAATAAAGAAGAAGAATTTCATCCAAGAACATGAACGGCTTAAAATGATGTAAGGAGAGAACATGTGTAATGTGCAAAAGCACTTCACTCACATATTGGATCTTGGAAAGAAATTTGATAGGGAGTCTCACATAAAAATTATAAAGTGAAGCATTATAGTATATTATTAAGTGTTGTTTTAGTTAGAACTAGATGGATAACGTGTAATTTAACCTTAATTAGGTATATTTTTATTTATGTATACTCTTTTTTATAACATATTAAATTAATTAATGGAACGTAACTACCATAAGAGTAAGAGTTTCAAATGGATACATCTTTGATTCCCTAGAGGAAACATATGTTATCTTATGTTAATTCATCTTGAGAGAGAATCAAAATAGTATTAAAATGAATAACTTACATCAATAGAAAGTCTTGGTTGAAATCCAATCTGAAATTTTTTCTTACATCAATTTTATCTTAATTAGAGCATGTTCTTGTATCAAGTATTGATTTTCTCCTTGAATTATTTCTTTCACAATTAATACTCAATATTTAATTAGTTTCTTTTCCTTTCACTTGTCATTACAAAAACAAATGTGCTCTTTTAGATTTGATATTATTACTAGATAATAATTGTGCACTTTCACTTTTCACATGTCTAAATCTAAAGATTTGACAGCAATGAATATAGAAAAATTATTCAAAGGCTTAAAAAACATGAGTTAGAATTCTTCGAAGGTCTAGACACTGTACCTCTACCAGTGGGACAATTTCTGATGAAGTGGCCTTCCTGCCCACATCTGTGACATGTTTGCCTGCCACCAAGTTGGGGGCAAGCACTCCTCATGTGGGGCCCTCCATAATGGAAACACTGTGGTCTGTGAGAGTGATGATGAGGGGACTGATGCTGATGTGACTGGGGCGGATGCGTCTGAGATGGAAGTCTCCTAGACCCTTGAGGCGGAGGTCTAAAGTAAGGCTTCCTCCTGTCGTCCTGTCTGCTCATGGACCAAGATGGTCCTCCCACCTTCTGTTGCGACCGTTGTTGAGTTTCAACTTCTGCCTTTAGCTTCTCCATTACCCTCGCTTTCTCCACCAAAGCAGGAAACTCTTTTATGGAGAGCGGAGCCACCATGAGTTTAAGATCGCCTCTCAGTCCATTTTCAAATTTCCTACACTGCCAATCTTCAGCCATCTTCAAAGTGTGAAATCTGCCCAGGTGCTTGAACTTTTCAGCGTACTCTGACACTGACATCTCTCCCTGCATCAACTGTAAGAACTCCACTTCCTTGGCGTATCTCACACTGTCTGGGAAGTACTCGGCATAAAACTTCTTCTTGAACAGTTCCCAGGTGACCGTCTCCCTGCTGTCTTCTAGCATCATCTTCATGCTAGACCACCAATGAACAGCCTCTCCAGCTAGCAAATACTCAGAATAAGCCAACATGTTCTCTGCTGGGCACCGCTTGGCATCATAAATCCGTTCCATATCCCTCATCCACTGGTCTGCCTCATCTGGAATGGTCTTGCCATCGAAGCGAGACGGGTGATGCTGAAGAAAATCCTCCAAACTCCACTCTTGTACTCGAGGCGGTGGAGCTTGGGAAGATCCAGCTGCAGATCGATTCTCCCCCAGCTGCTGCAAAACCTCCAAGTGTCTCTGTTGAGTCGCCTCCGCTGCAAGCCTAGCAGACTCCATCTGCTGCAAGGCTAAGTTGTGCTGGTTCACCATGTTAGCATTCTGTTGTTGCATGGCTGCCAACATTGCTTCAATCGTCCCCACCAAGTGAGAACCATCTGTGTTAGGAATAGGAGGAGGAGGAGGCCTAGGTGCCATAGCTCTGACCACACAAAGAGAGAATCATCAATCCATCTTTCAAACACCACCATTGAACCAAAACACCATGAGAAACACACAACAGAAACTAGGTGAGCTCACACCTACAAACCCTAAAGGAACTACTGCTCTGATACCAAAAATGTAACATCCCATTTAATAGTCTTTCACACTATCAAACAAAAGATTAGCTCGTGATCAATCATAGCAGATAGTAGAGTTAGCAGTTATATATATAGATATATATATATACAGTATAAGTGTTTGGTACAGTCATCCAAAACTATAAGAAGGGGCCTAACAACTTGCCAAACTAAGACTCTAAAAAAAAAACCTGGTTCAAAACTACTACAGCTATAAGTAAGAGAGGTCAGTTCCTGCTCTGAATGGGGGCATCATCATCTGGGCTAGGCTCTGCTCACACCAACAATAGGCGATCATAGCAAAGGAGAAACCGCGAGCACAAAACCACATGAACAAAAGAAAGGGTAAGCTAACTGAAAGAAAAGAAAGATAATGCAGAACATCATGTACATCACTCACAACACATAGATTAGTAATTAAAATTCTAGACTCGATATCCGGATTGTGTAAGCGACATTGGAGCTCTTGGTGGCTTGCACCTGCAACGGTTCCCAGACTCTGCAGAGTCTGGACACAAGGGGTTATCACCCGACCGTTCCCAGGGTAAGTCCCCTTCGCGTCTAGGACTAGATCAATCCAAAGACTAGGACCTCCTGCTACTCCTCACGACATAATCCATTCTACTCTATCTGAGCGTAAATGATTATTGGAGTTTCAGGATACCAACCAAATATGGATTCCACACGTCCTTACACTCTAACAACTCACATGAACTTCCCTTGAAATTCCATTACAACCATCACATTAAGTACTCATACTCTTCAGATCTCATCACACAATACAATAAGTAATGACTTATTAAACATGTGAAAGCTTCCTCGCATAGAATCATGGCAAAACATGTCATCTTTCCCTTAAAACAGAAGTTGAGGTACTCTACTGCAGTGAATCTCGCTTAAGCTAGGCAATCTAGCCCAGGCGAGATATCCATCTCGCTTAGGTGAGGCTACCTCGCCTAGGCGAGACATCAAACAGTGGCAAACATTAAAAACTGAGCGAACTCTCACTCAGGCTAAACTGGCTCGCTTAAACGAGAGTGTGTCTCGCTTAAGCGACTCCAGCTCGCCTAGGCGAGATTTCGCTTAGTAGCAGAGGGGGTCTTCCTGATATTCTCGCTCAGGCGAGAACAGCCCGCCTAGCCGAAAATAACAGATCATCCCACTGTTTTTACATGCAAGAACGAAATTTCAAGACAAACATGATCATACACGCGCACAAACATTTCCAGAAATCAATTCAACACACCAATCTCATACAAAACATAATTTACAGCTCAAATGGACAAAATATCGGTTAGCTTCCCTTACCTTAAAAAAAACACCACAAGCAAGGCTCTAATACAAGGGCACCTCAAGTCCTCAACCTAAGGGACTGAAATTCATAACTCATAGTGAGTTTAAGACCTTAATTCGGTTTGGTAAGCATAAAATCCAAAAATCCCAGAATTGAAGAGAATTGGGAGGAACTGAATTTGTCTTACCGGAAGGGGAGATGGCTCAGCTTGAGGAGAAGTTCCTCTCCTGGTTCCGGGTTTCAGCAGCTGCAACAGAGTGGAAGTGATCAGAAGAGGGAATGGCTTGATTCAGAGGGAGGTTGTGAGAGGGTTTAGAGAGAAGGAATACAGGGAGTGGAGTGTTTTCTGTGGTAGAAAAGAGTGTGTGGAGAGGGGGTAGTTAGTGGGTTCTAACAATCTCCCAAACAACAGAATTTTGGTCCCGAAAATTAAAACTCACCAGAGAAAAGGTGCGGATAGGACTTCTTCACATCTTCCTCAAGTTCCCAAGTGGAATCACCAGTTCTCTTGTCCCAGATAACCTGAACTAGACTGATGGACCTTCCCTTTCGCTGCCTTGTCTGGCTACCACCAAGACTAACAGGTTGTACTTCCACTGAAAGATCTCCTCTAATCTGCAGATCTTCTGCCTCAAGCACATGTGAGGGGTCAGCCACATAGCTTCTGAGTTGAGAGACATGGAAAACAGAATGAAGGTTGGATAGCTGAGGGGGCAAGGCGATTTCATAAGCCACTGGTCCAATCCTCCTCAAAATCTGATATGGACCAATGAACTTAGGAGATAGCTTCCTTGAGCGAATAGCCCTCCCTACACCGGTGTTGGGGTAATCCTCAAGAAAACGTGGTCTCCCACAGCAAACTCCAAGGGTCTCCTTCTCTGATCGGCATAGGATTTCTGTCTGCTTTGAGACGCCTTCATCCTTTCTTGTATCAACTTGACCTTCTCAGTGGTTTGTCTTAGTAACTCTGGCCCTACCATCACAGACTCTCCATCTTGATACCAACACAAGGGAGTCCTGCACCTTCTACCGTAGAGAGCTTCATATGGCGCCATGCCAATGCTTGTATGGAAACTGTTATTATACGTAAACTCCACCAAAGGCAGGACCGCGTCCCATACACCAAGATGATCCAGTACGCACGTCCGCAAAAGGTCCTCAAGAGACTGTATCGTCCTCTCTGACTGGCCGTCCGTCTAGGGATGGTAAGCCGAGCTCATAGATAGCCTGCTGCCCATAGCACTCTGCAACGCCTGCCAGAAGCGGGAGGTGAAACGGGGATCTCTATCAGAAATTATGCTTGACGACACTCCATGGAGCCTCACAATCTCACTGATATATAACTGTGTCAGCCTTGTCATGGACATCCTCAGGTTTACTGCCAGAAAATGGGCACTCTTGGTTAGACGGTCTACTACCACCCATATGGCATCATGGCCCCTCACCGTCCGTGGCAAATGGGTAACGAAATCCATAGCTATGCTATCCCATTTCCATTCCGGAATCTCCAACTGCTGTAGCATCCCTCCAGGCCTCTGGTGTTCTGCTTTAGCCTTTTGACAGGTCAAGCAGGACGACATCTTGGTATACTCCCGGACTTATGAAGAACATGCAGAGCATCTGAGGACCGTTTTGAGCATCCTGAGGGAGAAGCGGCTGTATGTGAAATTGTCTAAGTGCGAGTTTTGGACGACCACGGTTCAATTCTTGGGGCATGTGATCTCAGCTCAGGGCATCTCAGTGGACCCATCCAAAGTGGAGGTTGTGTTAAAATGGGAGCGTCCTAAATCAGCGACTGAGATTAGGAGCTTTGTGGGACTGGCAGGATACTACCGAAGGTTCATTGAGGGGTTCTCAAAGATTGTGGCACCTTTGACTCAGCTGACACGTAAGGATCAGCCTTTTGCCTGGACCGACCGGTGTGAAGATAGCTTCCAGGAGTTGAAGCAGAAGTTAACCAGTGCTCCTGTGCTGGTAATCCCTGATACCAGCAGACCCTTCGAAGTTTTCTGTGATGCCTCCCATCAGGGACTAGGGTGTGTTCTTATGCAAGAAAGGAAAGTGGTTGCCTACGTCTCTAGGCAGCTTAAAAGTCATGAGAAGAACTATCCCACACACGATCTCGAGTTAGCGGCTGTGGTGTTTGCACTAAAAATCTGGAGACACTACCTGTATGGCGCTCAATTCCAGGTTTTTAGTGACCACAAGAGCCTGAAGTATTTGTTCGACCAGAAAGAGTTGAACATGAGGCAGAGACGATGGATGGAATTCCTAAAGGATTTCGACTTCAAGTTGTTGTACCACCCGGGAAAAGCGAATGTTGTAGCCGATGCCCTAAGCCGAAAAACAGTTCATGCATCTTATATGATGGTCAGAGAGTTGGATTTAGTAGAGCAATTCAGAGACATGCGGTTGCAGGTGATTTTAGGAGAGGATGTCATTAGGTGTAACCATCTCACAGTGTCTAGTGATTTCCTCGTCCTAATTAAAGAGAGGCAATTATCTGATCCTAAGTTGCAGAAGACCATGGAATTGCTTGGCACTGAGAAGGCCAAGGACTTCGCGGTAGGGAGTGATGGGGTGTTAAGGTTCAGAGGTAGGGTCTGCATACCTGAGGACCTGGAGGTAAAGGGCATGATTCTTGAAGAGGGGCACAAGAGTCGTTTTAGCATGCATCCAGGCATGACTAAAATGTACCATGATCTGAAGGAATCTTTCTGGTGGTCAGGAATGACTAAGGTTTAGTTGCTAATAAGAGTGGTACAACTCCTATTACATTTACATATTTTGAATATTACAAACAAAGTCCTAGTCTTGTTAAGGTTTATTGTCCATCTACCTCAATAAACAACAAAGAGGAGAAAAGAAGTAGCAGAAATCAACCAAAAAAGAAGAGTATATATAGTTTGCAAAAATAATGACTTAAGTTCTTCCAGTGAGTCTAATATTGAAAAATATGAGGCCAATTTTTGTTTGATGGTGTGAAGAAAGTGTTAATAATGTGAGTGAATATAGTTCAAACCTTATTCAAAATATAAAAATTTGTGCATTTAAAGAGATGCATTGATATATAAAATTTAAAAGTATGCGGGTGCGTGTGTGCTTGTGTTTAACTTTATGAAATTACTTATAACCTAGGTCAAGAGGTGATGAGAAACATAACTTGTAAACTAAAATCTCTAATGAAATACAAAACTTAAAAAGAAAAAGCTTTTTCAAATAAAAAAAATTAATCAAGTTGTTTTTCAAAATAGTTAGACATAACATGGTTGATGAACAAAGCAATGAATTACATTCTTATTGTAACTAATTAAAATATCTTTTGATCAAGCAATGAAATACAAAACTTAAAGAGTGAAAGCTTTTTCAAATAATAAAATTAACCGAGTTGTTTTCCAAAGTAGTTAGACATAACATGGGTGATGAATAAAGCAATGATTTACATTCTTACTATAACCAAATACATAGAAGTTTTGTCCTTGAAGGAGAAAATAATTTATAAAGGTATAATCAACTACAATACAAGTTAATCAATTAATGTTATTTCTTAGTTTGTGAAAGGGAAAACTCACTCAAGTAATCAATAACAATTCAATTTAACCTCTCTCACTAAATGAGATTAGTATATGATGTTAATATCGTAAGATATGGAATCATATAAAGTTTGAAGTTTTGAAAATGAGGTGAAATATTAAGAAAAAAAGAAATATCATGATTAATGACCCTTGTTATTCTAATTTATTACTAGGTAACTACATTATCATCAGAGTATCATGAGATAAGTAATCGTTGACTTAGTTGATATTCATGTTCTTTCTTTTTATAACCATCTTGGTTATTCGATGACCAAAATATTGTGTATGTTGATTTTAAGAAGATTTGAGTTGGAATCATTTAGATAAAAATATTGACTTTTTATCTATAATTAAACTATGTGAAGTTGAAAATAGATCTATTACTCTAACTGTGTTTATGGCAAATAATATTACTATTTATTTTGAACTACGTTATAACTTTTATAAAGTGTTATGAATGTTTATGTAATTTATAATATGTGTACAATTAATGTAATTTAATTCTACCATCATTTATATCTACTTATTGACATAATATTTTTTAAAAGTCACTTACTTTTATTACTAAAATGAAATATCATTTTAAATATAATTAAAAATTTACTTAAAATAAAATAAATAATAAAATAAATTGACATTACAAAGCCTCCTTCATCATATAAAATGGAACACGTAAAATGAAAGTAAGAGAAATAATGAGTATCAAAAAGATAATGTTCGGGTTTAGAATGATATTTAATCAAATGCAATGCTTACATTATTTATACTGTGATTTTATGTAAAGAGAAAGAAAATGATATTGTAGGATTGACGGTGTTTCTAAAATATTGACACTTGATTATTTTAATATTAAAATGATTCACTAAAATAGAAAAAATTCAAACGAGTTTCATTATTTAAAAACATAATATCTTTCTAGATTTCATTTCTCTAAAGCTCTCTCACATCTCTTTAAGTAATCTTACTTTTTGTCTCTCTATTTGAAGATATGAGGCAATCAGGGTAATCCTTGCGACGAGTTCTTTAAGTTCACCTGATGAGTTTCCTCAAGTTGGATTTAAGCTCTTTCCCCCTTTGGTCAATTTTGTTCTTCTCTTGCATGTGAGTAATTATTGCTTGCAAGTGTCATCTAAATCGTCAATATGAGTATTTGTTGATCAGTGATCATAACGGTATGATCTAGTCATTTTTGTAATGATTCTCTTATCTTGTGAAGCTATAGGTGTTTTGGTTGTGTAAAATTGCTTGAGGTGTTTTTTGTGAGGGAAGCTGATTTATTATCATTTTACTTGTTGAATTTTGTTTTTAATTGTGACTTGTGATTTGAATGAAATGTGAAATTTAGCTAGATGTATTGTTGTTTGATTTGTATTGATGAATTGATATGTTGAAGATGTGAAATTTAAACTTTAAATATGTAAATTTAGTAGAAACTGTGAAATGATATGAAGTTGTGTTTGTTTGCGGTTAAACTATTAAGTGTTGGGTATATGATTGAATGGGAGAGTTATACTTGAGCAATTGGACAAATTGGTACGAACTATGACATGTTTTATAACTGGGCAAATTAAGACAAGGTTTGGGAAGTAAAATTCAGCACATTGTTGTCATAGTGTTGGGTGGTGCGCATTGGCGTTGGGCGCCAACCTTCAATTTTAAGTCAGTGAATATTTTTGTGACAAAACATTGAGCGATGGTTTGTATCTTTAGGCGTGCCAATTCTAGAGAGTTCCAGTGGTCTTTGGAGTTGGGCGTTGGTTTTCACCGCTGGGCACACTCATCATAGAGAGCTCTCGAGGTCTCCAATGTTAGGTGCCAACTTAGACTATTGGGCGCTAATTGGATTTTAGGCCTTTGGAACGTTAGTGATAGGCGCACCATTAGTATCATTAGGCTCTAGACAATGTAGTGATTCTGATTGCTGTGTAATTTTAATTTATTTTTTGCTGGTTTTGTTGGTTTTAATTGCTAATATGACTTAATTTCTAAAGGTTGGAGTAAAAATATGAATTGTTATAATTCAACGAAATCCATGGGTTGTTGTGTGTATTTTTAGTGTATGCATTGATGTATGGATTCAAGCAAGGAGGTAACTTGACACTTTAATAACCATTCACACTCATATAAAGTAGAATGTGTTATGTGGTACGTGTAGTAGGAGATCTTAGTCTATGGGATTTTTCTCGGCCTAGACAAGAGGAGGATTAACCTTGTGTGTGATATGGTGAAATTCATTGGTAATGGCTCTGCAAAGCAGTAAAGACTAATACAAGTGGACATCTTCATTGAATCTGATATCAATGCATATATCCATATAATTGAGTTTATAATAGTCAATACATGTTTTATTTTTGTGACTATTTGAAGTGTATGACATTGTAATGAAATTTTTTTTCTTGATATATGTTTGCTTTTTTTATAAATTAGTATACCCTCTTTTGTGCTAATGTTTATGTTTGCTTTTCTCTTACAATCATCACCTTTATTGGTGTGAAAAGATGAGAAAACAAATAGTGAGGTTCCTTGGGAAGGAGATGTTGATGTTGTTTTTAGATTGTTGTGTATTAGAATTAATCTTTTCTACCATGATAAACATTGTAACACTTTTATTAGTGTTAAGTTCCTTGAATTATATATGTAAAATATCTCATATGTCAATGTCATTATCATTATTTTGGATGATATTAGTGGAGTTCTATATTTACTCTTCATGCTTGTTAATTATTAGTTACATAATATTTTATTTAATAGTTTTATAATGTTAAATAGGATGTTACACTTACAATTGTTTAAATTTGTTGTTGATTTTTAGAAACATCTTTTTTTTTTTCAAATTTAAACATAATTTATTCTCTGAAGAAAATTTTAGTTTCTCCCAAATATAAAATCGATATCAATTAAACTTCTATTTATGGAATCGCTGTGTACACTAAGACAACGAAAATAATAATAATAAGTAGAAATATTATCAGTACAAAAGGAAACTGGTAATACGTAAAAATAAATTATACGTATTAAAGTATTAATAACATTGTCAGCTTATTAAAAATCATCATTAGTATAACTTTAAAATATCTTAAAATATTAATAACGTTGTCAACTTATTAAAAATCATCATTAATATAACTATTAATATGTAGTTTTTTAAGCAAATAATTAATTAACAATTAAGTTAAAAATCAATATTATCATAATTTTAAACTTTTATTTTAAAAGTATCCTTCAAATTAAATAATTTAAGTAATGATTATATTTAGCAACATTATTCATAATTTGAAAATGATTTTTCAAATTAATAAATTTACCTTATGATCTTACATAAACTATGACTACATATCTAATAAATAAAACTCACAACAAATTTAAAAATATAAAATAATTAAAAATTATATATATATATATATGACTTTATTATAAGGAATATTTTATTTATAACTTTTTATCAGACTATTTTACCTTTTGCCTACTCATAAAATCATTAATTATTTTATCTTTTCGTTGCTTTTTAAACTGCGCACTCCTTCAATTAATCTCTATATTTCTTTTTTTCTTTATTTAAAAAAAAAAACTCTCTCTATATTATTTTCAGCATCTATTAAGTTTTCTTTTCCAAACTCTAAGAACAAATTAAATATATTAAATTGCTAAAAGGTAAAATTATTAAAAAAGCTTAAATTTCATATATAAACACTGTAGGTATACTTTTTGATAATAGGTATATCTTTTTATAAGAAACAACCAAATTAATGATAAAATTACAACATAAAAAAATATTATGAAAAAAATATCATGATTTCCATAATAGACTTTAAATATATTTTTAATTCTTCTAATTATTTGAGACATGACTATTTTCTATCCGATAACTTTAAATTTTTTAAGTCACTTAAATTTTAAAAGAATGTTTGAATATCTTTATATATCTTTTAAAATTATCAACGATATAAATACTTCGATAAAAAAAACTACATTATAGTAAATATAGAATAAAATAAAAGGGAATACTAATAGGTATCCTGAGAGCGTTTTTTATATATCTTTTAAAATTATCAACAACATAAATACTTTGATAAAAAAAACTACATTATAATAAATATAGAATAAAATAAAAGAGAATGTTAATAGTCGTTCTTAGAACGTTTTTTAATGTAAAATTAATAATCAATAATTCTACTATATTTTTGTTGAAATTTGAATAATTAAAATTCGCCGATTTTTTTTTCTATTTTAAGTTTCTTTTACATTTAATTATATTTTAATTTATAACAACACACGAAAGACAAACGATTAAAAAGAAAAAATAAACGGTACAACGTGAAAATTATTTTTGTTAAACTTTTTATCAATTTTATTTTTGTTCATAAAATAGATTATTAAATACAATTATATAACATTTATGATTATTTTGTCTAAATAACATTTAAAAGATAGTTTTTGTTTTGTGTTAGGAAACGATTGTAGATATAAAAGATATAAAAAAAAATATATTTTTGTCAGAAAATATACTATATGAATGTATATTATTTTAATTTTGATTATTAGAGTTAATTATTCTAAATTTCAACATAAATATAATAAAATCAATATCAGAGTTAATTATTCCATATTTCAACATAAATTTAGTAGAATCGGTGATCATTAATTACACCTTATATAGTGCACCCAATAAAATAAATTCTTATATATCAAACTCGTAAATAGTTAATTACACAAATAAAGTCTAGTTATGCTTGTAACGTTCTTACTTTTAAATAATTATAATATTTTATTTCAGTTATAAAATTGCATACTTTCATTTATGTGAATAAATGTATATATTAAAAAATATATTTTATATTTTATTTAAATAAAGTTTAAATATTAAAAAAATATTATGACTAAGTAAAATCATGATAATAATAAAAATAAATATAAAAAATAAACAAAATAATTAAAAAAGTATTAGTTAAAAAAGTATTAATTAAATGAATGAATTATTATATGTGTTAGACTCCTTTCTTTTTGTCTTATAAGTTAAGGGTTTGACCGTCTTAGTGGAAGGCCCACTTAGTAACCCCAAGACTCCTTCCAGCCACTTACCCCTTCATTATGTTTCTTTTCTCTAAAACCAGTTCCCTTCCTTTCTCCATCTTTTGAGCAGAAGCTCTATTAGGGGACAACTAGAACCTCCCTAGAGCTACTCAAAATCTTCCTCCGTGTAAGTTGAGCTTGAAACTCCTCTTTTTTTCATTCTTGTTGCTTTGGCTCTACCTTGGGTTGTCTATGGAGCCTTAATTTAGTCACTGTGTACCTATTTTTTAGCGTCTTAAACTATATTGGAGTTGTAGTGCTCCTTTCCTCTTAAGGCTCATCTTGTCAAGTTAGGGTTTAGGGTTTAGGGGTTAGGGTTTAAGGTTTAGAATTTAGGGTTTAGGGTAAGGGAAGCTAGGGTTTCACATGTTTTTAAGTTATTATGCTTGTTTTTTGTCTGTTTCACATTTTTTTATGCTTGAATGATGCTGGTGAATGTGTTAAAATATATTGCTTGTGTTTGTTGCTGATATTTGGTGTTGCATGCGCGAGCAAGGGAGGAACCTGTTGTTTTTGCCCAAGCGAGTGACTCTCGCCTAGGCGAAAATAGCATAAATTTGCCCCTTGTTTCTACTCAAACTCTTGCTCAGGCGACAAGCTTCCATTTTAAGTGACGAGTCATCTCGCTAAGGCGAGAAGGTCTTGCTTAAGCGAGAACCCGTAGAAACCTACAATGTTCATTGTTTGAGCCATCGCTTAGGCGAGATGGGCTCGCTTGAGCGAGAGAATCTTTTTTGCTTGAGTAAGGACCTCTAGGTTGGGCGAGACTTGTGCAGAAAACACTATACTAGCTTAAATCGTTCCTAGATTTTTTATTTACCTTTCAAGCTTGAAGTATGTGATCATGCATATTTGGTATGCTTTAGTGGGACCAAAATTTTACTATATTTGGTGTGAAATGATAAATGGATTGGTTGGTTGTGGTCTTGGACATGAGAATGAAATGTTTTGAGATATCATGTGAATTTGGTGTGAGGAACATTGTTATGGTATGAGATAGACATATTTCCATGAGCCTCTTAGGGAGACATCATGGTGGTGTTGTAGTGTATAATATAATTAGATAAGAATTCAAGTAAGGTTGCATCCTGAAACTCTAAAGAATCATTCAGTCTCACCTAGAGCAGACTGATTCAAGTCATAAGAGTAGCAGGAGGGCCTAGTCTTTGGCAAGATAATGGTCGTATATGATCATGGGCTAACCTTGTGCGTGGTAGGTGAAACTCATTGGCAATGGCTCTGCAGAGTAGTAGAGGCCACCACAAGTGCAAGCATCTAGTGAATTCGATCTCATTATATGTATCCGGATAATTGAGTCATAGAGTCTTGTTTGTTTGCTATCACATGATTGAATGCCTACTGTTTTGCATGTATATAATCTATTTTAATTATCTTCTTGTTGTAACATGTTCAAAATTTCTTTTTTTACTCCAGTTTACCCTTTTTCTTGTGTCTATTTTCTTGCATGGTTTTTCCTTTTGCAATGATCATCAATTAATTAGTGTGAGCAGATGTGGAAACCCCTGGTGGTCGTCAAGATAATGGGAATGCAGTAGTTTAGTGGTCCACGAGTTGGTCTTGGGCTCACTGATGGGCTCCTTTTGTTACACTGTTACATTTCAAACTATTTGCTTTGTGAGCAAATTTCTAATTCCATCTATTTTGGATAATTATGTTTATGGCACTGCATGGTGCCTTTGGCTTTCCTTCTTGATATATTTGTGGATGACTGACAGTGAATCTCTTATACTCTTTGTCTTATGCTCTATTTTATATCGTAATCATATGATGTTTTATTTAGTAGATTTAATTTATTTAAATGGGATGTCATATTTTTATGGTATCAGAGCCTTCGTTACTTAGAGTATGTGGGCTTGTGCATGCTTAGCTTTGTGTCTTCCTAGTGTTTTGTAGCTAAGTTTCTAGTCTAATCAAAATTGAATAATGGTTTCTCCTATTTGTCTAGTGATATGGCACCTCCTCGTGTAACACTTGAACCCCCTCAAAGTTATGCACCTAACATAGCCAGGGCGATTGAGGCCATGGCAGCAGTCCTAACCCAACAAAGTAACACCATGATGCAGCAGCATGAGGCATCGATGCAGCGCTAGGAGGCATCTCTTAAGCAGCAGTAGATGGTGATGTAGTAGATGAAGGCTGTGAGGTTGGCTTTTGAGGCTGCTTAGAGGCAACACATGGAAGCCCTCTAGCAGTTGGAGGAAAACATGGTTGGTGGTCCTGCCTACGGTCCTCAAGCTCTACCCCACCCTAGAGTGGAGTTTGGAGGATTTTCTAAAGCACCAACCTGCCAAGTTTGATGGCAAGACCAATCCTGATCTAGCTGACCAATGGATGAAGGACATGGAGAGGATCTTTGATGCCAAGAGGTTCCCTGATGAAAGCCTATTGGCTTACATAGTGTACATGTTCACTAGAAAGGCGGAGCATTGATAGGCTAGCATGAAGTTAGTCATGGAGGAGAAGAGGGAACAGATCACCTAGGAAGCATTCAAGAGAAAGTTTTTGTTTGATTAGTTCCCTGATAGTGTGAGATATGCTAAGGAGGTAGAGTTCCTCTAGTTAACCTAGGGAAATAAGACGGTTTTTTAGTATGCAGAGAGGTTTAAGCACCTGGGGTGTTTCTACACTATGTTATTGGATGAGGAGTGGCGGTATAGGAAGTTCGAGAATGGTTTCAGAGGAGACATTTGTTTGATGGTGACACCACTCTCCACCAAGGACTTTGCGACCTTAGTGGAGAAGGCTAGGGACATGGAGAGGATGAAGACTGAGGTGGAAGCTTAGCACTAGCAACAACAGAGAGTTAGTGAACCATATGGGTCCAAGCCGAGATCTGAAGAGAAGAAGAAACCTTATGCTAGGCATCACCCTCAGTCTCATGGGTCTGGAGGGTTTTCTTCCCCACCCAACAAGATCTAATGCCATTAGTGTGGAGGACCTCACTTGAGAAGTGTTTGCCCCCAGTTAGCAGGCTTTCGCAAATGCAACAACTATGGCAAGGAGGGACATTTTGACAAAGATTATCCCACTCTTAAGAGGGTAGTGGCATGACCTCCGGTTAAAACTCAACAAAGGAGAAGATGCAGTAGGCCTCAAGTAGTTGGTAGGGTGTATGCGATGATCGGGGCAGAAGCGACATGCTCAATGTTGTATGATTGCTGGTAAAATGTTGTGTTGTATGATTCTAGAGCAACACACTCCTTTGTGTCAAAGTCTTGTGTGCAAGAGTTGGATCTACTAGTGTGTGAGCTGCAGTTTAATCTTGTGGTATCTACTCCGACATTTTGGGTTGTTAGGAAATCGTCCTTGTGTGCTAGGTGTCCTGTGGAGGTAAAGGGATGCATGTTCAAAGTTAATCTAATATGCCTACCTCTAAAAGGTTTGGATGTGATCTTGGGAATGGATTGACTCTCTACCAATCACGTTCTCATAGACTGTCGGGAGAAGAAGTTGTTGCTCTCCAACTCAAAGGGGCCTGAGTGGTTGTCTTCTCAGGGTGTTTTGAAAGAGGTCAAGGATGGCGCGCAATGCTTCATTATCTTTTCTCAGTTAAAGGTTGAGAAAGAGTAAATGATAACAGTTATACCCATGGTGCGGGAGTTTGAGGATGTGTTTCCAGAGGAAGTACCAAGGTTGCCTCCAAGGAGGGAAGTTGAGTCCTCCATATATCTAGTACTAGAAGCGGGTCCAGTGTCGATAGCTCCTTACCGCATGGCTCCGACGGAGTTGGTGGAACTTAAGAAGCAAATAGAGAAGTTGTTGTAGAAACAGTTTATACTGCCTAGTGCATCATCGTGGGGAGCGTCAGTGTTGTTGGTCAGGAAGAAAGATGGTAGTTCGAGGTTGTGTGTGGACTATAGACAGTTGAACAAGATGACTATCAAGAAAAAGTATGTCTTGCCAAGGATAAATGATTTGATAGATCAGTTGCATGGGGGATTGATGTTCTCCAAGGTTGATCTACGCTCAGGGTATATCCAAATTTTGGTGAAGGCGGAGGATGTTTCGAAGACAGCCTTTAGATCCAGATATGGGCACTACAAGTATGTGGTTATGCCTTTTAGTATGACCAATGCTCTAGCCTTGTTCATGGTTTACATGAATAGGATCTTTAGGCTATTTTTAGATAAGTTTGTCGTGGTCTTTATAGACAACATACTCATCTATTTCAAGACTCATGAGGAACACGTCGAGCATCTAAGGATAGTGCTTGGAATTCTGAGGGAGAAGTAGTTGTATACTAAGTTGTCGAAGTGTGCTTTTTGGCTTAAGGAAGTTCAGTTATTGGGGCATGTAATATCAATTCAGGGTATAGCGGTGGATCCAGCTAAGGTGGAAGCTTTGATAAGGTAGGAACGTCCAAAGTCAGTGACAAAGATCAGGAGCTTTATGGGTCTAGCTGGCTACTACATGAGATTCATAGAGGGATTCTCCAAGATAGTGGTGCCTTTGACACAACTTACCAAGAAGGACCAACCTTTTGTTTGGATTGCTAGGTGTGAGGAAAGCTTTTGAGAGCTTAAGCAAAGGTTGACTAGTGCTTTGATCTTCGTTATCCCCGATGTTGTTAACCCTTTGAGGTTTACTATGATGTCTCTCATCAAAGATTGGGTTGTGTGTTGATGCAAGAAAGGAAGGTAGTAGCATATGCTTCAAGGCAGCTTAAGGTTCATGAGAAGAATTACCCCACTCATAATCTAGAGTTGGTAGTGGTGATGTTTGCCTTGAAGATCTGGAGGCACTATCTCTATGGTGCACAGTTTTGCATGTTCAGTGATCATAAGAGCCTCAAGTATCTGTTTGATCAAAAGGAGTTGAATATGAGGCAGAGCAGGTGGATAGAGTTCTTGAAGGACTATGACTTCAAACTCCTATATCATTTGGGGAAGGCTAACATGGTGACAGATTCTTTGAGTAGGAAGACAATGCATGTGGCACACCTCATGATCAAGGAGTTGGAGTTGATAGAAGGGTTCAGATATATGAAACTGCAAGTTGAGTTGGAACTAGAATTCATTAGATGTAGTACCCTGACTATATCTAGTGACTTTTTGAGCTTAATCAAGGAAAGACAATCGATGGATGATAGTTTGTAGAAGGTGAAAGAGTTACTTGGATCAGATCAAGCGAAGAAGTTGGCCATGGGTAGTGATGGTGTGTTGAGGTTCATAGGCAGGGTTTGTGTACCAACAGATGCTGAGGTGAGGAGGTTGATCCTTGAGGAAAGACACAAGAGTCGTCTTAGCTTGCTTCCTAGCATGACTAAGATGTACCGAGATCTCAAGGAGACCTTCTGGTGGCAGGGCATGAAGAAGGATGTGGCATAGTTTGTATCCGCTTGTTTGACTTTTCAAAAGGCGAAGGTTGAGCATCATAGACCCGGTGGAACACTACAACCTTTAGATATACCAATGTGGAAGTGGGATAGCATAACTATGGATTTTGTTATCCATTTGTCACGAACCTTGAGAGGTCATGATGCGATCTAGGTTGTGGTGGACAGGTTGACCAAGAGTGCTCACTTCTTGGCATTGAATTTGAGGATGTTCATGGTCAAGTTCGCTTAATGATACATCAAGGAGATCGTGAGGTTGCATGGGATGCCCTGTAGCATTGTGTCTGACAGAAACTTGCGGTTCACTTCTAAGTTATAGCAGATACTGCAAGATGCTTTGGGAATTTGGTTGAGGATGATTTTTGCTTATCATCCTCAAACATATGGGCAATCAGAGTGATCCAGTCCTTGGAAGATCTGTTGAGGACTTGTGTGTTGGATCATCTTAGCAGTTGGGATGAAGTGCTACCGTTGGTGGAGTTTAGCTACAACAACAGTTACCAAGCGAGCATAGGGATGACACTGTATGAAGCCTTGTATGGGAGAAGATGTAGGACTCCCTTGTATTGGTACCGAGATGACGAATCAGTGTTATTTGGGCCAGAGTTGTTAAAACAGACCATAGAGAAGATGAAGTTGGTGAGAGATAGGTTGCAGGCATCTTAGAGTAGGCAGAAAGCATATTCATATCAAAGAAGGAGACCCTTGGAGTTCGCGACTGGGGATCACGTGTTCTTGAGGGTGACCCGAACTACCAATGTGGGAAGGGCTATCCGCTCAAGGAAGCTTTCTCCTAAGTTTCTTAGTCTATATCAAATCTTGGGAAGGATTGGGCCAGTGGCGTATGAGATTGCTTTACCTCAGTTTGCTAATCTTCATTCGGTTTTCCATGTCTCGCAGTTGAGGAAGTATGTGCCTGACCCATCTCACGTGTTGGAAGTTGAGGATGTGCAAGTTATGGAGCATCTCACAATAAAGGTACAACCAGTTGGTTTAGAGGATCGTCAAGTTAAGAAGCTCAGGGGAAAAACCATCAGTCTTGTCAAGGTCATCTAGGACCGGAGGACAAGTGACTCTACTTGGGAGCTAGAGGAGGATATGAGGAAGTCATATCCGCATCTATTTTCTGGTACGTCTTAATTTTCGAGGTCAAAAATTTGTTATTGGGGAGATTGTTATACCCCTTTCTTTTTGTCTTATAAGTTAAGGGCTTGGCCTTCTTAGTGAGCCCAAGGTCAACCCACTTAGTAACCTCAAGACCCTTTCCAGCCACTTACCCCTTCATTCTATTTCTTTTCTCTAAAAATAGTTCCTCTCCATTCTCCATCTTTTGAGCAGAAGCTCTGCTAGGGCACAACTAGAACCTCCCTAGAGCTACTCGAACTCTTCCTTCGTGTAAGTTGAGCTCAAACCTCCTCTTCTCTTTTTCATTCCTGTTGCCTTGGCTCTATCTTGGGTTGTCTCTGGAGCCTTATTCTAGTCACTATGTACTTATTTTTCAGTGTCTTAAACTATTTTGGATTTGTAATGCTCTTTTCCTCTTAGGGCTCATCTTGTCAAAAGTGATAGCATCTGCCAAAGGTAAGGAAAGCTAGGGTTTTGCATGCTTTCAAGTTATTATGCTTGCTATGGGTCTGTTTCACTTTTTTATGCTTGAGTGATGCTGGTGAATGTGTGAAAATATATTGCTCGTATTTGGTATTGATATCTGGTGTTGCATGCACGAGTAGGGGAGGAACCTGCTATTTTTGCCCAAGTGAGTGATTTTCGCATAGGCAAAAATAGTAGAAGTTTGCCCCTTGTTTCTACTCAAACTCTCGCTCAAGCGACGAGCTTTTATTTTGGGCGATGAGTCATCTCACTCAAGCGAGAAGGTCTCACTTAAGCGAGAACTCGTAGAAATCTACAGTGTTTACTATTCGAGCCCTTGCCTAGGTGAGATTGGCTCGCTTGAACGAGAGAATCTCTTTTGCCTGAGTGAGGACCTCTAGCTTGGGCGAGACTTGTGCAGAAAACACTATACTGGCTTAAATTGTTCTTTGATTGTTTATTTACCTTTCAAGCTTGAAGTATGTGATCATGCATGTTTGGTATGCTTTAATGGGACCAAAATTTTACTATATTTGGTGTGAAATAATAAATGGATTTGTTGGTTGGTTGGTCTTGGACATGAGAATGCAATGTTTTGAGATATCATGTGAATATGGTGTGAGGAACATGGTTGTTGTATGAGATAGACGTAATTCCATGAGCCTATTGGGGAGACTTCATGGTGGTGTTGTAGTGTATATAATTAGATAAGGATTCATGTAAGGTTGCATCCTGGAACTCTAAAGAATCAATCAGTCTTATGTAGAGTAGACTAATTCAAGTGGTGATAGTAGTAGGAGGCCTAGTCTCTGGCAGGATAATGACCATATATGATCATGGGCTAATCTTGTGTGTGGTAGGGTGAAACCTATTGGCAATGGCTCTGTAGAGCAATAGAGGCCACCACAAGTGCAGACATTCAGTGAATCCGATCTTATTATATGTATCTGGATAATTGAGTCATAGAGTCATGTTTGTTTGCTATCGCATGATTGAATGCCTACTATTTTGCATGGATATAATCTGTTTTAATTATCTACTTCTTATGACATGTTCAAAATTTCTTTTTTTACTCTAGCTTACCCTTTTGCTTGTGTTTGTTTTCTTAACAACATATCACAAAGGCATATTACCCAATTCAAATATCATAAAGGCATTCTCAACAACATATCAATAACTTTTAAGCTTTTTCAAAAATACAATGCATAATAAACATGATTCTACAAAGATTCAAAAATAATACACAATTCAATCATCAATTTAACATCTTAACCACACAGTTCATCATCACATATTTAGAAGATCACAAATTCACAATTTTAAAACACAAAAAAAATCCCATTTTCCAACACCAACTAAACTACTCAACATGCAAAAGATATAAATTGGCTCCCCTCACCTTTAAAAGACGGTCCAAACATCTCTAAGAATACCAAAACTCATCTAACTCCACATGATGCTCTATCTATACATAGAAATATGACAAGAAGAATCAGGACATGTCATTATGATCATTGATCATAAGAGACTCATATAGATTATTAAAATAACACATGCAAGTGAAGTAAGCTCACATGCAAGAAGCAAGACAATTTTGGATGAGGAAAAAGGCAAAATACCAACTTACTTAGATTTAGAAATTGATCAGATAGAAGTGAAGAGCTTGTCGGGAGGATCACTCCAACAATCTTAGATCTTCAAAAGATGAACTGAGGGTGAGAAGGCTTAGAGAGAAGTCAAAATACTCTAGGAAAGTAATTTTTGGAGAGATAAAGTGTTTTAAAGTAATAAAACTAGTTTATCAAATTTCTATTTATACTTTAACGTTTTAATATTAAAATAATTGAGTCTCATTATTTTAAAGACACTATCAATTTTAAAATACCATTTTCTAGGTCTTTACACTTGTCTTCTTTTTCTTATGATTTTTTTTATCAATCTTAGTGGAGTTAATCGATAAAGATGATCCTCTCAACTTGGTTAAACTTACACTAAAATTTTGATATGTTTAGATACACTTTAAGTCTCTAGATTTTGAATAGTTTTACTTTTGAATTTGGAAGTTGGTTAGTAGAAATAGATTTTAAGTAAGAAAAGCTATTTATGTTTTTTATAAAACCTGGCGATAAATGATTTGGATATGATGGTGATGTGGTCACAATATCTTTAGTTTTATGCATAGTTGTGTATTGTTTTAGTATATTTTAAATGTTTGAGTTTGAGATGATTTTTGTGTATGTGTTATTAGTTTTATGTTATATTACTACATTCAAGACAAATTAGTCTAAGTTGTGGGTATTTGAAGCAAAAATATTCGATGTTAGTTTATAAGCTTGATGGGAATGAACATATACGTAATGAATTTGAATGACCAATGTTAAATTGATATGAATGAAGGATGATATTTGAACAAATTATGGTTTGTATTAATAGTTTTTTAGTTGTTTAAAGTTGTGTTATTAAATTCCTTTGGATTGCAATGAACCTATCATAATCAATTATTTTTAGATTCACTTGTAAACATAGTGATTGATTTGGATTAGATATTAGTCTTTAGTCTTTAGTGAGACATATAAGTTTTTCAAAAGGTGTCATTTGATATTTCATTGATTTAATATCCTCTCATATATACTTAATATAACACACATGATTAATATTGAAATGTTTATGGATTATCCATTAAATTATATTATTTATATATATATTTTATCTTGGAAATCTATTTCATTAACTTATCCTTGTAATAATATACTATCACTATATTATATAAAATTGAACAAATATAGATACAAGTATAAAAACAACATAAATGAAAATAATGATTTTATTTTAATTTATCTTTTATAAATATTTTATATTTATGTATATTTTGTACATATTTAAACTCTATTTTAATTTATATTATATATTTTCTATGATGGTGTTACAAAATAATATTATAATAAGGTCTTGCTAAGTAATAGTCCTGATAGCTCTCTTTAAAGTATAATTAATGAACATTGAATTTTGTAAAAGTTCGTAGATAATCCTAATATTAACTAAATTATGATCTTAATAGTTATTAGTGCACTTTTACTTTTTTTAGAGGACAAAAATACTCATAAGTATTATACATTTGTAATTAATAATTTATTTGATGAAAAAAAAGTTAAAAAATAATTAAACAATAAAATAATTATATTTTAATGTTACTAAAAATTAAAATATAATTAAACATAAAAAATTATTTAACAAAAAATAAAATATTGTATGTTTTATTAATCAAAACAATATTATATTAATTATTTTTATCTTCTTTATTGAAAAAACAAATAATATTTTATTTTCTATTAATTTAAGTTTTTTATGTTTAATTATATTTTAATTTTTAGCAATATTAAAATATAATTATTTCATTATTTAATTATTATTTTTTAGTGCATCACAAATAAATTATCAATTAGAGTTGTATATAGAGTTGTCAAAGTGGGTCAGAACCTGTGGACCAACCCGATTCACCACGGTTCGAGTCGGGTTAGGTTCAAAGTTTTTTAAAAATTTCAGTACGAGTTAATTTTTGATATGACCCACCAAGAACCTAGCTTACCCAGGTTGAACCCGTGGTGAACTAGCACCAACCCACCTACAGATAAAGAGTCACACAATTTTTTTGTATTTGGGTTGAGTTGGGTTGTTTTTTTTAGCCAACATATTGGGTTGACAAATGCAAACATAATATTTTTGTGATTTTGGTTTAGATTTTAATCACAACTAAAATTTAGTTTGTTTAGGACGAAAGAAAAGAATTGTATTTATTTTTAATTGAGTTAGTGAGCTAACCCGTTTAACCCACCAACCCATGGTGGGTTGAGTCAGGTTCAAATTTTTTGACTTGCTAATAAGTGAGCTGAGTGGGTTGGCTTACTAAGTGACCAATCCATGATGAGTCGACACGTGCCAGGTCAGGTAGTCCATTTTGACCATCATAATTGTATAATACTTGTAGACAATTTTATCTTCTAAATAAAGTAAAAGTATATCAATAATTATTATGGTCATATTCATTTAATATTATAATTACAACTTTTATAAAATTCAATATTCATTGATTAAACTTTAAATAGAACAATGTCCTTAAACGCTCATTAACATCTCCTTATAATAATTACATGTGATATAAAAAATAAATGCACATCATTAATCACATTGAATTGACTAATTAAAAATAAACAAATAATTAATTAATATAAATTAATGTCATATATTAATACATTTATTAACATATTTACTCTGTCATATAACATTAATGAAAATATTTATATTACTTTACTTTTTAAACGATACATTCAAATTAAATTAAAATATTTAAGATAATAATAAAAAGATTAAAAAAAACTATTAACTTTTTTTTTCTAAAGTAATAATTAATAATTTAAGACCACTATATTATAATATTATAATCAGGGACGGATGTTTGACTCTAAGTTGATGGGATAAGTCAAGTAGTATAATTGTACACTTTCAACTATACATGGGTCTATTATAGAGCAACAACCAACATATTCAAATATGTAAGATTAGAGGAACAAAATAAAACATTTTTGAATACTTGGTAATAATTTTAAGAAAATCAAGGATGCACCTGCACACTCTTGTGTACACATAGATCTGTCACTTATTAAATAATAAATTAAATATGATTTTAATTTCTAAATTTGAACACAAAACAAAATTAAATTTTATCATTAATTCAAATATATTTTTCATCTTAAATTTTTAAAATAGACGAATATAATATTTTAGTCTGACTCCATCGTTTTAGATTCACAGTTAAGTTATTTATATAAGTTCTAATTATGAAAAATCGTTTAACAAACTAAAAAATATATAATTAGACTATAATAATTATATTTATTTATTTTTAAAATTTAAATAACAAAATATATTAAATTTAAAATAAAGAAGAATTCTAAGTGTGAGTATAGAAAAAATAAAAACGTATTAAATCTTATTTAGAATAAGGAATTTTCGATTTCCAAGTCTTTTTATTCATGCACACGGAACAATCCTCTGTGAAATTCCATCCCTACCCTTCCCGCCCTCGAACGCAACACGTAAAACCTTGGTACTCCAAGGGCATAAAAACAGCCTCAAAATTACCGAAAGCGACACAACACTCTGCGGCCTTTTAAATTCCCAATGCCCAGAGAGTGTTGTCATCTCCCAACATATCCACCCTTGTCCCTGTTCGTCATCACACACACTTTCTCTCTCTAGATCTCTCTCTCTCTCTGGATTTTTTTTCTCTCTCTCACATTACAGCTATCGTATTTCTGTCTCTGCCATTGCGAAAGGGACGCTGAAAAAAAAAAGATACATATAAAAAATAAATAAAACACACAACACAACAGCCCATAAACCCAGCGACGAGGTTTTCTAAGGGACGAAAAATAAACCAGGGAGTCTCAGAAGAAGAAAACAAGGGAATCAATCACACAACACAATAACAAGAACGGGTCTTTGAAGAGATTGGACCAAAGGGTCAAGTGGGCCATTTTCAGTTTTTTCTACCATTCATTCATTTTCCTTGTTCAGGTTAGCTGAGGAAACTTCATAAGAAACTTCACTAAGACATTAAACGTTTTTATTTTTCTTATTTTTTGTTTATGTTTATTCGCTATTGGCCGTTTCTGTTTCCATTTCCGTTTCGGTTTCCGTTTTTTCTCTTTATATTGATGACGAGGGGACAGAAATTTAATTCAAAAACATAAACTTTTGGTGCTACCCGTTTGAAGGTAAAATGTAAAGTCTGTGTTTGTACTACTATCTTTTTAACGCGTTTTTGTTGCAAACACGTTTTGGTGATCATTTTGTTGACTTTGGGCACTTTATATTAACTTGGTTGTAAGTTTTCATTCTTTTGCCTTTGGGGTGTTTTTGTTTTTAACCTTTCTGGTGTTTTGGACGGAAAGAAAATAAACTCTTCTTCTTACTGTTTGTTGATGGCTTTTCTTAGGAAGGGCGTTTGATTTTGCAGGTGCTTGAAGTTTTCGCTTGGACAAGCATCATATCTTTGAGTTGTTTTGTTCTGTCTCTGTTTTCGTGAGATTTACGTTTTACTATGAGGAGAGGTTAACACACACTACTTCTCTCCTTGTTTCTCGGAAGATTTTATAAGGTACAGTGAAATGAAATCCCTTGGCTTGTCAAATCAATGGTTAAGCCGTTAATGTTTGATTTTGTTTTTGATTGTTTTTAGTTTTATCATTCACTCTAATCTTTTTGGGTTTTGACTTGCTTAGTGTTTATCTAGGCATAACATCCATCAATAATAAAAAGGACTTGTGGTTGTGGCCATTAGTGGGAAACATAAAAGTTGTGATTTTGATTGCCAGAAGGCATGAAGATGCTTTGTTTTGGCGCTTTTGTTTGATCTTTATGGCTGTTGATATCATGGTTAATACTAGGTTTCTAGCATCTATAACGGATTTTGTTTGTTGTGGACTGTTGGGAGAGGTTGGTATTTTTTGGATGAAATAAGGAACTGGGTTAATGTTTTATAAGGCCCCATGGTCTAGTGTTGTGTTTTTATAAGGTAACTTGTCCTGTGTCTGGTGGATTTTGAAAGCACCAAAGAATCTAATCTTGTATTGTTTTGACTTTTCTAAGACTAGTCATGTGAATGTCTGTGTAGTGGATTTTGAAATGACAGAAGTGGAAGTAAGGATTCAATGGCTGTAAAAAAATGGTGCTTGTTCTTGTTATGTGTTTTTTTACCTTTCAGATAAACAGTTTTCATTCTGTAATTTTTTGTCTGGAGAAGGAACAAGGGTCTGTTTGCTTTTCCATCGAAAACCAATGTTATGTGAGTAATTTCAACGTCCCTTTGAAGCTTGGATAAAAAACCAAACACGTTAGAATGTTTGGAAAATGAGAGAGGCTTTGAAGTACAGTCTTTTCATCAGTTTCTGAATTTCTATTGAATTAATTACTTTTATTTGTTCTATTTACTATGATATTTCTGAACTACAATTAGTAGATTGTTAGTTACATTTGAGAAGGTTTAAAGGGTCCTTCTAGGCATATAGTGAGAAGTGGAGAAAGGTATCTCTTTTACCATGTAGTGATTGGATGATTCCTGATGAGGTTGATACGTTTTTCTCATTGTCATCATGTTGAATTTAAAAGTTCCATGTCAGATATTCACTTTCATAATGTGTCCTATATTGCAGACACTACCGAGTTACTGCTATGCCTGATCTTTACCTGTTGAATATGAAGATTTCAGGGAATCCTAGGGGGGTTATGCATCAGATGAATATATATATATATATATATATATATATATATATATATATATATATATATATATATTGTCATCAAAACTAATTCTGAGTCTGATAATTGTTACTGAAATACTCATAATTAAAATATCATTTAGCATCATGTAATGATTGTCCTACAAAGGTAGATCACTTGAATTTACTTTTGGATTTAACTATTTATTTGAGATTATGCATATTTTGTTGACTAAAGTTGCCTTTCTAAGACATGGGAAGTGAACAGGATCAGTGTTGATTATGGTTGTAATCATTTATTATTTTCATAATCAATATACACTGAAGATAAACTATTAATCTGACCCTTTTGTACAGAAGTTCTGACTAGTTTGACTGATGGGCCAATTCTCATATGCTCTTTGAACCGAAATTATAGGAAGCCAAACAAGGCCTGATATAGATGTAAAATCACAGTAAAATATGCAGAAATGAGGGCCCTGTGTTTTTTTGGCTGAGTCGGTGTTAAATTTTGGCTTTAAGCTTTCCTTTTTCTATTATAAAACCTTTTATTTTCAAAGAGTATATATAATGTGTACATTCTCTTAAGTCGGTTCAACCACTGAATTATCTTCTTTTTCTTGCCATAATGGTTTCATTTATGTTCACGTTGGTAATTGCCACCTTGTACATGATGCCTAGTGTTACGTGGATGTAGCATGACTTAATTTAATGCATCTTTTGATTATGTCCTTCATTCTTTATTCTTTCAGGTCCTTGTCTTCTAAATAAGCTTGGTTAGAAATGTCTTTTTGCAGTCTTTGAAAGTTGCCAAACATTAAACTTTTACAGGTGAAGAACAAAAAGAAAAATTCCAGCCTCCACTAAAGGCCTCGATCTAAGCATTAAAGCATAATGCTTTTTTCTTTTTCTAAACACACTCATCATGACCACTATTGTTAAGACTTTATTGCCCTTGTTTGTCTTTTTAAACCCTTTAACACACTTCTCTTTTTTCACCTTCATTTGCTATGTTGTAATGTTTCTGCAGATGGAATCAGTTAAGCCTTCAGCAGTGACACCAAGCAAGAGCAAGTTGGCTCGCACATTCGCCAAAGTTCTTCATGTTAGAGCAGTGACAGGAATTGCACCAGTTGATGGACTGAAGAAAGGGGATGCAGATCTCAACAATGAAGCAAATATAATCAAAGAAGAAGAGGAAGAACTTCAGAAAAGAAAGGCCACAGAAGCTTCGCTTGCAAAAGCATTTGCCAGCATTTCGACTGTGAAAGCTTCATATGCTCAGCTGCAGCATGCTCAGTCTCCTTATGACCCTGATGTGATTCAAGCTGCTGATCAATTGATAGTCTCAGAGTTCAAGACCTTGTCTGAGATAAAGCAGTGTTTCTTTAAAAAGCAATTTGATCCTTCACCGGATAGAGCAATTCTTCAAGCTAAGTTGAAGGAGTTAGAGAGTGTGAACAAAACATTTGAGATCACAGGGCAGAAGTTAGAATCACAGGTTCGGCTCAAGGAATCTGAGATTACATTTCTCCGAGAAAAGCTAGAGGAAGCTAACAAGCAGAACAGGTCAATTGAGAAGAGGTTAAATCAAAGTGGATCATTATCAGTTCTTGACAATCTCCACATTTCAGGGCTAAGTCCCAGCCATTTTGTTACTGTTCTTCGCCACACCGTTAGGTCCATTCGAAACTTTGTGAAACTGTTGGTGAATGAGATGAGATCTGCAGGTTGGGATATTGATGCTTCAGTGAATGCCATTATCGAGCAGAATGTGGATTACTGGAAAGAAGATCACAAGTGTTTTGCAATTGAGTCATTTGTGTGTAGGGAGATGTTTGATTCTTTCAACATCCCTAACTTCTCCTTACCCAATGAATCCCTGCCGGATAAAAACAAGAGGCAACTGTTCTTTGGGAGGTTCAACGAGCTAAAACCAGTGAAAGCGATGGAATTTCTTTCGGCGAAGCCAAAGTCACCATTTGCAAAATTCTGCAGGATCAAGTTCTTGAGACTTGTTCATCCCAAGATGGAGGCATCATTCTTTGGCAACGTGAATCAGAGGAACCTGCTGAATGGTGGAGAGTTTCCTAACACCAACTTCTTCACCTCGTTTGCTGAGATGGCCAAGAGGGTGTGGCTTCTACACTGCTTGGCCTTCTCCTTTGAGTCTCAAGCTTCAATCTTTCAAGTGGGGAAGGGTTGCAGATTCTCTGATGTGTACATGGAGAGTGTGAATGAGAATGAAAATGAAAATGATGAAGAAATGGCAGTGGAATCTGAGCCACAAGTTGCTTTCACTGTTCTTCCAGGGTTTAGGATCGGTAAAACTCTCATACAGTGCCAAGTTTACCTCTCACAAGCCATGGTAAAAAAATCCACATGCAGAAAGCAAAAAAGGTAGTAGTATTAGTTCCAGTAGCAGTAGAAAAAAATGGTGTTTTTCATCAGTGGTTGACCCCACCATGCAATAGGTTGGTGAAGTGGAAGCCAATGTTTTTAGTTGAACTTTTGGGAGGACATGGCTTGTGCAGTGCATGGCTCTGTGCTTGTGGGGACCCACCCTTCTGCCATGGTTCAATAGGGCGTTTTCTTGTCCATTTGTATTTTGGCCAGTTTCTAAAGGAAGCGCGTGAACCCTTGCATTGGGAAGTGTCCTTTTTGTTCAGAATGTTTTTTTTTTCTTCTTCTTACTATGAAGTTTAATTAATCAGATGCATGCCCCAAATTTTGTTGATATTAGGCCGGTGGCAGAGGTGGTCTTAGCTGGAATGCATCTTTACCGAACATTGCATATGTCATGTACATAATAATGTTGGTGGTAATTTTGTTATGCTCTTCTTAGGTTTTTTCCTTTTCTTCCATAATGTTTTGTCTTGGTATAGATACAAGTCTTGGATATTTTATGGCTTTGTCTTGGACTAATTTAATGGAAATGAATGCAGTTTCAGCAAATGGATTTTCAAGTAATTTAACTTTAGATTCATTTTATTAGCCATATATGTTCTATTTATTTGTTTTTTTTTTCATCATTGATCATTTTACTAGCTTTTTAGGCTGAGTTATTTATCTTTCATATTATGAGAAATGGGTTTTTCCTTAATGAATTTTATGACAGTATTAAATAGTTTGGAGTTTATGAATTTGAGATCAGTAGCATTGAAAGAAGTTTCTAAGAAAAAGTCAATTAGTATTTCTTTTGAAAAATCATTCTCAACAAATTTGTTTATGTTAATCTATAACTATATGGCTTAAGTTTAAGGTTATGATAAATTGAGTATTTTTAACTAAATATTTACTAATTTTCATATATAGTACTCAAATATCTTATATTTCTCGATAATGTTTGTGTCCTATATTTTTCCGTTAATTAAATAATGTTTGGGAGTGTTAAAGATTTACTATGTAAGATATCATATTGTTCAAGAAGGTGCACTGTAAATTTTTGTCAAAACTTTTGAAAATAACATATGAATAGCTTGGACAGCTAGAAACATATGAAGTGTATGGCTAACCTAAAAATCACTTGGCAGGGAAATAAACTAATAAACTAGATAATAACAGAAAATAATAGTTACATCACTCCAAAAGTTAAATAAAAATACGTATCTGAGAAATACAATTTTTTTTAATTATAAATAAAAAATTCATAAAAATTCAATTAAAAATATTTTAAGAAACTTAAAACTAAACTCACTCGTTTAACTCTATTCTTGAAAATTCTTTAAAAAATCCTTCCCATTACCATATGTTTAAGATATTTCCAAGTATAAACGTGTAAAAGATAATTTGTTGTTGTCTCGTAACTCTCTTCCGAATGTATTCACTAGTTAATCTTGGTCGACAGAATCATATATAGATGTTATGGATTTTTCAAACAGCACAATTTTCAATTAAGTAGAAATTATTAATTTATGTGAAACATGTTCTCTCCCGGCAAAAAATGTGTTTCTGTTCTTATCTTTTTCACTCTTGGTTGTCTTAAAGGGACATAGAACGAGTCATTATTCCCTCGTTAACTTCTCAAATTAATTTTTCGATAAAACACCAGGACACTAATAAGATTTTCAGAATATTTTAGATTTTGTAATATTTAAAGTAAGTTTTCATTGTCTTTCAATGTGTAATATTTTTTTTAACATTATTTTAGATTGTAAATAAATAGTTATTTTACATTATACTACGAGATCAAATAAAGGTAAAAATCTATTCATAGATTAACAATATGTTATGATAGAGATTTATATGAAAAAAAGAGAATAAAACACTTTTTCAACTTTTTCATAAAGTAAAATTAATTAAGAAAATTCAAAGAATAATAGAATTTATTATCTCATTTTGTTTTATAAAAAAATATTTAGTTTTTTTCTTTTATATATATATATATATATATATATATATATATATATATATATATATATATATATATATATATATATATATATATAACGGGAATTTCTTTCATTGATGTCTTAATAGAAAGATTAATGACTTATAAGAGATATTGTTTTTTTATAAATGACATTTATTTAAAAAAAAAATGGAGTGCTATTTTTTGTATTTAGTTTAAGAGAATTATTGTTGTTATTAACTTTTTACCATCTTATTTATTAATTAATATCTCATATACTTAATATACCTATATATTTCATGCATATTGTATAATATATTAAATACCTTTATATATATATATATATATATATATATATATATATATATATATATTATAAATATCAAAATTTAGTTATTGTTTTTTAAGTTGTAATATTTAAAATTAGACACACAATCTAATCTTGTCCTAAGTAAATTTTCTTATGTTTTACGATAAAGGATTGAGCACTCACACATATCATGAAAAAATTGATACTCTAACATCACAAATAATTTTTTATATGCTCAGGTCTTAAACTAAGGAACGCAACATTTCATTCATTAAAAATAATTTTTATAATATTGTACTTGTAAGACCAATTTATTGGACTCCTAGGTCCCACACGATACCAACTTTATTCAATGAGACTGGTGAAAAATGGTACACATAAAGACAACATTTGTAAACCTCAATTATACTCTTAGTTTATTTATTCTTACTTTAGTTTACGTGTAATATTAATTTTTGTTAATTTAATCTACCACGTTTATTTTTTCTAATTTTTAAATTATTTAATTTTAATTTCCCTTTTACATATATCGAATAAAAAATTTATTAAATAATAACCTTTTACATTTTAATTATTTATTTTACTAGATTCCATATAAATTGTTCCGGTAAAAGCGAAAAACATACTTAAATTTTTTAAATTTAATTTTCCTTTTAAATATAATACTCAAATAAAAACTTTATTAAATAGTAACCTTTTATATTTATTTTGTTAATGTTGTTAAATATGAAAATTTTGACATTGTTGTGTAGACAATAATATACTATCTTTATCTTTGTATTATATTTATGTTAAATATTGATGAATTAAAAGTTTAAAAAATTTAAATGGTAACAATAGAAGTTAAAACATTAAAATCACACATAAATATATAAAACTAACAATATAATTAAACCTATTTGAAAATGTCTCATAAAGAAAGTTGTGAATCATGCTAGATTTGCATCCAACCCTAAAAATACAATTATACCTATTTAACAAAAAAAAAGTGTTCATGTCTCATAAAGAAGGCTGTGATTTATGCTACATTTGTTTGCATCTAACCCTAAAAACCATACCAAACCCATTAATCAAAAAAGGTTTCATGTTTCAAAAAGAAAGATTTTTTGTGGTTCATGCAAGATTTGGATTTCACTGTATGATTACATTACATCCAACCGCTACCAATATTTAATAATGAAACTAATGAAGAAGGTTGGTGTGTTGGTCATGTGCTATATGGGGAAAGTGTAGCATTGATTCTGAGTGATATGAGTGGTGTTTTCAATTTTTTTTTTTTTTAAAAAAGATGCCATCTTTTTCAGAAAACTATTGTGGGTCAATTTTTATTTTTGGAGTTGAACACATTTAGGCCATGTGGCAAATTTTAGATTTAAGTAATTTTCACAATAATATTGAGGGTAGGTGGTTTCCTTTAAAAGCGAAGGGTACGAAGAAAACATCATTGTGATGCAGTGGGGGACTCTGACAAAAGGATTCGATTTTTATTTTAGGTGACTGTAATAACAGTGACATGATGAATGTGGGGGCAATAACGTTAACACTAGGTGCAAAACATTGTTTTCAACTAGACATGTGGGAGTAATGATGTATATTAATTCACATGAATCTGTACCCAAAAGAATTTATGTGTATGATTTCTATTTTAAAAAGCTTAGATTTTTGTGTACTGTACTTGGCCTGCAAATCCAACAATGATTAGTGTTGATTTGCAATTGCAAAATTGTAGGAAAAATAAATTAATTTAATGCATGGTTTTTGAAGGTTACATTTAGGAATGATAACGCAGTCTCGTTTAAAAAAAAAAAAAAAAATTCTGGTTCTCGTCTTATTGTTTAGAGTCTTCTTCACAATATGGTCTTCTTCTTGACAAAAGTTTTTATATAGACATAGAATAATAGAGTTGTTGTAAATTTTTTCTAGTGATTGAGAAACTTCACACCCATTGCATCTAAGCTTGGACGTACATGATACATTAAATGATGTTATCTTTTAAAGTAATATCTCGATAACTCGATATATTATCTATTTTTGGACAAAATGTATTTATTTGAACTTGTATAAATCATAGTGTTGTATGGAGGATATAGACTATTCTAAGTTGACAAAACACTTGGAAGTTGTTGAAGCAAAATAATTTTAACTTAGGTTTTAAGAGATTCTTTGAGATTGATGTGTTGTAAGTTTTGTGGGATCTTCTTATTAAACATAAGAACACAAACATTTCATATAACATAAAATAAACATACGAATATTCGTGAAGTACTATGTTATGTGCTTATCATTTAAGTATCATACTGTTTATTATACTTGAAAAGAAGACTATATAATATTATATCATCTAACAAATGAAATAGTTGTATCTTGCATAATTTGTTGTTGAACAAATAAGCGACTTAAAAGACGAAACATGAATATTTTATACTGTTATTTTTAGAACTTAATCAGAATCATATGTGTTGTACTTTTTTATAATATTGAAAAAAATTGAACATTAATTAAGAGACTTCAAAGTAATCTTACTCCTTATACAGTGATGGTGTAAGTCATCTCCACCTAATGACTCACTCCAAACTGAAATTTATCATATCATTAAATTTAAGTTTACTTACTCACTTGATCCCCTTGGTTGGAAAGAAAATCAATAAAAAAGTTTTATTTCTTAAAAGTATACTATTTTCTTAAAAGTATACTATTTTCGTATATGGATAAGTCATACTAAATTGACACAATTTTGTATTCTATTAAAAGTAAAGTTATCGTAGTTTGAGACGACTTCAAACTCAGAATAAAATGAACTAAAGTCGTGTCGTGCTATGAAGACTTCGATTCTAAATGAAATGAACTAAAGTCGAGTCATGATGTGACGACTTCAGTTCTCCAAAAATGAAGTCGTTACAACATGAATATGACACAACTTTAGTTCATTTAATTCAGAATAGAAGTCGTCACAACATGATACAACTTCCATTCATTTTATTCTAGAACTGAAGTCGTCTCAAGCTGCAACAACTTTACTTTTAACTATAACTTCACATAGATCGTTTGTTATGAAGTCATCTCAGTTTGACAAAACTTATTCATTATGAAGTCGTTTCAATTTGACACAACTTATTCGTTATATGTAATTTTTTTTAAGACTTGCATCATTATGATAATTTCAAAATAAAATTACACCATGTGAAAAAAACCTTAGTTCTAAGGATAAATATCAACATATAAATTATTATGCATTTAAAGGAAACGTGATAAGAGTGTCATGATGAATGTAGGCCAATATGTAACTTGCAAAGCATATCGTTTTTTTTAAGTATATAATGTGTGCCTACTGATTCACATAAACATTTACTATTTCAACCATTTAAGTTCCTAGAGAAATTCATTTTTAATTTAAGATTTTAAAATTATTAGCAACTCATTTTCTATGTTTTTTTTTTTCAATTATTGGATAAATTTATGTGAATGATATCTCAATTCTTATTCAAGGAAATTATGATTTTTTTTTCTTTTGTAAAATAACGGAGGCAAGTTTTTATGTGTGTATTTTGATATTTTTTTTCATTATTAATTTTTGGATAACTTAAGGTACACGTTAACAAAGGTCAATAATGTAAGATATTGAATAATTGAAATAAATTATTGATGGGGACGACAATTGGTTCAATATAATATTAATGGCTTCAAGAAATCTAAGATATACTTTCTTTCCCCACAAGAATTTTACAAGTTTAAGAAACATAATTCATTTAAATTCAAAACTACTAGTTTTCCAACTGACAATTATAGTCATTAGATAAGGGCTTTTGTGAGAGCTTGAATCAAGGTTAGATATTCTTAATTTTGAGTTCCATTTTTTTAATTATTTCGTTCAATCAAGTCAAGTTATATATACAAAATAGTGTTAAATATTTTTAATTAGATTATATTTTTAAGATCATTGTTCCATTCAAACATATTATATTTACGTATAAAAAGTTACATAGAAACATTTAAAAATATTCACACATTCCGAAAAAAAAAAATGTTTTAAATGGTAAGTTGATACAAATATTATTATTTACCGAAAAAAAAATGTAAGAACCAGTTAATGTTTTTAAGAATTTTAGTAATTAAAAGAAGATGAAATACATATATTTTATTCTTTAAGTTAAAAATTTATAAATAGAAAAAAAATTAATTTTATTCAAATTTCATTTTATATAAATTACTAAATTTCTAAAGTATGGTTAGCTTAATCTTAATTTAAACAAGTTAAAAATAAGAAAAAATAATTATGGTTCGCTATGTATGGTATGCTTTGAGATATTAAAGAGTTTAAAGTGTTTGAGATAAAATTTATATAATTTGAGTTAATAGATTTTAAATGGGCTATGTTGAATATTGAATGGAAAATAAGCATAAGCTTTGTATTGAAATTTGGTTCGGTGAAGATGGAATGAAAGAATCAAAGGTTTATTGAAATTTGGTTTGGTGAAGATGGAATGGAAGAATCAAAAGTTATTTCAACTTATTTAAATTGGTTCAAGTCGTTGTTGTTTTAGAACAAAATATTCCATGTTAAACATACGAAATGAAGAAAAAACTCAGTTTGAACCAATAGGTTTTGAATTTTTTTTCTAATAGATTTCCATTCTTTCATCAATTTAAAATACTCGCAATTTGAATTTCAAAATGTAATACACTTGTGAGTTAATATTGATACAAGATGGGAGAACAACAAAAATAAAGAAGATAAAATGTTAGAGAAAAATCCAACAACTTATGATTTTGATTAGTAAAAACATGATTTTTTTACATGCCTTATTGAAAATTTCTAAAATTATGTCACAATCTATATGTAATACATATTAAAAAAATTGTTTGTGACAACATAATTGTGATACGAGTTGAACCATGGATGAACAAAATGCACACAACTTGTTCGATGAAATGCTTTATTGGATTGAAACATGCTATGCTGATGAGGAGATGGAGGACGTGAACTGAATGAACTAATGAATGGAATAGAAGATGGAAGTTGCCAACCCACTTGGAGATTACGCCAAGATAAATGGATGAACCATATTCATCACGCTGCTCAATAACTATCCAAGATAAGTGAGACAAACGACAATGTGCCACTCTCATAAGCCATTTGAGATAAGTGATAAACACTTCAATACACCACTCGCACGTTTTGCAAGATAAGTGAAGGAAACATTGATAAATGGAATTGTGCCCTTCACCACGCCACTCATGAATACATGAGATAAGTGGAGGAATTCCACTTGGACTAGCTAGCTCCGATGAACTCACACACCATGCACCAAAGCATTATCTTATGAATGACTTTGCATATATTCCAAATCTGAATTATACATGAGCAACCTTTTTTTTATAGGGAGAAGGATTACTAATTTGCATGTGCTAATTTGTTCTAAAACAAGGTTAAACCCCTAATTTTATGTTTGTGATCACGGATTTAGCTATACCAAGTGAAACATGTGACAAAGTGTGGAAAACGTGTGTGCTCCTATTTGCGCCTTGCATCCCCAAACAAGCAAAAGAGAGAACACTGCAATGTGGACGCTGGGCACCATCAATGGTTGTTGGGCACCAATACTGATTTGTATGCCAAATGAGTTGCTTGCTTTCACACGCCTCATTTTCTTGCTTGCACCTCTTTTGCTAAGGACATCCTTTATTTATTATGTACACCCTTGGGTTTAATAGAATCTCATCATTTGCTCCTAAGAATTCATTAACCTTTGATTCTCCATCAAGACCTCATAAAATAGGAACATTGATGAATCTTGAAAAAAAGAGGCAAAATATAATATAAACTCATGATTTGATCTTGTCCATAGGAGTATATGTACCCAAAGCTTCATGCGACCATGATTGAAAAAGGAAAATACACATTTACGTATGCATGTTATACCATGTCATATCTAGAAAAAACATGCATTTTTGTCAATTTCTACTTGATTTAAAGGTTCCAGACGGTTATTCATCCAATATGTCTCTATGTATAAACATCTAAGGTGGGGAAATATAAGGATGAATTGTCATGTATTTCTACATTTCTTTCTCCCTCTTTCAATTCATGGTGTTCTTCCAAAGGAAATTAGGGAGACTATAATTGAACATGTACTTAAAAACACAAAATAGTGGAGTTTTAGTTAGTATACGAATAATTTAGATTACTTTGGGGTTTTGACATATATTATTGAATTAAGTTACTCTAATGAAAATAATGTTATTTTTATTTACATGTGATTGGTGTGATGTGTATTCAACACTACAAGAAAATCCTCAATTATAAACCAATTTTAGAAACCAAAAATAGTTAGTCACTATAGTGACCAAATACCACTTTACAAAATTAAAAATGATTAGTTACTAAAATAGTCACTATTATAAATAAAAAATTATAATTGGATCTATTCATCTATGCATCTATTGCACATATTATTGCACACACCATTTGAGCCTTGAGGTAAAATAAAAAAAATATAGATAAATGGTTCAGAAAAACTTAACTGGATTGCTTGACAATGGAGTGTGGAAGGAATGTGGAGGCAACTGGAGGCAATTGCTGCTGCTGCTACTGAGAGCTGCTCGAATAGAAAAGGAAAAAAAGGAAGAATTAATGCGCCACGAATGGAGGAGAAAGAAATAAGGTGCTAGGTCAAACTAGAAATCAGATTCTTTTTGGGGGTGCAGGTGAGGTGATAAATACAGAGAAAGTTACAAACTTAATCTTTATTCTCTTTCTTCCGTTATTTTTAACTTTTTTACTATGGACAAAGCTGGAATTAAAAAAGTTTTTGGAGTACAGGAGAAGGGTTGGGAGTGCAAGGAGAAGCCCCCAAATATTTGGTCATGTAATGTAAATAAGGTTTTCAAAGCCCCAAAACGTCTTGTCAACTCTTTCATGAGTTTTCTTTCTGAGTGTATCCCTTAAAGACCCCTTGACAACATAATCCTTTACCTTTGAAAAGGAACTCGTCTTGTTGAAAATATTTTTTGTGTGAATCCTTTTAGCACTCAAGAAATATTTTAGAGAAATCACCCTTTGGATACAACTCTCTTATGTTATTAAAGCCTAAAAGTTAGTTTCAAAAGTATTAAGCAATATACATTTTCTTGAAAGAGCATCAGCTTCTAAATGTGTGAATTTCTCAATATACTCTACCCACTTAGAGTGTCTCTTCTTAAGTTTCCATTGGTTTTTCAAGTATATTAGGGATTTGTGATCATTGTAAATCACAAATTTCTTAAGTAAAAGATAGTACTGCCAATTTTGCAAAGACCTAACAAGAACATAAAACCTTTTGTCATAGGTAAAGTATTTAATATGACTACCCTTTAATTTTTCACTAAAAGTAAGCTTAGGGATTTCCTTCTTAGGGCAGGATAGCTCCAATGCTTTCATTGGAAGAATCACATCTATCTTAAATGACGTGGTGAAGTTAGGTAATGCTAAGATTGGTCCACTGACCAAACCATCAACGTCTTCCATTAAACTTAATATGCCACCTGACAACCATTCGATCGTGAACTAAGAACGATGCAGCCGTAGCACCACAAGAAGACCGTTCTTACCCTAAGCCAGATTTTGACAACACAGTTCTTTAAAGAATAATCATGTTGAAACTAGAAATCTTTTTTCTTGAGGCAGAAGCAAATACACTATCTTCGATTAAATTAGGTGTCTAGAAAACTTTATAGATAATCTCATAAATATTTTTAACTAGCATACTTTAAATTTCTAATATTGCAACATATCTATATTCATCATAACAAAAAAGACGCACCGACAATGAGACATTAAAATCACAAGTCAGTAAAAAAAAATAGTGTATCTCTATCACCTTGGAATCATTTTATTTTCCATTCAAATCGGTTCAACAAGATACAATGAAAATAATAAACTGTCATTCATTTTCTAAGCAGTTTAAATGAAATTAAGATTTTCAGAACAATGACCTTATTTGATGTTACAGCGTTCATCAACTTAATTACCCAGCGATGTAGCATATCAACCACCTCAATTGAGCTACAGAAATTCCACTAAGATATCAAGAAAATAGTAAAATCATTTATTTTTCTTTCCCAGTGGGCTGTTTAGCTTGTTATAATGGAAATGGAAGCACCAAGCGAGCAAGTCCATATATCTGCTTAGTGTACAACCTTTTCCATGGGGATTTATTTCTAAGACAAAAAATAAAAAAGAAAAAGAAAAAAAATGAAAAGTTTTGTTAAAATTACTTTATACACAACTTAAACAAATTAAAGAAACTATAAAGAGATAGTTTCTACAAATTAGCTTGTGCATAAACCAATTTTAAAATTAAGGAAAAGTTCATTTCAATTTTTCTTCCTAATTTTCTCTCATAAAATCCTCATAGAGAAATTCGTCAAAACAAGACCTATGTTTTATTACCATATCATTTTAATTTAATCACAATTAGATGCATCTCATTCACTTTATCCTATAAAAATCAAAACGAAAGATACTATTGAATTAAAAGTATAATGCAAAACTCACAATAATTTAGATGGAAGCTACCTACCTCCAGGGTTGGAGAATCTACAGAAATGCAACTGGTGACTTGATGACCCTTCGTTGGAAGGGGGAGCTTAGAAGGCCTCAGTTAGCATATCTCCTTCAACAAAAGCTGTGTCCAAACAAAACTCCAAGCCTTTAGCACTTGATTGCAATTACTCTTCATGGATATTCATCTTTGCTTTGTGGACTATAGATTCACCTCTCTGATATAGATCTAGTTCAATGCTTGACAGGATTTGGAGAGTTCAGGCTATCCCTGAAAATACGTATTTTGGAAATAACAGAATCTCACTGCATATTTACTGAAACCCAATATAGAATTCATGCCAACACCAATTCATTAAAAGGCTCAAAGTCTCCCAACAACTTTTCCGACTGACAAACCAATAAAACCAAAGTTTTCCACACATCCTCACAGCAAAATCTCCCACCTACCAAACCACTAAAAACCTTCCCTAGCAACTCAAAATCCCCTTCCTTGCACACCATACCAACGAACTCATTCAAACTGGAGGAACGCGGAACATAGCCTTTAAAAATCATCTCCTCCAAAACCAACCCTGCTTCCTCAAACTGCATACACCGGCAAAGCCCATCAAACAGGGTGCGGTAAGTCACAACATCAGGAACACATTGTCTCCTTGGCATGTCCCGAAACAAATCATCAGCCTCCCTCCACTTCCCCTCTTTACACAGCCAACCAATAACCACATTGTAGCCAAAAACATCAGGCTTCACACCCTCTAACCCATCATTGAAAATCCTATAAGCCTCTTCAAACTTCCCCTCCCTACAAAACTCCCCAATTAACACATTACACGTCACAGAATCCGGCTTTACACCACCACTCTTCATTTCCTCTAAAACCCTGAACCCTATATCCTTCTTCCCCCCTTTTAAAAACCCTGAAACCAAAGTGTTGTACACCACAGCATCAAGCTTCAAACTGTTCCTCACCATCTGATCTTTCAGCCTAACCGCGGAATCAAAATCACCCACCTCGCAAACAGCTTTAATCAAATTAGTGTACACAAAAGCATTAGGCTTAATTTTAAAAACCCTCTCCATCTCTTCCTTCACCTTAAACGCCTTGGGAAGGTGCAATTGAGGGCTTTTGCACAGCAAGTTAATTAGAGTTCCGAACGTAATTTGATTCGGACGAACGCCTCGCCTGCGCATTTCGTTGAACAGCTTCCACGCCCGATCGCGGTCATCGGTTAGAGAACACGCGTGGATGAGGATGTTGTAGGAGCATGCGTCGGGACCGCGAAAGCGGGGGAGGTGCGGCAGGAGGCGCGTGAATGAGGCGAAGTCGCGGCAGGAGAGCAGCGCGTGGAGGAGGGAGTTGAAGGAGCGGAGGGAGGGGGAGGGGATGGAGAGGAAGGTGCGGAGGGCGCGCGATGGGAGGCCGGCGCGCGCGTAGGCGGCGATGACGTGGCGGAGGAGGGGTTCTGGGGTAGGGAAGCGCGTTTGGGTGTGGAGTTGGTTGAGGAGTTGTTCCATTTGGGGGAACATTTTGGCTTGGGCAAGTTTGGTGATAATGAGGTCATAGGAGCGGAGGGAGTGGCGGAAGGGGCGGGCGGAGGGGTGGTTAGGGTTTGGGTTGAGGAAGAGTTGAAGGGCGACGGAAGGGTCTTTCTGGGAGCGGAGGAGAGAGGTGAGTCGGAAGGAGGAGATGGGTTTGGAAGTAGACATTGCTGTGTGGTTCTTTAACTTCAGTTGCTTTGTGTGTTTCATCACTATTATTGTTGAGTGAATTATTATTATTTCAGTGGTGTTACGGTGAAATTAAAATTTTGAATGGCAAAAATAAAAATTATTTGTCACTTATAACTAAAAAAATTTCCATTAAGTAATTTACCTTAGTGATGACATTTGTCCCAAAATGACGGTTTTTTTTGTCATTTGAATTCTTTGGCGAAATGGACAAGTTTGCCTTAGCTTTATCATACCATAATGATTTCTGAGCGGTGGTATTTCAGTATTTTGCCCTTTTCTGTTTCTTCTCGTTTTGTAGTCGAGACTGTACTGCTTGATTGACGTAATGAAAGATTGACTTGTGAAGCCAATGTATGACAAAGTTTTTCCTTCTTCTGCATATTTCAAAATTAGTTTCTCATCTTTCGATATTCCTTCATCTTCATCTTCTGCTTCTTTGGCCATATCCGGTTCAAGGTAAATTAAACAATAACCAAGCTTCTTTTCAAGCTTTCCTTCTTGGTCTTCATTAATTGGTCTTTTATTTCTTCTTTGGACTTATTCTTCTTCTTCTTGATTTAAGGGTTTTTTCCTACTTCATACTTGGCTAACATTGGGTTGAACGACTAAATATTGTTCAAAATGAGTAGTTTGGGTTTTCCTTTCGTTAAAGGTTCTTCCTATACTTTTATGTTTAACCAAACTCTATCTTTGTTTCATCTTTGTATGTGTCAGGGTCTTTTTCTTCTTATTTGGTGAACATATGCTTGAAGGTTAGTTATTCTTTAACTCAACTTGAGTTTGTTTTGTTTTCGTTGTTTAACCTTATCTGTGTAATTTGTGATTTTTTTTAATATGTTTTGTAGTTCATAGAATGTTTGTTTTTTCCTCGGTATAGATTTAGGTTCTTTACTTAGTTGTTTATAAGTTTAAAAGTTGTGTTTTGCTTGTTTTCAATTGCTTAATGCATCTATTTCCATCATTGTGTATTATTTTTTGGTTGAAGTTTGTTTTTTATGTCACTTAATTAATTAATTAAATAACTTATTCCATATATTTCAATTAGATGACGAAGAAACTTGAAATGATCAAAGATATTGATGAAACAAGGAAAATATTGAAGCTTGTTGTGAAAGTTATAGATTTATGGTTTGTTGATGGTTGTGATTCCAAGTGGTATATGGAGATGATTCTTATATATGAAAAGGTAATCTAAAGTATCATTTCATGACTTTAACTTTACATGGTTTAGGTCAAATTTTAATTACATGCAGTGGCGGATCTTGATAAAAAATGTTGGAGGGACCAAAATAATATACTCAAAATGTATATATTTAATCATTGTCACTAATATAAATATAACAAAAATATGTATAATTTAGTATTAAAATTTCTTTGTATGTTTTTTTCTAGAAAAGTGACAGTCTTGAGTTGTATTTGATATGAAACTCATTTTAAATAAGCTTTTATAATTTGATCTCTTTCACTAGATATTTTCATATTTGAGAACATTTGCCTTGAATAAGTTCCAAAGAAATTAATATGAAACTTTCCACCTATAGTTATTTGAATCTTAAAAAATGTTTATTTAATTCAACAATTGGATTTTTAGTATCATGTTTAAAAGAAATGAATCAATTATTTTATTTTTCATCAATATACCTATTTAAAAAAATTAAGACTAAAAAATAATTTATCTGAACATTGAGAGACGTAATTACTAAAAGAAAAATATATGATATATAAGACATAACTTTTCTTTATATATTCATTAAAAAAATAAATATACAAAAAATTCATGACATGAAAAAAAAAATACTAAATATCAAACTAATATTTATACTTTATTATCAATAAACAACATAAGGTTACCTTTTTTTATCTTTTTATCATAAATAATGGGAGAGTACATATGAAAAATGAGAATACATAGAATGAATTTGTATCAAACTTTATATTCTTTTAAAAATAAATAAAAGAAGATATGCAAGAGTAGAAGATGAATACAATATGTGAAAAACTTAAAAGACGATAAAAAAACAACAAAAATATATTCATAAAATTTATTATTCTTATTATATTTAATTTTATATTTTATTGTTTATTAACATTAAATATTATATTTTGTAAAAAAAAATCTATCCAAAAAATTTAAAAAATTTATTTTTAAAAAAATTTAACATATATTTTTTAAAAAAATTTAAAAATTTTGGGGGGGCCATGGCCCCCTATAACACTTCTATGATCCGCCCCTGATTACATGTATATGAAATATGATAAATGTTATGATGGTCAGGATGATGTTATAACTGCAATGATTAAGAAGGAAGATATGGGTTTGTGGAAGGACAAGTTGATAGAGGGTCAAAGCTATATAATGCACAATTTCAAAATCTTTAAGAATAAAGGTCAATTTAGAGTATATAACCATCTGTTTAAGCTATTGTTCAAAGGAGCAATAGTATAAGGTTACAAACCATTTAATGTGTACATGTGAAGGTGTTCAAGTTCAAAAGTATAAAGGAGATCATTGATAGAAACTACTTTCTTGATATGTTGATTAGTAAGTACAAATAATATATATATATATATATATATATATATATATATATATATATTTGCGATTGATACATATTTATTTATAATTATTATTTAATAATATAGTTTATAATTTTTGACTTTTAAGATGTCATTAGTGTGGTGAACTATGTCAACAACAAATCGTAGGCCAGAAATGTTGTGTTTGACCTAAGGGATTTGAGGTGGGTCAATACTATATATGTTATTTGTAGTTTACATTATACATTTAATAAATGTAGTTTATGACCTAACTAATCGTTTTGACCTAACTAATCATTTTTGGTCATTTGAATCATCTAGTGGTGTTGTTATTTCTTGCACATTGTGGGACTCGTATTTTGTAAAATTTATGACTAATTAAAGGGTAAACCAATAAACAACTAATCCCGCTTTCATTTTCACTCCAGCTAAGATAAAACCTGCATTAGGTTTTAATACATTTATCTATTGGTTGTATTTGTTTTGCTTCTAATTAGGGCTTGGACAAACCAGAGACTAGTTGCAATACCAAACAATGATTGTTGATAAGAGCACCAAGATTCACCGACTGAATAGATATTTGTTTGAGTTGCTGACAATATGCAGAAAGGTTCGAAAAGCCATCCATGCAAGTGGAAGAGAAATCTTCCTCGAGAGCAATAACACGGAAATTCTTATTGTCCTAAAAAATGGCAACTAAACGATTCTAAGTAGCCATAGTCGTGGAGTCTTTCTCCATGACAGTGGCGAGAAGATCAAAAGAGATGGTATAATAGATCCTTAAAAGTACGATGGAATCAAGAGTGGTCCACTGCTCGGCATTAACATTGGTTAGAGTTAGACATTCCTTCCCGGGGTTGAGGGATAATATGGTAAAGAACTTTGGCTGCCCTAGCATGAATTTCAAAAAGTTTAGCTCACATAGCATAATGGTTTTTCTCCATTTCCAGCACAAAGCTGATGTTATTTTTGATATTAGAGATAGTGAGTTTCGGGTGAAATTCAGGTTTACCAGAGGAGGGCTGTGGTGGGGTAACTAGTTAGGAGCCAAGGGCAAAGTTGGTTGAAGAGATGATGTCAACGATGTATACTTAATTTTCACTAGGACTATGGCTAGTTTCGTTTTATAACTCATGTAATGGTTCAAAATTTCTAATGGGTGATGATGCATCTAAGTTATAAGAACTCAAAAAGCAGTTTTTAGAGTATATCTTTCATATTGTTTCTTTGGTGTTAACTATTTTTTTCTTTTATTTATAGTAAGATTTGTGAATTGCAAAATCTGCAAAAATGAATATAGTCACAGTCAGGACGCAAGCCAATTCAGTGATTCTACCCAAACCAATAAAGTTAACAAGTTTATATACAAAATTGTTCCAAAAAGTATCTCAAAGATTATCACCCTCAAAGAGGTACTACTGCACTACTTATTATTTGTGTAGTACCTTGAAATATGGACGAAAGGTTAACAATATTAGTTGGGTTATGGATGTAGGAAATTATTTATGTAACTTTGGGGTCTATAGTTAAATTTAATTTAGGCAATTATGGTTGGAGTTATTTGGTGTTCAACCATTGCATGAAAAGAACCCATGAAGTTATTTCTTTTAAGTGTATCAATTGTGAGGCGTATAATGATAAACCAAGAATCAAGTTAGATGAATATGCATTTCAATATATGTTTGATAGGTGCATTAGAATTTTAATATTAAAATTTCATTCATTGTTGTAGATATAAGCTCGAAATTCAAGTTTCTGATGCCAATAATTTTGCCAACTTTGTTCTATGGGACCAAGTCTGATGCGATTTGATTGTTATATTCGTTGTTGATTTAAGAACAAAAATTGTAGTAATTCCTAGATGACAACTTAGTAATTTGTGCTCTTTTCCTGTGTATTAGGATGGTGAAGACGATCCCAAGTGTTTTCCAAAGAATTTGGATATTGTCTAAGGGCGTACTTTTGCCTTTAAGGTTAAGGTCCAAGAAAAGAACAAACTTACTTCAGTAATGATAGTTTCAATTGATGGTAAGATTATCGATCATATTAAGACTTTACTCCCACAAAATATGGTATGAATCGTGTAAATCTAATAAGTGTTATTGAATTAAGTGTTTGTGCTCCATGTTTGTATAAACTAGACTACTAGGCCTAAGCCTAAATAAGGTGCAAAGAACACTATATACTACTTGGCCAAAAGACAAAGCCCAAAAGAAACCTATTCTAATATTTACAAACAATGTTGGCCGAAAAGATAAGAGCTTAGACCCACTTAGTAGTTAAAGCCCACTCTTGTATGCATTTGGCTATGGCTGAGTCATTTGCCATCATGTCCAACTCAAGCTTTAAATCATATACTAACCTCTAACAAGAATGAGATGGTTTGATTGGGCCACAATTTGAGATTAGTTTCCCAACCCAATCTAAACAAGTAAAGTAAGATGAGTAGTCAATTCACCCAAGCAATAAGCATAAATCAAATCACAAACATTTGATTAAAAGCATGCATAAATATAAATGAGATAGTAGTACAGAGAATTATAATAAATTACATCTAACCTCAACATAAGTGAGTTCAGCTACTCATAATGATGAGAGATGCTAAGCTCTTGGAGTACCTCCCCTATGCCTCTAACTAAGATATTCTACTTTAGTACATAGAGAGTGTCTAAAGAAGTTAAGAATGGGATGATAAATTTTGGGCGATGCTCAGCTTCATTATGTGGTGCCCAATAATAGGGGTTTCCTCCCATGGTGAGTTTTCTTTCAGTTAAACCTTTTGTTCTGGTGATTAGCCCTTAAGGCTTCCTTCTTTTGGGAGTTTCCGTGGTAACTTAGCTCATTTATTTGGTGCTTCAAATTTCTTTATGCACATGGATTTCTTGTGTGGCTCAACACCATTCTACGTCATTGAGCTGTGAGGCCAAAATTCGTATTCTTTCTTTGCTTTCAATGCCAATACTTGCGGCTCAACTACACAATTGTCGTTTTCCTCCAAAAATCACTAAAGTTATAAAATTATCATTAAATTCGGGAAATTATAATTCTCCATACTCAATTTTGTCATTTTAAGCTAAAGAGGTTGTTTATTTCTAAAATATGAACAATTCATGCATTATAAACATCAAAATCATATTGAAATTTAAATATTCTGGACATTTTTCTATAGTTTCAAAAGATTAAAAACGATATATTTTTACATATTGAATAAGACTTGTGATATTCTTCCTTACATAATTTCTTACAAAACCTTCTCATAAGGCAATAAATCTTATAATGAATGAAAGATGAAAGTTTAATAACCATAAAAAAAATTCAAATGGTTAAAACACAAACTTACATTAGACGATTATGATGTTAAATAGTTAAAATGGTTAGCATGTGCACCTAACTTTGATGTCATATGTTGATTGGATAAACAAGGAAATCCTCAATTAGAAACCAATTAGAGAAACAAAAAATAATTAGTCACTAAAGTAATCAATTTATATACTAATTTAGAAAATTAAAAATTATTTGTTACTACAATGTCACTATTATAAATAGGGTTAAATATGTTTTTGGTCCTTTAACTTTTAATGAAAATTGGAATTAGTCCTTCTTCGAAATTTTGGTCCAAATTAGTCCCCCAACTTTAAAAATGTGTGGATTTAATCCTTTTAACTAAATTTTGTTAAGTTTTTTTTTTTTTTCGTTTCAAACGTGTTTCATGATATCATTTGAGTTGTTTACATTGTTTCATGAAACGCGTTTGAAACGTTAAATAAACTTAACAAATTTTGTTTAAAAGGATTAAATTCACATAGTTTTAAAGTTGATGGACTAAATTTAGCCAAAGTTTTGAAGATAAACTAATTCTAATTTTCACTAAAAATTGAAGGACCAAAAACATATTTAACCCTTATAAGTAAAAAGTTATAATTGGTCAGTAATTAATTAGAGACCAATTTAGAACCTAAGTCATTTTGGTAGCTAAAACTTAGGTAGTTATTTTTTAGTGACAAATTTCCTTTGGTAACTAAAATCATGGTAGTTAATTTTGAAGACCAATTTAGTGACCAATTATAATTTTTGATTCATAATAGTGATTATTTTAGTAACCAATAATTTTTAGTTTTGTAAATTAGTATCTAAATTGGTTACTATAGTTACTAATCATTATTGGTCACTAAAATTGATCACTATTTATAAGTTTTCTTGTAGTGTTATGAACACTCAATTTTGCCTGAGTAAAAATTATTAGAAATATTGAGTAAAAGAGAAGAAAAATAAAATGAAATATTAAAGCTAAAACTACAATAATAATTTTGAAAATGATGACAAAAATCAAGAGCTTAACAAATATTGATGCTGGGAGGTTTCAAGAAATAATTTGTTTTCACTTATAAGTTTAGGTAAAGTTATAGACAATTTTTATGACACTAAATGCAACAACTTAACTTTGAGTCATCTTTTTAACTCATAAATGATTTGAATTTGGTTGAGGTTATGAAGGAAGAATTAAAGATATTTTTTTCCTCTTTCCATTGTGACAAACTGAGTTCACGGTGAACTGAAATATAATTTCTACCGATATCTGAAATATAACTTCCACTAATATTTATTGGGAATGATGTTTTGCATTGACTTTCATATTGTTGGTATCGCGCAACGGAATGTTTAAGTGTTTGGACAAAAATCAAGAGGGAGGGTGAATTGGGTTCTTAATAAAATTAATACTTTAAAATTTTTCCAAAATTTTATCAATTAACTCAAATATTAATTCCTTTAAACGTAATAGTAGAAAAAATAAAAAGATAGAGAAGAAGATTGAACACAAGTATTTATACTGGTTCAGATTAAAAGACTCTACGTCTAATTGTTAATCTCTAAAAAACGAGATTAACTCAATCACTAAAATAAACCAAACTTAAAATCAATGATAAGAAAGATTAGGGTTTAGAAAACACTCTATTGAATCACACAAGAGATGAAGACACCTCCCTTGAAATCCACAAGGGATGAAAACACCTTCCTTGAATCACACAAGGAATGAACACCTCTTTTGAGTCACACAAAGGATGACTGGTTTTTCCTAGCAATAGCAGCAACACTCAATCACTCAAGATCCCACTTGATGAAAGTTATCGCTCTACCCACACTAGGTTTTTCAAAGCCTTCCCATAGAGAGTTCTCAAGTACTCAGACTTCTCTAACTTCTGTGTGTTACAATGAAAGCCTACCACTCTATTTATAGAAGCCTATTTAGAAATTAGGTTAAGAATATGAAAAGTTAAGTCGCAACTGCCATAGATAATCGATTATCATAAGTGATAATCGATTATCACATAAACTTTTATGAAAATATTTTTCTTGTTGTGATAATCTATTATCAGCAGGTGATAATCAATTATCAGCCGTGATAATCGATTATTCCAGAGGTTTTTCTCAAAAATCAGTTTTAATTGAGATAATTGATTATCACTAAGAATAATCGATTATTCTAGTGAGTTTTGCAAATAAATAAAATTCTCTTGGTGTTCTACTATTTGGGTTTTGCCTTTTGACTCTTGACATGCTAATTTAACTATTTTAAAAAACAAACACAAATTACAAGACTTAAACAACTAAACCCTTAAGTCTTCAATGCATCTCTTGAATCAAAGCATTCTTTTAAGTCTTCAACATTTTTTCATGCATCATCATCAAGTCTTCCATACTTCTTCAAAAGTCATCATCATCATCATCAAAACTCCTTATTGGAAGAAGATGTCCATCTTCTTCTTTTTGTCAACACATACAATACAACTGAATAAATATTTTATACTTTAGTTTAAGAACAAAACACATTTTTTCATAGATAAGGATATTTTAACCTACTTGTTTTACCCACTTTTAACTCATCACTAGAATCACCGTTAGATCATCATATTATACTATTAAAAACAATCAAGAAAGATAATTGAAAAGTGATTTGAGTGATGAATTAAAAGTAAATAAAAAAATTGAGTCAAAATATCATCATTCTGTTTCATAATAGTTTGAGAGAGAAAAACATATCTAGACCTTTTTAAAAAAAAAATCATACTAAATATCATTATAAACTATGACACTCGAGTTAGGTTAACCGAACAAAATATATAGCACATAAAACAATTTATTGAAAATAAAATTAAAATTTAAAATTTAAAAGTTGAGAACCAAACCAAACTCATTTTCAAAAACTAATAAAACAAAGTCCCTTAAAAAATTAAAGAAACACAAAGGAGTTAACATTTATTATGAAAAAAAAAAAGACTATTAATAGGAAGGAAAGACTGAAATTGTCTTTTGTTGACTTTTTGTGTGACTAGAAAGTGTTTAATGCAAGGACCTAGGAGTTATCTCGATAATATAAAATGCTTTGTTAACTTTTTTTCTATAATGTATATAAGTTAAAGTAACTCCTTTACTTTATATTTAAATTTATACAATAAATGAGGGTAACAATGATAAAATAAACTAGACAAAAATAATAGTTTACTTGGAATAGAAATATCTACGAATAGCACAACTTCCGGAATTTTTTACTTTATCTGCAAGACTTTATTTCTTTTTAAGAATTACTGTTTAAAAAAAAGTGATGTAAATTATTTAATAATATTGTATTTAAACTTAATATTATTGCATTCAAAGTTTAATTTAGTTTGTATTTACATCTCATATTATTCTAGATATATACTTTCCAGATGTTTAATTGTTTCAATCAAGCAAAAGCAAACTCATGAGTCATGCCACTGTTTCGTCCTGTTTTTGCTATTGGTTCGTGTAATGCAGATGAAGAACGTTCATTATTTTTATTCTCTATTCCAATAATTAAGCTCATATATATATATATATATATATATATATATATATATATATATATATATTTCAACATTATAAATAGTGTTCTACGTATATTTCAACTTAACATGGCAGTAAAATTACGGAGAAAATGTCTAGAACTTAAACTATATTTTTGTTAAAAAGTGTTATAAGATTTTTTAATCAACATGTATGTTGCTAGTAAATTACAAAGAAAATAACTTAAACTTAAACAAGTTTTTTCAATTTATGATGTATTTAATTTATAAAAAAAATAGATACTAAAAAAATCGATGATATTGTGTAAGAAGAAACTTATTTAAATCCTTAAAAAATTAGACATCATCTATGAAAATATATATTAAAAAAAAAAAAACTTGAATTCCATCATTTTTGTGGGTGATGCAGGCTGCTACTGCTACATATAGATTATCAACTTACACAAAACAATTTGACAGACAATTTTTCAGAAACAAGTTATCATACACATCAATATTGCATTATGAAACAAAGTTGGAATACAAGACTTTTGGTAACATGGCAAAGAACTTGCAAGTACTTCTATACATAGAATCTCTCACTTTAGGTTATGATTCCACTGGGCCACATAGTTGGCAAAGCAGTACCCACACATGCACAATGAAAGCATCTTATATAAATATTCTGAGACAAACACAACTTTTTCCCAAAAGAGGTTATTATGGTTGGCACATGATCACTTTATGCACTGCAAAGATCAACTCAAGAGCACAAAAAGGCCTGAAAACAAGAATCAGAAGCATCTGTCAAAGTTTTTCTCCTCTCAGCTTAAAACTGTATAAATCAATTGAACATATTCACAGTAAAAATTAACTTAGATAGTTAACATCTAAATATAATATAAAAATTATGAAAGAAAGAAGATGAGGTGCATACATTAAAGAAGCACAACATGGGTCTCTTGCAAGGCTTCTTTGCCTTCTTGAGCTTCCTCAGAATTTCATCTTGAGAGCATATGTTACCTGCAGGTGAGGCCAAGAACACAGTTCTTCTTACTGGGGGAGACCAAAGGCCACTTTGCTCATACACAAAATCAAACTGAGTGGCATCAAAGAATTTCCCCATAAGCCTCTCAGAGAAGGACTTTGAGACTATTTGAATGGTTGGAGTGGATGTGGAGGAGGAGGGAGATTCATCACAAGAGGCTAATTCAGACTCAGACATTGAAACTTGTTGTTGGAAAGAGGAAAAACAGACACAGAGGTTAGTTTGATGATGTTTCTATCTCAATATTCATTCATAAAGAGGAGAAATCATGGTGGGGACTGGTAGGGGTCAAGGGTGTGGGTACCATCATTGGATTTTCCTATTTGGTTTATGGGCATTGGGAAGGGGGACCCCAAGAGGAAAAAGTATGTGCTTGAAAAATCAAGGAAAAGGAATAGAAGTGACACTTTCCATGGAAAGTTATGACATGTTTATTCTACTTCACATTAGGTATATACTAGGTATCTGGTGTTTCATGCCAATTTAGATCGATTTTATAGCTTTTGTCGGCATTCAAAAACTAATTTCAATTGATTTGTTGGAAGTGTACGGCTAGGTTGTGGGGGCAAAAGGCTAGATGAGAGTTAGTTACTAAGAACCTTCCAGGAAATTAAACCAAGCTCTCAACCAAATTAATTTAGACCACACAAAACCACCATGCATCTCATCCAACTTTAGTATGCAACATGCGTGAAATCGTTTATCAAACCATTGGTAAGACTATTATATGTAGTGTTAGAGTAAAAGTCCAACAAGCTTATAATTTTGATTAAGTGTTTATCAAAAATAAGAAAAGATGTTAAAATATGGAAAGCAAGCAAATCAATGTGTCACACAGTGCTTCGTATGAAAGACAATGTTGTTTTCACTTCACTTGATAAGTAAATAAAGTCTTCATCAGAAAATAAGTGCACATAGACTTTAAGTTTATTTTAGGCTGTTCTTTACAAAATCGTAGCCTATAATAGAGTATGGGTTAGTGTTAATGCACAAATCATAACCAAATCTTATGTAGTTTTTTAAAGGAATAAGTTATGAATTGTGGTCCATATTTTGTTATATGTTACAGTTTTGGACAAAACAAAATCGTAGTATTCACAACAAGAATATAGGTTTTTTGCGTTGTCCAAGCCAAAACTGACAATAAGAAGAGGATTATGTCGGTCCAACGACGGTAAGGTGGCCTAGGCCGATTTGATGGACGAAAATTTTGTTTGCATCAACTAAAAGGGGACGAACATTTGCGGCTCACATATTGTCGGATCAACCGATGAAAAGCGATAAAAATTATAATAATAATTTCCTATGTGTGGGCTAAACCCACGAAAAACTTAAATAAATTAAACACTTAAAAAAGCTTTTGTCGGTCACAACGCAAAAGGGGAGAAATTAACGAATTTGAGTGAGTTATGCATGGGCTAAACTGACAAAAAGGCATAAAAATATAATCATAATTCCTTATGCGTAGACCAAGCCCATGAATGATTCAAATAATAAAATATTTAAATGGAGAATTTAACGCATTTGGGTGGGTTTTGCATGGGCTAAACCCACGCAAACTATTTGAAATTTAATCATTGGTGTCGACCTTGCATGGGTTTAGCCGATGCAAATACCTGCAAATTTTGGAATGAAATATTTGTTTCTAGGCACAACTCAGAACTTCCGTCCAATCCTAGAACCTTCATCCAGACACATTTCAAGCAATCCACAATATCATTCCATTCATTTAGAATTGAAATTGCAAACATAAAATCCAGTACATTATGACTTTAATTAGATCAAATTAAAATAGTCACACAAAATACATAAGTCTAAGATCCAAATAAGACAAGTCCAGTGATATTGTCATTATAGTCACATTAGCATTACATTCTAAATTTTAATACTTAGCCTATACTACTTAGCCTATACTACTTAGCCTATAGAACTTACTAGCAGCCACATCCAGGCCACAATCCATAATGGAAGAGAGAAGGATTGCACTCAAACCTGAAAAATGAAAAACTAAAATGTAAGAGATTAATTTCTAAAGCCACATTACGAATATCCTATAATATAATTAAGAAATTAAATTTTTAAAAAGTGTATACACAATTTGAACAAAAACAAAGATGTATCATCTTCAAGGAATAGGGTGATCATCCAAGTCTTCACCATAATACGGATGCACACGACTGGTACCTGTTGAAGTGTCTGAAACATGTTTCTCCATCGTCATGGCTAATTGTTGCTTGATCAAACTTAATTCTTCTTGAACGAGAGCATATTTCTCATCAATTTCATCACCTGTCATAGTGTCATGTTTTACCTCTTCTAGAAGTCTCTTTGTCTCAACTAATTGTCTTAATCGTGGATGAATTATGCGGGCTAAAGTAGAAGGTTGAGTGAGGGATGACACACCATGATGAATGTTGGCAACCAAGTTCTCAGTTCCATAAACTCTACATTTACTTTTTCCTCCAGCAACATCTTTCCAACATTGAATCTTTGTTGTTGTTGCAATTCCTACAAAACTAAATGTCTCCATGTCCCGCACACGTCATATGTCTCCTACTCATACATAATATTTGACAAGTGTTAGAATTGTATATTACCAACAAAAATAAACCAACTATTAACAACCTACATATGTTTCACGGGCACATGTATCTACCCAAGCACTGTCCTTCTTCTTATGAGTGACAAGAAACAACTTATATGGATTCACATGAAGACCATATTTTTGCTCTTGGGAAAAGTTATTAGTAAGATTATATCACCAACAATATAAAATGATTAATAATATTGTAAGCAAATTTGGTACACGTGTTACAAAAAACTTATGAGTCCCAATGCAATCTCAGGGTGAGATTTACGTCCTGTAAAGTGTAGTGCTCCACCTCTAACTGAAGCTCTGTTGGTTTGATTTTGAGAGGATAAGTCTTTGAACTTTTTATTCTCCCAATAGTCAAGCAACTGAGTCTAAGCTTTTTCAGCTATCCAATTAGATTTCTTCATTTTCTTCCTAGCTTCGGTGAGCATATTAGAAAGGGGTTTTCTAACGTTTGCCTCATACACCTTTTGAATATTTCACTCATGCTCAGGTGCCCAAGTAACATAGGTACTTCACAAATCCATGAAGTAGTAATGTAATACTAGAATAAATAAAGTGAAAGAGGAAAAGAAAAAGAAACAAGACATCTTTATGTTTTGCTCATCCAACTAGGTTTCTTTATTTTCTTCCTAGCTTTGGTGAGCATATCAGAAAGGTGTTTTCTGAATTTTGCCTCATACACATTTTGAATATGCCACTCATGCTCAGGTGCCCAAGTAACATAGGTACTTCACAAATCCAAGAAGTAGTAATGTAATACTAACATAAATAAAGTGAAAGAGGAAAAGAAAAAAAGTAACAAGACATCTTTATGTTTTGCCCATCCAACTAGGTTTCTCTATTTTCTTCCTAGCTTTGGTAAGCATATTAGAAAGGTGTTTTCTGACTTTTGCCTCATACACCTTTTGAATATGCCACTCATGCTCAGGTGCCCAAGTAACATAGGTACTTCACAAATCCATGAAGTAGTAATGTAATACTAGAATAAATAAAGTGAAAGAGGAAAAGAAAAAGAAACAAGACATCTTTATGTTTTGCTCATCCAACTAGGTTTCTTTATTTTCTTCCTAGCTTTGGTGAGCATATCAGAAAGGTGTTTTCTGAATTTTGCCTCATACACATTTTGAATATGCCACTCATGCTCAGGTGCCCAAGTAACATAGGTACTTCACAAATCCAAGAAGTAGTAATGTAATACTAACATAAATAAAGTGAAAGAGGAAAAGAAAAAAAGTAACAAGACATCTTTATGTTTTGCCCATCCAACTAGGTTTCTCTATTTTCTTCCTAGCTTTGGTAAGCATATTAGAAAGGTGTTTTCTGACTTTTGCCTCATACACCTTTTGAATATGCCACTCATGCTCAGGTGCCCAAGTAACATAGTTACTTCACAAATCCAAGAAGTAGTAATGTAATACCAAAATAAATAAAGTGAAAGAGGAAAAGAAAAAGTAACAAGACATCTTTATGTTTTTCCCATCCAATTAGGTTTCTTCATTTTCTTCCTAGCTTTGGTGAGCATATCAGAAAGGTGTTTTCTGACTTTTTCTTCATATACTTTTGAATATGCCATTCATGCTCAGGTGCTTAAGTAACATAGATACTTCACAAATCTAAGAAGTAGTAATGTAATACCAAAATAAATAATGTGAAAGAGGAAAAGAAAAAGTAACAACGCATCTTTATATTTTGCCCATATAAAAAAATATAAATATAGTTACAAAACTATCCAATGGAAGAACCTCGTAAATTTTGTAGTGTGGCATGCTAATGTCGTGCATTTCAACCTTGTTTCAACCTCGAGTTCCTTTTTTCTTTCTCAATTTCAAACATGCAATGTGATACTCTTATAAAGAAGCTTTTAAAAAAATTGATTGAATAAATTAAATTTCAACATATATAACTACATAAAATTGACTGAAAATCTTTTCTAAACCTTCAATATTATTAAATATTAAACCCTTGTCTTCTAATCCATCATGTTCATTAGTATAATAAATATCAACAATAGTTTTTCAACACTTTTATTTGCTATAATTAAGTTCCATATCATTTCATATACATGGTATTAGAACCCATTTACCTCATTTATAGATATTCTATTTTTGGAACTTGTGTCTCAAGTAGAGATGTTTCTTATTGAAATGTTCACAATTTGTAAACTGTAGCATTTTGTTAATGAGTTCTTTTTACTTCACATCTGAACTATTTTTTAGTAAGCAGGTTAGCCTAACCCTTCCATATAATTGTAGACCAAAACAAGATTAACTCATTTATGGAACTAAAAAAATATATCATTGAAGATTACAATATCTAAGCTTAATATAAATAATACATGGGGTTTAACTCTTCATCAGTCTTGAACAATGACTGTAATAATATCCTATTTTTATAAATTCAATCTTTTGCATAATGCATGTGGGAATCCCTTTTTATACTATTTCCTAAAAATAAATAAAAAATCCCCATGCTTATGATTGATTTTTTTGGTAGTGGTTAATCGCCTCATTTAGTCAAAGCACTACACTTCTCTTTCAAAATAGACATTGAATTAGCACTTAAAGTTGGAAAGCGCACTAGACGAGCTTGAGTAGTCTCTTCTTAAAACAGAATTAAACCATGCATGTTTCCTACTAAACCACTAAAATAGAACCATCAACAAAAATAGAACCCACTCAACCACGCACGCTTCCTACCCTTCTATATAACTTCATCACACAGGAAAAGAAAAATAACCAAAACCACCCATCAAACAAAAATTAGTCACACAAAGCTAAGACTAACCACACACACACATTTAGAAATCCACCTACTGCAAACCCAAACCCACGCAATGTCCAAGTTTTATTGTTCATAGAAAAAAGGGCTACAATGCGCTTTCTTCGAACTCTATTCTCAGTTTCCCTGTTTTCGCACAAAAAAGGGTTCACAAAGCTGAGATTGTTGCTATTCGAAGAAGTTGGAACCTCGTCGTACGTCGCACATAAAGAGCTTACACAGAATACTAAAGTTGTCGTCGTCTGGGAAGTTGGTTTCTCATATTCTTGAAGATCTGAATGTGAACTAGTAGCAAAGACAATTATACCAAACGATCAATTTCAAGTATAAAGTAAGTTCAAATTCTACTATATTTCTTGAGTCAATTTGTGTTTGACATGCATGTGACCCAATGGGTGTTGCGTGTAACTGTAACGAATTCCTTAGAATTCTTTGATCTTTTGTGATTTCAAAGGTATGTTAATATCACTAAACCAAAAATCTATTTGTGTCTTTATAACTGTTGGAGGATCGTAGGACGATGTAAAGGTTAACGTAAAGGTCGAGATTTTGTTGAGAGATCAAATACAATCAAGGGAAGTTAGTTTGAAAGTAAGTTCAAGTGGTGTGTCTTGGAGAAGGCAAATGACATCTATTTATAGATGGGGGAGGAGTATGCAAATGGTACAAAACCCATGGCCAGCTGAGAAAGCAACGGGTAACAATCTTAAAAACTAAATAAAAGGGTTTGTGAAATTATGGTCAAATCCAAAGTGAAAAAAGCAAGACTTTATAGGTGCATCAACGTAACATTAACGTTGTCATTTCACATCTTTTGAAATGGTATAACGTTTATTTACAACAATCCCTTACACATTGCAAAAGAGAAGAAAAGAAAGATTGAAAGAAGAAAATCTTGGGTCTCTTATAAGATGCAATGCATCAGAGCTAGTATAGCAAGCTATATGAACAAGTCCTAAACTGAGAAACTTAACACACTGTGTAGTTGGTATGGGAAGCTATATGAACAAAAAAACACTTAATGTATGTTAGTGGTTTATCAATCACCATACACCCTCACAATTCTTGTTGTTAACAGTGTGTTGCGCTTACTAGGCGATGCGCATGCCCGATATTCATGAGTGCTCTAGAGATCATGCCAAGATCTCATATAAGCGGCCCCACTCGACACTCATATAGATGATTTCATCAAGTGTATGGTGCAAATCATACACCACACGTAAGGGATATGACAATCATTAAAATCTTTGTTTAAACTAAAATTCTTACACCACATAGAATCTATACATAACACATTTGAAGGGAGCACAAAGTGTAAGTTTTTTCATCAAACACAAAAAGCAAAACACACAAAATTAACTAAAAGTGGAAAGTTTAAACACTCTATTTTTTTTTACAAGTGGCAAAGTGTGGTTCTTACACGTGTGATCTCCTTATTTTGCTTTAAATTCAAAAAGAAAAATTGATCCCCTGTGCTAAAATCCTAATTTTTTCACTCCTAACTTTTCTCTCATCCTTTGTCGCCTCACTGTTCCTCTATGAGCAAAATCCTATTTTTCTTTCTGCACTCTGAATATCTCAATATCTTCTTTGTCTCTCTTCTCACTATCTTATCTCTTCATAGGAAACCCTATTTTTCATTATTGGACCTCACTATCTCATCACCATTTGATCTCTTTATTCTCACTCTCAACGCTTTGTGTCAAAGAACTTCTAACTTTTTCTCTCATACCTATTACACTCTCTTACTTTTTTCTCTTCACCATTGATTTTTTTTTCTTTTCTGCTAATACAGGTTTTGGTTCTAGCTTTCTCATTTTATTGGGTCTCGAAGGTTTAATCATCCTCTCTCCACTACATTATTGGGTCTCAAAGGTTTAATAATCTTCTCTCCACCACTGATTTTTGTTGTTATATATTTGATTTTTTTATCATTTTCTTTCCACCACTGATTTTTGTAGTTATATATTTGATATGTTCTTTGTTATTTTATCATTTTTTTTGTTTTTCAGATTTTGAGTTAGGGTTTGGCTTTGGGCTATGGATTTCTCTTGGGTTTTGGTTTTCGTTCTTGCTCTTCTTTTATTTTCTTTTTTCTCTTTTTGTCGTGGCTCTCTATCTCTCTATTTACATGGTTTATGTTTTTTGTTTCTTCCACTTTTTGCTAACATTTTGTTCCACTTTTTTCCTCTCAATGTCATCACCAAAGGGCTTTTGGATTGTGAAACTTCTTTATGACCTGAAGCTTCTACTATTAACTTAGTTTTTGTTTCGAGATGTAGGATATATTCCATAATGAAAAATAAAATATTGAAAACTTCTTGAAAGACAAAGGCAAAACTCTCAACCAAAAGGACAAAGTTGGTTTTTAAAAGATTTGATTTTTATTATTCTACGATGGAGTATTATTTGGTTATTTTTGTTACTCCGTTCTTTATTTATTAGCATGTATTAGTCTTTTTATTGCTATAATTTTTTGCAATTTTTACTTTTTCTTTTTCATTTTTTAGGTAACCAATTCCAAACAATAAAGTCAAATCCAACCAAGCACGACAAACCTTGAAATAATAGGTTCAACAAAGCCACTACGGAGGCTTGAAAGGAAGGTGTAAATTGGTGTTTGGTGAACTAAAAGACCAAAAAGTTGAGACCACTGGTACTATGTTGACCGATGAATCTTAAAATTTGTTAACTCTTTTTTGTGGGATATATGGATGTCAAAGAATTTGTGGCTTCTGCTTTAGGCGGCTTTTCAAAACTCCTCTTATTTCTGTTAATACAAGGAAAATTTTCTCATGTTTGGATATTTATTTTTCTCATGTTTGTTGTCTTTGAATGATGCTACTTTGTTCCTCACAAAATTTTCACAATGTACATGTACTAATTAAAAATTTGAATGATTCTTGCTAGGTGTTGTTGTAGTTGAGATGAGTGGAATTGTGTTATGGTTGTCTAATGAAAAAAAATTATCTCCATGCAGTAACATCTTTTGTACTATCTAATTCTAAAATAAGTTTGCATAATTCTTCTTTAGAAGAATTTGAGAAGGGAAGTAAACATGATAGAGGACTATCTCCTAAACTTCAAGTGGTACAAATTTGAGGACAAATTCTCTTATAGAATGAGGGAATGATAGAGGACTATCCCAATATTCCATACAAGAAGAACTTGAAGATGAACCTTTACAATTTAAAGGACCTATGACAAGGGCAAGAGATTGGAAGATCAAAACTATTCAAGGCTCCTAATGCTACAAGCAATCTGAAATTCAAAGAATATGAAGATCAAGGCTTGAAGCACATTTGAAGGATAATTTTTAGGAAAATTAGTTTATGTTTTTATACTTTGGGTTTCCTCTTAGAAATTAGTTATGTTCTATGTTTTTGGGATTTGGGCTTTCTTTTATAAATTAGTTTATGTTTTTATGTTTTGGGCTTGGGCCTTCTTGTAGGGTTCTCATGTTTTCTTAAACTTATGTGCCTATATGTAGAGGTACCAAAAACAATGTAGACACTTTTAGTCATATATTGAATTTGATTTCATTAAAGAGAGGATTCTCTTTGTTCTTGGCTTAGGCCTCTAGTTCTTATCAAAGATTAACATCTTTGTGGTGAATCTTCACTTGACTATTAGATTGTGGCATCCTCCATCTCTGTCTTATTCCACGTTCTTCTCTAATTTATTTGTGTCGTGTCTCTTAAGGATTCAAATTCAGAAACGATCATACTCTTTCCTGGAAAGGATCGTATCATTTGGTATCTAGAGCAAGGTTCTGGTTTGAATTTCCTCTTCTATGTTATTTTTCTGTCATATGAAAAAAAAAACTACAATTTTTCGATGTCTGTCTGTCATGTGTTTTGTTTTAAATTTTGTTCGTTTCATTTGTAAGGAGTAAAAACCCTAAGGTTGTTTCCAATTTGGTTGAATTTTTTTATTTAGCATTTTTTTTCTTTTCTGTTCTCTGTTTAAATTATGTATTTCTACATGTGATTTGTGGAAGTTATTTATTTTTGTGTTTAGGATTTGCAAGTGCACTTACTTTGATTTACATAAGTATGAGGGTTTGAAGAATAAATTGTTTAGTTTGTTGTTGTGTTGAACTGCAAAAAAAAATATACAACAAAAAAAAATATTGTGGATCAAAATCAAAAGGAAACAAATATATATTGAAAAGAAAACATGTAAGGATCCAAAAAAAAGTGGAGTTCAACACAACCTTTTGTTGCATTTTATTTGTGATTTATTGACATTTTACTTGCAATCAGTCTTTCTCAAAGAGTCTCCGTGTTGTCTCCTTTAACTCTTTTTGTTGGTCCTATTTTTTTTATTGTGTTGTGTCTTTAAAATTTCTTAAAGTTTTGTCTAGAGTTTTGTATTTTCTTTTATCTATTGAGTCAAGATTTAGATTTCACAACATTTTTCACATTGTTTGTTCACTCTTTGCTTAAGCTACTAGAGTTCTTTGTCAAACGCTAAAGGGAATTTGAGTGATAAAGGGCAAAAGAGTACATTCAAGAAAAAAAAAACCTATAAGTGTGATACACGAGTGAGAATTTGAGTGAAACACTTAAAAGGGTGGTGAGGTCCTAAATATATTTTATTATACTAACATTTTCTTACAGGAACAAGCAATATTGAGTAATGCAACATGATTCCATAGAGGCACTCTTCTGGAACTGGTTTAACATATGGTTTAAATTATCCTACTCTTAACCAGGATCATTTGGTTAGAGGACTTGAATGTACCAAGAAAGTGACATGTAGAGATACACCTAGTGTTTATGAGACCTTGGTAGAGGACGTTAATGCCTTGGAATCCAGAATTATAAAGTGTCACAACCAAAATCGCGATGGGATGACGAACCAAAAATAAAATATAAAACAGAGAGGTTTGGAGTCGCCACCATTAAGGAAAAAGAAAAATAATAAATTTAGGAAAAAAGAACTATTTGTTATCGAACCAGTTCGCCTGTCTAGAAAAAATAATAAACAATTTTTTAAGTATAAAATGATGGGTTTTTCATTAATTCATAAGAATAAACGCAAAATTTATAAAAAATACTCAGAAAATAGAGTTTGGTGGGTACGGGAGTTAATTACGTGTAGGAAAGGTGTTAGCACCCTACAACGCTCATCCTAAGACATTAGTATCTTTAATTAAAATACAAATTGAGGTGGGAATCCGTACGCTGGGAAAGCAACAGGAGCGTCGTGAGTGCTTTCCTCACCCTTTACTGATAAAGCTTCTCCTGAGGCCTTTAAGGACTTCAAGGCCTCCAAGATTTGACCTACTTGGTCCTTTAATTAATTGATATTTGCTTTTATTGTTTCTCTTGTGGTTTCCCAATCCTCCATATTTTTACTATTTGCTCGCATCCTATAGGGGTGCCTTGGCCTTGCCGTATTTGTTTTTATTATTTTTGCTCTATTATTTTTATTAAACAAGAAAAAGAAAAGGAAGGAAAAACATAATGCAAATCGTTTATTTTATTAAGAAATTATAAAGTTGTGAGTAAATAGAAATTAACATGGAAAAGAGTCCACACACCCAACCATCTAGAAAGCTCATAAATCAATGCGTTAGAATGAAAACTTAATCTCTAGACCTATCTATCACGCTCTCAAATTACTTTCTATAACCCTAGAGGATAATTTCTTCTTCAAAGTATCAAAATCTAATTGCCCCCAACTCCAAATTCCACGTTAATTTGCCTTTTCTTTTTAAACTTAATCACAGCTTTTATAATTTCAGACCTAAAATTAAATAAACATGATGAGATGACATGGTAAAACATAAATACATGGATGCAATAATATGTCATGCATGATTTTATTACTAAATCACAAAAAAGAAGAGGAAAGAAAATAAAATAAAATAAAATAAAAAAACTGAGGAATAAAAATATGTCTATATCTCCCTTTGTGTCTTAACAAAGGTTTGGCGCCTAATGGTTCTAAGATAAAATACATGCACTTACCAGGATGGTTTCCTAATATCTAAATATCAAGGTCACTAGAGTTATGACCCACTTCATGGCATTTCCCACGACAGTTGGTAAACAACAAAAGGTGAGAGTACCAATGAAGCAAACAAACTCTAGTTGGGATTCTCACAATGACCACTTGGGAAGTACATCCACTGCTACACAATCCCCTCTAATTCTAAAATTACTCAGACTCGGGTATAGGGCCTCACTCATGTCATGCACACAGTGTGTGTGAAGGGGGGATAATGCATACCTAAACCCCTTCCTGCAAACAAACAGAAAAACCAGACAATTATATATATAATAAAGTCATTTATCCTATAATTCAAAATTCAAGCATAAAAATAAAGCAATATGAACAATAAATAAATAAATAAATAATTCAATCATCCAAAATTAACAAAAATATATACAATAATAATAATAATAATAGTAATAATAAATGAGAAATAAAACAAAAACAAAACAAAACAAATAAATATAAGAAGAAAAAAAAAGAATGAAAAAGAAAAGAGAAAAAAAATAAAAAAAACAAAAACAATTTGAAACAACCACATCAATTTTATATATTTAATTAAATGGCCTAACTCTCTAAAGTCCCTAGTGGAGTCACCATCTGTCACAACCGAAATCGTGACGGGATGACGAACCAAAAATAAAATATAAAAAAGAGAGATTTGGAGTCGCCACCATAGTTATTATAGGAAACTATGGAAACCATAAAAAGGAGCAAGGTCTACGAAAACAGAGTTTGGGGGCACGGGAGTTAATTACGCGTAGTGAAGGTGTTAGCACCCTACAACGTTCATCCTAAGATGGTACCTTTAATTAAAATACAAATTGAGGTGGCCTCCTTTAAATGTTTATTTTCCAAAAACATAAAAAAATAATAATAAAAAAAATAAATAAATAAATAAAAATTAATAAAGATGACAAAGAAAAACAAAGGAAATAAAAATTGTTTTTTTGTTTTTTGGGTCCAACAAGGATTAGTCCTTGCTCCTACGTATCTCAATTCATAATGGAGAATCAGGGTCACGTAGTTCTTTATGAAAAAACTTTTTGAAAAAAAAAAACAATTTGTTCGAAGATGTTGATATCACTCTTTTTTTAATATTTGAAAATTTTGTATTTTTTTTAGTAATCTTATAGAAGAGAGAAGGTATTAAGTACTGAGACGACGCGAGCGGTCACACGAGCACTTATACATTTTAAAAGTTAAAAGGGTATTTAAATTATTTATTTGTTATCACTTCCTTTAAAGAGAAAAAAAAATCCAAAATAAGACATGATACCCAAAAACATGACTATTATATGTCCATTATTTATGAAAACATTAGAAAAATAAATGAATAAATAAATAAAAGATTAGGAAACAACCGTTTAGGATTAAACATATTATTTTATTATAAAAAAAGTTTTAAAACACTTAATATGAAAGATATGGCACAACATATTCATAGAATGTTAAAACATGATATCTCACTTATTTATGCAACAACTTTCACAACCCAATGCAATCAACAAACATTAATTATAAAACTAATGAACCCAAAAATGCATGACCGTAATGCTTTTTCCATATCAAAAAGAAATAGTGAAAACATCAAATTCAACCAAGATCATAACCAAATCTCGAGAAAGACTGCATAACACAACAAACATTAATTTTTGCAAACCTGAACGGGAGATCAGACTTACAATAGTTGCGTTGGAATACCAAGAAGCACGTGGGGATGGCGATCTAAGGTGAGTGGGTCTTTTATATGCGATGATTAAAAGAAAATGTGTGCTTAGGGTGAGAGAGGTCTCTAGAATTTCGAGAGAAAAATTATTCTATTCTTTTTCTTGATGGGTTTATATACACAACATTATAAATCTAATGTAATCTCATAATAAAGTCAGTATTGATTACAAAGAAATTTAAAAAGCAAGAATTGATTTTAATATTATCACATTATGGGAATCAAATCACAAAAAAAATCAGAGCACAAAATCAAACGTGATCAGCAAAATTGATTCTAATTAGTAAAAAAGATATTGCTTTGAATCATATTACTACTTTCTTTATCTGGAGAAAGAGGTGTCATAAAATCAGAGCACAAAATCAAACATGATCAAGACAAATTAATTATAATTACAAGAAAGATATTCTTGAGAAACATATTACTATTTTTCTCATCTGAAAAAGGAGGTGTCATAAAATCAGAGCACAAAATCAGAGTAAATGATTCTAAATATTAGAACATATTTTGTTTCTAATTATTAGACTAACTTCTTAATCTGGAGTAGAAACGACAAAGCATAGAGTGGGGGTGCGAAAATTAAATTTTGGACTGCATTAGTTGCAAGAAAAAACGGTGTGGGTGTACAGAGTATTTTGGGCTAAAATAGAAACAAAGCCTCAAAAGAAAATACATATAAGATTAAAACAGTCTCTCTATTTTTTTCTTTTTATTTATTTATTTATTTATTATTATTATTATTATTATCCTATTATTATTATTTAGACAAAGAAAAAACTTATTTACTTTTTTTTATTTTTTTTATTTTCTTAAAAAAATAAATTATTATTATTGATTCTATTATTTCTTTAGCCGGACGAAATTGGGTGTTGATATAAAGCTAAATGGCAAGATTGCTAGTATTAAACGGAAGCACAATCCTGATAGAAAATTATTGCCAAAGATAAGTACATTAAGATGTTCCAAATGTAAAGGCTATGGGCATGAAACTCATCAATGTCCTAATGGGGATGCCAGTCCCATGACTCGTGAAGACCTCAAGGCAAGAGCGAGGAAGAAAGGACAATGCAAAGATTAGATGTATTAAAAACAAGGCAAGAGCGAAAGCTAAAAAGAGCTCATGAGAAGGAAACACTTACAGAAAATGAAGCAAAGGAAAAGAGAGAAAGAGACGAGAAAGAAAAGAGAGAAAAAGAAGAGAAAGAAAAGATCGAGAGAGAGGAGAAAGAAGAAGGAGAGAGAAAAGAGAAAGAAAAGCGAGAAAAAGAAAAGAAAGAATAAAGTAGAAAAAGAGAGAAGGAAGAAAAGAGAGAAAAAGATAAAGAAATAAGAGAGCATTATGAATTGTCAATGAAAAAAGGTACTAACTTTCCTCTTATTGTTCTATTGCCTATGGACGAATTATTCATCAAAGAGCAATGGCATCAACAATGGAAAGAAGAAAGGATTCTTAGGGAAGTCTTGTTCATCAAGCAACAAGGAGATCAATAATGGGAAGACGAAATGATGATAAAAAAAGACACAAGCTTAGAAATATATGCTCATGAATTAGCTCGTTTACCCATTTCTAACAAACTTATGGGTGATCAAAGTCATACTTATAATTGGGTTGTTTGTTTGAGCAATATTCATTTTCTTTTCTTTGAGCATTTTATCTTTAATTTAAAATTGTTTGATGATTTGTGCAAGTGGGTATTCGACCCTGCAGGCAGACCTCCAAAATCTTTGATAATAAGAGATTGGCCTCTTTCAGGATCCAAATCTCATTTTAGTAGAATTTCTATTATTTTATTTTATTTTAGATTTGTGTCTTTGATTTATGTTTGTGTTTGTGCGTAGGACCTTCTAAATTCTGGTCGAATTCTCTCCAAACAGGGGAGAATGATAAGGAATCTTCAAGTGAGACGAATTTGAGGACAAATTCATTTTAAAAAGGAGGGTATGATAGAGGACTATCTCCTAAACTTCAAGTGGTACAAATTTGAGAACAAATTCTCTTCAAGAAGGAGGGAATGATAGAGGACTATCCCAATATTCCATACAAGAAGAACTTGAAGATGAACCTTTACAATTTAAAGGACCTATGACAAGGGCAAGAGATTGGAAGATCAAAACTATTCAAGGCTCCTGATGCTACAAGCATTCTGAAATTCAAAGAATATGAAGATCAAGGCTTGAAACACATTTGAAGGATAATTTTTAGGAAAATTAGTTTATGTTTTTAGACTTTGGGTTTTCTCTTAGAAATTAGTTATGTTCTATGTTTTCGGGTTTTGGGCTTTCTTTTATAAATTAGTTTATGTTTTTATGTTTTGGGCTTGGGCCTTCTTGTAGAGTTCTTGGGTTTTCTTAAACTTATGTTCCTATATATAGAGGTACCAAAAACAATGTAGGCACTTTTAGTCATATATTGAATTTGATTTCATTAAAGAGAGGATTCTCTTTGTTCTTGGCTTAGGCCTCTGGTTCTTATCAAAGATTAACATTTTTGTGGCGAATCTTCACTTGACTTATCAATCTGCTAGATTGTGGCATCCTCCATCTCTGTCTTATTTCACGTTCTTCTCTTATTTATTCGTGTCGTGCCTCTTGAGGATTCAAATTCAGAAACGATCATACTTTTTCCTGGATAGGATCGTATCAAAACACTTTTAAGAGACTACAAACTTCTTTGATCCTGGTAGAGAACTAGAAGATGGAAGATTTGGAAAACTGTATTTTGGTAAAACTCGTCATCCTTTTTAATAATTATTAACTCAACATCAATTTTTTCCCTTAGATATTCATACTTAATTTTGTGAATTTGAGGTTATTTTGCTTTATTTACTGTTGTCTTTATGCTCTCAAACTCCCTTGAAGAAGTAGCTCAACAACAGAATTCTCTTTCACCCATTTTCTTTAGTTTATTTCAATTGGCATGTTAAATATTGTTGTATTAAGTATTATAGAAGTTGTGAACCGGTACACAATACACATACTTCTAATCATTTCATTCTATAATAGATTTTTTTTTAATTTTTTTTTGATACATTGGGTAAAACTCTAACATAGTTATTTATAATTTGTCTTAATAGGTTTTCATGAAATTTATTCTATAGGTTTGGCATACTATACATACTTTGCACATAAATTAAATAGCTTTGACACTGCTTTTTGGAAAATTGTTGGCATCAAACTCTGATTTACATTGAAATAGATTTGCTTTTAATAAACTGGATGATTTATCCAAATCAGGGATAGGAAAGAGCAAGTTGTTTACTTTTTTACTTTCATTCCTTTGCTTACTTGGTTTTTTACGAGGAGAAATAACAAAGAAATTTACTACTTTTTGTGTTGATCTAATTGTCTAATGGTAAATTATTGTAAAGTGTAGATTTTTCTTGCTCTCAATTTTGCCTACCCAATTTTTCATGAACATAACTTCGCTCGAAGATCATGTGTTGGTTTTTATAAGCTTGGAAGAGAGGCAAAGAGTTGAAAAGAAAATATGAGAATTTAAAGAACATAAATTTACACCCAGATGGTTTGATTTGAGGAAGTCACATAAATTCCATGAGATGATTTTGTAATCTCCCAATACAATGTTAAAATCAGTAAGTATCGGACGGTCAGACATCAAAGTAACGTGTATTATGTATGATAAAATTGTTTACAAATTTAGTTACATCACAAAAAAAAAAGATTATCATGATATTTATTTTAATAACTTTTATCTTATTTTTAAAATCAATATATGTTTCAAGTTTAGTCACACATTACTAAGATCATAAATTTTAAGGTGAATATTAAAATTTTTCAATATTAGATATCGAAGGATTGCCTCTAATAAAGTTAAATTAAAAGGAAATGTACCTACAGTAAGAAACATTCATCAAAAATTATATTTCTAATAAAAAGGATTGCAGATTTGGGGAAGAAATGTTACTTTGGTTACTATCTTTATAGACAAAAACATGGGTTACAAAATATGTATATTACACATGTATAATAATTTGTTCAATATAATTTAGGTTAATTTTTTTCAGTTAAAAAATAATTAAAATTATATTTAAATTTACTTCGTCATTAATGTTTTATAGCATATTTTTTTATGACAGTAAGTCAAAAATTTATTTCTTTAACTAATATATTTTAAGAGGTACTATTAAACATCTTTATTGTATTTAAAATGTTATGAATGAGCATTAATTCTCAATTAAACATGTTAAGAAGAATTTCTTAATATATATTCTTGATTTGGAATGTTTTATTATAAGTGAATTATGTTATTTTAAAATTATTATCTACAAATTTAAATTCATTCATTATAAAATTACTTATGTTTTAATATTTAAGTTAAATTTAGAGGATTTTTTAGTATAAAGATAATAATAATGAAAGTATTTATATTTTTTTGTCGTTGAAATTTATAATTTGTTTATAGAGATAATAATTAACTTAAATCTATCTATACTTAATAGAATTGAAGGAGCACAAAGTGTAAATTTTTTTTATCCAACACAAAAAGAAGTACATCTAAATTTAACTAAAAGGAAAAGATTTACCCACTCTATTTATTTCACAAGGGGCAAAGTTTGGTGCTCACAACTGTTTCTTTTTAAATACCCACTCTATTTTCTTTATTTTTAAAGATTCACAACAATATATATTTACTTATATAAATTTATAACAATATACTAACAGGATACAATTTTTTTTGTTTTTACATTTCATTATTTCATTTTATCCTTAATTATTTTAAAAGTTAATTATTTATAAATAATTTATTTTTAATCGTTATTCTAAAAAATAATTGTTTTAAACCGTTATTTAAAAAACAAGTTATGTATACATATTTTATTTTTTTAATTTTATATTTAACAACTATTTTAAAAATAATTATATATTTAAAAAAATGTGAACACACAGGTGCGATAAAGTCCATGTGTTCACTAGTATAAAATAAAAAAGTTATAATGATAATAATAACATAAAATGAAATAAATTTATTTTAGAACTTTAATCATCATTTTTATATTAAGAGTTAAAATAAAAAATACATGAAAATATGAAAATGAATAATAATAAGGTAATTTGAAAAATATAAATATTATTTTTGCAATGAAACGGTTAAAGTAATATTTTTACGATTATTTTGACATCTTTTTCTATTAAGAAGTTAGTACCACTACACCATGTTCTATAGTAACATAATTTAAAAAATATAAATAAAAATCAAACTATTGTTTTTACAATAAATAAATAGTAATAATAATAACATTATTTGAAAATTAATAAAATTCAGTAAAAAAATTCAAAATTAACCAAAGATTATAATATATATTTAGTTATATATTAATAAAAATATAAATATAAATAAAAAAAGTTAAAATAATAATAATAACATAAAATGAAATAAATTTATTTTAGAATTGTAGTCATTATATTTATATTGAGAGTTAAAATAAAAAATATATGAAAACATAAAAATGATAATAACATTAATTTAAAATTAATAAAAGTCAGTAAAAAAAAGTTTGAAATTAACCAAAGATAATAACAATAACACATAATAAATAAAAATTATAACATTAGCCAAATTTTTAATTCACAATCACAATAACACATAATTTAATTATAACAATTCACAATCACAAAAAAAGTGTATCCCTTTAAGTAGTTTTTTTTTTTTTAATTTGAAATGTGATATGTGATAGTTGTTTGTTCTTACATTGAAGGCACGTTCCTCTTCTGATCATATTCCAAGTATTTCATTTTTTGGTCATCTCTACAAATTTATCCCTTTTTTCGCAACATGGTTGAATGTAGAAAAGGGTTTTCCAATTTTGTGTTGGAATCTTTAATTTTACTTTATTCAAGTTTTTTTTTTCAATTTTAAGAAGATACTCTGGATATGTGCTGGAATTGTGGTTGAACCTCTGATGAGGTCCGCTTTTGACTAAGGTAGTCTTCAGACCTGCTTTTCAGATTTTGAAGTCAAATTCTTTGACGATAGTGGACCATGCGTATAGGTTAGGTTTATGTTTGTTCTACGAAAACCAAATTGTATTTGCCTCTAAGAAGTGTGATAAAAAAAAAATGAAACATCTTCCTTACATATCTATATAAAGAAGTTTGTTTCCTATGTTTTTACCTCTAATCTTTCCCTCTTTTGTATTTTTTGGTTGCAGGTTTGTTAGGATTAACCATTTGAAGGTATAAACAACCTCTTTATCTTAGTTAGTTGTTTTTTATTTCCATAAAATCCTCATATTTTGACATAGGGTTTATTTTTTCCACTAATTTGGGGTTTAGGGTTTATACTCATTTTGGCGCCTTTCTTCAGATTTAGAAATATTGTTAAATTCTAAATTCAAATTTTGAATTGCAACATTTAGCTACCTCTATAGTTGATATATATATATATATATATATATATGATAGGGATATTGTTCCTCTTAAGTTGAAGTAGTTTCTGGTATTCCACTGAAGAAACCACTTTATGGTTGGGATTACATAAAGTATTTTTGTTCCTTTTTTTTTTTTTTAATATGTAAAGATGAATTTGAGCTTTTTTTTTCTTTCTAAAACATGTTACTAGGCTTACATGCATTAGTTTAAGTATAAGCCTCCACTCTTTGAAAGAAGGTTGTCTTGGTAGTCGTTACCCTCTCAAGCAGAACTTGGTTGTCAATTTTATTTGTTTATAAAACCACATTTATATTGATGTACTTTTGTTGTTGTGTACTGTTTGTTCAGACCAAGGATTGTTCAAACTAGGATTCATTTTGCAAATGAGTTCGTAAGGTATGAAGTTTTTTTTTCTAGTTTTTTCCTCATTTCCAAAGATCCCATAGTTTCTATTTTGTAGTTTTCAAGATAAAGGATTGTGTGAAGCATACACAAATGAAGAAAACTTGATGTTGTTTTTGAGATGCTGGAAATATTCAAGAAGGAGAAGACTGAATTGCTCATGACCAAATACAAGGCTTTAAAGCAGAAGTAAAAAGACCCTTTTTCAAAATGTTTTATTTCCAAAAGGTTCAATTTTTATGACTTTCTTCATCAAACACGGACAAAATTGTTCATTTTGATATCGTAGTATCAATTTAAACTTTAACGATAATAATTGGTTGTTCATGGACATCCACTCATGGACATGTACTCATGTTATGACAGTCGAACAACTTGCTAAGCTTTTTAAATCAAGTGACAAAGGATTATCACGGAGAAAAAATTCACTTAGAGTGTGTTTGAATAGTGTATTTTAGTGAAGCAATTTATTTTTTTTGAAGAATTTAGATTTCTTTGTAATGAAATGCTTTGTTTGGATAGAGAAATTAAAAAACATTTCAAATGCAAGCATTTTTTTTGAAGGATTTCAATTAGCTAAATTAGTATAAATTCAAATACCCTCAAAATAGGAGAAATTTGAAATTCTTCTCACTCAACCTCACATTCTAGACGATCTGGACGGGTACGACGACTCGGACGTACCCGACGACCCAAACGGGCCCGACGACCAGAACATGCCCGATGACCCGGACGGGCCCGATTACCCGGACATGCCCGACGACCCAAACATGCCTGACGACCCGGACGGGCATGACGACTCGGACGTACCCGACAACCCGGACGGGCCCGACGATCCAGACATGCCCGACGACCCGGACATGCCCGATGACTTGGACAGGCCCGACAACCCGAACGAGCCCGATGACCCAGACGGGCCCGACGACCCAAACAGGAACGATGACCCAGATGGGCCCAACAATCCAAACAGGCCCGACGACTCGTACAGGCCAGACTATCAGAACGGTCCCGACGACCCGGACGGACCTGACGGTTTGAATGGGCTCGTACGAGTTGTCGGGCCCGTCTAGGTCGTTGGGCCCATCCGAGTTGTCAACCTTGTCTGGGTCCTCGGGCCCATCCTAGTTGTCGGACCTGTCCAGGTCTTCGGGCCCGTCTGGGTATACGGGCCCGTCTGAGTTGTCAAACCTGTTCGGGTATTCGGCCCCGTCCAGGTCGTCGGAACCGTCTTGATCGTCGGGCTCGTTCGGGTTGTCGGACCCGTCTAGAGCATTGGGCCAATGACCTAGACGGGTTGGACCGTGCCATATTGACGAACTTGACGGCACAATCGTGCAATATGGGCCATCAGCCCTCTAGATCATCGGGCCATCCAGTCTATCTGGGCTTCCCAGTCAGTCCAACTCGGGTGGGTCGTCAGGTCTAACCAATCTGGTTGCGTAGTTGGGTCTGCTCGACCCATCTGGGTTGTCGAGCGTGTTTCCAAATTTATCATGAACTCAAAACATAATTAAGCATAAAATAAATATTGTTAAAATTAAATTTTATCTCACAATAAATTCAATTTATTTTTTTCAAACAAGAAATTGAAATGTCAGGTATTTTAATGTCTTTATCCAAACAAGTTATTTAAAAAATGAATGAAATTTAATTACAAACAATTCAAATACAAAGCATTTTAATTTCTAAGCATTGTTGAAATGCTCAATCTAAACACAATGTTAGAGACTTTGAGAAGATTACTAAAGATTTGAATCTTACCCTGGAGTATATTAGTTTGTTTCAAGTTATAGAATTGATTTTGTTGTTTTTGGAAAGGAAAATACAATCGGCCGCAACCCTGCTCCATAAATTTCTTTTTGGGTACTTAAACGTCAAATATGTAGTTGTAGTCAACGAAAAACCTTTTTATTTATGGAAGAAAATTAAGTGGATGAAATTTCTCATACACTTAGCTAATAAATAATTTTTTGTGATAGTTTCTAAAGTTTATGATTATACGATCTTTTGTTTAGTAAATTTTGTATATATGTTGCCTATAACAACTTGAGCAAGGTGTACATAACAAAGAAAAGCTTGACATTCTCTTGGCAGATAAAGAAATCAGTATGGAATATCTACTGGGTGAACACCATAAAGGAGCTAGGAAGAATACTTTATACCAAAGCTAATGTAGTTTGAAAAAATTATCTTTAAAAATTATGGCACTTCTCTCTGGCCTAGGCACCAACACATGAGTTTTTCCTTCTCTTAATTTCAAATTAGTATATTAGTTCAGCAAATGACTAATTAATACTTTAATTGGTATTAGAATGATATACCCCTTTATCCAAGAAATTTCGAGTCATTGCCTTTTTTAAACAGCCTTGCAATAAAATGCAGAAATCATATGAACAATTTCTTTGACGCATGGAGCACCCAAAAAAATTAGAGAACTAGGTAATGACATCCTTTTATATTCATGTGATCTTATCTATGTTGTTTTAGGAATTTTATTATTTTTGTTAATGGCATTCAGTTAGCAATTTAGAAGGATCTCCTACAACATCAAGAAGCAAAAGCTGGCCCAAGATTCAAAATTATACAACCAAAGTTGTAGCGAATGATATAAACTTGATAAGAAGGATGAGTGCAAGAAATTTCGTGGTAGGTTCCACCATTTGGATGAACCAGAGGTGAAAAATGTTTGCCACTACGGTTTAGTATAAACCCACCATCAACTTGAAGGTAGTAATGGATGATCTAAATAACATCTATTGGTATCGCACAACGGAATGTTTAAGTGTTTGGACAAAAATCAAGAGAGGGTGAATTGGGTTCTTAATAATAATTGTGCTTTTAAAATTTTCCCTTTTAATATCAAAGATCAATTAAAAATATTTCCTTTATTTTAATAAACACAATAAAATAAAGAGAGTACAAAAGAGAAAATTGCACAAAGTATTTATACTGGTTCGGATCAAAAGACTCTACGTCCAGTTGTTAATCTCTAAAAAACAAGATTAACTCAATCACTAAAATAAACCAAATTTACAATCAATGATAAGAAAGATTAGGGTTTAGAAAACACCTCTCTTGAATCACACAAGGGATGAAAACACCTTCCTTGAATCACACAAGGAATGAACACCTCCTTTGAATCACACAAAGGATGACTGGTTTCTCCTAGCAACAATAGCAGCACTCAATCACTCAAGATCCCACTTGATGAAAGTTATCGCTATACCCATACTACGTTTTTCAAAGCCTTCCCACAGAGAGTTCTCAAGTACTTTAGACTTCTCTAACTTCTGTGTGTTACAATGAAAGCCTACAACTCTATTTATAGAAGCTTATTTAGGAATTAGGTTAAGAATATGAAAAGTTAAGTCACAACTGCCACAGATAATCGATTATCATAAGTGATAATCGATTATTCTAGAGTAGTTTTTGAAAAAAATTGCTTCACGCTGATAATCGATTATCTTCTGAAATAATCGATTATTCCATAGCAGTTTCTAAAAAATTTAAAAGAAAACTTATGATAATCGATTATCATAAGTGATAATCGATTATCACGGTGCGTTTGTAAAAATAAGACTATCTCTTATTGCTCTGCTGTTTGGGTTCTGCCTTTTGACTCTTGACCTACTAATTTAACTATCTCACATATTACAAGACTTTAAACAACTAATCTCTTGAATCGAAGCGTTCTTTTAAGTCTTCAACATTTTTTCCATGCATCATCATCAAGTCTTCCATACTTCTTCATAAATCATCATCAAAACTCCTTTATTGGAGGAAGATGTCCATCTTCTTCTTTTTGTCAACAATCTCCCCTTTTTTGATGATGGTAAAAAATTACTGAAGACTTGTGATGTGTCCTGTTCTTAATAAACAACTTAAGAGAAAAGAGTAGTTAATCCAAATAAAAGATAAATAATTTTTCTCTCCTTTTTAAAACATAAGGTATTACAAGATATTAATAAACACATATCTTCCCCTTAAATAGGTACCACTTATCACAAAATAATAACACAAATATATCTTCCCCTTTTTGATCATAATAAAAAATGAATTCTTTAGACAACTCCCCCTAAATCAGATAACTTAAGTTTCCCCTTAAAAAAAAATTGTTTAAGATATAAAACTCCTCCTACATGTAATATTTCTCCTTTTTGATACAAATATTTCAAGAACAAATACTCCCCCTTAATCAAAGACTCCCCCTAAATGAAAGAGAGACTCTAAAGATTAAAAATTATGGGTTTAAAGAAAGAAATATTATTTTAACAAAATGAACTCCAACATACTAATTTACATTTATGAAGTACCTAGTTGTTGCTCATGGTCTAAATTTTTGAAAAGTTCACTTAAACAGTAAAGAATTTGAAAATATGCGTTCTATTATGCAAGATAATCTATTATCAGCTTAAGATAATCGATTATTGTTTCATAACCAAGCACAAAAATTTCCAGATTTGTTGATAATCGATTATCCTCTTAGATAATCGATTATCACATCGGAGTTTTCCGGAAAACACTGAAATTAATGACTTCTAAGACTTTTTCACATATCTAAAATTCCCAAACCCATTATAAAATCATAGAACTCACCGGGATACCAAAAGTTTGATAAATATATTAGCTCTTGAACATCAAAGAAACTTTCTTGATTTTGAAATATCCTGCGAGACAAAAAATAATAACATCTTGGTCCCCAATAAACTTCTTTGGGTCCTTTGAGGTTAAAAACATGTTACTTTATAATAGGAATCCAAGCACATCTTCCATTAGGGACATCAAAATGTTTTATTCTACATTCATTTGAAGTGTGCCCCTTTTGCATACAATAAAAACATGTTACACAATTTATATTCCAAGAATGAGTTGTTCCTTTCTCTACCCATACTCTACGGGTTCTTTTATTTTTATTCTTGGGAGCTTGCTTATTTTTATGAAAGACCTTTCTCCTAAACATTGGTTTTCCAAACCTTTTATTATTTGTTGCATCTTCAAGTTGTTTTTCTAGAATATTTAAATCAAACATATAACTTTTACAAGATGCACATTCAATAATTTCAGTCTCTTTATCTTCTAAAATTGAAATTTTATTTTTCAAAATTTCTTCTTCTTCATGAGATTTTTCAAACTTACTTTGTAACTCCTTAAAATCATATTTTAATTTCTTGTGAGCAGCATCTAACTTACTAGATTTATGAAGTAGTTGTTGAAATGCATCATACAAAGAATCATAATCATTGTCATTACTACAAGAACTTACCTCACTGTTAGAAGAGTCATGGTTAGCAATCAAACATAGATTTGCTTCCTCATCAGATTCATTAGAGCTGGATGAGCTTGAAGAAGAACTTGAAGAAGAACTTGAATCGTTATCCTCCCATTTCTTTTTCTTGAAAACCTTTTTGCCCTTCTTTTCTTTACCCTTTTTAGCATTTGGGCAGTCCGCTTTTATGTGACCTGTTTCACCACATCCATAGCAATTGAAATTTGAAACAAACTTTTGGTTTTCGTTTTTATACCTTTTGTGATGACCTTTGCCATTGCTCTTCATCAACTTTGTGAACTTCTTTATCATTAGACTCATATTCTCATCATCAGAGTCATTGTCTTCTTTGGGGCTTTTGCTTTTTACAATCTCAGATTTGAAAAAAAGCTATGTTCCTTTTCCTTCTTTGGTCCTCTTCTTCATTTAAATGCCCAAGTTCAAGTTCATGCTCTCTCAATATACCAAAAAGAGTCGCCATGGACATTGTTGTAAGATTTTGAGATTCAGTGATCGTCGTAACCTTTGGCTGCCATGTCTTGTTCAAAGATTTCAAAATTTTAATATTTAATTCATCAATATCAAAAATTTTACCTAACCCAGAGAGATGATTAACGATGTGGGTGAATCTCTTATGCACATTATAAATGGTTTCGCCTTGTTGCATTCGAAACATCTCATATTCTTGAATTAATGAGTTCTTCCTTGCACGCTTAACATCATCTGTTCCTTCATGGGTTACTCGTAAAATCTCCCACATTTCCTGGGCACTTGTACAAACTGAAATTCTATAAAATTCATCAAGAGTTAGTGCAGATGATATTATATTTCTGACCCTAACATCATATTGAGCCCTTCTATTTTCTTCCGCAGTCCATTGGGAAAAAGGCTTAGGTTCCTACAAATTATTAACAGTAATAGTAGGAACAAAAGGACCATTTAAAATAGCATCCCAAATACCTCTATCAATAGACTCCAAAAAGATTTGCATCCTGACTTTCCAGAAAGGATAATTTTCACCAGTAAAAAGTGGAGGTTTGTCAATAGACGCACCCTCAGCAAAAGTTTGATTTTGTCCAACCATTTTCGAAAATTTTGAAAAACTATCAAAGCAAGCTCTGATACCAATTGTTAGCACCCCAAAATAATAAAGGAAATGACTTTGGTAGGTTTTCAATCCTTGCTAACTATGACCAACTGGAACAAAGTTCTGTCACCACAAAATTGTTAAAAAAGTCTAAGAAATTTAATTTGGTTGAACCAACTCTTCTCACAAAGGAAGTCATGGATGTTATAGACAAAATGTTTAACATGCCGCTGAATTTTTAATAGTAAGGTGATTTTCGAGTGTCAACTTTGACTTCTAAGATGTAAGCAGAATTTGATTGTGTTTAGCATTTTTTGAATGAAAGGTTTTAGTTGTTGTACTGATTTTTATATCTTTTAGCATTGTTACAAAACTCAATGGTTGGAATGAAAAAAACCATTTTCCCTTTTCAAAGGAATAAATTAAATAACCACAAAAATATTGTAATTTAGTGAAATACAACAAGATACAAAAAAGGAATACACCAAAGAAAATTTAAAAACAAAACATCTCCCTAAAATAAAAGAGAAAAAATAAATCAAAAGAAGCAATTTCTTATCGGTCTTCACAAATGGTATTAATATATAGTGTATGAAAATAATTAATGTAATAAAATATGAAAATATGAAAAGAATTAAAATAAAATAAAAGAGGGAAAATAAATCAAAAGAAACAATTTCTTATCCGTATTCATGATTAACATTAATATAAATTTCTTTATACAAGAAATAATAAATAGTAACGTTATAATTAATAAATATGAAAAGAAATAAATAGTAACGTTATAATTAATAAATACTAAACATTATTATGTTTTGGTTCTATACAAATTTGTGGTTGCAAAATTGGGAAATTATAATTGTATTAATTTTTATTTGAAAATTTTTGTAATGTATTGCAGGTGCATTTTAATTATATTAATTTTTTATTGAGAAATGAATTTTAATTATATTAATATTTAATTTAATTATTAGGTAAAAGATAGTTGTGTGACTTATAATACATTTAACAAAAGACAAGGATAAACTCTTTATAAAGTTGGACTTTATCTTCCTCACCTATATTCTCTCATGGACGACTATATGCAACAGTGTTTACAGTGAAGTAGAAAGGAAGATTGGATTGAAAATACTAATTATGGATGAAGATGAAAATGTAACTAACCACTAAACTACAAATGTGGTTTACAAATAAATATTTAAAAAACTTTGATAAGAGGTATACAAATTAATCTTATGCTATTCCGGTTATTTGTCAATTATTGTATTGCATTCTTTTGTTTTTTTAATCCAATTTTAAATTTAATAAAGTTATATTGATTTTATATTGTAGATTATAATGGTCTTTTGAACCATGAAATCAATCAAAAGTTTTGTATAGATGTTCATAACAGGTACATATATAAATGTTCAGAAAGTTAGTATTATCATGATCCTGGATGTTAAGAACTGTTGCATTCATTTATAAACATGATAAAATTGATATCTCCTACTTTAAATCATATTTATCATTTTTATTAATATTTATTTTTAACTTTTTAATTTTTTTTCATTTACTACAAAAAGAAAAACAAAATTCATTCATCAAAAAAATAAGTCAAAATTCTAGTTTTAATTTACAAAGTTTAACCTCTCAATAATGCAACCTCTAGCACTTTCACACACACCATAGGAATGGACATATTGATTTAAAATCAATTTAGTGTTATCATAACTAACAAGTGACTTGTCTTTACCCATATGAACCTTATTCATGGGATCTCCAATCACAAAGGTGGTAAAAATTATTTTGTAACCTTTATAGATGATTATTCTAGATATACCAAAGTGTACTTAATAAAACGTAAGGATGAAGCTTTTGATGTGTATTTAACTTATAAAGCAAAAGTAGAAAATCAATTGAATAAGAAAATTAAGAGGATTAGATCATATAGATGTGGTGATTATGTTTTATTTAATGACTTTAGTGTAAAAGAAGATATTATCCATGAAGTAACACCACCATATTCACCCGAGTCTAATGGAGTAACTGAGAGAGAAAATTATAACTGATAAGTGCCAAAATTCAGTAAAGATTCATAACAAACTCTGGCACTTATGCTTTAAATTTGTGTTCATTTCATATTGATTCTCCCTAAATCTAAGTTTCAATCACAGGATTCCAAGTTTTGAATTAAAGAAATCATTTGATCCTATATTGTGTGTTTTTCAGGAGAGATTAAAGAGAACTGAAGAAGAGTGAAGGAGAAGCAAGAAATAGAGAAGAAAAGGAGGAAAATCTGCTACAGGTCGCTCAGAACTAAGGTGTTTCGCTCAAGCTAGGACAGGCTCGCCCAAAAGTTAAAGTCTTCTCGCCTAAGCGAGACACTTGCCGCCTTTCTCGCTCAAGCGAGCTTGATCTCGCTTAAGCGAGATTTCGTGAAGAAGCCACGCCCAGTTTTTCAATTCTCGCCTAAGCAAGGACATGGTCGCCCAAGCGAGACATTCCTTCAACGTGAAGAACTCTATCTCGCCTAAGCGAGAATGAGTGGCCCAAGCGAGACCCTTCATTCATGCTGAAGTACTCTATCTCGCCCAAGCGAGACTCAGTAGCCCAAGCGAGAGTTCGGGCTGTATATATATTTTGGAGGTTCAAAACTGTAGGGAGCTTGGAATTTTGGGAGAAGAACGCATCCGTGCTGCAGAGCTGCTACCAGGAGCATCACAGTTTCTCATTTTCTTCTTCTTCTTCTTAGCTCATAGGATTTTGTTGGCTACCATGAGTGGCTAATCTTCTCCTTTGGGATTGAATGTAATCTACTCGAACTTGGATGTAATCTGGTGATATTTATATATAGCATTTCTGTTTTACTCAGTATTGGTATTATTGTTTTGCTCTTAATGCTTACTTCTATCTGATCAATAGATGTTTTGATTTTGATTTTTAGATCTGACTGGAAAGTATTTCTGAAAATCTGATTTGAACAATGATACTTGATATACTGTGATGCTAGGAATAGATCTCAATATATCAATTGCTTTTAACACTCGACCGTAATGCTGGATAGTTTGTTGAATATGTGAGGAATCAATATTCAGGAAACTAATCTTATGAATTTTATACGCGAGGGATCGGTATAAATGATTTTTGAGTGTGCATCAATATTGGTATTTTCAGATGTTATATATTATATTCATCCAGATTACAGACAAGGGAGATAGATGAAATTCAATCCCAGTTTCTTTTACTGTATTTTTCTAAACTTTTCTGCTTTTACTATATTAATTTCATGCAATAGTTAATGTCAAATCAAATTAAAATCTTTGTATATATATGCTGATCAAGATAATTAGTTATTTTAACTGAATTCGTTCCTCGTGGGTTCGACACTCCTACTTTAAATCATTATACTACAGTTGACTTTTGGTACGCTTGCCAAGAGGCCAACAATAACTCTTAAGGAAATGATGAATAGCATGCTTATTAGTTCTAGTGCACCTGATAACCTTTAGGGAGAAGCCCTTCTTACTGCATGTTTTATTACAAAATAGAATACCTCAAAAGAAAACGGGTAAAACTCCATAAGAGTTGTGAAGAGGTTATCAACCTAATCTTAAATATCTAAGAGTATGGGGGTGCCTAGCTAAAGAAATGTTACACGATCCTAAGAAAAGGAAAATAGGCTCTAAAACTTCTTATTGTATGTTCTTAGGTTATGCTGAACATAGTGCTGCCTATAGGTTTCTTGTTCTTAAAAGTGATGTGAATGAACATAATACTATTGTGGAGACAAAAAATGTTGATTTTTTTGAACATATATTCCGTTTAAAGGTTAATGATATAGTTGAACAACCTATAGATAATAATAGTGATGCCATGTGTGAGGGTTTGAGAAGAAGTAAAAGATAGAGGAAGGAAATTTCTTTTGAAGATGACTTTTATACCTATCTAGTTGAAAATGATCCAACAAGTTTTCTGTAGTCTACTTGTGCTCCTAATGCAGAACAATGGGATTAGGCTATTAGGATTAAAATTGAATCAATTGAGAAAAATAATACTTGGACCTTAGTAGATTTGCCTAAAGGAGCAAACCCATTAGTTGTAAGTGGATCTTTAAGAAAAAGCATTACCATAATGGATCCATAGATAAATATAAGGCAAGATTAGTAGCGAAAGGTTTTACTCAGGAACCCAACATAGATTACTTTGATACCTTTGCCCTTGTGACTAGGATTTCCTCTATTCAAATTTTGTTAGCTCTAGCAGCTACCCATAAGCTAGTGATATAGTCTCTATAACTAAATTGTTTCTAGGATCTAAATTTGAAATGAAAGACATGGGTGAAGCCAATGTGATTTTGGATGTTAGAATCATAAGGAAGGGAGATAGTATATTACTATCCCAAGAATTATACATTGAGAAACTTCTTAGGAAGTTTGGATATTATGACTTTAAACTAGTAAGTACCCCTTATGATGCTAACTCTAAATTAGTGAAAAATATAGGAGAATTTGTTTCTCAACCTTAGTATGCCTAGATAATTGGGAGCTTACTACAATTAATGAGCTTTTCAAGACCTGATATTGCTTATGCAGTAGGTAGACTGAGTAAGTACACTTAATGTCCTAATCAAGAACATTGAGATACACTTGCAAGACTTATGAGATACTTAAGAGGTTCAATGGATTATGTCATTGAATATAATGGATTTGGCAATGTATTAGAAAGGTACAATGCTAATTGGATTTCTGATTCAGATGAGACAAAATCCACTAGTGGTTATGTATTCACACTTGCGGTTGGTGCGATTACATGGAGATCAACTAGTCAAATAATTATTGCAAGATCAACAATGGAATCTGAGTTTGTTGTTCTCAAAATGGCTGGTAGTGAGGCTGAGTGGTTGAAAAACTTCTTAGCTAACATTTCTCTAGGAATGAAACCAACCTCATCGATGTCTACACATTGTGATCGTCAATCAACAATAGTTATAGCTAAAAACAAGAACTACAATGGAAAGAATGGACACATACAAATGAGACATAATCTGGTTAAGCAACTGCTAAAGAGTGGAACTATTTCCATTGATTATGTGAAGTCAGAACGAAATATAGCAGATCCTCTGATAGCACTAAATTGATTTTAAATCATTTATGCCCATTCCTATTGTGTGTGCGAAAGTGCTAGAGGCTGCATTATTAAGAGGTTAAACTTTGTAAATTAAAATTCTATGGTGTAAGAATTTTAGTTTAAATAAAGTTTCTAATGATTGTCATATCCCTTACAGGTGGTGTATGATTTGTAGCATACACTTGATGAAATCACCTATATGAGTGTCGAGTGGGGCCACTTGTATGAGATTTTGGCATGATCTCTAGAGCACTCATGAATATCGAGCACGCGCAACACATCATTAATAACAAGAATTGTGAGGGTGTATTGTGATTGATAAACCACTAACATACATAAAGTGTATTTGGTTCATATAGCTTGCTATACCAACTACACAGTGTGTTAAGTTTCTTAGTTTAGGACTATTTCATATAACTTGCTATACCAGCTCTGATGCATTACATCTTATAAGAGACCCGTGATTTTCTTCTTTCAATCTTTCTTTTTTTATCTTTTGCAATGTGTGGGGGATTGTTGTAAATGAATGTTATACCATTTCAAAAGATGTGAGACGACAAAGTTAATGTTTCGTTGCTACACCCATAAAGCCTTGCTTTTTTTAGTTTGGATTTGGCCATAATTTCACAAACCATTTTATTTGGTTTTAAAGATTGTTACAGTTCTTTCTCAATTGGCCATGGGTTTTGTACCATTTGCATGCTCCTCCCTCATCTATAAATAGGTGTCATTTGCCTCCTCCAAGACACACCACTTGAACTTACTTTCATTCTTCTCTTCTATATCTTTTGTTCTCTTTGTTGTTCTTTCCTCTCTTTATTTTAGGTCTAATTATCCATTCTTTTAAGAGAACCTAGCTAGTTCTGAGATCCTTGGAAAATCCAAGAAGTTTCTATTGTATCTTGGGGGGGGCTTATGCAATACACCACGGATAAGTCCTTAAGGAAAATGATTATACACACCTCAGGAAGTGTTCTTTTGTTTGTGATTTGTCAGCTTTTACAACAATTTATAGTGTGGTACTGGGTGGTAGATAAGGAGCATCGATCGTCGTCTATTAAGTGAAAATTCTAATGTTTTTACGTACGACCCTTTGTGAACTATGGTTGATGTAGTAATATTAAATGCATATAAATAGTAGATAATTGTGTGAAAATATATTGGAGTTAGTTATTCCCAAGGAGGATATACTATCATATGGTTTGTATGAGATGTATTGACAATAGGAACTAAACTAAGATTATACCGACTTTACTAAGCTTTGGAATCAAATAGATGAAAATGGTTAGAGGTGAGAGTCGAGGAAGGTTCTTGTCTAGAGTGTTGGCAGAAGTCGAACGCATAAAACTCACCTTGTCATAGCTATAACTTTTTTGAAGAAAGAGTGATTGAGTAATGGTAGGTGCAAAATCTTAGGGTGTTAGTCAATACATCAATCCTCCAGAGATCGTGTTAGTAATGTTATATGTTGAATGATTCGTAAAAAAATGATAACATGAATATGGATGACAAATAGTTTGACATTGTTTCTGAATAGCCAAATTTATGAATTTGTAGCTTTGTTATCTTTTAATTTAAAACTATTATGTTTTAAATCATTTATAGCTTACCCTTCGTATTTTTTTTATGGTCGTGGTAATTCAAATGTGCGGATGATAATGTAGGCCTGGAGAGGAGTAGTTGTGGGGTTGGTTTAGAAGAACAACTAAAATTAGTTTATAGATTTTGTATAGGCAGAGCTTAGATTTTGATGTACTAGGTTTTTAGTTGATTTCTTTTTGAAATACTATTATGATTTTGTTCACATTGGAATGATTGTACATCACCTTATAGTATTTGGTAAAATGTTATAATGGAGTTGTTACAATTATTTACTCTTTTATCATTTTAGTAACTACTTTTTCAAATTTAAATAATTACTCATGATATTATTTACACAATATTACTTATAATATTTTTTTATTTAAATAACTAAAATTTATTTTCTCTATAGTTATATATATAACTATATATTTATAACTATATACAAATTTTATTTTTCAAATTTCACTTTTTTAATTAATACATTTAAAGTTTGAATAATTTATAAATATTTTAAAAATGTGTACATGCACGATATCACTTATATTTACACTAGTTTTAATAATATTAATATATAATAAAAATAATAAGGCTAAATTACTCTTTTTTATCCTTGTTTTTGTCAACATAAGATTTATACAAAAAGTAAAATGAGTATCAATTTAAAGATGAACAATATTGCTTCATTTTTACAAAAAATGAGACTAATTAAGATTAAAAAACAAATGTAGGAACCAAATTGAGATTCTATCCACATGACACAACCTTGAAGTGACATGGGTAAAAATAATTAAAATTAAAAAAAAATCATAAATTAACACGTGACATCCACTTTAACATCGCTTGTGAAAACTAACGACAAATAGCAAATTGAATCACTTCAAAATAAAAAAAAATAGGACAAAATTGAGACAGAAAAAAAAAAACTAAAGGACTAACGTGACACTTGACAAAAACAAAGACTAAAAGAGTAATTTGGCCTAATAATAATCATAATATATAATAATATAAATAATTGTAATATATAATAAAAAGATAATAATACATAATAATAATATAAATAATAATCTATAACAATATATAAAAAAATTTCCTCTTTTGTCCATATTTCATTTTTCCAATTTTACCTTTAATTATTATTTTAAAAATTAATTCTTTTATAAATAATTTACTTTAATCGTTATTCTAAAAACATCTTTTGTGTTTAGCGGTTATTTTAAAAACCTCTTTTGTGTACATATTTTCTTTTATTAATTTTACTCATTACTTTAAAAATTAATTATTTTATAAATAATTTACCTTTAACCGTTATTTTGAAAAGTTCTCTTATTTTTAACCGTTATTTTATTTAGTAATTATTTTTAAAATTAATTAAAAATAAATATTATTGATCTTAACTTAAATTTCTATGAAAATCAAAAAATACGAATACAAAGACGTTGTCACACCTTTGTTTTCGCTAGTAATGTATAATAACAATAATAATAATAATAATAATAAATAAATAACAATATTAATACTAATAATAAAGATATATAATATATAACATTAATACATCGTTTAACATATTTATGCTTCGATGTAAGCTAAAAGACGCATTTGAAACGTTAAATAAACCTAACAAAATTAGGTTAAAATGACTAAATCCAAATATTTTTTAAAGTTGAAGGACTAAATTAGACTAAAGTTTCGAAAAAGAAATAATTCTAATTTTTAAAGACAAAAACATATTTAACCATAAACTTAATTCCACTGAAACACAAAATATAAAAAATTTAAAAACTTTTACTTTATCTGTCTAGTATATTTACTTCAACTAAACTACAATTAATGTATATCGTTAAAGCTAAATAAAATTCTACTCATATGTACCAAAAAAGCTCTAATAAAATACATATAAAAAGGGGAACCATACTAATCAAAAGCCAATTAATCTTTTAAAGTAAAATAATTTCATGTTGGTGGTGCCTCAATCAAAGGACGTAATTTCACGGTCTTGTGGTGATACCTCATTATACGTATCCGGATAGTCAAATCTTGGAGTCTTAAATGGTTTGGTATTCCATGTGTGGATGCTTGATATTTATGCCTGACTTTGAAATTGCATGTTGACTGTTATGATATAAGATATTCTTTCACTAGCTTACCCTTCTGCTTGTTTGTATGTTTGTGTGCGGTCTTTCTCCTTTGCAATGATCATCAACTTTATTGATGTGAGCAGATGTGAGAACCAGTGGGAGTGATAATGATCATAAGAATGCCGTGGACGGGTATCGGACTCACTATGGAGCCCATAGCGGATGGAGTTTTATTAAATTAAGATCCCTTTATTTTGAACAAGACTTTGTGTTACTTTTAAACTATTATACTTCGTTTAGGCTGTGTGTGATCTCTTTCCTTTTGGTACAAATATGCATGGTGTGCTATATACCTCTATATTCTAAACTCGGTATTCTAAATTCGGTACACTCTGAATATTTTATATATGCGATGTTATATTAAATTAAATTTATCTACTTTTAATCCTTCACATAAATCTATTTTCTCTCTCTTAAAGGTAAAGGTGTTTGTGTACTCACAAACATGCACGGTACATCCTCTCGTATCTCACCATTTTCGATCCGTAAATTGTAGGATTGAAAATAATATTTAAATTCAAGTGGACTAGAGTAATCACTTTTAAATTTTTGTACGATTAAAATATATTTTAATTTTTTTGGACTAAGGATTTTCTTTTTTCAATTTTAGGGACATAAAATTAATTTAAAATATAAAAACTAAAATAAAATTTAAACTGAAGTAAAGGAACTAATGATGTCAGGATCTAAAATATGGTATTTTAAATTTAAAAATAATTTAAAAATAGTAAAACTGAATTATTTTAATATTAAAAATATTTCTATAAATAAGAATTTTTATAAACAAATTTTTTTATATTAAATACACAGACTCTTTAAAATTCACTTTAAAAAAGTTTTATGTCTTTTCTCTAAGAATTTTCGCTTCAGAAAAAAAATTCAGTGTGGAAAATTAAAATAAATTCTTAATTTTAAAATTGAAAAACATATTTAATAAAAAAAGAAATTTTTTGACAAAAAAAAATCTGGAATGAAAATATCAACTGATTTAGAAAACTGAGAAAAATATGTTACTTTTTATTTTAATAATCACTATAATAGTAATTTCTAGCTTTTATTCTAAAAAATAATTGTATTTCTATTTTAATAATTACTATAATAATCATTTATTTTTTGTTATCATAAAGAAAAAGTGAATACAAATAAACAGTATGGCATGTGTTCACTGATATCGTAAAATATTTTTTAATTTGTATTCTAAGAATAGAAGAATAATCCTTCGGCCTAAATAATCAATTGGTACTAATGTTAATGTAAAAATAACAATAAAAATTATTACAAAAATAGTAATAAACATTAAAACTGATTATAAAAAAAGAAAAAGTTTGACAAAAGAAAAAACTTGAAAGAAAAATATCAATTGATTTAATAAGAAAAATATGATATTTTTTAGTTTAATAATCATTATAATAATAATTTATAACATTTTATTATAGAAAAGTGAATACAAATAAACATAATGGCGTGTTACTGATATTATATTCGTGACTTTTAAATACAATGGTAATTTTAAGTTGATGAAAAGTTATTAGAAAATAATATAATTTAAAAATTTATTCCGTTGCCGAGACTTGAACCCGGGTCTTTCGGGTGAGAGCCGAATATCCTGACCAACTAGACTACAACGGATTACCGATATATAATGGGACAAATAATTTTATAACCTATAGTTTTAGAATAGCAAATTAAAAATTGATACAAAACTTTCCTTCCCTCCTTTATTTCAATTTTTGGCCTCTGAACCACGAAGCCACGAAAGAGACCGAGCAGAAGAAGAAGAACCGAAACCCTAGCAGTGAGTGGAAGAGTAAAGTTAGTGCGAAGATGAGGGAGGAAGAAATCGAGAAGCTCCGAGGTGTGGTGCGCGACTGCGTGAGCAAACACCTGTATTCCTCCGCCATCTTCTTCGCCGATAAAGTCGCCGCCTTCACCGCCGACCCCGCCGACATCTACATGCAGGCGCAGGCACTCTTCCTTGGCCGCCACTACCGCCGTGCCTTCCACCTCCTCAATGCCTCCAAAATCGTTCTCAGCGACCTCCGATTCCGCTACCTCGCCGCCAAGTGCCTCGTAGTGTCCTCAATCTTTCTTCCATTTCGTTTTTTTTTTAGTTCATTGATTGGGAAAATAAATAACTTTATTAAGAATAGACCGTCAATTTAGTTCTTTAAGTATTAGTCACTGTCAAATGTAATACTGAAATAATAAAAATAATACGAATAATCTCAATTAAATACCTCTCGTTTTAGCCTATAAGCTCTTATTTGGTACTTGCATTCAAGTTTAATTTTATGAATTTTCGATACTTATAAAAAATACTTAACGTGGTTTTTAACATTTGAGTATTGTTTGTATAATTTTCATACTTTAAGGGCATTTTAGGAGATAGTATAATAGTAGGGATGATGTTCAAGGTTTTATAATTTTGTTAATTTTGTGTTTGTAAATGACTCCGTGGTGAAACTGAAGGAGGAACTGAAGGAGTGGGATCAGTGCCTGTCGATGCTGGGTGAGGCTAAAGTAGATGACGAGGGAAATGTTTCTGATACCAAGGACTCGAATGTCATGTACTTGGATAAAGATTGTGAAGATCGTGAAATCAATGTGAGTTTCATTTTTTTAACTTGTAACTTTTCTATTTTTCTTACAGACAATAGTACATTTAAGGTTTTTACATTATTAACCAGTCATAGATTGTAGGATTTCTTTTTTAAATGACTACTTCTTAAGTCACAACCTAGTTTGCCAAACATCTAATTTTAGATTTAAATTTGGAATTACTTCTGGTCTTTGATATGGTGTATTAGAATAGTAGTATAGAAGTGAATGGAATGTGGAAAAGATGGTAGATGATACATTTTTGGAATATCTTGTTAGAAACGGGACGTCTGCCGTTGTTTATTTCCTTTTTTTGTTTATCTGAATACATTTTATTATGCTATTACAGATATCTTCTGCAATATGCTTCTTAAGAGGAAAAGCATACGAGGCTCTAGAAAACCGTGCCCAGGCTAGACTATGGTGAGCATATGAACATATGAGCATGTTTGGGGCATTTTGATTGTTACATTCTAACTTCTAGATAAGTAGAAAAGAGATGACTTAGTTTGGATAAAGTCCTCAATAGGTTCACACGGAAGAAGAAAATAAGAGGTAAAGTGAACAAAATATCTTCCACAGGTTAAAATCAAGTTATGTACATCAGCTATTGGAGTAGTCTTTTTTAAAAAAGTTTAAATGCACAAGTTGAATTTAACTTCTGATAGAAGTTTGATTCATTTTATCTTTTTATTTTATTCTCTTATAGATACATATGAATAACTTTATTATCACTGGTCCGTTTTCTACATTTATTACAAGGAAATATAGTTGCTTGCCGCTCTACTTATTTGAAGAGTTACAATAGTATGCTATGTGCGTGCCATTTGATAATAAAAACTCATTTGTTCTGCTGTGTTTGTTTTTGTTAAAGGTATAAAGCTGCTATAAAAGCGGATCCTTTATGTTATGAGGTATGCATTGATTTTCTACTTACTGTTTTTGGTAAGTTCATTACTAGTATCTTGTAATGCCAGGATCACTTGGTTGGGACAATTGCTTGTGAATTACTGATTGGGGGGACAATTGCTTGTGAATCACTTGGTTCATCACCAGCTGATAGAACACCCACCCTCCTTTGGCCAATTAGGCACCAATCTATTGCTGAAAACAATACTTGTGTACTTTAGACTTCTATAACAGCTTTTGGTATAGAAACTGGGTTTATTTTTCTTATCACAGTTTCTCTAAAGGAGAATGGAACAATGTTGATTGTAGCCAGTAGCCCTCATTATAATGCTCTAGTTTATTATTTCCATCTTTGGGGAAGCTGTCATTTCTAGCATACATACTTGGATAATTTTTCGCATACACTAGTTAACAGTTATCTGTTTTTTCCTTGCTGTATGGCAATAATTATGTCAGGCTTTGGAATGTCTTATTGAGAATCACATGCTTACATGCCAGGAAGGTAGAAGTTTTCACTGATCCCTTGGAGATTTTAAAACATGATCTTAATATATATACATGTCTTTCCTCTCTGTATGGTGAATTTCAGAAGCAAATTTGATATCGTCATTGCAATTTGGTAGTGAGGATGGATGGCTTTCTTCATTTTATTCTTGTTTGATAAAGAAGGTAATGGCAGGTGACGAGTACAATTTCCTTATATCTACATGTTTTGTACTTCTGAAAGATAATCCCTTATTTGTCATGCAGTATGACAAAGAAAATGTTGTAGAAGCCAAGTTTAGAGAACTTGAGAATGAAAGCTGTAAAAGTGATCAATCTGATACTTCTTTCTTGCGCACACTGAAATCTAATACCGATCTATTGGCCTGCAAAGCTGAATACTACCATCAGTGTGGTGAATATCAGAAATGTTTTGACTTAACATATGTGTAAGTGGGGATATACTCTGGAGACTAAAGTGAAATATGAATACCACTTTGGCCTTTTGTGTCATTCACGGTTGCAATCATTTCTCCTTTTTGTTTTCCAGACTTACCTTAAATTATTCTGTTACAGTTTGCTTGAGAAGGATCTTTTCCATCTGAAGTGTACGTTAGTACATCTGGCAGCTGCTGTTGAACTTGGGCATTCAAATGAACTCTATTTGATGGCGTGCAATTTGGTGAAGGATTATCCTCAGATGTAAACACTTCGTCCATGATGCTGATCGTCTTCTAATGATTTGCTGCATATAAGAGTTGTTCTTTATTTAGTCTTTTCCTTAACATATGTAGCTGCTTATGTAAAACAATTAAATCTCATTATGTTGGTTTAGGGCTTTATCATGGTTTGCTGTTGGTTGCTACTACTATTGTATTAAGAAGTATGATCAATCCCGTCGTTATTTTAGGTAAGAATATCTTACTTTCATAGTTTGACATGATTAATTTTGAAACATTGAATGCTAATGTTACTGATTTATCATCATAGGAACATGATTCTTTGTTTTTTGCCTTGTTGATTATTGTTAGAATTATTACCTCCTCTATTGTATCATTAACCCTATGTATAGGGAGTTGAGTGTGGAAACTATCTACTGCCGTATCTACTGCTGTATCTAATCATGCCTAGGGACTTAGAGCAGTCTTTTCATATTCCATGTACTTGTTTCATTATAAATAGAAGAGAGGGAGAGTGGTCCTATTGTCCACTACTCATATATTTTTAGTCTCAATCTTAAGTATAGTTGAAATTAAAACAGACAAAATATGTTTGAGGGCTTGATAAAAATCCCCTCTACTGTTCCTGATATTTATATATATGATGAAAGAGATACACAAAAGTTGAAACATTAAAGGCTGCAACTAGGTGCTAGGTTAGAGGTTATCCAACACTCAACCTCCTAGCTTACACATCATGATTGCCTAGATATATTAATTACTTCTACACTCCCCTTCAAGCTGGAGCATACAAATTGTATGTACCCAGCTTGGAACAAATAAACTCAATTCGAGGTCCCCTTAATGACTTGGTCAACATGTCTGCGAGTTGGTCATTCGATCCCACAAACTCAGTACATATTTCCTTTGCCAATAACTTTTCACGAACAAAATGACAGTCTATTTCTATATGTTTTGTTCTCTCGTGAAACACTGGATTTGAAGCAATGTGGAGAGCAGCTTGATTATCGCAATACATCTTCATAGTCTTGATGTCACAAATCTTAAGTTCTTGAAGAAATTGCTTCACCCATATAAGTTCACATGTTAGTGATGCCATGGCTCTATATTCAGCTTCAGCTGTCGATCTAGTTACTACACTCTACTTCTTACTTTTCCATGAAATAATATTACCTCCAAGGAATACACAGTATCCAGTAGTAGATCGTCTGTCCATAGGAGATCCTGCCCAATCCGCATCACAATATCCAGAGACATGAAAGCTTCCTCGATCTTCATATAACAACCCTTGCCCGGGAGCCTTTTTTAGGTACCTTAGAATGCGGATGATAGAATTCCAATGGCCAACACATGGAGACTGCATAAACTGACTAACCACTCCAACTGCAAAGGATAGATCTGGCCTTGTAATGGTGAGGTAAATTAGTTTTCCAACCAGCCTCCTGTATCTTTCAGGGTCAGAGAATAATTCACCTTCTTCAGTTGTTAACTTTTGATTTGGGTCCATAGGACTCTCAACTGGTTTACAATCAATCATACCAGTTTCTTGTAGGATATCAAGAGCATACTTCCTTTGAGAGATTACAATGCCATGTTTAGACTGTGCCACTTCAATGCCCAAGAAGTATTTGAGGCTTCCCAAATCCTTGGTTTGAAAATGCCTACACAAGTGCTCCTTTAATTGAGATATGCCAACAATATCATTTCCTGTAATGACTATATCATCAACATATACTATTAGGTAGATACATTTCCCAGGAGAAGTATGCGAGTAAAAGACCGAGTGATCTGCCTCACTGCGTCTTAACCCAAAACTTTGAACAATGGAGCTGAATTTTCCAAACCAGGCACGTGGTGATTGTTTGAGGCCGTATAAAGAGCGATGCAATTTGCACACCATACCAGACTCCCCCTGAGCAACAAATCCAGGAGTTTGCTCCATGTAGACTTCCTCCTCAAGATCACCATGAAGGAAAGCATTCTTGATATCCAATTGATGAAGGGGCCAATGACGAATGGCTGCCATTGCAAAGAAGAGTCAAATAGCAGTCATTTTCGCCACAGGAGAGAAAGTGTCACAATAGTCAAGGCCATAAATCTGAGTGTACCCTTTGGCAACTAATTGGGCTTTGAGCCTATCAACCTGACCGTCAGAGCCAACCTTAATTGCATATACCCATCGACAACCAACCGCCTTCTTGCCCGGTGGGAGGGGCATGAGCTCCCAAGTATGGTTGTGTTCAAGAGCTTGCATTTATGCAATCATGGTTTGTCGTCATCTAGGATGATCAAGTGCTTCCTTCACATTTTTGGGAATAGGAACAGAAGACACTGAAGATAAAAGAGAACAATAGAAAGGCGACAATCTGTGATAACTAAGAAAATTATAAATGGGATGGGGGTTCCGAGTGGAACGAATACCTTTTCTGAGAGCAATGGGCCAACCAGAATTACCTTCATCAGGAGGCATGGGAACAAGAGACGAAGGAGAAGGATCTGAAGTCGAGGAGTAGGTGGGGATGGGGGCTCGGGAGTAGGTGGAGTAGGACTCGGGTTGACATAGACATCTGAGATAGGGGACTTAACAACAGGAAGAGGGAGGACTTGTATGACATGAGTGTCTTGAACAGAGGAAGAGAAATAAGGGGTTTGTTCAAAGAATGTGACATTGGCAGACATGTAGTATTTCTTGGTTTCAGGAGAGTAACACCGATACCCTTTTTGAAGACGAGAATAGCCTAAGAAGACACATTTGAGAGCACGAGCAGAAAGCTTATCTAGACCTGGAGACAGGTCGTGAACAAAACATACACAACCAAAAATCCGAGGAGGAATGTGAAAAAGAGGGTTAGCTGGAAACAAGATGGAGACAGGGACTTTATGATTGAGAGAGGAGGAGGACATCCGATTAATAAGAAAACATGCAGTTAAGAGGGCATCTCCCCAATGATGGACAGGGATATGAGCACCGAGCAAAAGTGTACGAGTAGTTTCAACCAAGTGTCGATTTTTTCTTTCTGCGATACCGCTTTGCTGTGGTGTGTGTGGACAAGTGGACTGATGCAAGATACCATGTGAACTTAAAACTGCAGACAAAGCAGACGAGAAGTACTCTTTGGCATTGTCACTTCTTAAGATTTTGATTACTCGACCGAATTGATTCTTGATTTCGTGTAAAAAAGATGTGAAGATGGATAACAATTCAGAACGATCTTTCATAAGATAAACCCAAGTACATCGTGAAAATTCATCAATGAATGTAACAAAATACCTAAAACCAAAAGACGAAATACGATTAGGTCCCCAAATATTGGAATGAATGATGGAGAAACTAGAATTACATTGTGAGAGAGACTTTTTAGGAAAAGCAGATCTAACATGTTTGCCTAGTTGACATGATTCACATTCTAAGGTGTGGAGACCACTAAGTTCAGGACACATTTTTTTTAACTTGGACAGATGAGGGTGACCAAGTCGATCATGTAACACTTTAGGACTAGGAGTTGCAACACATGACACTCGTGGACGAGATCCAAAATGATATAAACCGCCGGCTTCATATCCTTCTCCAATCTGTCTCCCCGAACCACGCTCCTGTATAACAAAAGATTTGTGATCAAAGGTTACTGAACAGTTGAACAATTTGGTTAACTGGCTTAAGGAAATTAAATTAAAGGGACAATTAGGGACAAAAAGGACAAATTTTAGAGTTAGGGAGGGAGATAGGATGACTCGACCGACTCCCTTTGAGGAAGTTTTAGAGCCATTGGCAAGGGTTATAAAATGGGGTTTGTCTTGAAATGAAATGGTTGAGAACAAAGAGGTGTTACTAGAGATGTGGTCAAAAGCACCAGAATCAATTACCCATGAATTGTGACTGTCAATGGATTAAGAAATGCAAGCTGTTGAAGTACTCGGGGCTTGAGATGATTGTGTCAGGCTGCTGGACTTGAGACGTAGGTACTCTTGATACTCGTCCTAAGTGAATTTGGACTCAGTAGTGTCAGCCTGAGAGACATTGGCAGTCTTAGAAGGAAAACCATGTAAGGAGTAACAGTTTTCCTGAGTGTGACCCATCCATTTGCAATACGTGCATTGAGGACGTCCACGACCTCCACGTCCACCTCCTCTAGGTCCACGTCCTCCTCTTCCTCGAGTAGCGGCCATAACAGATGATTCTACTCGAGCATGAGATTCTTGAATTTCAAGTGTTGGGACTTTCGGGACACGAATCATACGCTGGATCAGGTTGTCCATGGAAGGGACCTCATGAGAGGTCAACAGTTGATCTCTAATGTGATTGAAGTCTGGATGAATGGCGCGAAGAATCATCACCATATAGTATTTGTCCAGCTTCTTCATTTCATCTGAAGTGTCGACTTCAAGAAACATCCGCAGGTCTTCCACGGCTGATTGTGCTTCATTCATGAAGGAGATCATGTCATGATTGGTCATTTTCAGAGATGCCAACTTTCCGCCGAATCATATAGGTGTTGGATATCGTTGGCATAGATATTCTGAGTCCTCTTCCAAAACGAGTGACATGTTTTGAATGCCCTAAGAGACATTAACAGTCTCGGCTCCACGGATTGCCACAACAAGGCACACAATTGAAAATCTGCTTGCTTCCACTGTTCGGCTTTTTCTTGAGGCACATGGCTTCTGTCTTTCTCAAGGTGGTCATGATGTCCTTGACCAAGGAACCACATCTTGACGGCAGCGGACCAGGAGAAGTAATTTTGTCCATCTAACTTCTCGGAAGTAATGGAAGGACTTCCAGAGAATGAAATAACACTTCCAGAGGCCATTTCTGATCAAGGGAACAAAAACAGAGAGCAGAAACGCAGAAACGCAAAAAACAGTGGAGACTTTTAAACAACCGAGGGATATGTCCGCAAGGGTGACGTCTGGACCTCACTGAATCAGAGTTTTGAGGGTTAGAACAACAGCAGAAGACTCCGGCGAGAGCTACGGAGGTGGCGTCGTGACGTTCCGATCAGCAGAAGGCGGCGCGTGGGTTGCACGCGCCTGTTCGCAGCGGAGAAAGACGCGGCGCGTGGACGGGAGGCTAGTTCCGGCACTATTGGGGGTGGCTGTTGCTCGGAGAGGCGCTCCAGATCCAGTGGTCGCCGGCGAAAACTGAGGTGGCCGGAGACGACGCACCTGTTCGCAGCAGAGAAGATCGGCCGCGTGGACAGGAGGCTGGTTCCGGCACCGGTGGGGGTGGCTGTCGCTCGGAGAGGCGCTCCAGATCCAGTGGTCGCCGGCAAAGACTGAGGTGGCAGGAGACAACGGCGAATAGTGGCGGACGGCGGCGGAACAGTGGCAGACAGTGACGGTTTTGTGAACAGTGACAATGGGTAGCTTTGGATAGTGTTTTATGGCAGTGAACAGCTGCAGACAGTGATTAACAGTGACGGATGGCGGCGGACAGCCGCGGACGATGGCAACAAGTGCCGATGGACAGACCAGACGGAAACCAGAGCGGGATTGACCCGCTCTGATACCAAGTTGAAATTAAAACAGACAAAATATGTTTGAGGGCTTGATAAAAATCCCTTCTACTGTTCCTGATATTTATATATATGATGAAAGAGGTACACAGAAGTTGAAACATTAAAGGCTGCAGCTTGGTGCTAGGTTAGAGGTTATCCAACACTCAACCTCCTAGCTTACACATCATGATTGCCTAGATATATTAATTACTTCTACGATGTTTGAATCTTATTTACTGGAGAAAATATGCTAAAAGTCTGTTGTACTTTGTTATGTCATAAGGTAATTATTTGACATTTGATGCAGTTCTCTATTTGTTTCATTAGCAAGGAATGCTATGCCTTAGTAGCTGAGGATATGTTATGTTTAATGTCATGTTATCAACTCAGCTGTACAGAAATGCATATACGACTGGTCTTGGGCTGGATTGATTGAATTGTTTTTGGTGGCTTGTTAAGTTTGAGTTGATCTTATGTATCTTTGTCCTGAGTTTGATTGCTTGATAGTTTCTCAGTCATCTTCTTAAAGGTTGCTTTTCTAATCTGAATTTTCTGCAAGATTTTTTATTATCATGGGTTCATTACTTTTGCCGCTGATTGTTTGTGAAAACCATTATCAGAAGTTACCAAACAGTTTCATTGTGTACCTTACAGCAAGGCAACTAGTCTAGATGGAACATTTCCCCCCGCATGGATAGGCTATGGGAATGCTTATGCTGCTCAAGAAGAGGGTGATCAGGCTATGTCAGCGTACCGCACTGCAGCTAGATTGTTTCCTGGGTAAGATATTGAGTTTTCCTGTTAAATATTCCTGCTACCCCAGCCGAGTGATTTTCTTTTGTTAATTTCTTCAGTAATAATGTCAGACAAGAATAACTGTTGCTGAGAAATCTAGTTCATTTTTATAAGATCTGTTTTGGGTTCTTGCAAAAGGAATCAAAAGATAGAAAATGAAAAAAGAACAATGCAGTGTTTTATTATCAAGTTTCTGTTTAACAAAGATTATCTTTTGTTGTGTAGCTTTTATTAAGCTGTTTTTTTATACCTAGTATGGCATTAGCCCATATTATGATTTCTGAGAGCTGTATTGTCAATTACTCAAATTTATATATTTATAAATATACATCAGTTGGGTGTAGGAACACAGTGTTTTTCAATCTAAAACCTTCAACATGGTATCAGAGTGGGTACAATCCTGCACAACTGTTGTCCCTTCAGTCATTGTGCCAACCCTGTCAGAAACTGCTGTTGTATTGTCAGAAACCACTGCCATCATAGCTGAAACCCTATTTTTTTTCTTGGCAACTTTAGGGTTGGTGCACCTCATCAAGTGCAACCTTACCCAAGTGGTTTCACATCCAAACTCTGGCTCATGTGCAGATATTGCAATCTGTTTTGTCATGCACATTCAACTCATGCACCAGTTTGTCGTCGTCGCAACGTCACCGCATCTCTTCCAAAGGTCTCGGTACAATGGTAGTGTGCTTGCATGGTTGGCTTATATGTGAACTTTTCTCGTCAAAATTAAAATAAGATTGGAAGTGTTAGAATGTGAGTCATTTTAGTTGGGTAAACATGTTTGGTCTTCCTTCCCAAAGCAACTGAAAAAAAATGTAAAAACTTTTACTACCGTTCATTAAGATATTTGAGGGCCAAGTTGTGTTACGTCACAATGCTTCTGAATACTGTTGGAACAACTGACTCTAGAAGGGAGGGGTTGAATAGAGCCCTTAGACTTTTCTAGCAGATGACTAGACTGACCGTCTAGCAAACAAGCAACAACCCAAAAATAACACCTCAAATTTATATTGGTCACCAAAACTCACGGACTATGTCTGGTTATCCCTTAAGACAATTGTTTAGAGGTTCCACTAATCAATAAATGATTACATGAGTATGCAAACTATTCTTGGTTACACAAGCCACTCTTGGTTATCACTTCTTAATCTCCGCTTTAGTCTGAGACCTAACAAACAGCAAAAGAAAGTAACTCCCATAGATAGAACAATTTCAGTTGACAAGGCAGCTTCACGAGGTGAAGAATGAAAGAGGTTTCACTCACTCAAAGTATAAAGAACTCTAGAACGTCAAATAGCACATGTGTATTTCTTGTTGTGTTTTGTGTTTTTCTTCTTCATCTTGATGCCTTCTTTTAGAATTTCAAAAGTGGCCTTTCGTTCAACAAATATGTTAAGATTTGATCTTGTTTGAAGAAGATTGTCAACTATGTTGGTTTAGATTTGTATTCCTTGAATTACACTGGCCGGAAGCTTGATATGGAAGGTCTTGATATGAAGAAACCTTTTTACTTCTCATTGAAATGGAAACAATTCAAAAACACATGGATTTAGAAATAATAAGATTTAAAAACAGTTTAAAGCGTTTCATATTTCATTTTGTTTCTCTTTTGAGTTTCTAAGGATATACACTTTCTATATAAAAGCTCTTTCCAATTACAACATGTATAAAATTTCCAAAAGTGTTTTTGATTTAATTATTCAAAACAAAATGTATAACCTTTTACTTCTCATTGAAATGGAAACAATTCAAAAACACATGGATTTAGAAATAATAAGATTTAAAAACAGTTTAAAGCGTTTCATGTTTCATTTTGTTTCCCTTTTGAGTTTCTAAGGATATACACTTTCTATATAAAAGCTCTTTCCAATTACAACATGTATAAAATTTCCAAAAGTGTTTTTAATTTAATCATTCAAAACAAAATGTATAACCTTTTACTTCTATGTTGAAATGGAAACAATTAAAAAGCACATGGATTTAGAAATAATAAGATTTAAAAACAGTTTAAAGCGTTTCATGTTTCATTTTGCTTCTCTTTTGAGTTTCTAAGGATATACACTTTCTATATAAAAGCTCTTTCCAATTACATCATGTATAAAATTTCCAAAAGTGCTTTTGATTTAATCATTCAAAACGTTTGTGTTTACAACTTTGATCTAAAAACATGTGTCTATATATATATATATATAACCATTCTTATTAAATGTAGACATTATGAACTTTGTTTTAGATGTCTCATCCAATGAACATGGAGAAGGACAAACGAACTATGTGGTCAGACTAATTGCTGAACTTTGTATGATAAACTTGGAGGACATGAAAAATAAGTTTGAAGAACTAAAGCTTGTATAAAACACACATTACAAGGTTCATGTTAAGAAATGAACTTTAAGTTCAACTCAACCTCACCAAACCAGCTTGTAAGGTGAGGCTTGCATCCACTTATATATTATGAAATCACTTTATCTCTATCGATGTGGGACTTCCAACCGTTCATATGAGATATCAAGTATAAGACTATGCTTGTCTAGCTTTTGTTTTGAAGAGGCTACACTGCGGTTGGAGTATAGATGGGGATTAGACTGTGTAGTGTAGGGTCTCAACAATCCTCTCGTTTTTTATTATGACAAAAACTTTAACAGACACATAAAAACAATTAGGTATCAAAAAAATATCAGGGATTATGAACAACTTTGGACATATATGAATGCTCATTCTAATATTTTGTAGAAGTGTAGAAGTGTTTAACAAATATTCACAAGTATGAACACAAAACATTAAGTAGAAGAAGAAATGCATGTTGTCAAACAAATATTTGTCCACCTTTTTTGATATAATAGGAAAGGGTTCCTTTCCTAGAAGAAAACATCATTGTTGCGAGGGAGGTTGCTTTGGTGGCTGTTGGCATTTATCTGGTTGGGTGAGAACTTGTGACTCCTTATACATCTCAGCCTTTAGATGCCACTGTTCAACAATGTCTTATATCTTATGTTCAAGCTTTGGCTAGATGTTGTCTTGTAATCTGGATAAGCACCTTCTAGAAGGTAAACTTTGGTTTTTGAAGGAAGAAGGTGACATCGTTGGGCAAATACTGTTGTGTAGGGGTTAAGAAGGTCAAATTGTTTGTACTGTAGTAGCAACTTCCTCTGTTGGATTACTGAGAGGTTGAGGCCATCTCTGAGTTTTTAAACTACTTTTTTCTCCAAGCTTGAAGAGCTTCATCTTCAAAGAGTCCTCTAAAAGTCGTCTTCACTATAGACATAGCTCAAGTTTTGCAGTCTGGGCATGAGGTCAGACTTAGACGATTTGTTGGATTTGCACTATTACTAAAGGTATTTTAACTACCTTTAGTTTCTTCCAACTCAATGCTAGTAGTCTCAGACACACTCAATCCAGAAACACTTTGAACACTGTCTAAGGTGTGATCCTCACGGAGAAAGTAGGTGCTATAGTCTGGTCTTTGGTGAACTGCTACACGGGTAACCCGACTCGACTCACTATGGGTTGGCCATTTAGTGAGCCAACCCAACCTGACTTATTTATTAGCGAATCAAAATAATTCAAACCCGGATTGACCCACCATGAGTTGGTGGGTCAAACGGGTTGGCTCACTGGCTTACTAAATTAGAAAAAATACAATTTTTTAATTTTTTTCAGTCAAAACTAAATTATAATTTTGATTAAAATCTAGATGAACTTCAATACAATCCAAATACATTCCAAAAGGATGTTAAACTGCAAATACAAACCAAAATCACAAAAATACAAATTATCAATGTGTTGGCTAAAATGTGTGACCCTTTATTTGCGGATTGGTGAGCCAACCTGGCTTATCACGGGTTCAACCCGGGTGAGCTGAGTTCTTGGTGAGCCGTGTCAAAAATCAACCCAAATTGAAATTTGTAAAAAATTTTCAACCCAACCTAGCTCAAACCTGTGGTGGGCTGGGTTGGCTCGTGGGTTTTAACCCATTTTGACAGCTCTAACGAAGATGTTGCCAATTCCTTCTGCCTTGTCCTTCCAAGGAACATAGGAGCGAGGGGTAGAAGGTAGCACGGCTTGGAACTTGTGCATCTGTGAAGTCTGTAAAATGTAAATCTGTACATAAATATATTTAGTTACAAATTTTGAAAACCTAACAACCATGTTTGAATGTTTCAATGATTGCAATCTAACAAAATTGTTGCATATTTTTGCTTTGGAAGCTTTGAGCTCTTTGTTGCCGCAAAGGGAGTGCTAAAGGAAGTTTAATTTTACCTTTGTGAGATTGCAACATTTTTACTTTTCGTTGCTTATAATCTTCTATGAATCAGGATATAATTCCAACCACTTTCCTTAACCCAAATGTTCACCCACCAAATCACAAGGCAGTTCACAATTTCAAATTTCAAAGTTGTGAATCTTACAATAGGTGCTAACATGCCTGTATGGATCTCTTTTGTTTGTTTAGCAACTTCTACATGAAATTCTCTTATTATTTTTCTTCTCTATATATTGTTCTTTTACAGGTTAAATCATGATGTTCTCTTATTCCAGGTGTCACTTACCAACTCTTTACATTGGAATGGAATGCATGCGGACCCACAGCTATAAGCTTGCTGAACAGGTATATTCTATAATGTTTGTTACATTCAAGGAAAGGAAGCCTCTATATTTATTTTAGGGGAAGGGTGGGGAGTTGCAGGAGGTTAAGGATTCAATGTCTTCGTGCTATCCTTGGTAATTGTATAAAATGTAGAGTTCAAACAAGGACTACTTTCTATCACTGGCTACCTAAAAAACAATTAATGTTCCTCTATTGTTTCAGTTTTTTATTCAGGCCAAATCAACTTGTCCCTCAGATCCACTCGTGTATAATGAACTTGGAGTTGTTGCCTATCATATGAAGGAGTAAGGATACCTATATGCTTATATTTATTTCAGTTACTTAATCTCATGTTCACATTAACTTGTAAGAAGTCCGTTCTCTTCATTGCTATTCAGATGATCCTATATGAATCGAAAGCCTGTTTGTGAGGAATCTGACCACAATGCAGTTGAATTCAAAATCTATATTAATTTTCATATGATTGAACATGTGTTGAATACAGATTGATATGACACTGTGGAAGTATATGCTGGGTTGTCTTTTATTTTGGGAATAAACTCTGCATTTGTAAACTTTAAAATTGGACCACTGCTTATGTGCCTGGTTAAGTTTGCAAAGTTTGGTGTTTGAGAATTGCATTTAAGTTTCTCTTGGAATTAGAGTTAGTGTTATTTAAATGTTGGTTTTCATAATTATCTCATACTGAGTAGTATAATTCATATATCTTTCCCTATTATGATTGCTCTCAGTACTCTAAGATAGATTTAACTTGCCAACTTGACTGACAATAATATATTATAAGTCTCACAAAGGTTCATAAAATACTATAAAGATATTTGTTAGAATTGGTGCACTTTCACTTTTATTACAAGAACATGCAGTTTTACACTTGATGATATTTATTTACTTTTTTTAATCCAAGTTTTGATGCAAATATTTATTCATTCTAGTGGATCTGACATTCCAGAATTTTTAGGTATTTAATTCTTTATTAGTTGTGCACTTGTTCGCATATGCATTGACATGCTCAGTGGTAAAAGACTGTAGATTCTGTGTCTATACTTTGAACTAGTTTGCTTTTTGTCTGTTAGAATGTGGGTGTATGTTGAGCAAAAAACAGTTCAGTTGTAGTTTATTCGTTTAATATCAATGCATATCTCAGTCTTCAGTATCCTGCTCTTGTTCTGGTCAAGGATTTATATCATATTGTATTACTGTGTTAACCGTTGCGAAGAAGAAAGTGAGAGGTGAAGGCTAAAGCACTAAAACAAGGAAAATCAGCTCCTTAATTATTGAAAACCAGATATTCTTTGAATGTTTGAAAATAGTGGAGTACAGAGAAAATGAAGGTGAAAAAAACTGAACTGTCAAACTATCATTAGAGAAGCAGTGTAGAGGGTGGAACCTTATATAGCTAGTCTATATAACTTACTGCTCACTCAGCTACTAACAGACTAACTGGAAAAGCATGTTACAGAAGAAATATAAATGAATTTACAATGAAATGACAGTTTACTGTAAACATGGATGTAGATATTGATACATACAGTGAATATCTCTAGTAGGGATATTCACATGATTTAGTACTTGTAAAATTCTATTTGGGATATTTAGTACATTTTATCTACTGACCGTGATTGTTGAAGATATCATTAGTTGTTGCAAGGAGTTACTTTTTGGTCAATACCATATTTGACATAATGGATTAAAAAATGTTGACAGATTTCTTACCATTAGAAAAAGACGAAGTAAATTGAGATCTTACAAAGCTCCTAGTAGGATTGTTAAGTCTGAGAGTAACAATGTACTAATAGTTTTCAGCCATGGGTGGAGGGTTATTTTATTAGTGACAAAATGGTTGACTTTCAGATTTTATCTTGTAAATGTCCGCTCTCTTTCTCCAAATTTCAATACAGTTAAAAACATTCTTATAATATATGGTCAGATAAATTTCCATGCAAAATGGCAAAATTGAGAGACTTTTACCTGATTAACTTCTGATTCAGGTATAAGAAAGCTGTGTGGTGGTTTGAAAAAACATTAGCATTGATACCAACTGCTTTATCTGAAATGTGGGAATCGACTGTAGTCAACCTTGCCCATGCATACAGAAAACTGAAGTAAGTTGACAAATATCTCAGTGGTCATCTGACTTCATTTTCTTATCCGCATCTTTAGAATATTTAGCATACTGAGAATTTCTGTTGTTGAGTTGAAACATCATTTTGCTAGAGGATTTGTTTTAAAATCCTTGAAAATTTTGTTATTTTCAAGGCTATTTTTATGTTTATATTTCTTGTTCTAATTTTTGATGTTCCTAAATTTCCTCATCCATTAATCTTGCCGAAAAAAAATTGAAATATCAATTTCTTAGATTGATAGAAAGTTTTAATCTAAATAGTGGCAGTGCTAATTTGTTACTCATGACTGGTGAAGGACAGGGTAGTTGATTCTGCTTGTCTGAATGAAATGTTTTATTTCAGGATGTACCAAGAAGCAATTTCGTACTATGAGAAGGCACTTGCATTGTCAACGAGAAGTGTGAGCACTTATGCTGGTCTTGCATATACTTATCACTTACAGGTATATAAAAATGTTATTATTTATCCTATTTTATTGTGTTTTTCAGTATAACATGATGTTTTGTGGTGTTTTCTGAAAAGCAACTGTCCTATTCTTATGTATAATTTTATGTATATAAGTTGGCTTGGAAATTTGGATTTGAGGTTTCATCATGGTAAAAGGTTATTGTTGACTTTTATCTAAAAATAATCTGCACTGGTTGCAGGGGAACGATTACTGTCAGCTTTTTGTAAATTTTGATAGGAATAGTTTATTGGTTCCATTATCCATATTTGAGTTGAAAATGTGATGGTTCCACCATATCCTAGTTCCTGGTCTAATTTGCCAAAATCATGACATATGCTTTTATTGGTATAATTGATCGGTTTTTCAACTATACCTTCAAAAGCAGATTCAACACATTCATTCATAAATGGATATATTTGTTGAAAGAAGTTGAGTCTGGTTAGAAGTAGTGTAAGTGTGAAAATAAATAAATTCTGCATTTTAGTGTTAAAGCACTTGCTATGAACATGTTGCACGTGTTACCTGGACATGGCCCTGTGGCTGTGAATGGCTCATACGTTCCAAATTTCAACTATTTCCTTAAAAGTTTTCGTATATATATATATGTTTTTTTAACTGGTCAAACAGATTAACTTCCTTTTTAAACCGTTGAATGTAATTCATGCAGGATGATTTCACTACAGCAATAACATATTATCACAAAGTGAGTAACTCTGTTCCAATATTGGTTTGGATTCATGATAATTATTAACCTATGTTACAGGTTTGGTTTTATTTAGCATAGAGCTCTTAAAGCCATCTTGCGTGTAACATATTTTTACTGTTTCTTTTGTAAACTCTAGAGAACAATAAACATTGAAAAGAAAATAACAGCACATAATCATCAGTCATTAGCGACAATAAAACAATTTTTCGAACCAAATATGTTCCTAGGAGGCGCTACTTACTATTGGCATGGTATTTAGCATGTGTAACAATGTAAGGTTGAATGGACATTTCTAAAATCGCACTTGTTTCTGAGAGTGTCCATTTGTTAAATGCAGTACCTATGTTATGATGTGAGTTTTGGTGGAAATTATGAGGTGTCTAATTTGTTATTTCCTCCGTTTATTTTTAAGTGTATAATTTTGGGAAAGAAGGAAGTAGCTTTTAGGAATGGTTGATTATGTTAAAAGTGTAGTCTGAGAATCATTGTCTTTTGAGTTGTTGATTGGAGTGCCCAAATTGGATAATGCTTACTTAGGAATGTATCTTGAACTAGTTATTGTATGAATGTTACCTTTGTGATTCTGCCATGTCTGTGTTTGAATGTTGTTCTTAAAGTTATATTGTTAAATCCTATCTAGAGAATCTCCACGTGATCAATTGAGTTTATTTATGATTTTTTGTTCCTTGAATGTTAGGCCTTGTGGCTGAAACCAGACGATCAGTTCTGCACTGAGATGTTAAGTTGGGCTCTAATAGATGAAAAGTCTAAGGGGCTTTGACCAAGTCTTGAATTCCAGTGAAGTCTAATTTGAATGTTACTCTCGTTTGTATGTAAACAGTACATTAGCATCAAGCTAATGCATTGCCAATGTGTAATTATTATTATTATTAGTTATTATTTTTATTATTTTACCTTCATATTCTTATTAGTAGTTGTAAAAATAAATTTTGATATTTGACGTGTTGAAGATGATTAACTTTTAAGATTAACGTTAGTGGTAAGATGCTAAAATATTTTTTCTTTGCTGTAACATGTCGATATTTCTCCACGTGAACAATTAATTTATAATATCGAATGTATTAAGAGGCCTGGATCCTCATCAACCAAGAGTAGCGTGCTCAACAATTTCTTCTGCTCGTGTGAGCAACATGATCAAACCAAATAAGTAACTTGTATAAAATGCAATAAGGTAATTGAAGTAGTAAATTTGATCCATGATCCATTGATTAACCTCCACTCATTTATAGTATTTTTTAATAGACCTATCTAGTGAGTAGACTGAAAAAGTCTCAACCTCTAAAGCCCTTACATAAAGTGAATGAGAGCCATGACCAAAATTTGTTTGATCCAATTAACTTCCAAATAATTTTTAAAAAATAATATTCTAAATTGTTAATTGATCCTTAAATATTATATGCTAATTATAAATCAGTCCTTAATTAATTTTTATTGTTTGCATTACAAGGTTAAGGTCCAACCTAATTTGCTTATACCCAAATTGACTTGGACTCAATTTGGTCCAACTTAGTATCATTTGACTTGGGTCTAGTCTAATTAGACCTTTCTTATCTAAACCTAACTTGACATTGGTTTAACTGAATTTGGTTGACCTCAATTGAGCTTGACTTGGTGTATTCATTTTGGCATGAGGCTTGACCAACCTAATATTGACTTGCTCAACTTGACCAAAACTAAGTTGGGCTCCACTCAACTTAGTCTAATCTTTGTCTTGAGCCAAACCCATCCTAAATTAACTTTATCTAAGCTGCATCCACTATGATTTGGGTCTGACCCAACTTAACTTGCTTGGGCCTAGCTTGACCAAGCCGAACCTAGGCTTCGCCTGAACCAACCTTGCATGACTTAGGTCCAACCTTATCTGATCTATTCTCATAGGGGCATAACCTTTCTAGACTTGAGTTGACTTGTTCTGAACTAAGCTTAGGTTATTTTTCTTGACCTTGTTCTAGCTCGACTTCCCTCAATTGGCCTTACCTAACCCAACTTAGGTTAGACTTGACTCAACTTAACTTGGGTTTGACTTAAAAAATGTGGTTGTGTAAGAAGTAAATGAGTGTTGTTGTAATGATCTTAAGCTCTATATGTGTTCGTCTATTTATCTATTTTATAGGCTCTTTCAACATTACCCATCACGAAATCATCTAACTTTATATTGAAAGTCTACCAAACATTCATATCTTATCTTCCTACTAATCTATGTATGACTACACCTAATGTCACCTTGGGTCTATATTCATCAATTACATGGATACTTACCATAAATTTTCCTTTTTCAACACAACTCATGAATCCTTGAATGGCACATATTATAAAAGGAAACAAGGTATTCCATAATATTAAAGAAGCATGGAAACAACCATATTGGAATTCATTTAAGAAAACAAGGTAAAAATTCATCTTTGATATAACTTAAGCTAACATTGTTGCTTTCTTAAGTGATACTCACCTAAGTAACAAATCTTGGTTTCTTAAGCAAGACGGATGAGTAATTTTTCTCGTAACTACTTTGTCCTACTCTATTAATTTAAGCTAGCTCCTAGTTTATTTAAGTGACTCTCTTAGCAAAGACATATAATTAATAAACCTATATGCCTTATCTTGCTTAAGCTAACACTTGAGCCTTCTTGATTGATTATATGTAGAGAACTTTTCTCCTCAAATAGTGTACTCATTCTTTATCTTAAGAAAGATAAAGAGATAGTTAATAGTGACTCGGTGTAGTCATTTGTAAATTAGAAGTGACAATGAACTAATTTTCCGATAAAGCATTTGTGAACATTATCTAAACTATTAGATAACCAATTTTCAACATCTAAAAGACTTCATTTTAAGATAAATTTTCCAAATCACTTTTTATTATCTTTATTCAACTTAGTATAAAGCCAACCCTTTTATTTCATAATCATCTACAATGACTAGACCATTTTTTTTTCATTAACGGACATAATTCTGGTTAATCCAAAGAGATCAAGGTGCATAAGCTTAAACGGTATTTAAGTAAAAACAAAGTTTTCATTGTGAATAAATGTTTTAATATAATTGTCTTTCATACTTGTTTCACAAAGAAGATCGCCTTTGAAGGATATATAGGGTGAGCCTCTTACAAGATTGTTTCAATCCCAAGTCCTTTGAAAGAACTGTTAGTATTATGGAGTTTGATTTAGTCCCACATCTCTTAGTATTGTGAGATGTGGTTCTCTATTTTGGTTATATAGCAAAATAGAGAACCACATCTCACAATACTAAATGATGTGGGATTAAATCAAACTCCATAATACTAACAATTATCCCACTTGGAGTTTGATGTACATTATAACCTAGTGTAATGCCTTCATCATCAATTTTCTTGAAGGCCAGTTGAAGCAATATAAAGCCTCAACTTAGTTGTTTTGACAATCTTGGTCAACTTATCAGTTGGATTCTCTACACCTAGAATCTTCAACAAAAACAAGTCTCCATCATTTATCAGATTTATGATAAAATGATACTTCAATTCAATGTGCTTGCATCTAGAATGAAGAATTATATTTTTAGTAAGACAAATAGCATTTTCACTATCATTGAACAACAGAGAGTCATCTTGCTGTTTTCCTAATTCTTTTAAAAGGTTCTTCAACCATATAATGTCCTTTGTTGCTTTTGAGATAGGTACATACTCAACTTCACTAGTTGAGAAGGAGACTCTTCATTGAAGTTTAGACGTCCAACTATTTCTACCATCCAAATCACATCCCAAGTCTGCATCAAAAAACCATTGTAAAGTGGGATTACTTATTCTAAAAGATAAATGCTTCTTTGAAGTACCCTTCAAATATCTCAATATCCACTTCACACCTTCCCAATGTTCCTTTCCGGGATTTGATAGAAACATACTTACAACTCCCACTACATGTGTTATGTTAGGTCTGGTGCAAACCATAACATACATCAAACTCCCTAATGTAGATGCATATGACACTTTAGACATGTGACTTTCTTCTTCATCTGTTTGAGAAAATTATCTTTTTGAAAACTTTAAGTGAGTTCCCAAAGGTGTATTCCTGGTTTTGGCATTTCCAACATTAAATTTGCTAAGCATTTTTTCCACATATTTATCATGAGATGAATTCATAATACCTTCAAATCTATCCCTAGAGATTCTCATACCAAGAATTTGTTTGGCTAGACCAAGGTCCTTCATTTCAAAATTTTCTAACAATTGTTTTTTCAACCTGTCAATTTCTGCGATATTAGCTATAATAATCAACATGTCGTTAACATATAAGGCAAAAATGATATAACTTCAACATATTTCTTCATGTAACAATAATGATCTTTTTCACATATGTGAAATCTTGAGTTTTTCATAAACTCATTAAACTTCTTGTACCATTGTCTCGGTGCTTGTTTCAATCCATACAAACCTTTATGATGCTTGCATACAAGATTCTCTTTGCCTTGTACTTCAAAACCTTTTGGTTGAGTCATAAAGATTTTCTGCTCAAGATCCCCATGTAGGAATACGATTTTGACATATAACTGCTTTAAATGAATTTTTTTTGTAACTATTATACTCAAGATAACTCTGATGGTAGTCATCTTGACAATAGGAATGATAATTTATGTGAAGTCAATTTCCTGTTTCTATTGGAATCCTTTTACTACGAGTGTAGCCTTATATCTTTTATTGCCATCTGGTACTTCTTTTAACCTATAGACCTACCTGTTTTGCAAAACCTTCTTTTCTTCTGGTAGCTTGGTTGAAAACCATGTTTTATTCTTCTGAACAAACTTTATCTCATCTTCAATTGCTAGCTCCCACTTAATAGATTCATCTCCCTGCATAATCTCAGAAAAATGCTTTGGCTCACCCATATGAGTCAACAAGTAATGTATTGAAGGAGTTGCTATAATTGTTCTGGTATTTGTGCAGGTTCTGACTCAGGCTTTAGTTCTAAATTATGGCTTTTGTTGACTACATCACTTTCTAAAATTTCTTCTAATGATACTTGCTCTGACTATTTATTTGAATTTATGGATTCTGTAGTCCTGTCTTTATAAAACATGTTTTCATTAAAAGTAACATGTCTACTTTTGATAATTTTCTTGTTTTGGTCATTCCAAAACCTGTAGCCATTCATATCATATCCATAACCAATGGAGTAACATCGTTTTGCCTTAGGGTCCATTTTATCTATAATATTAGAGTCTAATAAAATATATGAAGCATAACAAAAAACTTTAAGTTGTGAAAGATTTACCTCATTTCCATACCATACTTTTTTAGATAGTCTAAATGAATTGATGGTCCTCTATTTATGAGATAGACCGTTGTCTTTATTACGTATGCCCAAAATACCTTGGGTAGTTCTGATTGGATTCTCATACATCTTGCTCTCTCATTTAAGGTTCGGTTCATTCTTTCTGCCACACCGTTTTGTTTTGGTGCTCCTGGAACTATCTTGATCATTCTGATCCCATTCTTTGAACAAAACTCCTTGAATTGAGTACTGTCATATTCTCCACCATTATCAGACTTCAAACATTTAACCTTTAAACCTGTTTGAGTCTCAACTTCCTTTTTCTACCTTTTAAACATAGAAAACACATCAGATTTATTTTTAAGAGAATAAACACGTACCTTTCTTGTAGAGTCATCAATGAAGGTTACATAATACTATGAACCTCAAAGGAATTTCACTGGAGTTGGCCCCCAAACATCTGTATGCACTAGTTTTAGTCTTTCAACTTTAGATATCTTACTTGTTTTGGAGAAGTTAGCCTTTTTCTGCTTTCCAAAGATACAATGTTCGCAAAGTTCAACATCAACATGCTTCAAGTTAGGTATTTTGCTATGTAAGCAATCTTATGTAAAGCTTGATCTACACATAAAAATAAAATATTTCCTAGTGTAGTCGTGAAAGTAGGCATACACATTGTACGTTGAACCACATTAAATTCTCATGTCGTTTATTTTCCTCTCCTTTATTGTTTCCTTTATTATCTTGTACCTAACAAGAGCATCATTAGGATCAATTACCATATTTAAGGTATTGTCTACTATTAAGCTGAGAGCATCATCGCAATTTTTCCTTAAAAGAAACCTAGAGGATTTAAGGAGGAAGGTATAATAAAATTGCTATTGGTCTCGAATTCTAAACAATGTGAAACTATTGGACTTACGGGAAGAAACCTCTTAGTTAAGGGCTAAAAGAAACGTGGGTTCATTTTTGAAACCAGTTTTCCATTCCCAACAGACGGGGCCAATGTTCCTATCCCATGTTTATTGAGATAACATTTTTAAGGTCAATCACCTTATCCAGGGTATTTTTAAATGACTTTGGTTTGCTATGATGGTCATTTATATTTAAATGACTTCATATTACTTTGATCCGATGCGATGGTCATTCTTTTTAAATGATATTTGATTACTATGATGGTAGTTTATTTTCAAACAATTTGTATTACTTTGATCCTATGTGATGGTCACTTATTTTCAAATGACTTCGAATTACTATGATTGTGGTTTAATTTAAAACAAATTCATATTAATATGATGGTTGTTTATTTTGATATGACTTCGTATTATTTTGATTGGATGTATGGTAAGTTATTTTAAAACAATTTCTAATTATTGTGATGGTAATTTATTTTCAAACAACTTATTACTTTGATCTAATGTGATGGTCATTTATTTTCAAATGACTTTGGATTGTTGTGATAGTTGTTTATTTTCAAATAACTTTAGATTAATATGATGGTCGTTTATTGTCTAACGTCATCAAACTACTTTCATTCAATATGATGGTCGTTTATTTTCAAATGAATTCAAGTTAAGCACACCATCATATTACTTTGATCTAATGTAATGACTGTTTATTTTATAATGACTTGGTCATGGAATTACTTTGATTTGATGTGATGATTGTTTAGTTTTCAAACAAGTTTGTATTACATTGATCTGACTTTGGATTATTGTAGTGGTAATTTATTTTCAAATGACTTTGGATTAATATTCATTTATTTTCAAATGATTTCACCATCAAATGACTTTGATTTGATGTGATGGCCGTTTATTTTCAAACGACTTTAAATCAAGCATAACATTGGATTACATTGACTTGATGTAATGGTCATGTATTTTCAAATGACGTGGTTATTATATTACTTTGCTTCGATGTGATAGTAATTTATTTTCAAATAACTTGCTCATTAGATTACTTTGATATGATGTGATGGTTTTTTTATTTCCAAACGACTTTGTCATGACATTACTTAGGCTTCTTTGTTGGTCATTTATTTTTAAAGGACTTTACATTAAGAACAACACTTGCTTAATGGGTGGGTCTTGTAGTTAAGCTCCCTTCTGCCTTTGTAATTGAGGGCCAATCTTCGTCTAGCCTGAAGAAACCTTGCCATGCCTTCGTCACCTTTAGGAAGGCGTATACCCGATATAAACTATTTACTTGAGACGATCCCTTAGCCCGTAAGTCTTAGCACAAAGTTAGAATTGTAACTCTTTCATATTAGTATCTCATTGAGGGCTCGAGCTTCCTCGAAGAAGGCCTTCTTTGCTCTGCTTCTAAGCTACACAAGAAAGCCCATAGGCAATCACTACAAGGAAATCATAAATTACCGATGATATTTTATTGACGATCTAAATATTTTGGTAATAACAAATTTCTGACAGAATTATCAACTATTATCTTTGTTTAAATTATTGATATAAATATTCGTTGATAATATCCATCAGTAGTTTTGCGGTAGTTTTGCAAGTTGTTCGTCTGTATTTCGTCGATATTGGCTTAATTACCAACGAATAAAATTTGTCATTAAATTACTATATGAAAGGACATTAAAATTTAAGATTCCCTCAACATTTTAGTTTCTCCTTAAAAGGCGAATAAAAAAAATGCGAATTAGCAAAAACCAACCCTATTTTGACCTTACCTTGGCCCTACAATGACACTGACATGACCCTGTCGTGACATTCAAGGCTTGAGCGAGGTGTCTTCTTTTTCGTGACTTGAGGGAGGCTTGTCATCAAGGGACCCTGCCACATTTGCTGTCTCTCTTGCTGTTGAGGGACTCCCATGTGTTGGATTGCGCGGGTGAATTCTAGGTTTGTTTTGAGTTCATTAATTGGTGCACTATTGCATTTTTTAAGTTTATTTTTTGGTGAGTGTGACAATCTTGGTATATATTGGGTTCTCAATTACATCTATTGTTTAAATTCATTTGTTGTTATTTTCATTTGATTGAGGTATTCTTTTGATGCAACATTGGTGCAATGATTCTAGAATATGATTGTTTTGCTACTTTTGTTTTGATGGATACCTGAGGGTAAGGTTCTATAATAGTGTTTCATTGTTTGTTTTGGGTTAGGTTGTGAGTAAAAATGTGAACTTACTACGCTACATCAGATTCATGAGATCTAGTTCCATTGCCACCGGGAAAACATCCTATTGGATCTTGATAGGTATATAAAATTAAGACAAAAATCAGATGGCTCAGTTGAAAGGTATAAAGCTAGGCTTGTTGCTAAAGGATATACCTAAAAGTAAGGCATGGATTATGGGGAAACCTTTGGTCCTGTGGCAAAGATGACTACTGTTCATACCTTGATTATTGTTGCTTTTATTTTTCAATGGAAGATTTTTCAAATGGATGTGAAGAATGCCTTTTTGAATGAGGATCTACATGATTCCACCACCAAGTGTCACAAATCTGGTAAAGTTTGCAAACTTCAAAAAGTCCTTTATGGTCCTAAACAAGAACCTCGTGCTTGGTTCTAAAAGTTTTCTACATTAATTATTTTTCTTGGTTTTGTTGCTAGACATCATTATTCTATATTATTTTTCAGGAAAACCAATGCAAGACATATTTGTTAGCACAAATGACTTGGATGATTTGGTGCTTGAAAATGTGATGAAGATACATGGTGGAAATTGAAAAGAAAAAAAGAATCACCGAATAAAAATGACAAGAAACACAATGGAAGCAAAAAAATGGTGCTGAAATGTAAAGGAAAGCTAGCAAAAGATGTGAACCATAGCAAGCAAGGAAATCTACAAATAGAGTATAGAACACTCTTGTAGTCTCATAGTTGCATGGAATCAATGGAGAAACACAATATAATAGACAATGAACGGTAAATGTGAAAGAGAAAAACAAAATAGAAGGAGAAGAAGATGAGAATAAGACGGAAAAATGAAGGAAACACAAGACTAGGAAAGAACCTTACCAAACCTTGAGAGACCATGGTTTGATGGCTCTTGATACTATTATGGTGGAGCTCCAAAGGTGCATGAAGAGTTCCATGGGCAGCAAAAATGGATGAAGGAATGAAGGCAAGTTGGAAGGCACTTGCAAGCAATGGAAGGTGAAAGAGGTGATAGGATTTCCTAATCTATGCTAGCCTAAGGAAGTTGGCTAGAGGTAGAGAGAGGAAATCTTTAGAAAGTTGTGACTCTCAAAGGCAATAGAGGGAGGAGTGCTCTCAACTCAAGTTGCATGTATTGCATAAAATTTCCAGAGTGTCTACAAATGAGTGAAATTTTGGCTTTTATATGAAGCCATTTACACATGAGAAAGGAGAGCCATTGAATGGAGTGAGCCTTGATCTTGGCCCTTAGATCAAGCTTGGAGAAGGAGACAAGATCACGCCCCTTGGATCTTGGCTTGAAGAACAAGAAGGATTCTTAGCCTTTAGATGTGATGACCAACCTTAGTCAAACTATGAAGCAAATGAGCCTCCTTGTCTTGATAATCTCAGCCATGTATGAAGAGAATTGGGCCAAGACCAATTTGAACCCATCCTATGTTCCTTTCATGTCTTATGTATTATTGGAAAGCAAACCCAAACAATGGCCCAATTTAAATCTACACTACTAGATTTAAATGCACTTCTTCAAGTCTTTGTGATCTCTTTGGCCCATGTAAAGAATGTGAGAAGCCCATTGATTTTGTGATCATCTAATGGGAGGCCCTTTTAAATCTTTTTCATCATTGATCTTGTAATTGAGCCTTTTAATGGGCTTGGGCTTGGGCTTGAAGGTGCAATTGGGCTTGGTGGGGTCACATCACTATTGCCTTGGAACATGTTGGAACCATGCTTAAATTGATGAAGATGTGAAGATTTGATGTTTCACGTGTTGTTCAAGCCTCGTATGCGTGAGCTTTATCTGGTTTAGTCATGAGGAAAAATAGCTTGATGATTGAAGTTCATATTGTAAACCATTTTGCATTGTATAGATGTACATGGCCTTATTTGTGTCTTTTAATATGTTGAATTGTTTTTCAACTGGTCAAATGATGTCTTTTAATCTATTGAATGGATTTTTAACATATTAAAAGGTTTGCTGAAGTAGTTTTAATTGTTACATATTCAATCAGTTGATTTATTTTGTAATCGATTGATTTCACTTAAGTTAAGTGAAATCAACCAATTGATTTGAAAATTAACCTGTTGAATTTCATAACAATTTGACATTAAAGTCAGTTTTTCTCAAGGGAGAGGTAAGACTTATCATTTTAACCAAAAAAACTGTTTGGAATCATTGGAATACTCTCTCTTTCGTGATCATACATATGTATAGTTGTTGAAAATTGATCTTGGATCATTCCTTGGAGTTTTTTTCTTAGTTTTTGAAGCTTGGAGGAAGAGGCTTGGTAGGCTAGATTGTGTTACCACTCATGTTTGATCTTTCTCAAGCTTTTGGGTTGTTCTTGGTTGTTTTCTATGTCTACAAGCATAGTCTTGCTGTGCTTGTGTTCATTTTTATGTGATTCAAGAGTCATAGGTGGCTGTTTTGCATATTTTGAAAATGTAATCTTGTTAACTTTGTAAACCTTTCGAAATAGTGCAAGTAAAGCTCGGTTTGCTCTGACTAACTAGATGTAGCTTAAATTTGAGTGAACTAGTATAAAAATCTTGTTCTTTGTGGTTGTCTCTAACTCTTCTAACTTGTTTAGTACTTTAAAGTTTAAAGAAATTTTAATTGAACCACCTTTTTGATATTCTTATGTGTTCTTGAAGCTTTGCTCATGTTTGTATAACTCATTTGAATCAATCTTGTTTGATCTTTCATGTTGTTTCTAGTTTAAATCATCAATTTGTATTTCTGCAGTTTTCCTAGTTTTTCAGCCGACTATTTTTGTGATTTAATCTATTGATTAACACAATACTATATCTATTTAATGAAATCAATTGACTGTCTTTGTTTTTGATCGGTTGAAAGTGTGCAATCCAATAGCATTTGCATCCTTACTTTGTGGTTGATTTGATTCAAGTTAAAACTGTTTTAGGCATATAAAAGTTACCTTATTTCTTAACTAACCAATTCAACCCCCTTCTTGGACTTTCAACCATTTCAATACTCACAATATTTTTCTATCTTTATATGTTAATGATATGATTATTACTGGTTTTAATTATGATGAAATTGCATATTTAAAAATTACATTATCCCATCGTTTTGCTATGAAAGATTTGAGTGTGCTGCGTTGTTTTTCGGGTATTGAGGTTGCTTTTGTTAGTAATGAAATGGTTGTTTAAGCCATGAAGGGGGGATGGGGGTTGAATTGGCTATATAAAACTTTTTCAAAAGCTTAAAACCCCTTTTGATTGAATCAAATAGACCACAAAATTTGAATGCAAAAGTTGCATGACAATACACTTTAAACCGGTCAAAAATAAAAACAACAGGTTAGTCTGTTCATACACTTATGAATCAGTTGATTAAAATTTCAAAAAAATCAGCTAAAATATTGGGAAATTATGTAGAATGTAGATTTCACGAATTTGACTCAAACAACCTACTTTCTCACATAAGATTCGTTCCAAATAGTATTTCTAACAAGATTACACTATCAGATTACACAGAAACACATTTAAACATAATAAAGAATGATTTGCTTGGTTTTCTAGAGATTTTAAAGTGAGCAAGATGAGGGAAATAGAGTTGGACAATTGATTTTATATTGGTTCACTCAATCACAGAGCTACATCCAGTTTACAAGGACAACCTGAACCTGGTTTCCACTATTATCAAAAGTTTTACAAATCACACACCAAGATTACACTTTTGAACAATAAACAACACCAAGATTTTTTACTCAAACAAAAATCTAAACTACAACCCTGTAAGAATCACACTTACAGATCTGGAATCACACAAGGGGCACAACCAGAGGCACAAGAACTACAAAACTTGATGGTGACTCTCCCTAGCCAACCATACACGAGTTCTTCAAGCTTTTACCAAGACAAAATGCCTCCAAGATCAATTAAGATCTTCAATCTTCTATTGGTAGCTGTGTGATTCAGAGGGACAACGAGTTTTCTAGTGATGAATGATAGGTTATTGTGCTAAAAAAACTCAAAATCGTGTCTTTGCTCTCTAAAACACAACTTATATAGTCCGGTCTTAAGTGAAATCAATCAGTTGAATTTTCCGTACAATCTGTTGATTTCACTTGACTTACACTATGCCAAATTTGGCAATAGACAACATTTTTTTCTCAATAGATAGCACTTTTTAGGCGCTATCTATTGGAGCAGTATCTATTAATAGACATCACTTGTAAAAAAGCGCTGTCTAATGACACTTGATAGATAGCGCTTGTCTAAACAAGCAGTATCTATATATTTTTTAATAGATAGCACTTTCTTTAGAAAATGCTGTCTATCAAAGCTCTTATAGACAACACTTGACTAAATAAGCGTTGTCTATCTATTCCTAATTTTGGCGTAGTGTTAAGTGAAATTAGTCAATTGAAAAACAATTCAACTGATTATCAAATCTTTGCACCAAGCATGCTTGTGCTAACAGATTCTTCTTCCAAAGGGTTATCTTTTGCTCAATCCAAGTATATTGTTGACCTATTTGAACATGCTCAGCTTACTGACAACAAGATTGTTTTTGGGAGTCTAGCTTATCTTACTTTGACTCATCCAAACATTGCACATGATGTTCATGTTGTTAGTCAATTTGTTTCAGCTCTAATAATAGTTCATCAAGGTGTTTTTCTTCATATTCTCATGTATCTTCGGGACCAATTTCAGTCTCTTTTGCTTTCTTCTATGTCATCTTTATCCTTGTGTGCCTATTGTGATGCAAATTAGAATGGTGATCCTAATGATTGAAATTCCACTACTGGGTGGTTTATTTTTCATGGTGATTCACTTATATCATGGAAGAGTAAGAAATAAGATGTTACATCTCGATCGTCCACAAAAGTTAAGTATCGCGCCATAACTTTGACTACTTGTGAGATTATTTGGTTACATTAGTTACTTGTAGATATGAGTGTCTATTTTGAAAGATCCTACACCTCTACATTGTGACAATAAAAGTGTTATTTAGATTGCTCGCAACATTTCTTTTATGATTGAACCAAGCATATTGAAACAAATTGCCATTTTACTCGTCATCATCTTCAACTTGGCACTATATCTTTACCCTTTGTTCCTTCGGCTCTACAGATTACAGATATATTTACCAATCCGCACCTGTTCTACGCTTTCATTTTTTATTTGATGAACACTCAATGCATTTAGCCTTAGGATTATGAGTTTGAGGCGGATGCTAGTATAGGCCCATGTTCTAGGCTCATTTACTTATGGCTTCCAGGGTTAGATGTGTGTATTATATAACACACTTGTAACATTTTATACACAATCAATAATACACAATCCTCTTGTTCATATATTTCTTTGTTTTCTACAAATATAATACATAGTCGTAAAACATAGTTTTTGCACTACTGTAACTCTTATCTTTTATAGCTTTATTTATGTTTTTAGATTTAATTTAAGAAATTAATGCCTTTTAATTCATGAGATTTGATATTGTAGTTACTCATTTCTTTAGATCGCCTATTATAACATCTAGAGGATGTTTTTTCTTTATATGAGTTGAATGTTCCCCTTCTTCCTTAGGAGTGTTTGGTGAGTTGTCTTAGGAGTTGTCTAATGCACTATGTTTTCTTTCGTGATAGATTGTCCATTGATTGGTCGTTTACTGTTGGATCGTCTGCTCATGTCTTTGGTCTTTGCACCTACATGTCAAAACTAATGGAGTCTTCCAGCTTTGATAATTTCTTAGTAGGCTTATAATCATTAAATCTCACATGTATGGCTTCTTCAATCTCACATGTTGGACGTCTCTGAATAACCAAGTAGGATACCTTCATGACTTCTAGAGTCAAATTTTCCTATGTTATGTTTCATATTTAAAATAAAGCATCAAATACCAAAGAGATGAAAATAAGAAATGTTGGATTTCTTGTCCTTCCACAATTCATAGTGAGTCTTTTAAAGCAAGGCTCTAATGTAAGTTCTAATTTGTAAATAGCAGGTTGTATTGATTGCCTTTACCCATAAATGCTAAGGACTGGAATTTGCATTTGACATTGTTCTTACTATCTCTTGTAATGCTTGACTTTTTCGTTGCACAACATAATTTTACTACGGTGTTCTTAAAGTGAATAAATTATGTTTTACTCCAAAATTTTTAAATACCTCATAAAAAGTTTTATTTTGAAATTCTCCACCATGATCACTTATAACAGAAATAATTGTTAGGCCTTTTCCATTTTGAATTTATCTTAGAAATTTACTAGAGACTTTGTAACACTCATCCTTATGGCGTAAGAATTTCACCCATGTCCATTTGGTGTAGTTGAAAAGTATCTAAGCCATTTGAATTTTCACATTATTTTGAGACTTATAATGCATGAATTGTTCATATTATCCATTAATTCATCCCTATTTAGCTTCATATTACAAAATAAGGTATGAAAAAGTAGGTAGTTATGAAACTAATGTTATTTTGATGTATTTCAGTGAGTATTAGAGGTTATTGATGGTGTAGCTGAGTCACAAACATTGGCATTGAACACAAAGATTTCAAGTTTTGGCCTTGTAGTTAAGCATAACTGTTTTGGTGTTGAGCCACACATGAAAACTATCAACATGAGAAACCCCGAAGTACCAAATTTGGAGATAAGCCATCATATAAACTTTCCAAGGGAGGTAACCTCAAGTGCTGACCACTAGGACAAAGGGTTGAGTTAGAAAGGAAAACCACCTTGGAGGAAACCCTTGTTACTAAGAACCAATTAAATGAAGCTAAACGTTGACTTGGAACTCTATAAAAATAAGGTATAACCTTAATTTAGGATATCACTTCCATAACTTCTTTAGGTATATTCTCTATTAAATTAGAATAGTTTTTCTAGAGACATAGGTGATGTGAATAATCTTAAATTATGGTCCAATCAAATCTCCTCCTACCTTTAGATACTAGGAATATATCTAAGGCTCTAGTTGGATACAAAGTCTTGTACTTAAGGCAAAGACTCATTTAATCAAGAGTTGAGGAATCACACTAATTTTGAAGTCTTTTGGTTCTAGATGTTAGGGATGGATCTAGAATTACCTTAGAGAATTCCCTAGACATTGAATGATCTATATAATTAAATAATAATGATTAATAATAGTGCAACAAAGGAAGGTCAAATGAAATCTAAGCTCAACACATTTTTACTATTGCATTTCTTAAAACTCAATTAACTTTGTTTAAATACTCATTAAAATTACAACAACACTATTCCATTGAATGTAATTCAGATTTAAATGTTGGATGATCCAAACAAATCCCTATAGATACGACACTTGATTAATACTATAAATGCACCCAATACACTTGCTAGAACTAATTTGAACTAAACAATCAATAAGGTTTTGGCACCATTGTCAAGGATTTGGCTAAGATAAATATTTTAATCAGATTAGATTGTTGTATAAATATGTGTAGATAACATTAACATATTCAATTATATTCTTTTATTTATTGTATACTTTGTTATGCTCAATTGGTTTTTAAGTTGTTCTTGTATGCAAAGAAGAAAACAAAATCAAACCTTGCTACTTGACCCTAAAATATAAAGGGATGCAAGAAGGAAACAAAAGCAATAAGCAATCTCACCCCAATCAAAGCTTGACCAGTTGTGAGGATGTTGAAAAAAAGTTCCTAGCCAAGTTCTTTCCTCCAACTAGATACTTGAAGCCAAATAAGCTATTTCCACCTTCTCACAAAGGAATCATGAGCCACTATGTGAAGTATGACAAAGATTCAAGTTATTATTTAGAAAATGCCCTAACCATGGCTTTGATGATGTAGCTTAGCTAACATGTTCTACAATGGGCTGAAACCACACATAAATATATTATTAGATGGTTGTGCAAGTGGATCCATGATGACAAGGAGTGCTGAAGAAGCCATGACAATCATAATAGCTTTAATTGTTTGTGATTATAAGGCACAACATGATAAGAGCTAGCAAAAAAGAAGAAGAAGGGAATTATGCAATTAGATACAAAAAAAATGCTATCTTGGCTCAAAATAACCTTATCTCACAACAAATGGAGGAGCTAAAAAATCATATGACAAAAATATGCAGAATGGAGCATCTACACAAAATTCATCTCAGTAGGTAATGACATGTGATTTCAATGTTGGAAATCATCTTAATGGTCACTGCTCGATGACAGAACCACTTCAAGAAGAGCAAGCTAACTATATGAGCAATTAGAGAAGGCCAGACAACTATGGTAATAATTTCAACTAGAGTTCAAGATGGAAAAATAACCAAAATCAATTTTCTGGATGGAAACAAGAAGCTAGACTTGCATCAAGACAACCACAACAAGCACCACATTAGAGTCAACAACCTGTGCAACAAGAAAAATTGTCCAAGATGGAAGATACATTGACACAATTCATTCTAGTGTCAACAACAAACAAGAAAAACACAAAGGGATCCATAGAAAATCTAGAGATTCAAGTTAGACAGCTAGCTGAACAAATGGCTGAGCAGTAGGAAGGATAGTTCTCAACAAACACCAAGGTGAACCCCAATGAGCAATGGAAGACCATCGTTATCAGGTAGGGGGATTGGTGATAGTTTAGGGAGACCAATGGAAGCGACAACCAACAATTAAAATCGCCAATGGAAATAATGCTTGACCCAGGGTATGATGACACTGACTTTAGTAGTTAAGCACTGTTGGGAAATCACGCACTAAAAATAATAATCTCTTCAAGCGGAAGCACACCCACAAATAAGAGCAGAAAAATAAATAGGTATAATTAGTCGTATAATACCTAGTCTGGGGCTAGGGTGTCAAATAGGTACCCGGTTTAAAAAAAGTGTCAATTTCATCCCAACTTTTGAAAAAGTGCTTCAATTAGGTCCCTTTCAGACAGAGTTGACTAACGCTGTTAGTCAACGTGCCACGTGTCAGTCTATGGTTTTTTTGATTTTTTTTGATTTTTTTAAAATTTTTAAAATATTTTTTTTAAAATTTTTAATTTTTTTTTTAAATTTTTTGAAAAAAAAATAAAAATGCCACGTGCAAGTCCTTGTGTGTGACACGTGGCATTGTCAGTGCCACGTGGCATTGCAATGCCACGTGTTAGTATCACTATCAGATGTCATTGTGTTGATTTCGATTTAGTCCCTATATATGTCTTTTTGTTTCAATTTAGTATCTAAGTATGTGCATCTGATTCAATTTTGTCTCAATTTTTTTTAATAATTAAAATATTTTTGTAATCCATTTTTTATAAGATTAAAAATAATTAAGTATAAATATTTTTACAAAATTAAGTACTAATATTTATATTGTTCCTCTCAATTTCAGACCAAATTTATTATTTATATAAATATTATACTAATATTTTTTATTAAAAACGACTTTTTAACATATTACTTTATTAATTACTTTTTTATTAAGTACTCATGTTTTGTTAATTTTTTTTAAATAGAACAATATTGTCTCTTACTAATTTTAAACAAAAAATTTCTATTGGTTTGAATGTTATACTAATTTTTTTTTATTATTAAAAATGACTTTTACCACTAAGTTTTGATATAAATATCAAATACTTAATTTTTGTTAAACTTTTATACATAATTACTTTTAATTTTATAAAAAATGGATTTTAATTATTAAAAAAAATTGGGACAAAATTGACTCAGATACACATACTTAGGTACTAAATTGAAACAAAAAAAATATATGGGGACTAAATCGAAATCAACACAATGGCATCTGATAGTGATACTGACACGTGGCACTAACAATGCCACGTGGCATTGACAATGCCACGTGTCACACACAAGGAATTGACACGTGGCATTTTTTTTTTCAAAAAATAAAAAAAAAATTTAAAAATTTTAAAAAAATTTTAAAAAAAATCAAAAAAACCACATACTGACATGTGACACGTTGACTAATGGCGTTAGTCAACTCTGTCTGAAAGGGACCTAATTGAAGCATTTTTTCAAAAGTTGAGAGGCAATTGACACTTTTTTAAAACCAGGTACCTATTTGACACCCTAACCCTAAACTGAGTACTATACGACTAATTATACCAAATAAATAAAAGCACACAGGAAATTTAACGTGTGCAATTTTTCTAGTAAAAGTTGCGAACTTTCCAATGACACACAACTACCCAAGTCTCCTCATACACCTAAGAGACCTATTAAGTTGCAGTGACAACTTCAAAACCAACACTTTACTTTTATAATATTTTTCTGCTACTCTTTTCTTCATATTCTCGATGTGGGACTTTGATGAATACTCACTTGAGAACTAACAAGCACGAGGTAGAGAGGCGATGCACACGGTAGAGAGGCGATACACACGGTAGAGGCATGGAGGTATGATAGAGATAAGGAGGTGCGGAGATGTAGAGACGTGGTAGAGGCGGAGAGGCATGTAAAGGCGAGGTGTTGTGGAGGTGAGGACATATATAGAGGGGTGCATAGAGGTGTGGAGAATGAAATCTAAGGAGAAGACACGAAACCATGGAGAATAACACTAAAGAACCAATGGTTGAATGAAGCACCGATAGAGAAGATAATATATGCTTAGAGTTGGCTATTAGAGAGGTGAGATACAGAAGATAAAAACATGTGAACAAAAATTATTCGCAATGAAGGAGGGGGCACACATCAAAGCTGATTGGGGTTACTGCATCATTTCCCCAACACAATCAATGTAGTATCAAATAAAAGATATTTGTTTTGCTCGCCAAGTTATTACATCGATTCCTTCATAAAACTGATGTAGAATGTGTAGTTAGAATTTATTTTTTCTCCAACAACTACTATCGATCTGTAAGAACTGATGTAGAATGTCATTTAAGATTTTTTTTTCCTATCAGACAATATTAGATCAGATGGATACTAAACTATTCTAGTAATTTGTTTTTTACTTGCACTCCTACTACATCAATTGTTTATTTAGTCGATGTAGAATGTCAGTTTTAGTAATAACTGATGTAATATATAATTCAATACAAAATTATAATTGCATTTGTTTACACCAATTTTTTTCACTGATGTAAAATATCCTTATTGGTTCAAATTTGCTTTAAAATTAATTTTTATATTTGAATATAATTTTGAAAAATATAATGTTACATGAGTTTCTGTCCAACTATTTATTAACAAATTATAGCATGTTATGATTACAAAATTGTGATCTCACATTCAAATTGAATAATATTCTTGCCCACATAATAGTAATACTAGTAGAGATTTGTGGTAGGAAACTTTTCTATCTTGCCTCAAATAATGTCTCAGATATTTTGTTGAGAGAATACACATCATAATTTCTTGGAGAAGAATCTGTCATGGTCAACTTATTTGTTCCTGGGTAAAATCCAGGTTGACTTGGCTCAGGCAATAAATTTTCACTATTCAACATTAAAACTACGGAAGACATGGTTGGCCTATCCTCTGATCTATGTTGTACGCATAACAAACCAATATGAATATATCTTAACATTTTTGATAGTTCAACTTGACTGTTCACCGAGCCATCCATTAGTTCCATGGGCCTTTTTTCAATCCATAGTCTCCATGCCTGTGAAAAAGAATAATTGAAACAATGTTAATAGATAATTTCATTTTCTTGTTGGAAACTTAATCAAACAATGTTCATCGTTTCAAGAAGGATCTTGGTGTTTCATTTTTTTTCTTTTAAGGGAATTTATCAGGAAGAGATTATATATATATATATATATATATATATATATATATATATATATATATATGTTACGTAAGTCAAACTAATATAAGAAATTGACACAATACTTTATCTAAAATCTCAAAACATTGAGTTTATGAGTTTGTTTTGTTTTTCTTATATAATGTTTAATTTTGTCATTTCTATCTAATGTGAGACTTAGACTCATACTTGGATCATTACTAATGGTATTGATGTTGAGAATATCCAAGTGTAAGTCTAAGTTACACATTGGATAAAAACAAAGTTAAATACCATATAAGAGAAAAAATCCATAAATTCATGATCTTAAGATTTTAGATTAAAAGTGACGTGAATTCTAATATGGAGTTCTAAGGTCACATACTTATATAAACTCTTCCTAATAAATACACTCCATAAATAAACCTACCAGTTGAACATGTGCACCAACGTGTGTCAGGAATTTGTTTAACAATTTTTTTCCTGCTATTTAGCCAAGCTTTTAGAAAACTATTTATTTTTAACTCAATTATGTTAATGTCTATTGTTTAGGAATTTTTTATTTTGTTTCAATTACAATTTGTTAGTGGATTGCTGTTACGAGATCTGTATTTAAAAACGATAATTTAACATGCTTTCACCAACACTATCATTTGTAACTCATGTACAGGGTACAATTTTCCATTTTAAACTTACATGTCCAAGAAGATTTAGCTCATTGTGTGGGTCACGAAATCCTCTATTCTTCCTCCCACTGATTATCTCCAATACAATCACCCCAAAACTGAATATATCTGATTTGATTGAAAATGATCCATGTACAGCATATTCGGGAGACATATAACCACTGCACCAAAACATGACTTGACACGAGAATTTATAATTCTTTGTAAAAGGGAAAGAACACAAATATAGAAAAACTTACTATGTTCCCATCACTTTATTTGTGTTTGCTTCATCTTGATCCGGGCTAAATGTCCTAGCCATACCAAAATCTGATATTTTTGATTTCATATTACTATCAAGAAGAACATTACCGGTCTTGAGATCCCTATGAATGATTTTTAGTCTAGAATCTTGGTGAAGATAGAGGAGTCCTCTGGCAATTCCATCAACAATTTCAAATCTCTTAGCCCAACCTATTAATGAACTTCTTGTTGAATCTGAGAATATTCACTGCCAAGTTAGCATAACAATTTGATTGAAAATATCAAAACAATTTGAAAAATTAGATTCCACCAAGCCCCACCAAAAATAAAGTAATCCAAGCTTCTATTTGGCATGAATTCATAAATTAGTATCTTTTCATCTTGCTGAATAGAACAACCGAGAAGCTTTACAAGATTGCAGTGTTGAAGTTTTGTAATCAACATTACTTCATTTTTGAACTCGTCCAAACCTTGTCGCGAAGTTTTTGAAAGCCTCTTAACTGCAATTTCTTGCCCATCTGATAATATGCCCTGACAATAATTTTGAAAATATTGAAAGTTATTTATGCTAAGATGAATGATAGCTAAAATTTAATTTCATACCTTGTACACTGGTCCAAATCCCCCTTGTCCCAATTTATTACTCTCAGAAAAGTTATTTGTAGCATTGGAGATGGATAAAAAGTCGAACATTGGTAAATCAATGTCATTTTTCTTGTTCTTGTCCGTCCAATAGTTTGTTTCTGCTGCTTAAAAATATATCAGATCTTATGCAAAACAAAAATATAACAAAAAAAATCTTATATAAAATGTAACAAAAATCAAAACCTAGAAAATAAGATTAGTTGTTATTTCATTCCGTTATTTTTCATTTTAAAGTAAAATATAACTTTAATTAGTAATTTGATTTCTATATTTAGTCATTTTATTATATTTATTATTTACTTAATTAAAACAATTTAGAAGGTTTATAACATTTTAAAATATGGGTCATCTTTTATTTTGAAACAAGTGTGATTTTGAGATATGACACCTTTATAGTAGAAGATGTTGTAAAAGATGATCACATGACAAACTTATGATAAACTTAGATTTAACCGTATAATAAATTTAAATTTAGATTTACAAGTGCACTTTCCAAACAATATTAATGCTAATTTAACCAAAATAGTCATAAATAAACCTTTCCGCAAAATTGAGGACATTTATGAAGTCTTTTCTAAAAAATAGAGATCTAAAACAATATAAAAATCCAAACTAAAGTGAACTAAATATAAAAAATAAATTAGTAAGTACAAATAAATTACTATAATAATATTTAATTACGATGAGTTCACCTGATTGCTTGAGTTTATTCCTCTTGAGAAAAAATATGAACCCAAATACTACAATAACAATGATGAATATAGTACCGCCTACTACAATTCCTCCGATCTTCCTCCTGTCGAAGGCTTGATCTGAAAGATTAAGAACATAATAATCAACAGCCACACAATTATGATGGCGATGATGAATATAGTACCTCTTTTCTGCATGTTGAAGGCGTGACCTGAAAGATTATAAGAACATAATCAACTAATAATCAACAGATACACAATTACAGTAATATAAAACATAAAAACAGAAACAGAAATATATAGAAATTCTAGTACATGTGAATAATTTCTGGTTGAATTCAAAATCAATAAATTGGGGAGAAAAGGAAAAAAAAAAGTTTGTTTTTAAGGAATGGGTTAGGAGATATTTAAGGCTTAAAAAATACCTTGAAATTTTGAAGGTGCAATTCGCAAATAAAAATAATGTCCATTCTCTGGTAGTGTCCTGACGTCAACAATGTCATGAAGCCAGTACACGCAGGCTGTTCCGTTGGCACTGGTATTCAAATGAGAATATGCAGTACAAGAGCAGTTAGTCAAGCACAATTTCTGGCATTCGTCAACACTGATTGTGTCACTGTACCAAGATGAAGATGTGTCTGGCAATTTCACCCCTTCGTACTTCTGAAAACTATCTCCCTGGTTGCAATCTGGAGGTGTAGTTCGATAACAAGTTGATTCTGAAAAGTAGGTTTGGAATCCACCCAAGCATTCGCAGTGTTGATGTGCTCCACTCCCAATGCAAATACTATTTGCACCACACATATCATATCTCTCGCACTCATCAAATGAAGCAGCGTATACCGTGTCCCATCTTTTATACCCATCTAACCATATAAATCGTATTAGATGTCCATCAGGGAGCAATCTGCTTCTCAGTAGAGTTGAACTATCCAAGGCTTGAATCTCATACGAGATTTCATCCTTGTTCATAACAAAAAGGGATTTGATTAACGGGTAAATTCTTTCTCCTGCTACTCCTCCATTCAGACTAAGACCATTCCAAGACCCTGGTCTATAAACTGCTGCTCTATTAGCTATGTCATCACTAGAACCCTTTGTGATAACTATTTGAGGAAGGCCACCAGTATGAACCCTAAATGAAAATTCACCTGGAGCAGGATCGTTGTAGGATCTCCAAGATGTTAGAGCTCGTTGATGACCAGTTCGCAAGTCCATTCCAAGTTTCATTCCTGGAAGTAAAGTATCATCAGGGTAATCAAAGCTTTGCCATAAAATCTTGTTATTAACATCTTTCGCAACCATGTTTCCTGATTCCAACAACTCCATAGCGACTGAATCGTATGCTGTGTTATTTGGGGACCATATTATGGCTCCTGTGCCGTCTGTGATATAAACATCCCCATAAAAAATTTTTAAGACTCCAGAGTGGTCTAGAAGTGGGTTTTCTTTGTTGGCCACCCAAACAACCGTTCTGGGGGAGATGTTTTTGTACCAAATTCCTAGGTAACGCCTAAGGGAATCAATTTCAGGGCTGAAGAATCCTGCTTCAAAGGTTCCATTTGTTGAGACAAGAGTTTCATTCTCATTCTTACTATCTCTCAGGGGTTGGGTCGGAGTAATCATCTCCAGAGTGGAGGACATGGATAAAAAACAGAGGAAGCAAAGGTATACACCCAGCATTTCAAAACTCTCCATTGATTTTGGTTTCATAAACAATGTGGTTGGGTCTTAACTTAACTGGGTGATGGCTACTTGGTAATTAAAAGACAAAGACGAACAAAAATATCTCCAAGGAATGCTGAGTGTGGACACGGTCAAGAAAATTTAAAAGGTGAAGACTTTATTTGTGGGTGTTAAAAGTGAATCAATACGATGACTCACTGGACATTGACTAAAAAATTAATTAGTTTAATCTTGACTCACTAGGCATTGACTTAAAAATTAATTAGTTTAATTCACTCATTTTTGTGAATAAAATTTTTATAACTTAATTATAATTTTTTTTATATATTTATTATAGTAGTAAATTGATCTAAATTATTATTTTATAATAGTATAATTAAAATGTTCCAACATTATTCATCATCATTTTAATATTTAAAAAAAATCAAATTGTTAACTTAAATAACACTGCAAAACTACGTGTGGACCGTTAAGAAAATTCAAAACGTGAACATTGTGTTGGGTTGTGGTTAATTCTTGTATATATTATAGGCTTAGGTCCTTGGAATAAAACACAAAAAACAGTTCTCCATCTTCTCTTTTTACATTGTATCAAGAGCAAGGTTGACTGACCTAACTTAAGAAAAGCAAAGACACAAATCTTGAGTTCTTGAGGCAATATCATTATGTTAGGTGATGACAAAAAGAAGGACATTGAGGGGGTTGGAAATGATACAACGATTATATCTCCTTATTATATGCATCTATGAGACAATCCAAGGATGTTGATTACACTCAAACAACTGAAAGGAGACAACTATGAAGAATGGGCAAGGGCAATACGAAATGCGTTACAAGCAAAGAAGAAACTAGCATTAATGGACGGTACTATAACCAAGCCAAAGGATGAATCAACTTATATCGAAGATTGGTGGATGGTGAACTCCATGTTGATGGCATGGATTGATGAGTTCAAATTTTTACCCTCATTTAATGTTTAAATTTGGGGATTTAATAGAATTTTTGTGCTTAAGGATTGATTTAATTAGAATTTGTGATTATTGGATTTATTGAGTATGTAAGTTAAAAATGGCGTAAATATTGATTTTAGTTGCATAAAATATTATTGGATATTCTAATGTTTGTTAATGCAGTGAAGTTTAATTTGGGTAATTAAAAGTGTGGATTTGAAATATTCAAAGTTACAAAATAAGTCCAAAATTAGCAAATTCTGGAAAGAAATAGTCAGGAGCTAAATGCACCCCCAATTTTTATTTACACACTCCTCTTGCAAGTGGACCACAAAAACCTGTTCTGCATCCCTAGTTTCTACTAAGTTGCACCCCTCCTACCACTTAAACTACATTCAACCAGATCATGCCATGTGGCAATCCTCCACTCACTAAATTGGCCAACCATACACTACCACGTCATCATCTTCTCCATCTCACACATGAAACCCTAACCCTAATTTTTCTCCTCTCCCACCATCACCATTCCGGCAGCCGCCATTCTCACCGTTCGTCGGATCACCGTGAGCCACCACCTTCTTCATCGTTGCACCTCGCATCATCTTCCAGCAACACCTGCACTTTCAGCCAACGCGCCACCATGGCTGCCACCATCTTTGCACCTGCAATCACCATTTTCGTGCACCATCACCACTGTTTCTTCTCGCCACCATAAACTAGAGCGGAAAGCGCCACTGCGAGCATCACCACCACGCCTGCAGCATAAGCAGCGCCACCGTCTTCCATTGATTCTTGCACCTGAACTGCGAAACAGCAACAGATCACCGTCAACCACCAGAAACGCGCACTAGCAGCGCCATCAACCTCCACGCATTCAGCAACGAAGCAAGCCATGAAAGCTCCAGCAAAACCAACCAGATCTGCACTGCGTGTAAGACTTGTGAAAATTAATTAATTAATTAATTAATAAATAAATGCGGGTAGAAAGCGTCTTTATGGCATTAATTATTGTTTAATGTGACGTGGAAAAGTGCTAGCTCAAATGGTTGAGACTACTTGGTTTGTGTGAGAGGACTTGGGTTTGAGTCCTATGTATGCCAATTATGTGTTGTTGTTTTATTATTTATTTTTAATAATATGTATGAGTATGGAATTGGTAATGTAAACTTAAATTGATTGGAGTGTATCACCAAATGTGAATTTGCATAGTGGTTGTGCTTTGGCATTGTGAGTGGAGGGTCACACGAGTTTAAACCTTGGTAGACAGAACTTAACCTTTATTTTTACTAAACTTAGTTTGAAATGAATGTGGAAAGGTAGAGAGAACCTAGCAGAATTGGGCAGCCAAGAGGGTTGGAAAACCACCAAATAATTAACATTGAAGAGGAATTAAAACCCACACTAAGCCCAAATTTTGAGGTTACCTTTTCTGTGTGTGTGTGGCGATGATCGAATAACTCGTTATCCGGGAGTAGATGATTTGACAGGTGGGCCAAGAGATGTCTAGAGGCGGAGAGCAGGGACTACCTGGGCTTTTGAAAGCATTTTTTTTTTGTTTTAAGATTTTGATGTAACTTTAATTATGTTGAACTTTGGTAAATTTTGTAATAGAATAATTGTGAACATTTGGACTATGTTACAATTATAATTTTGTTTAAATTTCCCATGTTTTTTGGAAATGATATTTTACTAGATGAGGTATTTAATCTTCTTTTCTATTTTTATTTATTAAAAATTCGTAATATTCCTTAGGGATGTTACAATTGGTATTAGAGCAAATGTTTTGAAAATAGTTTAAAAATATTTTGGGGCTTTTGGGAAGTGAGCTTATCGTTTGATTGTGTGTGTGATTTAGTTGTATGTGAGTAAGATATTAGTGGTTTTGGTTAACTAAGGGAATTGGTTTTAAAAGTTGTAATGTGGCGTATCTAGGCTATGACTGCTAACAGGAGGAGGAGGAATAATGGTGCTGATGACATTGCGGAGGGTATTCATCGGATGGTGGATGCGATGCAAACACCAGTGGCAGCGCATCCTAGGACGACCAGTGCACATGTCAGGGTGCCAACTGTGGAGGACTTATTGCGCCACAAACCAGCGGAGTTCAATGGCAAGGTCTCTCCGGATGAAGTGGATGCTTGGCTCTGCAAGTGTGAGAAGATTTTTAAAGTGATGAATTGCCCTGATGAGCAGAAGCTACTTTTCGCCACTTATCTGCTGAACGACGACGCGAAGTATTGGTGGATGGGAATGCAACAACAGATGCAAACCCGAGATGAACAGGTGGAGTGGACTAGCTTCAGGACGTGGTTCCTGGAGAAATATTTCCCCGACATAACCAGACAGGACCGGGAGGCAGAGTTCCTCGCACTGTAGTAGGGGGATATGACAGTGCAGGAGTACGTAAACAGGTTTGAGCATCTGGCGAGATATTACTCGCAGAACATTACTGAAGAATGGAGATGTCAGAAGTTTGAGCGAGGACTCAAACATGAGCTTAAGAAGGTGGTGACTCCCTTACGAGAGAGGAGATTTCCCGTCTTGGTGGAACAGGCCAAGAGTGCCGAGCATCTGGAGAAGGGCCCTGGGCCAATTGTGAGTAGACATCAGAGGAATGTTGCAGAGGCGCGGCAAATGAAGAAGCCGTACAGCCGACCACAGACGTCTCAGGGTCCCACTTTCTATCAGTGTGGCAGACCCCATTTGAAGAGAAATTGCCCACAATTGACTGGTGGTGTAGGGGGATCCGGTGACCGTCGCAAGTGCTTCATATGTGACAAACTGGGTCATTTTGCAAACAATTGCCCTGAGAAGAAGAGTCCTGGTGCGAAGAAACCAGTAGCAGCCTCGCCAGCAGAACGAGCTAGGGCGGCTGGGAGGGTTTTTTCTATGACATCTACTGAGGCTACTCAGTCAGGTAACCTTATATTACAACCTTGTTCACTTATGGGGCATGATGTCCTGGTTTTATTTGATTATGGCGCAACCCATTCTTTTATCTCTAATGCTTGTGTGGGGCGATTGAGTCTGGTGACACGTGACTTAGGGTGTGAGTTGCTTGTTTCAACTCCTTCCTCGGGCCAAGTAGCTACTAGTTCAGTCTGTGTTGGGTGTTCAATGGTGGTGGCAGGTCACAAATACAAGGTGAACTTGGTGTGCTTGCCCTTGGAGGGACTGGATGTGATATTGGGGATGGACTGGTTGTCTAACAATCACATCAAAATTGATTGTGGACGGCGCAGTTTGGTATTCCCAGAACATGAAGGGTTGGAATTAATATCAACTCGGGAAGCTGTGAAAGCACTACAAGATGGGGCCATGTGTTTTATGGTGGTGGCCAAGCCAGAGAAGAAAAGTGCAGCAGAGGTGATCCAATCTATACCGGTGGCTAATGAGTATGCGGATGTATTTCCAGATGAAGTGTCAGGATTGCCGCCTAGTAGAGACATCGACTTCACCATTGATTTAATACCTGGTGCGGGTCTAGTGTCTATGGCTCCATACAGAATGGCACCGGCTGAGCTTGCAGAACTCAAGAAGAAAATTAAGGAACTATGGGAGAAGCAATTTATTCGATCGAGCGCGCCACCTTGGGGAGCTCCAGTTTTGTTAGTGAAGAAGAAGGGAGGGAGTTCGCGACTATGTGTGGATTATAGGCAGCTGAATAAGCTGACTATTAAAAATAAATATTCGCTGCCAAGGATCGACGACTTACTAGACCAGTTGAAGGGCGTAAGGGTGTTCTCTAAAATCGACTTGAGGTCGGGATACCACCAGATTCTAGTGCGGCCGGAGGATGTGCAAAAGACAACATTCAAATCACGATACGACCACTATGAATATGTGGTTATGCCATTTGGAGTGACGAATGCACCGACAGTATTCATGGATTACATGAATAGGATTTTTCGACCTTGGTTGGATAAGTTTGTTGTCGCCTTCATTGATGACATTCTTATCTACTCGAGGACACGGGAGGAACATGCTGATCACTTGAGGGTAGTGTTGAATGTGCTCAAGGAACACTAACTGTACGGGAAGTTGTCCAAGTGCAAGTTTTTGCTAGAGGAGGTACAATTTCTTGGACATGTCATTTCAGCTAAGGGTATTGCAGTAGACTCGGCTAAGATTGAAACGGTGCTTAACTAGAAAAGGCCTAAAACAGTGACAGAGGTGCGAAGTTTCTTGGGCTTGGCAGGTTATTACAGGAGATTCGTGGAAGGGTTCTCAAAGAAGGTGAACCCTTTGACATAGTTGACAAGAAAAGATCAATCGTTCTCTTGGACTAAGCAGTGTGAAGAGTGCTTTAAGGAAATGAAGAAGTGTTTGACTACCACTCCAGTGCTAGTAATTCCGGATACCGAGAAGATGTTTGAGGTGTACTGTGATGCATCATATCAAGGTCTGGGGTGTGTATTGATGCAAGAAAAGAGGGTCGTGGCATATGCTTCTCGTCAACTGAAGGTGCATGAGAAGAATTACCCGACTCATGACTTAGAGCTCGCCGCCATTGTGTTTGCTCTTAAGTCTTGGAGGCATTATCTATACGGCTCTCAATTCCGAGTATTCAACGATCACAAAAGTTTGAAATACTTGTTTGACTAGAAGGAGATGAATATGAGGCAGCGTAGGTGGATGGAGTATTTGAAAGACTATGACTTTGAATTGCTCTACCATCCGGGCAAGGTAAATGTTGTAGTCGATGCTTTGAGTCGGAAGAAGATACATGTGTCTTGCATGATGATAAAAGAGTTAGAGTTGATTGAGAAACTCTGAGATATGAATCTGGGGATGCAGTTTGGGCAAGACTCGATACAGTGCAACTTACTAAAAGTCACTAATGAATTTTTGAATGAAATTCGTGTGGCTCAAGGACACGATCTGGAATTGCAACAGTTTGTGGGGTGGTTAGGCACAAAGAAAGGGAAGGATTATCAGATGGGAGAGGATGGCATTCTGCGTTTTAAAGGTAGAGTGTGCGTACCAGGAGGACCTCATTTCAGGAGGCAGATTCTGAAGGAGGGCCACCAGAGTCGTCTTAGCATACATCTAGGTATGACCAAGATGTATAAGGATTTAAAGGAGTCATTTTGGTGGAATGGTATGAAGACAGACGTAGCAGACTCTGTGGCTCAGTGTTTAGTATGTCAAAAGGCCAAAATTGAACACCAAAGGCCGGGAGGTACCCTGCAACCACTGGACATACCTTAGTGGAAGTGGGACAGTATCTCTATGGATTTTGTGACACATCTTCCGTGGTCGACAAAGGGTCATGATTCAGTTTGGGTGATAGTAGACAAACTGACAAAATGTGCACATTTCTTACCTATGAATAAGAAGTGGTCGATGGACAAGTTAGTAGAGTTGTATGTGTGAGAAATGGTGAGATTGCATGGAGTACCCGAGAGCATAGTGTCAAACCGCGATCCTAGATTCACATCATGGTTTTGGCAATCATTGCAGGCGGCTTTGGGCACACAGCTGAGGATGAGCTCAGCTTATCATCCTCAGATGGATGGACAGTCTGAGCGGACCATCCAATCTCTAGAAGACTTATTGAGGTCTTGTGTGTTGGATCACATGGGAAACTGGAATGACATGTTACCGTTGGTGGAGTTCACCTACAATAATAGTTACCACTCTAGTATTGGTATGACGCCCTATGAAGCATTGTATGGAAGGAGGTGTAGAACTCCATTGTGCTGGTATCAAGATGGTGAAGCCTTTGTGCTTAGTCCTGAATTTCTGCAACAGACGACTAGTAATGTCAAGTTAATCTAAGATCGGATGAGAGCAACTCAGAGTAGGCAAAAGTCCTGTGCGGATAAGAGGAGACGGCCACTTGAGTTTGATGAAGGAGACCATGTATTCCTCTGGGTGATGCCAACCACAGGTATCGGAAGGGTTCTTAAATCAAGGAAGTTAACTCTGAGATTTATAGGGCCTTATCAGATTACACGAAGAATAGAAGCAGCGGCGTACGAGATCGCTTTACCACCTCACCTATCCAACTTGCATAATGTGTTCCATGTCTCACAGTTGAGGAAATACATTGCAAGTCCAGATCATGTTTTGGAGTCAGATGAGGTACAAGTACGCGAGGATCTGACTATGCCAGTTGGACCAGTTCGCATATTGGATACTCAAGTCAAGCAACTGAGAGGCAAGGAGGTGAAGACGGTGAAGGTTCTCTGGGACGAGGCAACCCAAGAGATGACTTGGGAGATGGAGGATTACATGAGGAAGTCTTATCCTCACCTCTTTGCTGGTAAGTCCTATTTTCGAGGACGAAAACTTCTAAAGGTGGGGGAATTGTAAGACCCGTGAAAATTAATTAATTAAATAAATAAATAATTAATAAATGCGGGTAGAAAATGCCTTTATGGCATTAATTATTGTTTAATGTGATGTGGAAAAGTGCTAGCTCAAATGGTTGAGAGTACTTGGTTTGTATGAGAGGACTTGGGTTCGAGTCCTATGTATGCCAATTATGTGTTGTTGTTTTATTATTTATTTTTAATAATATGTATGACTATGGAATTGGTAATGTAGACTTAAATTGATTGGAGTGTATCACCAAATGTGAATTTTCATAGTGGTTGTGATTTGGCATTGTGAGTGGAGGGTCACGAGTTTAAACCTTGGTAGACAGAACTTAACCTTTATTTTTACTAAACTTAGTTTGAAATGAATGTGGAAAGGTAGAGAGAACCCAGAATGGGGTAGCCAAACCACCAAATAATTAACATTGAAGAGGAATTAAAACCCACACTAAGCCCAAATTCATTTTATTTTTAAAACCTATCTTAAAGACACCTATAAAAGCCAAAATTTAGGTAAAGGGAAGGGTTTTGGCAGTGTGGTGAATTGGTATAGAGAGGAGCACATGATTGAGAGTGTGAGTTGAGTTTTGGGTGTGCAAGGGCTGAAGGAAGAAGGAGATTGTGAATCAATGGTCCTGTCTTTCTCAATTTTGATCACTAATTCCAGGTTAGGGGAGTTGTCATTTGTGCCTGTAAAATTTCTGATGCGTGTTATGATTTTGAAACATTGTGATTTTCAATTGAATTCTGTTGGATGTGAATCTCGTAGCATGTACGATATGATTGGAACATTTGGTTGGTTTGATGTTGGATTCAAAGTCTTTTATACATTATATGAGAGGGATGAGGGTTTTACACTTGAATGGGCAATACTGATTTAATTTCGAGGGTTGAGACTTCAAATGGTTATATAACATGTTTGATGGTTGCTAGTCATTGTTTTATGCTTGGTAATGTGGGAAATGTCGTTTTGGTATTGTTGGTTGTGCAATTTGGGCAAAGTTGGGTGATTTGAGTGCGGGAACAGACTCGAAAACCTGCAAGTCTCGCCCAAGAGGGTCCACCTCGCCTAAGCGAGAGTTGTAGAGTCTCACATTGGGTCCTGGTTCGTGGTTCTCGCCTAGGCGACCAAGAAGAGGGTTGAGCGACATGGTCTCTCGCTTAGGCGAGAGGCACTCGCCTAAGCGAGGTCGCAAGGAGAACTTGAGAGTTTTGAGCGCGATATCTCGCCCAGGCGAGAGGTTTTGAGTTTTGAGTGACTAACACTTTCGCCTAGGCGAGAGTGGCTCGCCTAAGCGAGTTCTGGAAGTGTGTTCTTGTGTGTTTTGTTGAATACTCGTTTCGGCGAGGTTTGGGTGTGGTTTTGGGCGAATGTGTGGCTCGCCCAGGCGAGATGGCGTGTTGATGCTACTGTTTTAAGCTCGCTTAGGCGAGGTGAGCTAGCCCAAGCGAGACTGAGGGCTTAGCTTGGGCGAGTGTCCTTGGCTTAAGCGAGTTTATGTGATTTTGTCATGTTGTATTTGCTTGTGGGTGTGATTTGGCTACTTTATCCTAAGTATAGGAATTACATGCATGTGGTGTGGCGTTTGGACTTGAAGGACTAAGTCCAATAGGGGTTTGGGATGTGCTTGATGGTTGGACACATGATGGGCATGGAACTGGTTGAGTTCCCGTCGGCTACTAGTGGGCGAGGAGTCCTTAGTATGGTGATTGCATGTGTCGGGTGCACGATGGGCAAGGAACTGTTATGTTCCCGTCGGCTACTATTGGGCGAGGAGTCCATAGTATGGTGATTGCGTGCGTGCCAGGGTCCAAGTATGAGACTTGGATGTTTTACTACAGACGAGGAGTCTGTAGGGCAGGACTATGAGCGGGATAGGCTCATAGGGTTGGACCACGAATGGGTTAGTTTCGTGGAAGCACAATAAAGTCCCAAGACCTAGTTCATGTATATGACTCATGAAGGACTATGAGATCATGGATGGGTAAATTGAAAACAATGAAATATTTAGTCATGTAAATTTTGGGATGGGTGGCATATTTATTTCATGTATATTTTTATATATTGTGCATAGTTCACCCTTTCTGTGTGTGTGTGTGTGGCGATGATCGGATAAATTATTATTTGGGAGCAGATGATTTGACAGGTGGGCCAGGAGATGCTTAGAGGCGAAGTCAGGGGCTACTTGGGTTTTTGAAAGGATTTTTATATTTAGACTTTTGATGTAAAATTTATTATGTTAAATTTTGATGGATTTTGTAATACTGTAATCGCGAGCACATGAATTATGTTATAGTAAAGTTTTAATTTCCCATGTTTTGGGAAATGATATCATATTAAATGAGGTTTTAAATTTTATTTCCTATTTTACTTATTAAAAATTAATAATATTCCTTAGGGATGTTACAATGCACATCCTCATCCTCAATAACCATTAAAGAGGAAAAATCACATAAATTGGCAACAAAAGAAGGAAAGTTCTAGTGAGTACATGTCCATGTTGAACGAACAATGAAGTATAACCTTACACTGTGAAAAGAAGGAATTCTAGCCAATTTAGATATGCAAGTGTCAGAACACCAACAATCATTCCAAAGCTTAATACAATCACCTTTACCTATTGTCCAAAAGGTATTTTCAAGAACAACATCATATGCACCTTAATACCATACCAAATTGATGACGATTTAAAAAACATACATTTATGATACTTAAGACTTAAGAAATTGAATACACATGAATTTAGCCTAAGTCATTTTTCCATAAGCAAACTCCCAAGCTAAACGTAGCAGATTATCTTTATTCTCCAACTAAATATTAGTAATCTGCAAACCACCATTCACCTCAGAACCACAATAGATATACCACTTAAACGGTGAGCAATCCTCGTTTCTGTGTATCTCCAGTCCAAACAAAATTTTGAATCCATTGTTCTATTTCAAGAAGAAGTTTAATAGGTCATTTGTAAACCTGAAAGGTATAAGACTATAAGCTAACAATTCCCGAATTTACTAGCTGAATTCTTTCCATCATACTAAGCAACTTTCCTTTCCAAGAAACAAACTTATTACAAATCTTATCAATCAAAAGTTGAAAATATAATTATTTAAAATATTTGAAAAGGTTTCTAAAAATAAAAAAATAATACTAAATATTTTTCCATTGAAAACTTTTTTATATGCAATTGTCAATTATATACATAAAATAAACTAATACAAAATATATCATATAAAATGTAAACAAATTAAAGGAAAATATTTTAAAATATTTTAATAAATAGAAGTAATTGAGCTTATCTGTCATGTATTCTTTTTTAGTTAGTCTTGGTTAATCTTTTTACTTCGAGCTATTATTAGCTAATGTATAGAGATTGAATGACTTATAATCACCGGTTACATTTTTAGTAGCTCACCACAAGAAAAAGTGATGTTATTGATGCCTAAAATTTATCAGAAACACTTAAAATTTGTTGGTCAATTAAAATTATCGACGGTCTACCAACAACATAAGAGTTTTTTGTAAAATGCTCACTAAATTTTCTCGATGGATCCAGAAATCCGTCAATAATTTTCTGTTGGTAATTACTGACAAAAAATCCATTGTTGATTACTTATAGATAAAAATTCCTCTGTAAATATTGTGATCTGGTTCATCTCTTTTCCTCATCCCTCCTCCTTCTTCTTCTTCGACTTCTTCTTCGATTTCGTCACTGCCATCTAACTTCACTACCATCATAGTCAGAGATTCTTCCTCCATTCCTTACTTTTCTTCTCATCCTCTCTGCTACCACCATTGATGTTATTGTACTACTACCACCGTATAATTATCATTGCTACACCACCATTGTAACATCCCTGTAGGATATTACTTAAAATTACTAAAATAAACAAAAAAGAAATAAATACCTCATTTATAATTAAACCATTTCCGTAAAACGCAGGAAATTTTAACACTTTAAAGTTTAATAGTACGCTATTAATATTCAAAATATCCAAAGTCACCTTTACAATTTTATAGGTCAAAACAGTAAAATTCTATAAGTCAAATTACATGAAAATTTAATAACAGTCTTTATAAAATCCTATGTACTCTGCTCCCACTCTCCGCCACTAAGCATCTCCTAGCTCACCTGAAACATCATCTACTCCCGGATAACAAATTACCCGATCATCGCCACACACAAACAGATAGGGTGAGCTATGCACATAGGTATAAAAAAAATATGAAATACACCCATCCGAAAAATCATAAATATTTATTATTTCACAAAACACCCACTTTCACACACTCATAACCACTATGAGTTCATGCA